>NC_057853.1:45002653-45626114 GCF_015237465.2 Chelonia mydas
TTGGTGGAAGCCCAGTATATCTTAAACAAAATTGTAAGATTTTTAGTTTCGAATTAATTTTAATACCATTTGAATAGATCCACTTTTATTCGTTTTTTAATATGTGACACTGTCCACTGTGTTCTGTATTTTTATTTTTTAACTGTATGGAAAGTTGTCAGTAAAGCCTTGTTCACTGATGGATTTTTAATCTTGTGCAGTATCTTGGTTTTTATGGCCCTACGAGGGGCTGGGTCCCTATCTGCCCAAGAGCTAAAATATGGTGCCTCCTCCCTTTCCAGTTTTTCAGACCTATATTTCCCCTCCCTCTTTCCAGGTGCGATGGAAAATTGGGGGAAGACTTCTTTATGATGTATGAGAGACACTGAAATGTCAATTCATGTTCTTGGCCTGTTTGCTTTGTATATTATAAATTTGAGTCTTGACACTTTGTTAATTCTCCAGTATTTGATAGAGGTGTCCCAGTAGATAAGTTTCAAGGAAGTGAATCCTGATCAATAGAAGTGAATCTTCTTCATAGTTTTAAATCTTTTTTTTTTTAAGAGAAAAAAGCTGCTTGTAAAAGGTTAATTTCCTTATCCATTCAGTCGCAAGCACTGACCAAGAAGCTTCAACAAAATATAGGTAGACAAGGCTTGACATTCCTGATAATTTTTAAGGGTGGGGGAAAAAATCAAGCAGGACTGAAAAAACCCATCCCTTTCCTCTTTGGAGAGAGAACCTTTTTGGGCCTCTGTCGTACATAAACAATAAAGGGGACAAGCTTAGTTTTTACTGCACTGCAGTGCCCTTTTGTATAGGGCAGAGTTTAAATGCCATGGTTTTGCCAAAGTTAAATTGGTCGCAGGATTCTAAAGGAGGAAAAAATACCTTTGGCTGTTTAAAAACAGAATTAACAGTGTTAATTTTCCTAAGATCCTGGGAAGTTGTGCTGCAGTAAGAGCATAAACAAGGAATGAAAACTGGAACCGAAGAAAGGGTGGTTCCTTCTGGTAGTCTGTGAGGTGATTGTCTGACAGAAGCTACAACATTTGCCTCTCTAATTTCTCAGTATCTTAATGATGGGGGTTAACCATTCCAAACTTGATTTAAAATCCACACAGTACCATTATTTTATAACGCTGGTAGCCTTTAGCAGTCGTAGAGAAGCATTTCCAGGATATAAAAAAAACCCCTAAGTTTGCCTTTGAATTTCCAGACTTTTTTTGTTGTAAAACAACAATGCTGGAGGACCCAAAATCTCTTTGCACATGTGGGTGTGAGCCAGACACTCAGTAGCAGAAAGTTGCCAAAGACCCTTTTAAAACCGTGCTGTCAGCTAATATGCTGCTATGACTGGTGGCAGAAGCTATGTAAGGGGGGAGGTTAATTCACGCTAATAAAGCCCATTTATCCTGCAGTTTCAGACTAGGGACAGCATTGTTGGTGCGTGGTCAGTTGCTTGTTTCAATAATGTAAACAATTTGTTGCTTTTATTTAATACTGCAATTATATTAAAATAGAGCTACTGGGTGAGTTTAATAATGAGGCTTCAATAATAATACCGTGCCCCCAAAGTTCAAGGCTAGCTGGATTGACTAGGGCTTTCAACTGTGTTGATGGGTCCTATCAGCACCTTGAAGTGTTACTTTTGTTTTTTGAAACCAACTGCTATTAAATATTCCACATGGTCAGTGTTAGAGAGCAATTCTAGCTTCTGTCACAGCTTCGCCACATTGAGGTGGAGGAAAGCGCAGTTGTGAACTGACTCTTTATTGCTGTGAATTCTAGCTGCTACTGCTTCTGTGGTTGAGTGGCAATGACTGCTTGTTATATAATCTGCACTGGACGGTTCGAGAGACAGATGATTCCCTGAGGCCAAAGCCAGAAAAATGTTACTTGAGCTCTGCAATGCCAAGGCTCAAGTAAATAGTAATTAGAACTTCAGATTATTAGCGCGTTAGCCTTGTGCCATTGCTTCCTGAATGCGTTTCTGTTCAGTATGGCTGAGTGTTTATGAATGGAGTCCATCATTCCCAGGATGTGGTTGTGCCCCTGCTGGCATGAGTGTTCAGACATCTACCAAACTAAAAAATAAAGTTACTATAAAAACAGGTGCCTGTTATCTGTCTAGCATCAAATGTATGCTAGGTGCAGAAAAGGCATGAGGAATGTACCGACAAGCAAGTAATAGCACATGGGTGCTGTTAGGTCTATGACATTTTTTTCCAGCTATGAGAACCCTTCCTTCATAGCAGGGCTCAGCGAAGATGCAGTGAGAGAATGGCAACACTAGGGAGGTGTGACAGGTGGTAATGTCATGTGACCTTAACACCTAATTGACTGTAGGAGACCGGCCCCATGGTGTCTTTTAGATACATACAGGCATGGTTCTTGGTAAATGTGAATCCTGCCTGATACGGGGGGGGGGGGGAGAGGGAATGATAATGAAAAATGTAAGCCCGTCTCTGCACTGGGGAAAAGACACCAGAACAATTTCCACCTACTCTGAAACTAGCACTGGGAGTTGTAGTGTGGACATAGCTCCAGCAGTGAACTTTTTGTTTTGTTTTGGCTGTTTTAGTAAACGTGCTGAAAAGCCTAACACCATCATGGTGGTAAAAATGGTTCTGCTTTGTCTACACTTCGGTTTTGTACTGGTTTTAGCAGCAGTTCAGTGGCCATTTTTGGGGACAGTACCCTGGGAAGAGCACCTGGTTGGACTGATTTCTAGGCTGTCTTGCTCAACTGGAGAATTGGGTTGGTAGGATAGAGCTGATGTAGAGCACAAACCATTCAGTATGTCCATGCCCCCTAGGGTACCTATCCTGGCACTGCTCCCTGTGGGAGATTTCAAAAAGCCCTTGATGCACTGTTGACAACATTAGCAGCATTACGTACTACTTGTACTGTTACCAGCAATCTCCCCAGTTGAAGTGGCACTGTAGGCATACTGTGAGGGTATTTAGCATGCATGTAACCTGTTTGAAACAGTCTTGTGTAGAGATTAAGTGGACCAAATGGTTAATTTCTCTAGGCTAGACAAAGTGAATTAGCAACCGTTGGAGGGTGGACAGAGAGTAAAGGCCATCTCCCCTTGTAGTTAAAAACACTCTACTCAGGGTAGCGCAGGCCTGACTCTCGAGCTAAGGAGGAGAGAGGAACTCACTGGGCCTCCCTGCTCTCTACTACACATCACTCTTTGTGTGCAAACTTCCCATTCTGAATTCTAGGAATAGGCAAGAGAGCAAACCAGCTAGAGCATTGCTCTGACTCACCAGGGTAAGTTAAGAAAGCTGTAAAAGTTTTCAGAAGAGAGACTTTTTCAACCACAGCCAAGTGGTGGCATGTTTTTTGAGCACCAGGCTGTATGTGGTGGGTTTTGTTAGGGCCTGGATTTTGTGTAACTTAAAGCCAAAAAGGCACCTAACCTAGGTGATTTTTAAGGTGGGGCCCTTGCGATCTTGTAAACAGCAACACCTCATTTGACTTATCTCTATTCCTCTCTGGTGTTAATATCACAATGGTTTTCTGCAACAGCCCAGTGGGGTATTGTAGGGCCCATAACAGTGTAATAAATGTTCAGGTATATCTTAAATCACAGTAGTAAAAGTTTTGTTCCGAGGAAGACCAAGTATGCTGTTAATCAGTAAATATTTGTTTTGATCTAACCTGGTAAAAAGAGGAATCTGGAAGAGTTGTCAGGGATGTCTAAGGCATAGCTCTAGTGGGCAGCCTTAAGTGAGTGAAGGACAAAACATATTCAGTTCTGTGACAGAACTTAAGTTAACAGTTCTTTGGAATTGCTGCACTGCTCCTTCCTCCCACCTGATTTACCTTGTTCTTTGTGTTGCAACTCAGCCATTTCTCCTACAGAAGGCTGCTTGGTGTGTCCTGGGAGATACTGTGCTGTCAAATACTATTTGGGCAGGTCTGAGGGGGAATACAGCTCACAGCCATACGTAGAGACAGGACTTGTATTTTATTTTTTTAATAAATACACTTTACATTAAAGAAAGACCTTCAATTTGCAGTTTCCACAGAGGGTGTGAAAGGGAGAAAAAAAGATTAAAAAAAACCTTGAATCACAAGGGGGGGAAAAAGGGTCCAAACTGCAATCCCAGAGCCCCTTGTCTCCATGAATACCAGGGTGTCAGCCTCCCCCTCTGGCTGCTATTACAGCAAGAACCTCTGCTTAAAGCAGGCTGGAGGTTCAGTTACCCCCTTGGGCTTTTCTCTGAAGGCAGGTGACGCATACACAAGCTAGCAGCAGATGGCAACACCTGTTTTAAAAAAAAAAAATTCTCACTTCTCAGCAATTTTAGAAACCATGATCCTCTTATTCATTTAGTACTCTGAGTAAAAATGCCCCTTTTGTTCATTTTAAACAATTTTTCTCCCCCAAAGCATGACCCGTGGTAACAAGGTACTAGATTGATACAAAGTTCAGACTCTTTTTACTATAACACCTGCCTTTTTTTTTTTTTTTTTTTTTTGCTTTTTTTTTGGTTTTATATAAAACTATTTTTGTTCTTTAGGAAAGAACTTTGTACAAAGAAAATATATTCTGAAATAGCTTCAGACGTTTCCGTGGAGAGGAGAGTCTCATCTCAGCCTAAAATTAAAACTTAACAAAAAAAAAAAAAGGCAGAGAAAGAGGCCTAGCCCCTGGTCTGTTTATTCAAGCGCCTCAATCTGACCCAAACAAACACAACTGATGGGCTGGAGTTCCTTGGATGTCCCAAGGGGTGCTCAGAAATTGCTTCCGAGTTGGTCTCTTGTCTTCTGCGAAGGGAACTTCTCCTGATGCCAACACCCTGTGTGGTTGTCACTCCTCACTCATTCAGAGACAAGATTATGTCGTCTTCCAAGTCAGAGTTATCTGAGCTGTCAGCTGGAAAGGGGACACATGGGTTATTTGTTTGGTGTATGTGAAAAAATGCAGCTGTCAGGCCAGCTAAGTAATGGAGCCTGTTCTGCATCAGTCAGTTACCAGAGACGACCACCACCTGCTCAAGCAAACTGTCCCCAGACCAATGAACTCCTTAGCATTAGGAGCTGGAACTTTCCACCAAGAGGTTACTCATATGTAAGATATTTGCACAACTTATTGGGAACATATAAATGATGTAACTTCATGTTGTTGGGACAGGACAGATGTGGTTTTGCAACACACAGTCATCCCACACATTTCAAGAAACTACATCCGACTTTGAAGTGTGGCCTCTGCAGAAGTTACTAGTTCATTATGTAGCAAACTGGACACCAAAAGCTACATTCTTATTGAACAGTTGTTGCCTTTCCAGGCAGTGCACTGCTGGGACCTCATTAGTGAGGAAAGTCAATAATTCATTATATTTATACCATCATTTGTAGCACCTCCCACAAAGCACTTCACAATGAATTAGCTGCACAGCACTCATTAAAGGTGACCTGCAGAGGATTTCTAAAAACCAGGCTTTTGCCCTTTTTAGCTTTGTGAAGCAGAATGAAGACATGAAAGTACTTGCCAACAGTCCCACCTCCCCCATGACCACCACTTGCTTTAACTTTAACCAGGAAAGTCCAGTCTCCCTCAGTTATGTGGCAGGGGAGTATAAAGTGGCAGAGATGCATATCATGAGTTCTCAGGCCCTAGCTGAAGTGACATGGTTACTGAATCTTTAACAAAGACGGTCTTTCTCCGAAGTATTTGTTGAGTGCTATAGTTAACTAGGTGTTAAAAGCAATTTTAAAGAGTAACCAAAAGTCACTTCTCCCCTCAGCTTCCAGTCTCTTATGACCTCTTACATTTCACAAGCTCTCCGGAGAGCCTTCCAGTGTAAGCAAAGCCTCATAAAAACAGGGACAAACCTTTTAGGCCTTTAAAAAAAAAAAAAAGGGGGGGGGGGGGGAAGTAGCTCAGGGCACAAGCCTGTTTTTTCCCCTTTGTAGGTACCTTTAATATGGGTAGGAAAAATGGGTTAGCAAAACTTAGTCACAGAAATGTTTTATATTCTGAACTATCCCGTATAACAAGCTCACTGCCCAGACAACTCAATGCTGTGTTGTCTCCTCCAGCCCAACTGGAGTACTTCACAATCAGTGGGACTCCTTTCAACTCTTCCTTTTGCTTAAAAAGATGATCTGGGAGCTATTTCCATGGTCCCGATTTATCCAGAGGAAATGTTTATAGCAACTCTCTGGTGCTGCTGATTTCTGTGGCCAGGCTGGGCCAAGATCTCGGACCACTTCAGGAGAACCAGCTGCCACACATCTCAGAAGTTTCAAGGGAAAGTACAAGTCAACCCATCTGCATGTTCTGCCATGGGGCAGGGCTGGGCAAGGGACAGCAGCTGCTGGGCTGAAAAGTCAGGGGAGCTGAAGGGAAGCTGAAGTTCCAGAGAGTTCCTGCCCAAAATGCTTGGCTGCCCTTTCAGATGTGGTGCGGTGACCCACCAGCCAATCAAGTCTCAGCCTTTATTGTAAAGCCTAGGAGAGCAGTAGCCATGGCAATGCAATGGGAGTTGAGCCACAAAGTGCTGCTGTAAAATAGCAACTAGGTTACATGGGGAAGGAGGAGGGACAACAGATCTGAAGAGTCCAGAAAACATGGAGAGGAAAAGAGGCAGACAAATAAGTTATTTATTAATAGCAGGTGGGAACTGAATGAGAGAGGGGCATCCTGATCTCATAGGGAAAGAATTTCTTGGCTGATCAGCATTCAGCCGTGTTCTTCTTAACAACCCAATGTATGCCTCAGTCCTTCTTAACAAACCACTATCACTCCACTGGCCAGACAGCACAGAACCTTTCAAGATGTTTGCACGTGCTTATCTTGTCAACTGTTCTCACACTGCCCAAGTGAGACCACACAGACCTGTTATAACTGCCATGAGGGAGAGCACAACGCTTCACTGGGTCCTGTAGGGCTCTTCCATTCAAACGCTGGCTGTTCTCAACACAAACCCTTAAATCTGCAAATACATATGCCTGTAAAGAACTCACATACTAGCTTGGCAGTCACCCTTCCAGATGTTAGAATAGCAGATCACAGCTCAGCTAAACACTCAAAAACAAGTCACTCTGCTGCAAGTTGCCAGTCACCAGCAAGAGAGACTGAAATGCCCATTTTAATCAGACACTTTTCTTGCAGATACCAGAGTTCAGCCTGCCAGCAAGAGGCTTCTCCCTAGGCCCTGGATCCGAATTCCTGCTGAGCTGCTTTCTGTAGGGCATTACAAAGGGGAGATAGCCCCACATTTTCTAGGAGCGTTTTCATAAGTACATCCCAGGGACTCAGACAGTGAAACGAGCTTCTGCAAGAACCCCAGGGGGCGCAGAAATTGCCCTGGTCCAGAAAGGCCAAGCTTCAAACAGATCCCCTCCAACCCAAGTGATGCACGAGGCGGAGAGGAACATCTGCACATTTTAAAGATTTTCACAGGTCATTCCTGAAAAGGCGACTCCTGCCCGCCCATGACATGAGTACCAGGGTCACTCACTTCCCCGTTTTCATTGTTCCTTTAATTATTACGTCCCCACACTGTACGCGGGCATACTAACTGTGCCAAGCTTCGGGAGGATTGTCAAGAAATACCAGTATGGCCAGTCAGAAGCTCTTCAGAGGGCCTGTGCCACTGGGGGGCAGGGGAAAAGAGGCGAAGTGTTATACATTGGATAATGTATCTCAAGATTGGACTCTTAAGCAGTGAATACAAGGATCAGAGTCTCTGAGGCTCACTGGTCTCCCCACGGCTGGGAACTTGTTAAACGTGACTGCAGCCTCAGGGAAGGCACAGGAGAAGATTATGATTAGGTAAGTACAAGATGCATGCTGGACCTGGACCACACTAGCCTGACAAAGCTGAGTCCAAAAAGAGGAGCCGTCACAGGACCCAGCTAACCATACAAGTGCAACCTGACCAGAGCATGGCTGTGAAGTTCCATGCCTAGCTAGAGACTCTGAGATGGCTGTGAAGTTCCCCTGCATCTTTGGAGGGCTAGCTACAGCTATACAAGTTCAAAGTAGAGCTTCAAGTAGCCCAAAATCACAGGGCACCTGCTCAGCAACTTCTGAGCAGGCAGTGCACTCAGTGCACGGGGTGCTAATGCTACTCATAAACGACCCCTTTGGCCGAGGCCTGGAACTTCTTCAGTGGGCCAGGTGGAGCTGTGACAAGTCCCTTTTGCCTGGTGACTCATGTAGGCCTTGTGACTGATGGCAGTGGGAAGAAGTCTAAAGGAATTACCCCACAAACCGCTTTGGCTAGCTTCTGAACAAGAACACCCCATAGTGCTGTATCTCTGCAAAGTTGTCCTTAGGAGCACTGTGTCCATAATAGCTATGTATGTACAGGGCCAGAATGCCCCCTACTCCCAAACCTGTTTCCATCCTACCCCAACTTTAGCTGGCATGGCTAGTGAGGCGCCATTCAAAACTGCAGATGCTGAATTGAGACACAAAAAGCACCTGACTCAGGTATTTGCAGAAGCACAAGGGCCAGCAGGGGGAGCCAGAGCAAGAAGAGAACCAGCCAACTGCTCCGGCTGCTCCTCCTCGCCAGGCTGTGGCTCTAGCTCCCTCCCCATGGCCCAGGCCACCACATACACAGGAAAGGGAGCAGCAACTCCTGGACCCCCATTTCTTCTGCTTCCTTTCTACCTCCTCCCTATTTTCTACTACACCAAGAAATGAAGTGGGTAACAAGGAGATGTGGTGGGGGATAGCTGGGAGGGGACATGCGATGGGGTGGGAACCAGTCATGGATAGTGCTCTGGTGGAGCATAGGTGAGTGCCAGCCTGTTTCCCCTCAATGTGCCCATTGGAAAGGGGTCTCACAAACCCTCCTCACCAGTGTTCACAGGCTGCAATTTCACTGCAGGGTTGACAGCCTCAAACCACCAGTCCAAATCTAGATCTGAATAATAATAACCCAGAATAAACTTGATATCACATGCCCAATTGCCATATTAGTAATTGCCACCCCTCACCTCTCTACATTCATGCCCTTCCCCTTCTATAAACCGGAGGCTGCTCAGGAATGAGTGGTGAGGTGTGTCTAATTCCCTCGAGAATCAAGAGTTGGTTGATTACTTTTAACTACTGCCCCTAAGTGTCAGATCTGTTACCTGCTGGCCTCTCTAATGGAAGCCTCTGCTTTCTCTTTCCCATGTAAGCTTGGAGTTTTCTATGTGCTTCTCAGTGCGCTAGACTGAGTAGTTTCTAATACTTTAGGCATCAAGTCTAAACGCTTGGCGCCCATTTGAGATTTTGGAGCCACCTAGGGATGTCTGTGAACCCAGTATTCAAAGTCCTGAGCAGGAAAGATGTACTCACATTGCCTGGATGTCAGATGATCACTTATTCTCTGCTGTAGCCACCTCCCCTTCTACTGAGACTCAATCACAGATTGATGTCAATGCCACATGTATACACTACAGCTATTTATCGGTACTAAGAGCCAATTTACTTGCAAATGCAGAGGTTTTTAAAGACAGTCAAGTTCAAATAAGCTCCTTTTCAAGTGCACAAATTTTCACCCATTTCTGTGTAACCTCCCCTCTCCTTCCCACCAGTGTCTGCTACCTCCCTGTCCTCAACTCCTTCCTCAATACCCATTCCCCTTGGGTCCTTACAAACCAAAGTGCAGAGATGTCAGGTTCTTGTGGCTTCCTTACCATTCCTACTGGGCGTTCCCCACACAGCCGCTGAGTGCTCACAGCGGCCCTGTAGCCCCATCAGAGGAAACAGGAAGTTAGTGGACAGGCCAGAGGCAGCCCCACAGGACTTTGTCGTTCCTCCAACAGTAAAGTAAGTGGGGTGAGGCAGATGCAGCACAGAATGCCAGTCTCCCCCTCTGGCAGAAGGGCCAGAAAGTGGTGAAAAGGCCCTGCAGGACCGAGTTTTAGTGACTTCTCTTCCTGGCACTGGTGACTCCTAAACGGAGGTTTCCTTTAGTTTCAGTTTAGGACCCTGTCATAGGTCAACCCCACTCTCACAAAATAATACCGCTAACTATGTGTTAAAGTGCAATCCATTTTTAATTAGACCTATACAAATGTCCTGTTTGGACAAAATACCTACCACCTTCAAGAGAACTGCGGACTGACTGACATACATATAAGAAAATCTCTGGAGACCTGAGGGGGCATTATCCCCAAATTCATGAGTCTGATCACAGAGGAGCAGGGCTGAACTACAATGAAACAGAAGAAGAGCATGGATGAGTCTGCCAGTGAGAGACTCTGAACTTAGTGTGGAAGGCCACACCAGCTCAGAAACTGAGAATTGCCACTCGAAGCCTTCCAACCTGCCACCAAAGAGGTCAGGTTTCCGTCTCGGTTCCCATCCAGCCCCATCACTGCAATACTTTAGCACCTCCAACATCATTTATCTTCAACGCTCATGTAAGGTAGGGCAGTGCTACTACCTCCATTTGACAGATGGGGAACTGCAGCATAGAGACACTAAGTGAATACTTAAGATCACACAGGAAATCTGTGGAAGAGATGGCAACAGAACTCAGATCTCCTGAGTCTCAATCCAGTGCCACCTTAACCGCAAGGTCATCCTCTCTTGATTTATTAAACGTTTTCAAAATTGAAGTGCTAGACAAACTCCAAAACCGTTATTTATTTATTTTTCTTTTAAATGAAGTCTCTGTTTCTCCAAACCAGGAGGGAGAACAACTTCAACCTTATGCGCAGAGCTAGGTTAGCATTGGAACGGTCAGGGACAATGAAGAAGCAAGCTCAGAAACGCCATGCTGGGTTATTCTCCAAGTAACTGCAGAAGGTGAAAGTACATCAGCCAAATGGAAGAGGCTCAAACCAGCAAGGAAGAAAATGGCTTCCCATTTCTAGTCTCTAAGGTGCCACAAGTACTCCTTTTCTTTTTATTTCTATGAGGGTATAAACAAAGCAGAGGAGAGGAGAGGAGAGAAGAGAAGAGTCTGGGTCCCTCTGGAGAGCAGGATTTGTGAGCATACATATAACAATCCTTCACAAGGAGTTGCAAAACCTGCTTTTAAATTCTCTCAAGTGTGTCTGGGAATAAAGATGGAAACAGTTTCCTTCCTAGACCTAACAAAGGTGGTTCCGTCAGACCATGGTTGGTATTTACCAGTGACGCACTTTGGGAGGCCTAAAGCTGACTGAGTGTGGGAACCGGTGCCTTTCATCCAGGGAGGGGAGGAGAGAAATCAATTTTTCCAGAGGGAAAATTTCTCTCTTTCATATTTGTGAGGATGGTACCACTTGTGACCACCAGGATAGAAGTATACTTACTATCACCAAGGATCAGCTCAACTTCTTCATCTGCATCAGAATCCTCATCTTCACCTTCATCCCCCTCTTCCAGCAAGTTGGCAAGCTCCTCATCATCAGAGGGAGAGAAATCATTGTCTCCATCCTCACCAGCATTCTCATTGTTTTCATCCTCCTCCAGCTCGGCCTCCAGCAACTGGTCAGTGTCTAGTTCATCAAGGTCATCTGTATCATCATCATCTTCATCATCATCCTCTTCCTCTTGTTCTTCCTCCTCCTGCAGCAACAGCAAAAGAGCCCATTAGGACATGTAAAAGTATATCAGGGAATGAGGGAAATGTATATCTCCCCAAACTAAAGGTCACCCAACATTATTTGTAAACTCTACCCTCTTCACCCTTAAATCACGATAGATGCTAGATTGACAGCCCTGGAAAAGTCCTTTTTACCCATAGAACAGGTATAATACAAGGTGGTAGCATCACAAGCCTCCACCCCACGATGTTACTTGCCAACATGTCTCACACGGATCTGCAGAGGGACATGAGTTCAGTCCCAGCTCTATACAATTCCTGGCCTCATGCCAGTCTTATACAGACATCTGTTTCTTGACAACTGGACTGAGACCATTAATTCACTCAGAGTAACTGGTATTGGTCACTGCTGATCAGGATGAGATTTGAGGTCCTGTGAAAATCTCTATTATCCCATTACCAAACCACCAGCCACTCAATCCTCAGATTATAAATGCCTTTAAAGTGGCTCAACAACCTCACTACTGAAATTTACACTGTGAATCAGGGTCTCCGTTCTACCAGTGTGCTGAATTAACAGCTTAAAGAGGAGAAAACAATCCACGGGGATTTTTGTTTGTTTGTAGTGATTGAATTTCTTATTCCATAAATTAAACCCTTTCCAGTATAAGCATGGTTTTATGAGTGGGATGAGGAGGATGGTAGCGCTCAGTGGTCCTTCCACACAACTGAGAGGATACCAGCTGCACCAACAGGTCTCTGAACTTCAGTGCCCTTTTAACATTCTTGCATCTGTATCACACCCACACGCACACCTCTTCTCCGATGGAATATTTTCGCATGGTAGGAAAAGTACCTTGCTGACCTCTGGATTCTGAGAGGGTATATGGGACACACCGTGCAAGATTATAAAGCAGTTGGGAAATATTTGACAAACCCATCAGAGACTGAGATATTCAACCCTGCCTCTTCTTGTGGCATTGACGGATTTGGGACTGTTTCATTTTCAGAGTTATGCTAAGGCAGGGATGGCCAACCTGTGGCTCTGGAGCCACATGCAGCTCTTCGGAAGTTAATGTGTGGCTCCTGGTATAGGCACCGACTCCAGGGCTGGAGCTATAGGCGCCAACTTTCCAATGTGCTGGGGGGTGCTCAGTGTTCAACCCCTGGCTCTGCCACAGGCCCTGCCCCCATTCCACCCCTTCCTGCCCCCTCCCCTGAGCCTGCCATGCCCTCGCTCTTCCCCCTCTGAGCCTCCTGCATGCCAGGAAACAGTTTATCGATCGGGAGGTTTGGGAAGGGAGCAGGAGGCACTGATCGGCGGGGCTGCGGGGGGTCCTATGGAGGGCTGCTGAGAGTGGGGGGGAGAGGCCTATGGGGGGCTGCTGACGTATTACGGTGGCTCTTTGGCAATGTACATTGGTAAATTCTGGCTCCTTCTCAGGCTCAGGTTGGCCACCCCTGTGCTAAGGGAAGAGGAGCCCCATCTTCTTTGCGCCCCCACACCACACTTTAAGTCTGTCTAATACACATACATATAAAGGGTATTACACCTAAAAGCTGTAGGTAGATGCTCTCCAAAAGCATATGCATCCACAGCATGAAGGGTTACTGAGCTCACTGTCCACAGCTGGAAATTTAGGAATAGCAGCAAGCCCTGATATTTTATCCATCCAGTGAGCTCTATTATTTTTAGATTCATGAAAGGCCTCCGAAGTATGTCTCTCACTCACTGGAAGTATTTACATAATTTAAAATGGGGTGGATAAAAATAGATATTAATAATGAAGAAAACTGGACTTTTTAAAATCAGTTTTTATTTAAATTAAATACATTTTTCTTTTTCAAAATCAACCTGTTTAAGTTCAAAATGACAATCTAGGTAAAGGCCTAAATTTACTATAAACTGTTAAAATAATTTAAATAAATAAAAAACCAATACGCTACATCAATAAGCCCTCCTCCAATTTCAATGAGTTAAAAGATGCAGCTTTAATAAGTATGTATAGAATCGGGGGGGAAATCTAATTTTTAGGTCAACTTGAGTTTTATAAATATGTCAGAATGTCATGTACTATATTATTGTGAGCCTTTACAACTGAGTGAATGCTAATATTAACATTTTCCCAAAAGTATTTTCAGTGTGCTGTGCAGAATTAACCTTAATTACTTTTGGTTTCAGTTTAGCTGGCAGGTGGACAGATTTTTTTTTTAATTCATTTGAGCTAGTTCAAAGTTGAGACACCAAGTGGGAGCTGAAAAAGCAGGAAAGCTTGTTTTACTCTTCAAATCTATGAATAAAAGTCAAGTAGCAGAAGATGAGCTCTACTAATTCTAAAACCAAGAGACCAGATTTTCAAAGGTATTTAGGCACCTAGATGCAGACAGGCGCCTAGTTCTAAAGCACCTAACTCCTACTGATTTCAATTCCAATTATTTTCAATAGGAGTTAGGTACCTAAACTGTTTAAGCATTTTTGAAACTCTCACTAGAAATCTATCTGCACTTTTAGGCACCAAAATACTTTTGAATATCTGGCCCACGGTGATGAGAAACCATCAGTCAATTCACTAACTACAGTATATACTTCCATTGTTTAATAAATCAGCTTTAAATGCAAAATATGCTTTAATAAACTTAGTTTTTTCTTATGTATCCAATACATTTAAGGTTGTTTTATTTAACTAAAAAACAATTTTAAAATGTTGGTTTTGTGCATTTTTAATTGAATTCCAATTTCCATCCAAATGCAGCTGGACACAAAACATAAGTAAACAAAATCATCTAGTAAATAAGAAATGAGTCACCCAACCTTTTCTAACAATAAAAAAGGTAAAAATTAAGAGTACACTGAGTAACAGAATTGCTTCAATGGGTATAGATATAGTTTATCCTAGTGGTTAGCAAAAAGAACCACCAAATTTAATGGAAAGACTACATTTAGTTGCAAACCAACAGATTTTAATGTTTATATCAACTATCGAGTATGAACTTTTAAAGAAAGTAACTAAAAAGTACCAGTGCAAAATACGACTAAAAAATCAATTATTTAAATCAAGGTTTCTTGCTTGCCAGTTTAAATCATTATTAAAATCTTTGATTTAAATCAGTCCACCCTGATTTTAACACACCACAACAATACTGACTCAGCTACACAGATATCTCCCCAACCCCAGTAAGGCAGACTCATTTTTCAAGTCTCCCATTCAGGCTACAGTCTGATGAAAGCAATGAGCCTTACACTGTCCCACAAAAGTCAACAAATTCTGGTTGTGATGGAATAATGGCGGAACAAGCCCCAGAGCCAAGAGGCCTGCATGGAGAAGGGTGGAACAGTTGGAGAATCTCTGGTCTAGGTGGACCAAGTGAAAGTGCCCTATCTGATCTGACAAAGGGGAGCGCCTCAAGTAACAGAACCAAACCATACAAAGCTTTAGGCCCGAATTGTTAAAAGTATTCAGGGGTTGCTGCGCTCAGTGATGAAACATCTAACTGATTTAAGAGGTTAAATCTCATTTTCAAAAGGAATTTAGGCAGTTAAGAGCCTAAATCACATTGACAGCCAATGGGATTTTGGCTCCTAAGTGCCTAAATCCCTTTTGAAAATGAGATTTAGGCATTGCAACACTGAGTGCAGCAATGCCTAAATACTTATTAAAATCTATGCCTTAAAGATCCAAAAGCAGCACTCTGAATTGCACACACAAGCAAACTGGAAGCCAGTACAATTTGGAAGAATAGATGCAACATGGTACCTCCTAAACAACAGGCAGCTGTATTCTGCGTTGATATCTGAGCAGTCTTTAAGCCTAACTCTTTGTACAGGACCATGTAGTAATCTAATCCATAAGTGAAAGGCCTAGCTAACTGTGGCACAGTCTGCACAAGTAAGAGTAAAAATGGCTGCAATTTTCTAGTCAAAATAACCGGGGACAAGGGTTTCAGCCCTGGGTGGCAGGGCTCAGTTTACAGGCCCCCTGCTTGGGGCTGAAGCCCTTGGGCTTCAGCTTTGGCCCCCTGCCCAGGGTGGTGGGGCTCGGGCTTTGGCCCCGCCACCTGGGGCAGCGGGGCTTGGGCAGTCTCAGGCTTCGGTCCCCCGTCCTGGGGTCCTATAGTAATTTTTGGCGTCAGAAGAGGGGCGCAGTGCAATGAAATTTGAGAACCCCTGCTCTATCAGACCATTACTTGGTCTGAGTTCATACCAGCTGATTCTAATGCAGGCCCTTATCTTCATCAGGTGAGACCATCCATGTCTCAGAGAAAAGACAAAGCTTTGTCATCCATATGCAGATTAAACCCCCAACCCCAACCATGTGACAATCTTCCCAATGACCACCATACACACTGGATGGGAGTGACAGACAGAACAGAACTCTGTGCAACTCTGCAAGAGAGGGTGTTCTGGGCAGAAGAGCAAATTACCCTCTGGGATCTGAGAAGAACCAGCAAAGCCAGAATCTAACCCTGCCAACGTCCCCAATTTAGCTGGCCAACCCTCATGGTCAATGGAGATAGCAAACAGATCTAGAAGAATCAAAATGCACACCTGTCTCCACTGGAAATAAACTAACAAAACTTGTGTGTCTGTGGTATAAACGGGTCTGCATCTGAGGAAGGAGAAATTCAACACTCCGAAGAAACCGAATGGGCAAATCAGCATGTTGTCCAATTTTCAAATATGGATTAAGCACCTTACAATTACCAATTTTAGGTAGTTACATGCTGGTTTAGGCAGCTAGGTCACCACACAGATGCCTAAAATGGGGATTTTGGTGCTTAACTTTGATAACCGGGCACTAAGGTTGGGACCTCTACCAGCATCTAAGTAACTTAGGTGCCCAAATGCTATCGACTTTCAATGGGACTTATGCTCCTAAGTCACGTACATGCTTTTGAAAATCCTATTTCAAATGACTTGTCAAAGGTCATAGATGCCTCTTTTTGCTCTATAAATCTAAATAAAAACACCACATTAGTGACAGAGATAAGAATACACCAGGAGTCACAATCACCAGGCCACTAGACAATGCTGCTTCCCTTAAAAATGCTGTAGTAAGTTAAAATCAGAAAGAGGTTCTGTTTATGAATGCTGAACGCTTTTACTGAATGTCACCTTCATAGCACTGTACCAACATTTATCCTCAGCATCCCTGTGGTATAAATATGTTAACATGCATAGGCTACCATGGGAAATCCACTGAAATACACAAAGAAATAGCGAATCAGCTCTTCCTGATAATCAAAATATGCACAGAACCACGCTAATCTATGGCCCGTGTGATTCATGCATAAAATGCCTGCCCCACTTTTCTACTGACATTTGATAGCAAAGTGCTGACTTTACCTGGCTTCAACAAAAGCCCCTGCAGGAGATTTGTAGTGTACACTGCTAGCCTTAACTGTGTTATAAGGTGAACAGGAAACAAGCTGAAATAATAATTAAAGGGCATTGTAAAAAAAGAGACCCTGCCCAACGTTACCAAAAATAGCATCTACACACAGATTTGAACGGTTTTAGTGAAAGTGGTGCAAACCCCTGTGTGGACACAGGGAGTGTTGTAAGCAAGACATGAGAAGTAATTCTTCTGCTCTACTCCGTGCTAGGCCTCAGCTGGAGTATTGTGTCCAGTTCTGGGCATCACATTTCAGGAAGGATGTGGACAAATTGGAGAGAGTCCAGAGAAGAGCGACAAAAATGATTAAAAGGTCTAGAAAACATGACCTATGAGGGAAGATTGAAAACATTGGGTTTATTTAGTCTGGAAAAGAGAAGACTGAGAGGGGACATGATAACAGTTTTCAAGTATGTACAAGGTTGTTACAAGGAGGAGGGAGAAAAATTGTTCTTCTTAACCGCTGAGGATAGGACAACAAGCAATAGGTTTAAATTGAAACAAGGGGTTTAGATTGGACATTAGGAAAAACTTCCTAACTGTCAGGATGGTTAAGAACTGGAATAAATTGCCTGGGGAGGTTGTGGAATATCCATCATTGGAGATTTTTAAGAGCAGGTTAGACAAACACCTGTCAGGGATGATCTAGGTAATACTTAGTCCTGCCATGAGTGCAGGGGACTGGACTAGATGACCTCTCAAGGCCCTTCCAGTCCTATGATTCTATGACACTTATTTCAAGTTAGTTTAACCTGTTCCTAACTGACTAAAGCTCAACTGAAATAAGAGTGTCCACACAGGAGTTTGTATCAGTTTAACTAAGATGTTTTAAAATCAATCACATCTTAAAACTAAATTGGTGAACTCTGCAATAAACTAAGGTGGCAACGGCAGTACCAGCTTCCTAACAAAGCTCTCCTTTAGCAAGGGCAGATCAGCGTTTGTAATCAAGCTGATACAAGAGTGGAACAAAACTGAAGGCATCATGAATTTTGCTCACAGAAATTCCCTCCATCCTGAAGTCCAGCATCCCATACCAGCAACACCCATGGAAGGTGCACTTCACTTTACAGTCAAGTATAATAATAATAGGATTCCATATGATTTAACACCCTTATTGGCCCATGTTAGTACAAAATCAAGCTTCATAAATACAACGCCAATCAGGCTGGCCTGGAGTAGCTCATCAAGATGGGTATCACCTTCAGCTCCAGAATTTCACCTTTTATTTAAAAAAGTTAAATCTCTAGCCCTTATGGTTGTAAAGAACCATCTTTAAAATGTGACCTGAGTGTAAAAAGACACAGGTGATATCTGCCTGAGTCCTCAGACAGCCAGAAATGAGAGGTCTATAGGAAGGATTATTGTTCCGATTCATCACAATTGGGTATTGACAACGAAGCCTGATGACAACTTTAAATGCCAACATTGTTTCTTTTTCTTGTGCAATTTCATCAGCAGTGAACTAAAATCTTACTATTTTTTAGTACCCGATCTGACCCCTGAAAACTAGATGGCAAAAAAGTGAACCAAGAGGGATTATTATTATTACTACTACGATTCATGAATTCCCAAAATTCAGTTATTCACAAGGTGTCCCCTAGCCATTAGTACAAGTTAGCAAGATGCTACTGTATTTCCAACTCAAACATGGAGATAATGAAAAGCAAGCAGCCCCACTATCACACAAGATGCCAGGTACAACCTCAAAAAATATATATTTTTTCTTAAAGAACAACCTTAAGTTTCATTCATTCTATTCCAGGTACTACTGTCGTTATGATAGGAGAATGGCAGTGCTATTCACATCTGCTTTGGGGATGAATCAGGGTTGTGTAGTGCTGTAGTTCTATTGTCTGTAGAATCGCTGCCTTGTTTGTTGCAGAAGTTGGAAAGTGTGTAGTGAAGGAGGCAAGAGACTGCAAGAAGTAAAAGAACAGTCTCATGATAAAGGCAGTTGAATGCTGCTCTGGAGAATTGGACTATCCCTGCCTCTGCCACAGAGTTCTTATGTGATGGTAGGCAAGTCACTTAATCCAAACTCATCACGTGATCGCTATTACTAACTGCATGCTCCGCATTTTCTGGGTGTCTGACTTGACACCCTGAGAACTAGTCTGCAGAAGTGCTGAGCACTCAAAGCTGCAACTGAAATCAGTTGGATCTGTTTTGAACATATAAAGTGCTATAAAATGCTAAGCGCTGGGAAAAATCAGGTCCTAGGTGCCTCAAATTGGGCAGCCAAAATGCGTGGATCATTTTGACCTTAATCTCTGTGCCTCAGTTCCCCACCTGTAAAATGTGGATAATACCTCCTCATCTCACAGGGGTGGGGTGAAAATATATTCATTAATATTTATGAAACACTCAGATATTGTAGTGATGGGCACCACAGCAAAGCCCATGAGGAAATTAACAATTTTGTCTTCAGATTAGGGTTTGGACAGTGTGCAGCAAATAAGGCGTAAGGCCATACACTGAACAATGAGAAAAAAAAATGTTGAATAGCTGCTCATTAAGTAAGCACCGTCCATCCTGTGCACTGAATGAGGCAAGCATACTATTGAAAAGTAGTATGTAATTATGTAATTAAAGACTGTCATAATGCATACTCCCAAGAGGGCCAAAGAAAGATTTTCACAGATATCCTTTATTGTGGCATTTCCAAACTTTTCAGTGTTTGACTTTGTATCCTTAATAATGTTATTTAAACAGTTTTTTGTGTAATATCCTAGGTTTAAAAAAACAAAATGAAAAAACTAATTCTATCATGTAGCATCATATTGACACCCACATGGTTCACCAGCAGGCATGGAACCTTTAGATCGACCACTTTTGCTTTGCTAGTGATAGCAATGGTGGGCTGTCATCCTCTACGTGGACCAGCACTAGAGGGCGATGGAACACTTTGCCAGTGGGTTCCACAGATACTTGTGAGACTTGGGTTCCATTCCATGCTCTGGAGGGAAAAATTCTCTAGTGGGCACAGGCTCTTTTTGACTGTTCCTCCCACAATCTTAACCCCTTTTGTCCCAGTCCCTTGAAACTATCCCTATTTCGGTCCTGTTTCTTCCCCACCCCAATCCCTTGTCCCAGTCCCGTTATTTTCACCTAGCCCATCCCGGTCTCCACTCCTCAAGCTTCCCATCCCACCTCCTCATCTCAACTATCCCCTTGCCCCCAAATCTCTCTCCCCAGGCTCTTCAATTTCAGTACCTCCTACAGCTCCTTGTACCAGTCCCTTTGCCCAGCCAGTCCCAGTTCTCCCCCAACACCCCAACTCCTCAGATTCAGCTCCCCTCCCTCCACCCACACCTCCTTCCCCCCATCCCAGTGTTCCACAGTGCCAGTCTCCTTGCCCAATCAGACGCAACCCGTTGCCTCCTCCTACCCCTGGTTCCCAGACCCAGTCTCCACCCCTATCTCAGAGTCCCAGCTCCCAGTCTCATTGCACAGCCAGTCTGTCTCTCCTGACTTACTCCAACTCCCAGTCCCAACCTCCCCTCTGTGACAGATTGGGGGACATGTCCATGTCAAACTATTCCCAATTTACTCCCACTCCCCGCACCAGAAGTCTGGCTGCTGCCCACTCTGCATTTAAATAAGGCAGCTTCCTCTTCTATGATTTTATCATTCTGCACTGCCTGGACCAGCAAGCTGGTCGATCATTTTCTCTCCTCTGGTCTCAGTTTATGTGCTCTCAGTTCAGGTGCTCAGACCTGCAGCAGCCCAGAAATGTCTTACTCTGTCCCAGGGTCCAGCACACTCAGTGTGGTCAGAATCTTCAGAGAATTTAGCTGCTAAAATCTAAAAAGACTTTACTGAGCACGTACAAACTGATTTTTTCAAAGGCCAAATTTGGGTTGATTTTCACAGGGATGGTAAAAGGCACATCCCTAATACAAAGGGCATGCCCTGACAAATTTCAAGTTGCTGCTCCAAAAACGGGAGTGCTAGAAAAAAGTGGCAAAACGACATTTTTCCTCAGCCCCATTCTTGGAAATGGCTGAAATATCAACAAAAAATGTTCAGCCCACCCTGCGTGTAACGTTTCAGCACAAACTGTGAGATGTTTGGCAAAATTATGAACAATTAAAATCAGGGTCTTATAATGGGAAAGGCTGGGTAACCTTAATAAGATGCAGTGCTCTTAACTATATATTTTAGACCTCCCAAAGAGATACTACGATGGAATGAAAAACGAGGGCTAAGATATTTAAGTGAACTTTTAATTGAGTCTCAAAGACTTTCTCCAGGTTCCAAGGCTTATTTGAGAATCTGTCTGATCTATCAAAACCTTTAAAACACTATACTAAAAATGCTCAGTCATGAACAGTGTAGTCTCTTCCTGTGCACATGTACTATTATGATAAGAATTAAGAGAGTTAACACATGAGCCGCAACTAATAAATTGGCTTTTTACATGTCATTATGGAGAGATCTGGGATTTACTGCACAGAGCCAGATTTAAAGGAATAAAGAATATAAAGAAAACAAGAGAAGCTGTAGATTTAAAATGTGGGATGAAAAAAGGATGGATTGCAAAGGATCAAGGCAAAATCATCTTAAAACAGATTTCTGGAGAGAGTGAACTATCACAGCAAGGGAACACAAAGGCTATGTCTACACTACAGCCAGATCAATGCTCCGGTGACTGATGTAGCAAGAGCCGATTTAGTGGCTCTAGTGAAGACCCACCAAATCAACTGCAGATCGCTCTCTAGTCGACCCTGGTACTCCACCCCAAAAAGAGAAGAGTAAGGTAAGTTGACGGAAGAGTGTCTCCTGTCAACCCAGCGCAGCGTAGACACCACAGTAAGTCGACCTAAGCTACGTTTACTCCAGCTACGTTATTCATGTAGGTAGAATAGCGTAACTTAGGCAGCCTTACTGTGGTAGACAGACAGACAAAGAGCATCAAAAATAGTATACATTCATACACTAGAACAAAACTACATCTTAGATATTACCAAACCAAATGGTCACTATAGAAAGTTAAAGACGTATGTGCACTAAGAAAACCAAAGTTTGGGGAAGAAAGAGGAATGTTTTACACTAGCATTTAGTAACAAGAGAACCATACTTAGGACTTGCCTACACTGGGATATTTACCAGCACACTGCTACAGTTATACCTATATAGCTCCCTGTATAGACCCTGTTATTCTGGAGTAAGAGTGAGTTTTTCAAGTTTAGTGTACATTGCTCTGAAAGTGGTTTAACCTAAACCAGAAAACCAGCATTAAATCCAAAATGAAGGTGTCTACACAGGGAGATATACAGTCACAGTACAGTTGTACCAGTATAATTATGCCAGTATATTTTCCGGTGTAGACAAAACCTCAGTATAAAAGAAGCTAGTCAAGGAGTTTTCCAGATGTTATCAGTCTCCTGAGCTCAGTCTCCAGAAAAGATATTGTTTTGCCAGTAGATTTGGAAAAACCACAAACTTACCAACAATGCAGATAATGAAGTCTAAAACAGAGGAAAGATAGGAAAGAGGGGAGAGGGAAAATTTACTCAAACAGACCTCCAGGCTGTTCAATATTAATTATCTTACTGTGAATCCTAATTCATTTTCCTGGGCCAGGAGTTTACACAAATGCACCCAAAGAGATGTGACACCTATAAGGCTACATAATCTATATATTTTGTGCTATTTCAGACTTACCTATTAGTAGACATAACCTTCACTTACACTGGAAGTTTCCCCAGTTACAACCAACAGTCATGGCTCCAAGACAAGACATGGATGTCAACCTGCATCAATGGAACTTCCCTGTGTAACCCAGTTAAGGAAATATCCCCTTTATCCTGGACCACACTAGATTGTAATCACATTTATATAAATTCCTGGACTGAGGACATAGCTGAACCAGATATCTTCCCTCCTGAGCCATGGAATACATACCGTGTGAAAGAGATTAACTCAGGACCATATCATGACATGAGTTGAATTATGGAACAAAGTTTCTGCAGGAGGACACTACCACCTGAAAAAAGAAAAGGAGTACTTGTGGCACCTTAGAGACTACCAAATTTAAGGAAAGCTTATGCTCTAATAAATTTGTTAGTCTCTAAGGTGCCACAAGTACTCCTTTTCTTTTTACGGATACAGACTAACACGGCTGCTACTCAAACTACCACCTGACTGTTTGATACAAGACAGTATTCCACGTCCTCTCTAGACAACTATTTGTCCAGATCTGATATGGCGCCTGATTGTCTATATATATTTTGTGTAAACACACACACACACTCTCTCTCTCTCTCTCTCACACACACACACACACACTCTAAGACTGAGGGTAAAGTTGAGTTTTAGCATTTCTCTGCTGCAAGTTTTAAAGAATATAAGCATGTAAAGCAACCCATCATATGTAGCAGAAGTTGCCCTGTTATCTCTTAAAGCTGCACATCACAGACCAGCAATGATTGAGAAGCGACTTCCATTGAACAGACCAGATCCTAAGCTGGTGTAAATTAACACAGCTCCACTGACTTCAGTGGAGCTAACCTGATTTACACTAGTGGAGATCTGGCCCAACGTGTTTTCTGCACTTCCCATGCTTGAAGGACTAAATGCCCTTTGGTTTGCACGTCATTAAGGAGTGTTATACTTGTTTGATCCCTCCTTTTCTAGAGGCATCAAATAAACAAAGGGGACCGGTTATCAGGATTGTTTTCACAAACAGGGAAGCCAGCTTTACACACAGATTGACACGAGGGTCTGATTCTCATTATCTGGAAGGCAGTTGAGCAGAAGAAGTGACCTACAAATGCTTGCTTTGACACCAACTCCTTCCAAACATTTGATGGGCTTTGATCTGGCACAGATATTTCTGATTCAAGAAAAGAGCTTCCCATTCCCCCAGTGCACTGATGAGGAGTCTGGTCAGCTCAACAAACTATCAAGAGAAATTTAAACTCAAAAGATTGGTTCATCTCCAAATATATAGAAAATTGTAGAAACGACATATTTTGGTCTACGTGTTAGATTTTAGTCTTTGGGGATTTATAATTACCATTCTTCCCTTATAAACTGTGGGCTGTCGTGTACTTCATCTGCACATCTACCAATGTGATATATGCCATCATGTGCCAACAATGTCCCTCCGCCATGTACATTGGCCAAACCGGACAATCTCTACGCAAAAGAATAAATGGACACAAATCATCCATCAAGAATTATAGCATTCAAAAACCAGTCGGAGAACACTTCAACCTCCCTGGTCACTCAGTTTCAGACCTAAAATTCACAATTCTCCAATAAAAAAACTTCAAAAACAGACTCCAACGAGAAACTGCAGAATTGGAATTAATTTACAAACTGGACACCATTAAATTAGGCTTGAATAAAGACTGGGAGTGGATGGGTCATTACACAAAGTAAAACTATTTCCCCATGCTAATTTCTTTTCCCCCTATTGTTACTCTCACCTTCTTGTCAACTGTTTGAAATGGGCCATCCTGATTATCACTACAAAAGGTTTTTTTTCGCCTGATGCTAATAGCCCACCTTAATTAATTGGTCTCATTACAGTTGGTATGGCAACACCCATTTTTTCATGTTCTCTGTGTATATATATATATATCTTCCTACTGTATTTTCCACTGCATGCATCCAGTGAAGTGGGTTTTAGCTCACGAAAGCTTATGCCCAAATAAATTTGTTAGTCTCTAAGGTGCCACAAGTCCTCCTCATTCGTTTTTGCTGATACAGACTCACACGGCTGCCACTCTTAATCCTTCCAAGGTGTCTCTTCCCTCCATTAATGAGCTTTAGCAAATTAAATGGCATTACAACAAGGCTTCAACAGTTAGAATTCCCTTCTTCACCACAATAGGTACTTTCGTTCATAAAAATAGGTCAGCCTTTCCTCATCATCCCATTTCCGAAGAGCTTGTGGTACCAAAGAAGTCTATTGCTTAGTGGCTCATACAGAAGGTAAAGCGTACACGAGGACTAACATACACCAGCTTGTTTTACTGTCACTAAAAAAACACTTTCTGTACTATATTTTCCTGTGAGAATTTTTAAAGTCTGGAAACACTTTCACAACGATTGGATGTCCAGAACCCAAATGAGATTCCTCAGTGGGAGGAGGAGGAAGAGGATATAGTCTCTCAGGCTTACATGTTTAGATTCTGGTTTTGAAATCAAATCAGAAGATCTCTCAAGCCTTTTTGTATGCTTGCTGCTGGGTTTGCATTCCTCAGACAACTTCATTTTGGGGATTACAGTATATAAATCTCTGTTTTAGGCTTTGAAATAGTTTCAGGTGTTACCACAAAATAAGTTCTGATCTGTAATTTTTTTGTCCACTTCTCCTTGCTCTGTGAGGAAATAATTTGGAGTCTGAATAAATCACATTTTGTATTATATTACTCAGTTGTGAATCCTCTGTTGGGGGTTGTTGTCTTAATACTTGGAAGTAAGAATTGTCCCTCATCCTGCAAATTATGCCTCATGAGGCCAGAGGAATAAAATAGCGGTGGAACTTTTCTACCCGCCTCTATCTTGCCTTTCATATTTAATTCACATCTCACTATTCCTATTTCACACTTCAGGAAGTCTTCAATTATCTGCCAGTCACTACCTACTCTATGCATTCATGTTTGATTCAGAAGGGTCTATGCATTTCTTTTCTGATCCAATTTCAAAGGTTTTTGCCCACCCTCTCTCTAGGCCTCTAGAACATTATATTCCCCCCTATCAGCCCCCACCCCCGGTTTTTAAAAGAAGTTCCTTTTTCCTACAGTCTCAATTACTTTGGTAAGTTTACCCATTTCTTACACACAGACATCTTACTGTTTTTCTCTCTCCAGATTGTTCCTGTGGAAAAGCAAGCTCACTTTCAGCAATGCGAACCTTTCTAGAAGCTCAGTATTCTATTGGTATCCGCCTCTTTTCCTGATACCAAAGGATTTTGTTTTCCGTACTCATCCAAAGGGTTGAACAAAGAATGTTTTACTCCAGAGGAGGAAACCTCTCCCCATGTTAGTAAGTTATCTTGCTCCACAGGCAAGCTATGCTTTATTCTTCTGACAGCTCAACACTCTGCTGCCAAAGCCGTAGGCAGCTCCACGTCCCTCTGTAACTGTCTCTCAAGGAGAGACAACTTCTGGTTTTCAGCTGTTGGAGCTGTTACCTAATTTCCTCCCCAACCCCATTTTTTAGCCCCCCTAAACACTATATAGCGGCGAATGCTTAGTGATAGCAATTGTCATTCTGTCTTATTCATGTCATGACATCACCACATTTCCCTAACTATCTACACTTTGCCCCCCTTTTCCCTCCCTACTCCAAATCTGAACTTATACCTATTATCTCCATGACGTAACATTCACTCTAGGCATCAGAGTCCTCCGCAACATGTGGCTACCCCTGCTTTCACCTTTACAGCTAGTTTGGCGTCGGAGCTTAACTTCTTTGTGGGGTAAATGATGTGATTCAGGAAAAGACACAGAGCTCTGGCTATGTGTATTAGTACATGTAATGAGTAAGGATTCTTACCATAGGCTTCTATGCAGATGGAGAGGACATGGACAGACGTAATACAGGGAGCACAGCAAACACAGCATACAATATGTCACAGATGCAAAAATGGAGCGAAGAGATAAAACACAGTTATTCTCTTATTCTGTAAGAGCATCCTTAGCCAGTTTAACAATAACCACAGATCTACAGTAAATAAAGAGGTTACCATTACACCTTTTTAACAAGTCAGCTAGACAAGACCTTGGAAATATTAGTCCAGTCTAAGAGAGATTGGCATCATGCTTTGTTATGGCTCAGTGTTTAATGATCAATACCATTTACTTTACATGTGAAATGTGTTTGGTCACACACGGCCATATAGTTTTTCTACATACCATAATTTTTTTTTAAGAATAAAGGGATTAAGAATAATCAACTTAAATAGAAACCATTGTTTCCTTAACTGTCTATAAATAGTACGGTTAAGGCAATTTTTCCATCAATGGGAAGAGTATTTGTTGCTGTTTTTTATATATAAACTTTATTAAAGGTTAAAACTGTACCACCTCAAAATAATCAATACAATAATCAGCTATTGTGTGGTTTTATCACAGAAAAGGTCAAGGCAACTAACTGGCCAGGTAGACTTCAACCCTTAAGATCTAAGATTGCAAGTGTTCTCCATTTTCAAGCCTGGCCAGTTTCCAGGGGTTTGCTGAGGCTCACAGGAAGTTCTTGTTGAAGGGGATAGAGAGGAACAGAATCTGGGGAAAGACTCTTAAAAAAGATCCATCCCACCCTGATGTGTTTCCACCCTACCAGGAACATCTCTGACTAGCTCTCCTACTCTACCCCTTTTCCCTGTACAGTTAGTTCCATTTCCCTCCTCTCACACAAGTCAGAAATTGGAGAAGAAGGGAGAAGACAGACCTCAGAGCCACCAGCAGCAGCTTCCACCAATGGCAGGGCATGCCACAGACCCCTGAGTGGATCTGTGCTGAAGAGACAGCTGAACCAGTGCAACAGGTTCTCTACCCAATTGGGGAATGAGAGCATCTCTACCTGCTGCCCTCCCTCAGCTAAGAATCCTCTGGTGGAGTATATTTCTCCTTATGCGGTAAAGACAAACTCAGATGGAAACCAAGCAGGTTGTGTGGGGCTTATCAAAACACCACTATCCAACAATGCTTCTGCTCTCTGGACGATCATTTATAATCAGCTAGTTACCTCCAAATTAAACATGAGTGTCTTAAGGTTAAATGTGAAGATGTACGGTAAAGTCCAGTTTTCTTGCCAAATTTCCTTGCTATTCTGAAATATTTTTATACGGTAGGATAATTGCCCGGAACAACAGATTCCTCCCAATTCTGAAAATCACTGTCCTCGCTGAGAATGCATCTGAAGCATCATGTGGCAGTCATTGCACACCATACTGCAGTTGGTAAATGGGTAACAAGATGCCTATTATATCCATAGATGTCCTTTATTGGAGAGCCCAGAAGTACTACTGGGTGTCCAGCGGTAGATGTTGCTGTATCCCTGGAATTTCTATAATCTATTAAATTACTCTCCCTCCCTCTGAATTGGAGCCCTGCATGGGACTTGTGCAGAGTCCTGCAGAGGGATTGGGATCCCGCAGGTCCCTCAGGACCCACTGCCTTAATAGCAGGAGTGGGTCAGAGCGGGTATTGCAGGGTCAGAGCGGGATATAAAATAGTCCTGTGCGGGGCTCTACTCTGAATTATTACTCATATGTTCTTAAATATGTCCATCCCTCTGGTACCCATATGCCAGAACAGCAGCATTTGCAAACACTGTCAATTTGGCAGTAGTTTGACTTTCCCACCATAGATGGAAGCATGTTCCCTTATTTCCACACTCCTAGTTCCTGGTTTAAATTTTTTACTGCAACTGCTATAGCTTTTCCTGTTTTACATCACAGCTGCTTTGGAGTTGCAGGAATATCCTCTGGGCTATCTGGAGGCATCAACCTTTGATTTTGTGACTGAAGAGCCAAAACATTCTTTTTTTCATTTCTGTTTTCAGCGGGGAAACTGCACTCTATGATATTAGAGCTAGAGATTTAAGGAGTCTCAAGTATTGTACAGTAATTTCCTCTGTCTGTACCAGAGGGCTGCCATCTTCTGAAATTACAGCATAGTTCAGAGATGGACGCTAGCAACCCATACCAAGAACTAACAGAAATTCTTGTTGCCATGCAAAGATGTAGCAAAGGTGAGCATGTTGCTAAACACTATCCTTTTAATCCATTACAGGTTGCCCTTCCCTAAGCCCGTGTTTGTCACAAAGAGATCTTTAATCAAAGCCATCCCATCGCTAGCCTCATGGCTGAAGTCTAGTTTAAGACAGCCCTGTTAAGATACACGATCACAATGTATGATAATGTCAGTTCGAGGCCTCTATTCAGTGAAGCTCTCTCCCAGAAATTATTGTCCTGTAATCCAGTGCCGGAGTTCACATTACACCTTATCTTGCAAGATTATAAGCGCCTCTTATTATGAGTTGAGAACCATCAACTCCCACTGACTTAAAAAAGAAATTGAGGGCACTCAGCACCTTGCAGAATTTGTGGGTTCTTAAACATGTCTGCCGATTTGGATGGAAGTTTTTCCAGCAAGGATCAACATGAAAACTACAGGCTTCTCTCTAACAGCAATGGGTTTAGCATAGGATTTTTGCTGTAGACAAAGGGGAAAGAGTCCTAAATAAACACACACAACATAACCGGAATCACAAGTGGCAGAATGTGAACTGATAATGGAAAAAATAATGCTATGAAACCACCACAAGCACTGAAAATCCAGCAGCTACAATTTCAGTTAGTGCAGAAGAGACATTTCATTGGCAGGATCCAATCTGCAAACTAAAACAAGTCTCTCTCTAATCTAGATTTACTGAAGTTTGTAAAAATTTCTATTGCGTTATACCGGGGGGGGGCAAACTTTTTGGCCTGAAGGCCACATCGGGTTTCCAAAATTGTATGGAGGGCTGGTTAGGGGAGGCTGTCTCCCCCCAGACAGCCAGGTGTGGCCCTGCCCCCACCTCCTATCTGACCCCCCCACTTCTCGCCCCAACAGCTCCCCCGGGACTCCTGCCCCATCCAACCCGCCCTGTTCCCTGTCCCCTGCCGACCCCCATCCACCACCCCCTGCTCCCTGACTACCCCCGGACCCCCAACCCCTGACTGCCCCCTGCCACCCCATCCAACTGCCCCATCTCATTCCTGACTGCCCCCTGGGACCTTTGCCCCATCCAACCCCCTGTTCCCCACCCTCTGACCCCCCCCCGATCCCTATCCACACCCTCGACCACACCCCTGAACTCCCCTGCCTTCTATCCAACCCCCCTTACTGCACTGCCCGGAGCACCGGTGGCTGGTGGTGTGACAGCCACGCTGCCCAGAGCACCGGGTCAGGCCACGGCTCTGCAACTGCGCTGCCCGACCGCCCAGAGCATTGCGCCAGCGGTGCGGTGCACTGAGGCTGCGGGGGAGGGGAAACAGCAGGACGGGGCCAGGGACTAACCTCCCAGGCCAGGAGCTCAGGGGCTTGACAGAAGGGGCCCGTGGGCCGGATGTGGCCCGCAGGCCGTAGTTTGCCCACCTCTGCGTTATACTGTAAAAGGTGAATGTCTCAAAAACCAGTATAATTTAAACTTGAATGACATTTACCAATTCTCTCAGAACAAATCCATATAACTACAGAGTATAAATAGATTTTCTCTATAATTTTAAATAGAGGATTCCACATTTTTCCACTGCAATTAATGAAAGGGTGAGAGAGGAAGATATTGGATAGATTACCATTGGCTAGGGCTACAAAATATGGACATCTTAGATGTTCCTTGTCCCTGACCCTAAGCTTCCACTCAAGAGTATACATAAAGACCACAGAATTTAGGAAATATTAATGAAGTATGTAAACATTATCTCCCTAAACTCAAGATACTTTTCCCACAATCCGCAACTCAAAGAGACCTATGCTAGCAATGAGAAATCTCTCTACTTTGTAGAGATATAAAAGAAGAAAAACAGACCATGCCTTTTAACATTAGAAAAGCTAGCCAAGTTTAGGTGATGATGGCACTGAGGGAAGAGGATTTATCCAGGAGATGTTTTTAAGGCTAAATAAAACAGAGCTACACAAATACAAAAACACAAAAATAAAAAGACTGAAGACATACAGAGTTCCCTATTTGGCTAAACTAGACATTACAATAAGAATGATCCTTCCCCCAAATATTTGTTTCCGTAGGTCCACACAATCAGAATTTCCAGGAGTTGAATAAAAATATTCAGAAATGTCATTTGAGGAAGGTATCCACACAAAAGCAAAAGCCAAATTAGACACAGCACTCCTCCCACATAGAGAAGCTTCTATTAGATACATACTGATGTGGGAGGATGACTAAGAAAAAACAGATTTTCAACACTGATGATTAAAAAGTACATCACATTTCAAGAGCAGTCTAGGAACAGTAACAGGCTACTAAGTGTTATAACCTGCCGTTCAAGATTTCAGTCTCTGTGAACATGACAGTTTAAGTAGGGAGAGACTCTCAAAACTCATGCAACTGTGTTTGAGTACCCCAAATATTATATGTGATAATACTTACAGTTATTAATGAGTACTACTGAGGGGAAAAAAGTAATGTTTTCAATAGACAAAAATGAAAAAGCATAATAAACCAAACTTTTTGCGGTTCTACTTGTAAATAGATACATTTCAGAGAAAACACCCAGAAAGTGGAATGCTAGATAAGGAGACTGAAAATTACACAACTAGTCACAAAACAGTAATGGTCCAGACCACAGACCTATTTAACTTGTAGATTTTGACTCTGCTCTCCCTTAATCCCTCCCCAGCCCCCATCTCTGGCCTTTTTGACAAACCAATATTTTTGGTTAGAAGTGGGTTTTAGCCAATGAAAGCTTATGCTCAAATAAATTTGTTAGTCTCTAAGGAACCACAATTTGTTAGTCTCTAAGGAACCTCCTCGTTCTTTTTGCCAATATTTTTAAAGTTTTCCTCTCCTGCCAGGGTGGATTTGATTTAAATCAAATTGATTTAAATCACTAGTCAGGAAGACTCGATTTAATCATGGATTTCTACATAAAAGTGCATTCTTGTTGGTTGTTATAACCTTAATACATATTCTTCACAACTCAGAGATAGATGTAGGTTTCATTTTTAGAAGGTACACACTATACATTTTTAAAGTGATTTATTTTGAACACTTTTCAGATTAGTTTTACAGCTATATCAGAAAATGAATGATTGTTTGGTTTTATTTCATTTAGCAAAGGTAATTGAAGCAGATATTTATGAAGTCATTGGGAGGTGAACTATCGCCAATTCACAGGTTAATCATTAATATTTGGAGGTTTTCTTGCCATGCTGTATTGGGAGGAGAACATCACCAGACAGACATTTAAATTGTTTTATTTAACTAAAACAATGTTATATATTCTGGATCTTTTTCTTCAACAGCAAACATATAATATTTTAACAAAACAAGCATATGAATTTTTGAATTTAGTTAATATTCAAGTTTTTTAAAATCAGGTTTGTTTTCGTTAAAATTGCTTTTAACTAAAATAAATAAATGAAATATTAAAAAAAACCAGACTGTCAGCCAGGCAACATGAGAAACTTAAAATATTGGCTTCTGCAGTTAAGTCTTCACCTTCATTTTCCTGTTTATTCATAATCTGGAAAAGAAAAACAAGCCTTCTTGCTTTTTCAGGTCCCAAACGATTTCTCAATTTGGAATGAATTAGTCCAAGGGAAGAAAATAGTCTTTCTACACCAGCAGAAGAAGCGACTGCTGTTAAAAGTGAGATTATCATTTCAACAGTCTCTGAATCCAAGTGCTTACGTGACTTCCACCAGTTCACTGGTGCGACTGTCTTTAAAACATCATCAGCAAACATATTTCTTGAATGGTTCACCCTTAGCTCTGAAGTTTATTATAGTTGACATTATGGAGGGATGACTGCTGGATGTCCATGTCATAGCCAACTCCTCTTCTTCAGCAGTTAAGGTTTGACCCTGGTACCGATTATTAAGAATATTTACAAGAAAATGAGCTGGAGATAGTGCTTGTCCCATTTGTTTTTTCAATGCTTGTAATTTAACCCTGTCATTGCATATTTCTCTTTTTAAGATCTCACTCAGTTCCTTCCAAATTTCAACAGCGTCAGCAATAAAACAGCTATTTCCCTGCATTTTGTTCAAGGCTACAGAAATAGGCTTCAGGGTACTCGGCGTGTGTTCAGCATTTCTCTTAAGCACAATGTTAAGAACTTTGGCTATGACAGTGCCATTTATTTTTTCACAATTTCGTTCACAAACAATCATCAGATTAGGCTAGTTCTTGATCTAGTGCTCAAAACAGTCCACTCCTGAGTTCCATCACACGTCTTGTGGGAGAGTTAGCTTGGTTCCTCCCACTGTTTTCAGAGCAGCTGCTGCAAAGTGGTTGTTACGGAAGTATTTTGCAATTTCAACAACATTAGCCTTTATTTCTGGAACACTGAAGCCTTTGGCTAGAAGGTGCATCAAATAAGCACTGCTACCATATGTTATTAGCTTGGGACTCTTCACTCTCTTCTAAATAATTTCTTCTCATCTTGGATACATTTGCAGCATTGTCTGTGACCCAGCTGCGTACTAGACATTTGAATTTTTTTTCACGGTTTGTTATAGCTTTTACTGCTACTTCTTGTAAGTATTCTGCTGTGTGCGCATTTCCTGATGCATCAATTGTTTCTGTAAGGAAGACATTCCCTTCCCTCTGTTGTCACACAAGCACATACAACAGGATCATTGTGGACATTGCTCCACCCATCAAGACTTAGGTTAACAATTTTACCCTCTATCTAGACCTTTTGCACACTGCTCAATTTCTCTTTCATACACTTTATCCAGCAATTTGCCTGAGATATCAGCTCTGTTGGGTGGACTGTATCCTGGTCTTAATGACTGACCCATGTTAATGAAGTGTGGGTTCTCAGTCAAACGGAAAGGAGAGTTTATTGCATAAACAAACCGGGCAATTTTTTCATCAATTACCTCTTTTTGTAATCTGCTGGTTCTTATCACAAATTTATCGATGGTTGTTTCTGGATGATGATTTTTTTTTCTTTTCGCTAGAGGTGATATACTGTGGCTATCTGACATACATGATGTGACTGAAACACTATCATTGGCAGATAACTCTGAAACTATAGAAAATGATGGTGATCTTGAAGTTGGATATCTTCAGAATCCTGTATGTTGAGGATGGATTCTCCTAAAGAAAATAAGTCACTGCAGTTATTTAATTATTATTACCATACTGTTCATTTAGTGTTACTCATTGCATTCACTGACACTCGGTACTACTTTAAAGGTGATATTGTAAAAGGAAGATCTGCCTATTTCAGCTATTTATTTTTTATCACAACTACATCTAAAATGATAGTATCATAAGTAACAACTATATTTTGTGCTCAAACATGAGAATTCAAGAATAGTCCAGAAAGAAGACAGGCAGTCCTTAAGAAAGAAGTATGAAATAAAAAAAGTTTACCAACCTGAAGATCCTGCATGTTCAGAAATGTTCCCTTCATCATCTTCAATGCAGCTTCCTCTTTAGAAGGAACACTTCTCATGATGTTGTTTCATTCGGGCTACCAGGCCTTGCATTTCTTTGTTGCACTGTTTGCATTTTGCACGCATGCCTGTCTTACCCACAGGTAGAGGAACTTCATTAAAATATTCCCAAACTGGGTCTCTTTTACGGCCTGCTGCCATTATAGGTGTTTCCTTCTAGTGAGAGAATGGTATGGAAGATCTCAAATCAATGAGGGCTACACTAAGAAAGACCTCAAGACTTCTGGAATATGCTGTTCAAACAGTTTCACTTTTGTTTCTACTGCCTGTCCCTCCCTTCTCACATTTATCTCCAGACTTCTTCTCCTTGTCCAGATCTATTCTAACCCCAACAATCTTCTATGCATTCAACTTTTTGAAACTTTGCACTTTTAGAGAGAGGTGAGGGATTGACTTTGTGTTCACAAATTTGCAGAGGGACAATAGGGTTGAGGTCTGTTATTTCTCACCTCTATATATTTATTTATTTAAAAACATTTTTTCGGTTAACAAGCATGTTATCTCTGGAGAGACAAATCCACAGTTTGAGAACTGCAAAACTAAGCATCTCTGATGATATCTTCTAAACTGAGCACTGAGTCCCACTGGGTAGATAGAAAGATTAACCTAAATAATCTATACAGATGCCCCTGGAACCCCATAAGATTGGGTCCCTAATCCATGAATTATTGGAACTCATTTATAAAACTTTTCTTATATATTACATGAATATATTGTCTCATACTATAGAATTAGAATGTATAATCTCTATTCTATGATGAGATCTTTTGAGCTATAATGTATTTAATTAAAACTATCTTTAGATAGGTTTTTTCATCAAAAAGCATTTTATCAAAAAAATCCAATTTAAATTTAAAAAGATTTGATTTTTATCCACCCTGTCTCCTGCCTACTGCAGGGGGCACGTGGGCAGCATCTGAGACTCCTTCACCCTTCCCTCCTTGGTTTCTCAGTGCATTCACTGCCCTCTGTACCAGTTACTCCACCGCTCCTGCCTTCTCTCTCATTACAAAAGACAGGTAATGAATGAAATGAGTAAGTGTCCAGTGAAGGGAGAGGAGGGGGCCTTAGCAGGCCAGTAGCCAAAAGATTTTCCAGCATCTGCGTCAGTAGACCAGATGCCCACTTGTGCAGTCAAAACCTCAGGGAGTGGGGAAACCTGAAGGAGCAAGACCAGGGGAACTGCAGTGAGAGGGGAAGGAGAGAAAGGGCTCAAAGGGAAGAAAGAGTGGGGAACTGGACCCTGACAATACTGCAGAAATGGGCCTGCCACCTGCACCTAAAACTCTATTTGCCTACAGACTCAGTATGCAAATGTTATGCAAGCAAGATTGCCAGGGTTTCTGATGGGCCTTTTGATGGGCATTATGATGAACTCACATTGAAACACACTAAATACTAATGGCCAAAGACAGTCAGTAAGACTAGGATTTTCAAAAGAGCCCAAGTATGCCAGGCATCCAACTTTAATTGAATTTTAGTGGGATCTGGGTGTCTAATTCCCTTGGCCTCTTTTGAAACTCCCAGCTTAAGAGGCAAAGGGAAAGAAAGAAGGAATGGAAGTGTGCCAGTCAAAACATTACCTGGCTCCCCCAAATCTGAGAGAAATAGGTTAGAATGTAAGCCATATCAAATAAAGCAAGTGTTAATGCCACCTACTTGTTAGATGTGAAACTGAATTCATTTGTATATTTAGCATCAAACATTCATTATAAAGGCCTAATTAAAAAAAGCCCACAACTTCACAATTGCCCTAACTGGCCATCAAAAACCCTTTTCTTCCTCATCTCCCCCTTACTTAATGTAGTAACTCCCAGGAAACATATCTTAATGGTACAATACCAAAAGATTCACCTTAGATTTGCTTAACTGGGCTTGACATTCTGAAATATTCCCCTCAGCTAGGACAAGAAGGCTTTCCAGAGGTCTAATATGAAGTCTAGCACGAGTAACCTAGGCAGAAGCCCACCAGCTGCAGCAGCATTAACCTCAAATATTTTATAACAAAAACACTCAAGGATTTACAGCAGTGGAACTATGCATAAAGCAGCTAATCCATCCTGGTCACTGGGTCTGAGGGTAGCTTAAGCAGCAGCAAGTCAGTTTGATTTTACCTTCTCCCACCCCTCCCAATCAAATCATGGGAGGGGTGCAGAGAGATGCCTTGGGGGTGGAAAAGTGCTGCTGCTGGCAGCTTCATTTTACGGATGCCACAATGCCCTTCTCTACTCAGAAACATCTAAAAACAGAGCCATTAGGTGACTTTGATGCTGAGATGTCATACTCTGAAGCCAAGAGGTTATCACAGTTCCCACCCACCTCCATTACTTGCTATGCATAACTTGCTGCAAACACCATTACCAAAATGAGCAGGACACCTTCAACTCCTTCCTTCACTGCACTAAGGGGACTCAAACCAAAGAATTGGGAAACTTGCTAGCAGATCATTTACAGAAGAAATAGACGTGAAAGCAAAAGGCCTGGAGGTGTAGATCGAGGATACCAAGGAAAGCCAACAAACAATCTGAGCTATCCACAAGCTGCAAAGGATCTAGTACCACAGCATCATTTAGAACATTCAGTAAATCAGATTAAGAACATATGACCTATGAGTTCTGGTCAAAAGAGGAGACATCAGATTCACATGCTATAGAGAGGACATTGTGCAAGAATTTTCGAGGAACTCAGTGAGAAGACTTAACAAGGAGAAATCTGGAAGTACCTTTCTGATTTGTCAAGGCCTACGCAATGCAGTAGAACTGTGTAAGCACCCCAAATTTTAAAACTATATTAGATATAGTAAGATACAAATTACCTTTTTTGACCAGCCTTAACAGACACACACAAGCCAGGAAGAAGAAAAGAGGGGGCGGGGGGGGAAGGGCTGCGGCTCTCTGCTCCTAGCTCAGGGGTGGGCAAACTTTTTGGCCTGAGGGCCACATCTGGGTACAGAAATTGTATGGCAGGCCATGAATGCCCATGAAATTGGGGATTGTGAGGGGGTGAGGGCTCTGTGGTGGGGCCAGAAATGAGGAGTTCAGGGTGTGGGAGGAGGCTCTGGATTGGGGCAGGGGATGAGGAGTTTGGGGTGCAGGAGGATGCTCCGAGCTGAGACTGAGGGGTTCGGATGGTGGGAGGGGGATCAGGGCTAGAGCTGGGGTGCGGGCTCAGGGGTGCAGGCTCTAGGAGGTGCTTACCGGAAGCAGCAGCATGTCCCCCCTCCAGCTCCTACATGGAGGCATGGCCAGGCAGCTCCATGCGCTGCCCTATCCGCAGACGCCGCCCTCACAGCTCCCGGAAGCAGCGGCATGTACCCCTTCGGCTCCTACGTGGAGGCATGGTGGGGTATTGGCCATGTTTCCTGGAGCTGTGGGGGGTGGCGCTTGGGGCAGGGGCAGCGTGTGGAGCCTCCATAGCCTTGGCTGCCCCTATGCGTAGGAGCCGGAGGGGGGAACATGCCGCTACTTCCGGGAACCGCATAGAAAGCCCCCGACCCCGCTCCCCAGCAGGTGCTCGAGGGCCGGATTAAAAGGTCCGACGGGCCAGACATGGCCCGCAGCCCATAGTTTGCTCACACCTATCCTAGCTCAATTCAGGAAGTTTCTATGAAGATATAAAGCTGTATCTTGAGGATCTGTAAATCTGCAAGTCAACCTACTGGACCAAACAAAGGGAAGGAATGGAGAAAAGGTTACCAGAAACAAAAAGGATGTATGTTTCTGGTTTAGATTTTGCTAAATATACAGTGACTGGAATTTGGGTAGCTTTTATATAGTTTACATTAAAACTAATCTCCCTCATACCCAAGACTGATGTTGACAGCCTCAAAAAGTCATTGTAAAAGTGACTGCATTTTAATAAAGTCAAGGGACAAAGACAGTCAAGAGCAATAAATGCATACATCAACCGCATGCTCTTATTCTGCAATCGATGCCACAGTACCAAACGAAGAAGCAATTCTGCTTTGTTACTTCAGAGGTTTTGTGATAGCTTTTCAGTACACAAACAGTGCCTGAGACCTAGATATACAAACAGAAGTTCATTTAGGGCACCACACAAACACACACATCACCACTGAAAAGTCAATGACTACCACCAACCATCACCATGTGCTAGTATCTGATACTATAGTATTTTCCTATATTTAGGATAAGAGAACAGTGATATTTGCCTGGTAACAACTGGTAAATGCTGTCTGTGAAAAATGGAAATAGCTATACAAAAAAAGTTTTACAGTAAGTTTATTTTGTAGATTTGTCAAAATTATGACGAAGTTTACCACAAGGATGCTGAACACATTAAATTAATTTAGGAGGAAACAGACATGAACATGAGGCACACTCACTGACTACAGCCAAAAACCATTATTTTACACATACATGTGCTCCGGGATAGATGTTGGCTGGCTATTAGGTAGTCAAAATTTGGATTATTATTTGGAAAGGACAACAACTAGTATTTCTTCTATTAGGAAGTATTTTTGCTGTTCTATAGAGTTACTAAACCAGATCCATCCAGTCTGGTGGTGTACCTCAAACAGTGGCAGATAATTCCTACTTCATAATAAAGCACCCACTGCCCCATAACACAACATTTGAATCAATGTGGTATCAGGGATGAAAAAGAAAAGCATTCTCCCAATCTAATTTGTGTAGGTGATATGAGGTACTACCAATATTATAGAGAGCATAAATCCACTGATTAGACTGAAAATCCAGTCTCCATGGATGCTATTATCAAATGTTCCTCTGAAAGCCAGTAAAGCAGTTTTATTTTAACAAAAGGAGATTAAGAAACTGGAATGAACACCAAAACCCCAGCTTTCTGTGTAGTCTGAAGAAATCAAACTTCTCTTTACAGCCCCCTCACCATGCCAACACAGAGGAAAAAAGAAAAATCAGCTGTGTTTCCATGATGCAGACATCAATGTATCACAATACAAACACCAAAAAGGTGACAATAAACCACTCCAGGTCTTTTGGGATATATATATTTATTTCCCTTCTCCTCCAACCAAAGCAGAATGTGCTTGGCAGTTCTATGAAGCCTGGCACCAAGAGGTTTCCTGAAAACTGACTATAGAATGTGCTGTAGCATAGCAGATAATCATATTACCTACTGTATCCTGAGTAATAATAATTCTTCGCTCTTTTATAGATTGTCAGACACAATGAATCCAGAGGTCAAATGCTTAGTTTAAGCCAGATGATATTAGTGCATCCCAATATAAACCTATAGATGTTACCAAATTTCATAAACATCTTTATTACACAGAAACACTGTGCAATTTCACAATGCAATACTGTGCTCCATATTCTATTTATACAAGGGTTACAAATCATAAATGACCAAGCCAATCTTAAACCTAAAGATTTGGAAATATGTACTTAAAGACAGCTAGAAAAAAAAAGAACGCTATCCTACAGAATTGCTTTTTTATAGTAATATTTTAACAAGCAGCAGCTCCCAGCATTCCAGCTATGAATGAAAAGAGTTTGATTACAACTGGACTGCAACAATCAAAATGACTCTACAGTACTCACCTGATCTTCCTCTTCATCCTCTTCATCTTCTGCCAAACGCTGCCTGCCTACCTCATAGAGCCTGCAAACTGTATCCATGTTCATGGCATCCATGCTCCCTTGATTCTGAAGAAAACCCCCAACACAGCAGTTAGTACCTAGTGGAACTGTTTATGCTTTCTTATGTAGCTCAACTCTATCATGATCTCTATTACAGAAGAGAGGTTATGACCAAGAACAAACAACAAAAAGGCATTTTATCTTTTTTATTCGCTACTTACATACACAGTGTAATTAGTACTAATGATTATGCTGTTATGTTGCAAGAATTACCTCAGGAGCAGCATAAAAGGTTTGGCTTTGAGATTCTAGCATCTATGCCACTCCCAACAAAGATTCCTATCACAGAATTTTATTCCTCATAAACCTTCATTTTGACCATTCAACACCTGTGTCCAATTTTGGGTTTGTTCACACTCTCTGAAACTGCATGCCAGCTTCCCTTTAGATTCTCTCCCTCCTCTCCCACCTGAACTTTGCCAACAACCACTGCTTTAGAAACAAAGCAGTTTGTCCCAAGTGGGATTTGAACTCTCCACTCTTATAGGCCAACTGCTGATACACTAACAGTTTGCATTAGGACCATGGCATTACTGTTGATCGTGCCCCTAAGCATAAACCCTGCTTCTGTGCCAGGAACAGCACAGTAATCCCAAGGCTAGTATTATGGTGCTACTCTGTATGAAGCATGAGGCGAGAGCCTTATCAAAAGTTAAAACTGCTTCTAAGTTGGGACGGAAATGATTTTATAATGATCCATAAATAGCTCACAAAACAAAAACAAAAAAAAGACAACTAATACAAGCCTGTTAGCCACTCCATCACTAGAGGTTAATGGAGAAACTCAGATCATTACAAGTTACAGATGCATTGATTACGGCCAGAAGGGATCATTGTGACCATCTAGTCTGATCTCCTGCATACACAGGCCATAGAATGTCACCCAGAAATTCCTGAATCAAGCCCCTAACTTCAAGAAGTCCACAGCTTCCTTCTTATCAAGAAGAAACAGGGAGGGTAAGAGAGGCCCAAATAAAAGCTCTGGGTGCACCAGACAGAGAGAGTTTCCGTTTTTGTGCAAGTTTCAACAACAAAAGACTAGAGAATCAGAATAAAAATGTATTTCTCCCTGCCTGTGAGGAGGACACCTCCCTCTGCAGTATATTTCTTTTAAAGCAAGACAATGTTTGAGGAATGCAGGTGAAGGGTTCCAAGAAGTCCCCAAAATTTGCATATGCTAGAGAGACAGAGACAGCACTGAATTTAAGCACAAGGGATGGGGTATAGGGAACTGATCAGTACTCCCCTATCCACATCAAAGCACCAGTGCATAAGACATCTGAGATGGATAGTAGGAGCTCCAGAACTCCCAGCTCCAATAAAGGTAAGTGTTTATTTTTTTAAAGCATTGCTCTCAGACCATAGCCACAAATACTGGTATTTACTCTTCCCCAACTATCTCAGATCCTTTACCTCAATAACAGCCAAATAGCAATCCTTGCTGTCCGTGCACAAATCAAAGATATTCCGTTTTACATCAATGGTGGCTAGAAAACAACATAAAGTGAACTTAATGGTTACCAGCAGGTTATTCAATGCTTTGCCAAATATACAATATACAAATATGCCTGGACAGCTATAGCTAAAACAAAAGCATGTTTAGCACATCTATCTAATTTCAACCAGTAATGGAGAATATTTCTAAGCTGATACACTAAGCTAGTCAGTTCTCATACTGATTTCCATAGCACCCCCATCTCTGTGCAAATATGGCTACTGGGTTTTCTGAGAAGGGGAGAGACCAAGTTGGCCCCTCAACTTCCAATGAGATAGTGACTGAGATGGACAGAGGTGTGGGCCATCTTTTCTCATCTCAGCACATGAAAGCCAGAGGCCATGTTTACTCACTCCTGTTGCTGCTGCACTGAGCTCAGCTCCAGGAGCGCTGCGGGCTGGAGGCTGAACTGACAGACATTTGAGCTAGAGATAGGAACAAATCCTGATGGGAGAGGGGAATGTAGGGGAGAAAAATGGGATCTTTCATGAAGCTGCGCAACTAAAGCCTAGACCATACCACTGACTATTTCTCAGATTCATGTCTGACTTGGTGGGAGGAAAGCCAGAGCCGGTGACTGTAGGCTACAGAGTGCGTGAGGAGAAGAAATCATGTACTGGAGCAGAAATTCTATTGAAGCTAATTTAGTGTTGAAGACAAGCTTTGTGCTTGGAACAGGGTATATTAAGCAGAATTTGTTTTCATAAGATATTGTGGTGAGGTAACAGGTGGGGTTAAATAAAGAAAAATCTAAGTCAATCTGCACCAAACCCACAAACCAACCCCTGGCAACTGCACCTTCATCCTCACCTATAGGTTTATAGTCCGTTGCATTGAATGTCCTGAAGGATGACCCAAAGGGGCTTCTCATCCTCTCCTCCAGTAGGTCATCTTCATCATCCGCCTGCAACATAGCTGACAAGGGAAAGACTATTAGGCAAGTCCATGTCCCATTTATAACACTACCTCTAATCATTTTATGATCCTGTCAGGGTCCACACACTACTATGATGGGGGTTTTTTTTAGGTTTTTGTTTTTAATAATTTGGCAAAACCCCATTTAACCAACAAGTACTGTTCCCAAGTTGTCTTTCACAACATTGAAGGTTATGAAGATTAGCAAATAAATGGAAGCAGAGTCTTTCCCAAATTATTACAAGCCAAACTTCTGCATTACAAATCCTTCTCTTTTCAGAGAGCTGAATTTTAAGCTTGCAAACTGACCATGGCATCACTGAGGTGACAGAAAGCTACCTAAAATATTAAATTTCCTAGTTGCCAGCAATAAAAGTAGTCATGCAGAAAAAATATGGCAATTTCATGGAAGTACACTAGTCCTGATGTCATGTTAGGGGCAAGAGAAAGGGTAAGTTCTAAGTAAACATGAACATTAAAAAAACAAATACAAAGGACAAACTATGAGGAAAATTTTCAAAGGCACAAATGGAGTTTGATGCCCAACTCCTATTGACCTTTGGTGGGAGTAGAGTGCCTAACTGTTCTTTGTGCCTCCTATTAAAGCTTACTAAATAAACAGATTTTTAAAAAAATCTCTCCCTACAAATTATGAGCACAGGATTTTGAGTCAGGACCCCTGGGTCTCCTATGAGCAGGGAAAAGAACATCTAGTTGTTAGAACAGGAGATTCTGAATTTGGGTCTAAGGAATGTAATTAAAGACTATCATAATGCATAGGCAAAAGAGGCCTATTTAAAATTGCACAGAGCATCTTAATTGTGGCATTTCCTAACTTTGGACTACTTGACATTGCAACTTAATGTTCTTTTAATGCAGTTGAGTGAGTGTTTACTCACTCTGCTCCTTAAAGCAACTTGCTCACGGCCCAAAGAGTCACTGCTTTCTAGAGGATTCTGGGGGGAGGGATAGCTCAGTGGTTTGAGCATTGGCCTGCTAAACCCAGGGTTGTGAGTTCAATCCTTGAGGGGGCCATTTAGGAATCTGGGGCAAAAATTGGGGATTGGTCCTGCTTTGAGCATGGGGCTGGACTAGATGACCTCCTGAGGTCCCTTCCAACCCTGATATTCTATGAACTTAATGTACTCCAAAAGGAAACAATCTGTATCATAATCTGACCGTAGATTGGTTCAAAACTGCAAGAGTGGCCAGTATATTTCCTTATGTTCCAAAATCCCCAGAAACTGCTAAAACCAGTGGTTCAGATTCCCCTTGAAGTTCAGCGGCCATGTATCCTTAACACGTTGCTCTATCCAGCAGCGTCAGATTAATAGGAGCTGCACTGATAGTAAAGTTCCACACTGTCAAGTTAGATACCACTACTACAGGGACAGGTAAAGTGTAGCCAGTGAAGTTCTAAACAGCACCTTAGAGACCTGGTGGACACTACAGGTCCCCACCATGCAATGATTCACCATAGCTTTTATGAGTTGCAACCTCCCTTAAAAATGACTGAAGACAACTACCGCACTCTTTCCTCTTGTAAGTTACAAAGTACAGTCATTGGCTGGGAAAAGTTTGTTTGTCTGCTTTACTATGAACATGAGTGAAAGAACATCCCCACCCTCGGCTTCTACTGCCAAATCCAAGGAGATTGAGGAGAACAACAATGCCATGGTGCAATACTAAGGGACATCCTACCTCCATACATAACTGTGCCAGTGTAGTTGAAGACTACACGGCACTGATCCAATGCTGGTACCGTGTGCAGCAAATGGAACGTTCGAAGATCCCACTGAAGAAAGAAGTTAAGGAATAACCCACGACAAATTTTCCATTTTAACTCCATGGTGAGCAGCAGATTAACAGTGCCCAACTAATGAAGCTTACTTGCCAGGTTAGGCAAATGTTCAGCTCTCTTCTACCATCACAAGCCCTCCAGCATGAACAAAAATATAATTAAACATGTTGCACCAAGTCCTCAGCTGTAAGCACGGTGGTTATGATGCAGTTTTTGGTGACGAGAGAAATGATCCCCTGAATGAGATGAAAGTGGTAAAACTACAAACACCTATGAGTGACACCTGAAAGGGCAGAATATAACAGGCATCAACAGAAAACCCTCTCAACTCCCTCCCTTGCTGGAGAGGTCCATATTTCCCTCTCCTCTCCTGCCTCCCTCCCTGAAAGTCTTAACTCCCCACCCCACCCCACCCCCATCTCACTCAATCTTTAACATAACCAGTGTCTTACCACCAAGACTACAGAGATGTAAGAACCTTCACAATTAAAAAAGAAAGGAGTTGCACTTGAGTAGAGAGCATGACTAAGAGTTAGCACAGGAAGAGTGGCCCAAGTGGAAGTCTGGTACTAAGGTAGGTACCCTTCTAAACTAGTTCATTCAATCTAATACACAGAGGAAAAACTCCTGCTTAAATTATAGCAGTAGAATGTCAGCAGCAGATCAACCACGATGAGGGGCACCCAGCTTACTGCATAGAGTGAAGAATATGTGACTGCTTGCCTTATGGCCAAATGCAGCATCCTGAGACTAGAATTATTCCAATAGAAATATTTAGAGACAAAACACTGAAAGCTGAACCCACCTAAGAACTAGCTGCCCCAATCCTCCAGCTGAGAAAGCCAGTCTCCCAGTGAGGCCAATGTGGAAGAGCAGGACTAATTTCCCCTAGTTGGAACCCACTATCATTTCTTACTCATCATGGCAGTCACTCCAGGAGATGGGGTTACAGATTAAATAACTAGAAATATCAACAGTTCAGCATGTGGTGATCATGAAATCTATTTGGTAATCTGACTATTGAATGTGCAGGTAAAAGATCTCGTGAGACATCTAGACAGACTTATAGCAAATGCTGGGGATTTGCTTATAGGACAAGCCATATTGGTAAGAGAGACAGAGAAGTCATCCTGGAAGTTAAATTTAGAATATTAGTGGTGAAGGACAGGGGGGAAGGATACTTTGAACCCTGGCCTCCATAGCATCTCTCTAAAAACTGGGCCAGCTCAGCAGGCCTCATTTCAAAATCTCAGTGTATAAGTGAGAGCATGGAGAATAGTGGAGATGTTTACATTTACTAGATGCTGGGGAACTTGGAGGGAAGGGACAGCCTATGCAGAACAATAGGCTCCACTAACAAAAACAGAACCAGCCTGAGAACAGAGAAAATTAACAAGGCTTTGGGGTCTTATTTGAAGTAGGAGCTGGGGGGAAGCCACAGTATCTGATGAGGAGACTGGAAAAATACAAAAGAAATTCTGTAATCAATAAAGAATAAGAATACAGCTGTACTGAAGGAGTGACTGGTTGAGATCACAGAGGCAAAATTCTGGAAGAATAACAGGGGATCAGACTAAGGAGTTAAAAGAGGTACAAGGCCAAAAATAAACTATAAAATAGCATAAAACTCCAGTACATATGTTTAAAAGCAAAAAACAAGTGAACTAAAATGCGTAACAACAGAAAGTGGCCTTAACATAAAAGACATTATTGAAACATGATATAATGACGACGATTAACGTGATAGTGTAAGACCTGGCTAGAGGCTACATGAGAAAGGAAGACCACTAAAGAATCTCAAGACAAGATTTCTTAGTGTAGAGGACCATACAGCAGAACATATACCAACACAATTCTCACATCAAAAGAACACAAATAATAATCTTTCTTAATGTGAAAGCTAGTAGTAAGTACATAATGTGAGGGACAACAAAGCAACTAAGTCTAAAAAATTATAATAGGTAACTTCAACTACCCATACATAAATTGGTCAAATGTCACAAAAAGACAAGGAGGGGTAAGGCAATTTCTCGACCCCATAAATGATTGCTTCTTGGAACAGAGAGTGCTAGAACACATAAGAGGAAAGACTTAGTTCTAAGTCAAGAATAGCAACACACAGGAGATGATTAAAGTAGTAACTACAGTTGAGCCATTAAGCAAGAGTCACCATAACATAAGTAAGTTCCACAGCCTCAGGGAAATAATCATGCCAAAGACTATATCTAATAATAAACTTGAGGAGGATTTAAAAAATTAAATTAAATAAAAAGCAAGCAGCTAGTCAGAAGTAAAAGGAAATTAAAATCCTAGAACTCAGCATGTAGGCTATTTAAACACACCATACCATTAAGCAAAAAAGAATCAAGAAGGTAAGAAAACACAAATGACAGACTGTATGGTTAAATGGCAAAGCTCAACAGTTTTAGAGGTGTCCTTCAGAAAACAGAAATGTGAAGCCATTAGAAATAAATAAATAATCGTCTCTTAAATAGTGTTTTTCAGCCATGACACTCAAAGCACTTCACCAAATAGAGTCAGTATCATTACCTCTAGATTGAAAAATTGATGAGGTACAGGGGTAAAACGGACTTGCTGAAATGTTTCACAGCAGGTCACTAGCAGAGCTAGGAATATTACCCAGGTCTCCTGACTCTCAGTTTAGTGCCCTATCCATTAGAACATGTTGCCTTCCAGATGGAGACTAAACTAAGCCAGGTAAAGTGTAAGATGCAAGTTAGAAGGGCTAGGAGGGAATCTGAAGTGCAAAAAACCAAAAACAAACAAGAAATTCTTTAAACTGGAAGCAGAAAGCCTGCAAATGAGCTACTATATATACTGAACTAACAGTGTTAAGAAAATAAGTAAAGAGACTACAGACAGTGCACACAACCTAAGATTATGTCTGTGCATCAAAATTCACTGCAAAAGATGTTGGGGGGAGGGGGGGGGATTACCCTCCTCAGACCTACTTTTTTTCAAATCACAGACATCAGATTGAGCTGTCCAAATGAGAAGGTAAGGGAACAAACTGATGAGTTAAAGAGCAAGAAGTTACTAGGACTAGAATCCAAAGGAATTTAAGAATTAATAGGCTAAACCACTAACAAATATACGCAATCTGTCATTAAAGTCTGCTACAGTACCAAAGGACTGGAGGGGAGAAAAGGTTGTGCATATATTTAAAAAAAAAAAGTGTTGGAGTGAGAATTACAGACCAGTAATCCCTACTTCAGTAACAGGTAAGTAAACTGGCTAGAACAGCAGCTAAAAATAGAATACGTAAATGAGCATGGTGAGATACACAAAATAGCATGGCTTCTCTGAAGAAAAATGGTGCCTCTAATCTACTCAAATTGTTTGAGGAGGTGAACAGAGCTATAAGGAGAACCAGTTGACATAATTTGAGTTTATAAAAGACTTTTGGGGAAAAAAAATTATTAAGAAATCTAATGCATGGCGTAAGTGGCAACATTCCATCTTGGATTAGAAACTGGCTATCAGACAGAAATGGTAGGAATAGTCAATTTTCAGTGTGTCCAAAGAGTCAGAGGGGATGTCTCAAAGTTATATACTAGGGTATGATTTTAAAATATTTATTAATGAGCAAATGAAAGCGGGCATGGGAGGTGGTAAAATTTGCAGAGGACAAAATTATTTAGATCACTCAAGATTAATGAAGAGCTTCATAGGGTCCTAAACAAAGCTAGGTAAATAGGCAACACAAAGACAGATAAAATTCAATGTTGTCAAATGCTAGATAATGTACATTGGAAGGAATAATCTGAATTATTCATACACTAATATCTGAATAATATCTGAAGGAATACCCTACAATTTAGAACCGAGCAATCATTCAGGAAAGTCCTGGTGTCACTATGGCAGTTCAATGGAAAAAACAAACAAAAAAACCCCCTCTGTTCAATGCACAGCAGTGTTTTAAAAAAAAAAGCAATCAAAAAGTTAGAATGTATAAGGAATGGGATACAAAAGTGACAACATAACGCCTCAAATATAAAGCAATTGTTTGCCCTTACCTGGGTCAACGTGGGCCACCCTAGCTCAAAGGTGATAGCAGAAATAGAAGGGGGAATCAGGGTCAAGAAATGCAAGCATGAAAAGATTGTTCTCTACACTAAACAGTCTCAAAGAGGGAACATGACAGAAGTACATAAGATAATGAATGGTACAGAGAAGGTTGGTCAGGCACTCCTGTTTACCCTCTCATAACATACAACAAGGGACGTTCAATGAAACTGAATGGCAATAACATTTAAAAGTGAACAAAAGAAACCTTTTAATATAATGCATTAACTAATATTTGCAACTCACTGCCAAACCATTACTGAAGCCAAGAGTTTAACGGGATTCCAAAAAGTATAGACTTCTATATGGATAATGAGAACATCCACAGTTGCTTTACAGGGCACTTTTGTTTTTAAGTGGAGATATAAAACCCTGTACTTTAAGGGCACTGGTTCTCAAACTTTTCATTACTATGACCCCATACTACAAAAAGTAAGAAGTTGAAGACCCCTCTCCCATCCAGCCACTAAGAAAGGTCCAGGGGGATTGCAACAACTGTCCCTGTTCACAACCCCTGGGTCAAGAACTCACCCAGCATTGTTCAGATGGCAGCCCATGGGCCACATCCAGCCTGCAGGGCATAAGCTGTTTCCTCCTGCTCCCCACTGGGGGCTCCATTGTAAAGGTGGCCCCACTACATGGCTCCAGCTCTGGCCCCTGAACTCACTTGCCAGGCAACCCCTTTCCCTCCCAAGCTGCAGAGCATCTTCTGAGCCAGCAGGTGTCAGGCCATAGGGATGGGTGGGTGACTCGGAGTGGTACTCAGAGGCAGGTGAGCACAAGGACTCTGCAGCAAGGGGAGCACCGGGGCTGGTGCTGCCGGGTGTCTGGGATGGAGACAGAGCCAGAGGCTCTGTCCTTACAGCCAAGCCCCCAACTGGGAACACAGGTAGATGGAGGCAGAGACGAAACAGGCTCTGGGGGGAGTCACCCCTTGCTCTACTCCTCCATCTTCCTCCCACTCAGGCATTAATAAGGAGGCACCTGACTCCTGCAGTGAATCCACACACAGCCTTGATCATTTAATGAAGAACTGATCATGAATATTTGTTCTTTCTACCAAATGTAGCCAAAGTGAAGCCAATGTTCTTGTTGTGCAACAAGTGTGTTTCTGTCATAAAGGAATACAACCTGAGATACCACTTTTATATGAACCAATCAACTTTCAATGACAATTATCCTTTGAACACAGAGATAAGGTGATCAAAGGTCGACTTCCTGATCATATCTTACAATTATGGAAGTAAGATGCTCATGAGTTCTGCATCACAACAGGAGATGGCTACGGCTTCTCTATGAGTGGCCTGGACTCTAGCATCAAAGACGAAGCCCTTCAGTGATTCCAAAACCATCGAAGAGCGTATGCGGGCTGTTCTCCAGGAAGTGGAAGCTGATGAGAAGATGAAGGCAGTCACCACGAACACTGTCAAGCAAGCTCCCGTCAGAAACGACTGCAATGCACCCATGTCCAGGCTTTGACAAAGCGTTCCATTAATTGTTGAAAGGTCTGAGAGGTGCTGAGTTTGTGTCAGTGGCCATTGACTAATCAATTACAAGAAAGACATAGCGCAGCTGTGTTTGAATGTGAGCTACTTTGATGGCCAAACCTTCTGAGAAGAACTTTTCAGTTTGATGCCCTGGAAACATTTTTCCCTGGAGATGTCGTATTTGAAGAAAATCAATGCAGCGTTTGATAAACAGCGACTCTCACTAAGCAACATTTGCTTTCTGATAACAGATGGCAACCTTCAGTGCTGGCAAGTGGAGGGGCCTTGCAGCACAACCAGCAGAAGTAGCATCACAACTGAAAGCCCTCCACAAAGTGTGCTGTGTGCCAAGTTGAGTGGGGAACTGAAAGACGATAAGGAGATGGATGAAAATAATCAATTTCATCAGAGCTTTCTCAAGTCTGCAGCACAGACTATTTTGTGAGCTGACTGCTGGGTCCTCTGCAAACCATGAAGATCATCTTCTCTGGAATGATATTCACTGGCTTGGTGAGGCTACATCACTGGCATGCCTCTGCAAGCTGTAGGCTCAAGCTGTTGAGCAGCCACAAGGAGGCATCTGAATATCTGGCCCTTCTAGAGATATTGAATTCATGGTCAAAACAGTATTTCTTTGCAACATATTTGGCCATCTGAATACCCTGAATGTACAGCTGCAAAGCCAGGAGAAGATAATCCGCAACCTTGTCAAGAAGCTAGAAGCTTTTCAGAAGAAGAAGTTGGACATATTTTTCATGAATTTGAGCTCTGGGAAGCTTTTGCATTTTATTCAATTCCACAACCATTGATCAGCACTGAAGACAGATGTGATCAGTCCTCTCATGACAAGCTGCCTTTAACAGTGAAAGGACAACTTCAGCACCCAAGAGATTTTTTTCATGCCAAAGGATGTAACTGGTTTTGTACATGATCTTTTCTCCATACCACCTGAGCATGACTTCTCATCTCACATCCACATGGTCCTCCCTGTAACAGATGAGGGGGCCCTGCAGCTAGAACTAGTCGACTTGCAGACCTCTGACCTGCTGAAGAATGAATTCAAGAACACCGAAATCATGACATCCTGGACACTTTATCTGGACACAGAAAAATACCCAAACCTTAAGAAACTCTCCCTCCTGATACTCTCAATGTTCAGATCACCATAAATGAACAAATCCAGATTTGTAGTCAGAAGCACAGTCAAGAATGATGCTCGAAACAAGCTCACAAACAAGTCTCTGGAGAGCTACCTTTGCATAGCAGTCACTTCACTGAAGCCAAACTTAAACGAGCTAGCACAGAGGAAGAAGTGCCACTTTGTGCACTAGTAACAGGTAAACAATAGGGCTGCCAAGCATTTAAAAAAATTAATCGTGCTGTTAAACAATAATAGAATACCATGTATTTAAACATTTTTGGATGTTTTCTATATTTTCAATTATATTGATTTCAATTACACAGAATACACAGTGTACAGTGCTCACTTTACATTTATTTTTGATTACAAATATTTGCACTGTAAAAAAACAAAAGTAGTAATATTTTTGGTTCACCTAATGCAAGTACTGTGGTGCAATCTCTTTATTATGAAAGTTTAACTTACAAATGTAGAATTATGTACAAAAAAACTGCATTCAAAAATAAAACAATGCATACCTTTAGAGCCTATAAGTCCACTCAGTCCTACTTCAGCCAATCGCTCAGGCAAACAAGTTTAGTTACAATTTGCAGGAGACAATGCTGCCCGCTTCTTGCTTACAATGTCACCTGAAAGTGAGAACAGGCATTCGCATGCCACTGTCGTAGCTGTCGTCGCAAAACATTTACGTGCCAGATGTGCTAAAGATTCGTATGCCCCTTCATGCTTCAACCACCATTCCAGAGGACATGCGTCCATGCCGATGACTGGTTCTGCTCCATAACGATCCAAAGCAGAACGGACCAATGCATGTTCATTTTCATCATCTGAGTCAGATGCCAGCAGCAGAATGTTCATTTTCTTTTTTGGTGGTTCAGGTTCTGTAGTTTCCACATCTGAGTGTTGCTCTTTTAAGACTTCTGAACGCATGCTCCACACCTCGTCCCTCTCAGATTTTGATTAGCACTTCAGATTCTTAAACCTTGGGTCAAGTGCTGTAGCTATTTTTAGAAATCTCACATTGATATCTTCTTTGCGTTTTGTCAAATCTGCTGTGAAAGTGTTCTTAAAACGAACATGTGCCGGGTCATCATCCGAGACGGCTATAACATGAAATATATGGCAGAATGTGGGTAAAACAGAACAGGAGACACACAATTCTCCCCCAAAGAGTTCAGTCACAAATTTAATTAATGCATTATTTTTTTAATGAGCATCATCGGCATGGAACCTCTGGAATGGCTGCCAGAGCATAAAGCTGCATACAAATGTTTAGCATATCTGAGACATAAATACCTTGCAACACTGGCTACAAAAGTGCCATGCGAACACCTGTTCTCACTTTCAGGTGACATTGTAAACAAGCAGCAGTCAGCAGTATCTCCTGTAAACGTAAACAAACGTGTTTGTCTTAGCGATTGGCTGAACAAGAAGTAGGACTGAGTGGACTTCTAGGCTCTAATGTTTTACATTGCACTCAAAAACAAAACAGTTATGTAACAAAAATAATCTACATTTGTAAGTTACACTTTCATGATACAGAGATTGCACTACAGTACTTGTATGAGGTGACTTGAAAAATACTGTTTCTTTTGTTTATCATTTTTACAGTACAAATATTTGTAATCAAAATAATTATATAGTGAGTACTGTACACTTTGTATTCTGTACTGTGTACTAGAAATCAATATACTTGAAAATGTAGAAAAACATCCAAAAATATTTAATAAATTTCAATTGGTATTCTATTGTACAACAGTGCAATTAATTATTTTAAATCATGATTAAATTTTGAGTTAATTGCGTGAGTTAACTGCAATTAATCGACAGCCCTAGTAAATAATAGTACAGACAAAAACTCTCTATTAGCCACCACTATGCCAATAAATTACGTGAAGAGGAGTAAAGCTTGTGGGTCACGTGTTAAATGACAGAGAACTTTTTATTTAGACACAAAATTCAGTAAAACAAAACAAAAAAAGCTTGAAAAAGGCAAACAAAATGATGTGGTAATGAGGTTTTAAGTGTCAGATCGGAAACAAGAATGCAGGACTAAGGGAGAGCACTGAGTCAAAGTATCGAACATTATCACTTTAGCCGGGTATGGAGCTTTGACTCCCAGTGAAGTCTGTCATCGTGGTCAGTGACTGAAAGAAATTTCAGTGTGAAGCTGCAGCTAAAATCATCATTTACCTTTATCCAAATGTCCAGTTATCCAAAGGTAATAAATGTCCCCGAAGTTAAAAGTTTCACCTATGAATAGGCTAGCCCATAAGTGTCCACTGGGGGAGGGGAGAGGGTACATCATCTTCTGAAGCATCAGGCACTGGGTTAAGATCAGGGTTTTTCAAGCAAAATTGGGTTGCCAGAATGTTTCAAAAGGTGGAATGGCAGCTCCTGTGACTCCTGTCCCATGGGGCGGGCTGGGCTTGTCTCCCTGCTCCAGGCACTGCAGCCTCTCGGGTCCCAGTGCCATACAGGTTTAGTCCAGCTGTCATGACGACAGGAGTCCATGTAGGCCATTTGAGTGAATGGCACTGCAACCCCATGAGCCAGGTCACAACTCCACTCACACAAATTTGGTTCAGTCAGGGGGGTGGAGCCAAAACTGAGCGGTGTTGCAATGCCCAGAGCGGAGAGCCAAGCCCAGCCAGCCCCGCAACACAGGAGATGCAGGAGCTGCCACTGAGGGGTGAGTGCTGGGAAGGACCCAAGTCCCCAAAGGGGCAGGATCCAACCAAAACCATCCCAGAGCCTCCACCCCCAGACTACTTACTGGGTTGCGACAGGCGCTAAACATTTGTAAATGGGTCCTCAGCTCAAAAAATTTGAGAACACCTGGTTTAGATGGACTATTGATCTAACCTGCATAATTTCTATGTTCACCCTATTTAACTTATGTATTAAAGCTTCTGTTACTACCACAGCCTGTGAAATTCTATTTCTGCTTATCATATGACGCAGCCGGACAGTTATACAGGCTACTGCAATCAAACCATCTGTTTGTCAATCCAAGGTTTTATGTTTCCAGTGCATTAGTGTTACAACGGAGGTAAAAGGATACAATCTCTGTGTTGACTATGACCTCTAGCCCATTAGGATGAAAAACACCACTGATGGTCATGTTGAATTTGTCAAACTTGTGGATGGCCTGTGCAGAGCGGACATCCCAGAGCACCCCATCATTTAGGACAAGGTCATCTGTGGGGTTAAAGGTGGCGCAGTTCTTCTTGTAGTTGTTGGCAAGATCTGGGTTAAACAGAGTCAATAGCTTGTTGCCAGTCTGAATATCATAGATCTTTTAGATTAAAAAGAAAAAGAAAGATTAGTTAAGATTTGTAGTTCTATCAGTGCCCAAGAACACTATCTACCATCCCTTCCAGAATTTTTTGGTGATCCCTCTCATCCTAGCTTTTCTTATGCATCGCAAATGAGAGCTTGCCAATGTCAGACTCTCCCTTCCAAGGCATCAAACGTTCAGACAAAGTTCTCCAGGCCAGGGTCTGTGTTTTCCCATACATTTGGACAATGCTTAGCGCATCTGGGGCTGTCTAACATGTTTAACAAGCTTGAGGTTGGTATTAGAAAACTAACCCAGTTCTGAAAAATAGGTTGCAAAGTTTTAGACAAAGGCAGCATTTAACCAGTCTGCTACAGAAATATTTAAACTAACTTTAAAGGAGGTGATATTTACAGGCCACAAGCAAAGAAAGAGTCCATTAGGACACGGTCAAGAAAACCCTAAAATATAGGAGAAAGAGCTCAAGTTACTGGCAATTATTACACTACATGGTCTCACTAAACTGTGCCCCTATTTCCCTGAGAAGGATTTTCAAAACCAAAGACAAAACCTTCATACTTTTTGTGCCTGTAACTATTTTCTCAGAGGTATTTCTCACAGCCTAGTTTCCTTCTGACCCTGCAATGAAGCCAAAAGCCTTTGTTTTTTGGATATCAATCTGTTGCCAGATGATCACATTGCAAACTCAGATTTGATTTCCCTGGAGTGCCAAAACACTGGAAGAGCTGGATAAGGATGGATAACTCATTTGTTTAAACAAAAATGTACACGAAAATTAGCAAGACTGGCATGGAAAATGATGAACAATTTGAATAAGTAGACTTTGTGACATTTTTTGTCAACGCTTCAAGTGAGATAATCCCTGTAATTAATTCTGTCTAGCACTGGCACCTTCAGAGAGGAAAGGAACCCCTCAGATTGCAGGATTTTCATGGCCTGATATGTGCAAAATGCTGAAAGAGTATTATGCAAAATACACAGATAATTTAAACCAACTTATTTATCACTGTAAAGCAATCTCATTCTGTGCATTCCTGCAGGAAAACTTCCAATATCTCATTTCCCTCAACTGCTGCTGAAGTACTCTTTATGGCAAAACCTTTCATTTATAAAAAGCTGCCATAACTTCTTCACACCTGCGTGTGTTCCAGCACAATTCTCTGCAGAACATCTCTCAAATGAATGGCTCATCAGGCCAGATACTAGATATGCCCAATACAATTATGTCTAAAATACATATGTCTAAAAGGCAGGTGGCATACCATTCAACTTTACAGCCTAACTCAATTTTCAGGTTAACCCAATGCTTTTACATGCAGTGAATAAGCTAATTTACACTTTTGAAGCTGTACCTGTAAAGCCTTTAATTTGCCAGTTACATACAGCTCCACAGTACCCACATCAGTTAACAGATGGTACGGGTAGGGGCATAACCTTGTCATGGCTTCAAAGAATCAATTTCCATTGGTACTTACATGGGCAATGTCCCCTTTTGTGCCAATGACCCTATCCTGAGAGTGCTTGCTGAACTCCACGTAGTGATCGTCTGGGAAGGAATGCCTGCACAACAACAATCAGTGACGAGGTCAATGAGCAGCAGATTCAGACTGTCCATTCTGAATCAGATACACACTGTGGAAATACTTCTGGAAGAGGTTATAATTTTTAACACACAAGAAATAAAACCTAAAAGAGCCTTCTCTGCTCCACTGACCATAGCAAATGGTGGTGCTAAAATGTGCACACCAGCTGGGAGTCGTCCATTTGTCAGAAGAGTATTTACTATCCACAGTCACAAACAGTACAGCTCTGAAACACACCAGCAGCAAGGCAACTTATGATCAAAAGCTACCTCAGAACATTAACTGCAGCTGCTCAAGAAGACAGAGGTGACATTATATTTGCTAAAGAAGGGCAGTGGGAACATGTAGAATTCCCACATGCACCAATTTGAGCGCTTCAAATCTCCTGTCCACAACATGCGTTCCAGTTAATTTAAACATGGTCACATTAAAAAGTTAATGCTGTTGCCCATAGTCTAGTAGGCAATGATTAAACCTTTGAGAGATAGGAATCTCTCCCTTCTATTTTCTAAAGGGATTAAAGAACGGTTAATATTGAAATGCATTTAACTTTGTCATGTTTGCAGTATCCATCTACACTACAAAATTTACCATGCAAATTACTGTGCTACACTTTTTCAGTAGCTAGCCTTAAAAGATTGTCATGATAATTTACCAATGAAGCAAAAAACAAAAAAAATGCTACTTATTTGCTTTTTATCAAAATCACAATTTTACTCATCTGTCTCAAGTAAATACCCTCCAGGCAAATAGAATTTTGTAAGGCTATCTGCATCCAATGAAGTGATGAAGACACAGCAACATAGGAACAGAGCCAGACTTTTTTATTCAAACACTAACAATTTGAATGTTCTGGTCATAGTTACATTGCACTATCCTTTTACATAATATAACACTAATATAACACATTTTTTCCCTTTGAAGTTATTTCATTTAACTGGTTTCCGGATAACTTTTAATTGTTCTAATTTTGTTTGATCATTTTAAACTAGTCATTACTGTGTGATCTGTCTTCTACAAAACCTGTGGTATAGGTAATATAGCTGTAGCTCACGAAAGCTTATGTTCAAATAGATTTGTTAGTCTCTAAGGTGCCACAAGTACTCCTTTTCTTTTTGTATTCTGTGTTATTGAAATCAATATATTTGCAAATATAGAAAACATCCAAAAATATTTAAATAAATGGTATTATTAACGGTGTGATTAAAACTGCGATTAATCGCGATTTTTTTAATCATGATTTTTTTTAATTGTGCGATTAATCACAATTATTGTTTTTAATTGTTTGACAGCCATAGTTGGAATAGGTTTCCTAGCACATAGCAGCTCTCAGCTGCCAAGTACTTGAATACATTTTTGCAGTTTGCCATTCCAGGGGTTTTTGGGTACATTTAAAGCAGGGGTTCTGAAACTGGGGTTCGGGACCCCTCAGGGGGTTGTGAGGTTATTACATAGGGGGTCATGAGCTGTCAACCTCCACCCCAACCCCGCTTTGCCTCCAGCATTTATAATGGTGTTACATATATTTAAAAGTGTTTTTAATTTATAAGGGGGGTCGCACTCAAAGGCTTGCTATGTGAAAGGGGTCACAAGTAAAAAAGTTTGAGAACCACTGATTTAAAGGTTCTTCTTTAACTTTGTGCATTTCAGACTATCAAAGGGTATGTCTTCACTACCCGCCAGATTGGCGGGCAGCGATCGATCCAGCGGGGATCGATTTATCACGTCTAATCTAGATGCGATAAGTCGAACCGAGTGCTCTCCCGTCGACTCCTGTACTCCAGTGCCGCGAGAGGCACAGGCAGAGTCAACGGGGGAGTGTCAGCAGTCGACTCACTGCAGTGAAGACACCACAGTAAGTCAATCTAAGTATGTCGACTTCAGCTATGTTATTCACGTAGCTGAAGTTGCGTAACTTAGATCAATCCCCTACCCGCCAGTGTAGACCAGGGCAAAGAGTACGTACTTCATGTCAAAGACCGATTTCATCCCCCACAGCGCAGACAATGGTTGGCTCCACGTAGCAGATGTTAGCAGTAAAGATCCATCCTGTTGTTCAATGGTGTGAGAAAACGACAGAGCAATACAAAGTGGAGTTATTGGTACACAAGTGTATTTTCTCACACGTACAACAGGGGTTTAGGAATGCTCAAAGGACCCTTTCTCACTGCACTACTCAGGAATGGTGATCAGGTGGCAAATTATACCACTCTACAATATTCCTCAAAAATTTTATGGACCACTAAAAGGAGCTATACATTATGACGGCAGCAGATGAGAAGCAGGTAATCCTTGACTAAGCTCCAGTGCCCTGTGAGTGCAGAGGAGAACTCTTATTTTTTTTTAATTTCTTCCTAGATTCTTGAACATTAGGTTTCTTCCACTCTAAAGGAGAGTTCTTTTTTTACAGCATCTTGTGTTTTTCCTATACATACACAAAGCCACTTCAATAGCCCTCTTCATCAGCCTTACAAACACAGGTTATCAATGCAGACACAAAGCTATTGCATCCCTCTTGTGCTATCTGTTAGGTAAAAGGAAGGATTTATACAATTCTAAGGGAGCAAAAACTGTTCCACTATTACTCTGCTAGTACTTTTGTAGGCTATGTTGCATGCTAGCCAGTAGATGTGCTTTGGGTCCATGTAACCCGTATGGGGCAAAAACAGGACAAGGTTGAAACCACAGGAACTCAACGTTCAGATGAGGTCTTTGACTCCTTACCCTGGATGGCTCAAGGTGCGTGATGGCAGAGTTATGGCAGTTGTAACTGGCCTCCTCCTGCCCACTGAAAACATTGTAGAGCTTCAGCTGCCCAGTGCAAGTGCCCAGCATTAGGAATCGCTCCCGTGCAGAGAATGCACAGCAGGTAAAGCCACTTTCATCCTCATTTGCTTCCCGGAACACAGAAATTGGACGAAACCTGGGGAAGGAAAGAATGTAGAAAAGTGACCCAAAAAGGGGGAAAGAAAAGCAGCAATGAACAAGGGTGGGATGATCTTAAAACCTGTGCTTGAAAGCTCAGGTAGCTACAGTTATTACTTTAGCTTTCTTTTTAAGGGAAGATTAGAGAGAATGACACCAGCAGAGCAGGAAGAAAACAGCTGACACTGGGGCTTGCAACATCTCAGGATTTGTGTCCTGCAAGATGAAATCCTTGAGTCATAACATCCTATCAGATGTAAAATCTGGATTCAATACCTTTCAAGTTGGACTGGTGGAAAATCTGTGGCATGGTCACATGGGAAAACCTGGCCAGGTGGCTAAGACCTCATGAAAGAAGCACAGAACAAGCAAAACAAGGACAGAGGGTACATCAGGTGTCTCAGGATCATAAATTTTTGAAGGTGGTAGTGTGGTTTTACTGCCACCAAAAAATATTTGCATCAACATATGATCATTTTACAGACTTGTCAGCTCTTCCCATTTATTCCACATCTGAAGAAGTCACAGACTTCTGTGTAGGTAGGACAGCACTACTGGCGGCTGTGAGGAAGAGGAGATGGGGGGTAGGCTACAAGAACAAAATAGAGATCCTGTATTCATTAATTTGCCAAAAGCCCTGGATCTGACAGATAACCTCATGCCTTCAGTAGCTCAGCCTTTCTGCCTCAATTGCCTCACCTGCAGAGTGGGGATTACAATACTTACCTCCCAGGGTGGGGTCATGAGGCTTCATTAGTGTCTTTACAACAATCTGAAGCTTGAAGGTGCTATATTAAATGCTAATATCAAAGAGAAACAGAACAGCTTCTCAAATTGGATTTGCAAAATTCTCCCAACTGTCACCATAGAAGGGAAATGTTTTTATGTGTCCAAGGAATGAGGATTCTGGGACCTGCATCCTCTTTTGTAGCAGGTAAGACCTTTTGGCACAGACCTCACCCCAAGAAGATTTGAGAAACATTCCTTTCTTCCTTACCTGCTGAATATAAGGTGTCTATCAAAGCATCCACCGTCCACCCCTCCATACTTCGGAAAGGCCGCCCTACGGGTCAGCCGCGAGGTAAAGTTAGTTGGCGCCTGGCGCCTCTGTTTTGGCTCAGGGCACTGGTGGGGAGTAAAAAGAGAGAAAGGGGGGCAGGTGGCAACAGGGTTCTTGCAGCGGGCATGCTGCTCCCTAAGGTACTCTGTAATTATACTGTCCAGCGTGGGTGGGGAAGGGAGGTGTCTGTCCAGCTGCTTTTTGATGGCTGGGCTCTGGCTGTAGGCGCCGTGGTCCGATTTTTGTCTCAGCACTCTGATTTTCCTGCCATTGCAGGGTGGTGGCCTCTCTCTGATGAAGCTAATCCTGCCAATCAAAGGGGAGTTGCTGGCATAAGAAGGACCTGGAAGGGCAAGTGGACCCTGGGACACAGAAGGCCTTGGTTGAGCATGGACAGAGGTGGCAGTAGAACCTACAGAAGCATGGCTACTCAGTCGGGCCGAGATACCGTTAGCTATACGAGGTGTGCGAGGCAGAGCCACAGGGGAGGCAGCGGCTGCAACAGGGGTGAAGGCGGAGGAGTGAGATGCCGCAGTCATGGGTAGATCTGCCTCTTTAGTGAGGACAGTAGCAGTTTCTCCTAGCCCCTTAGAGATGAGATGGTTCCGAATCAAAAGCAGCAGCTCCTTCTCAGGAAATGAGATCCTTGACTGGGCCACCACATCCGCTTTCTGCAACCGAGCCAAGGAGACATCTGTGCCAATCAGCAATGGCTTCCCTGAGACACGCTCTATCAGCTCGGCAGCATACTTGCAGAACTTGACATGGTCGCTGCGCTTGTCCTGGAGCACAGGCTCCTTCATCAGTTGCTGGATCTGACAGCTGCTGAAGAGGGGAAGCTTGCTGATGATCTGCCGGACGGTACTGCTACGGGACAGCCCCACCAAGGCCTTACAGGCTAACGCTCGGATCTGATCTGCATCCGTAATTGGCATCTTTATAGACAGCAATGACAGCAGCACTTTGATGCCATTGTTGGACTGCACCACATTCCACATCTTGGCCAGTGTGTGCTCACTGCTTTTGGGTGCCTGGGGGAGCTTTCGTCGGGGGGTTCCCGAGATGAATTTGCCAATACTGGAGATCCGATTATCTGGGCCACACACACAGTTGATGATGATCTGAAGGGCTGACTTCTGGATCTCTGCATCATGGATGAAGAACTCACCCTCAGCAACTCCCAGGATGATGCTGATACCTAATGAGAAATACTTCTGTTACCATGCTAGCCTACTTAAGCATTACACACTGTTCTAAAAATCAGAGTATGAGACATTGCTCTGCAGTCACCTCATTCTCTCTAACAACCACAGCTGTTCCTCTATCTCCCCAGGCTAGATAATCCCCTCCACTAGTACCACCCACTGATATGCTCCGTGAATCACACCACAGCAATATTCAGTGACGGGTCAAATATGGTCTCTCACAGAAGGTGATCAGGCATGGTCCATGTTAGCTTTAGGCCAGGCACCTCACCAGACTGCAGCTATGACATGGGGATTGACACAGAGGAGTGCCTCTGGGATTGACATCACAGAAAGCAGCTATTATGTACATAACAAAGCAAAAGTGGAGGAGAGGGTAACTTTTTATACAAAAAGTACAATACACATCACACCCCCCAGAGTGACTCAAAGAAAAAAGGCTGGAGCTAGTTGCTTTTTGGTCAAAAAGAATCTATTACTTTAATTGTTCTTCAAATCCAACCTTCATTCCAGGAAGGACTAGTGGAAAGTACTCACACATAAGAGATTCCCTCTCAGAGCTACACCAACTGCCCCGCACCCCCGCCAGTTCTAGAACATGCCAGGCCCCTTCCTCCTAACATTTAGAGGCCAGAAATCAGCCAGAGTTGATTCATTTGCAAGCTGTGAGCATGTGGCATGACTGACCCAAGACACTGAATCAAAAAGGGGCACACTCATCAGCCGTTTAATTATTTAACGGTCAGTACTCCCCTCCTACCGACTCCCAATCCCATATCCCATGAGGACACTTTAAGAGTCCGGGAAGCTGAGTGACCCTCACTCTCCCATTGGAAATGTGGATCTGCCAGTATTATTTGTTGAGCACTGACAATGTGCTCTGGGTTCTTCAGAACAAGGAGACAACAAAGGCTGTGCCCCCCAGGAGTTTACAATTTAAGTACTATATCACAAGCTCCTCTCATTTATCTGCATCACTGGCTGTGACTATGAACGGAGTGCTGTAGACCTCTATCTTACTGTGGGGGGTATGAAATAAGTCACCTAAATATCATTTAACTAAAGATATGACTGTTAAAGTACTTAAACCCTAAAGGCCAAGCTCAGCTTACCCACAGTGGAGACAGTAGATCCTGCTTCATCCAACACATCTACAGGCTCTGCCAGCTGCAACTGGATTTTAGGAACCACAGTAAGAATAGCCAGAACATCCAAAGCGTAGCGTACTGTGTCATTCCTGGAAGAGTACAGCGAAAGAAATAATTAGAAATACTAGGATATACTATATATAATAATAATTCCTATATATAATAGGAAATACTAGGAGCATTTATAACACTTCAACAGGACTCCCTGCAGATTATTCCCTCTTTGGCTACAGGTTGGATACTGCAATGTAGGATAAGGTCCGGGGGATGAGATGTTTCAGGAATTTACCAGAAAGTAGCTTTGCTCTGGCAGCATGCTGCTGTAGAGAGCCTATTGTCAAAAATAACAGACAGGCCATTAGGAGCGACATCTCCTAGGTTAGTTCTATGCAACTCTAGAGTTTGGTCACTATAGGATTTCCTCTGAGGTCTCCAGTCTAAGCATAGTACAGTAAATCAGCAGCTTCCAACACCCCCTTTTTGACTGGCCAGATATTCATAATCTCGATACAGGCTCATATTTCAAAACACCTGGCCAAATTCAGCAAAGTCAACAAAGAGAAATGAGAAGTATCCCTCCTTGACCCAGCTAATGGAGATTTACCCTCTGCAGGGCAGCCTAAATAGTTGGTTTTTCCCTTCTCTCTGTGCTATGAAAGATTATGTTTTCTAGTCTCCAACAATGCTTTGGTTATTGCTTTCTGTTACTAAGCAAACACAATGAAAAGTAAGCAAAGTTTGGGGTGGATGGGAAATGCAAATTTAGACTAGAAATTAGACGAAGGTTTTTAACCATCAGAGAAGTGAAGTTTTGGAATAGCCTTCCAAGGGAAGCAGTGGGGGCAAAAGATCTATCAGTTTTAAGATTAAACTCGATAAGTTTATGGAGGAGATGGTATGATGGGATAACATGGTTTTGGTAATTAAATATTCATGGTAAATAGGCCCAATGGCCCGTGATGGGCTATTAGATGGGGTGAGATCCGAGTTACCCAGGAAAGAATTTTCTGTAGTATCTGGCTGATGAGTCTCGCCCATATGCTCAGGGTTTAGCTGATCGCCATATTTGGGGTCGGGAAGGAATTTTCCTCCAGGGCAGATTGGAAGAGGCCCTGGAGGTTTTTCGCCTTCCTCTGTAGCATGGGGCACGGGTCACTTGCTGGAGGATTCTCTGCTCCTTGAAGTCTTTAAACTACGATTTGAGGACTTCAATAGCACAGATATAGGTGTGAGGTTTTTTTTTGTAGGAGTGGTGGGTGAAATTCTGTGGCCTGCGTTGTGCAGGAGGTCAGACTAGATGATCATAATGGTCTCTTCTGACCTAAATATCTATGAATCTATCTATAAGACTGTGGTTAGAATCTACTCAGCTTCTATTTTACCAGTGATTCTTGAAGACTAGAGTATTCTGGCTCTGTAGAGCCCTTATGGCATTCACATCATCATGTTTCCACTGTGGTTCAGCTGTCAATGATACTCCCCCTTTCATACACACTAACTACAAGACTATAGCACTGGCTCGCTGCAGAGCACAAGACACTGTGCATGTGTGCCCTTAATTAGATGTTGGGGCTCTGTTTAATGTAAAAACGGAAAATTATTTTCTTATTCATGCCCCACTACAGAGTTGCACCCTAGTCTGGGAAATGCAACAGTACAGTATAGTATATACTGTCTCACCTGGCATAGTATGTCTTCCAGTTGCATGCTATGGAGATAAGCTGGAGCATGAGTTGCACACAAGACAATTTGAGAAAGACTTCTGCTGGCTCCCAGTAGAGCTGTGCTGGACCATACTCTATTAAAAACTCCATCATCTCCACAATCTGCTCATGAGTGTAGGAACAGGCCTATAGGGAGAGGAGGGAGGGTGAGTTAAAGAGCTATCACAAAGGTTATAAGCTTAGGAGAGAAGAAGCCAAAATAAATACAATTTCATTTATAGTTAACTTGCTTTTGTTTTTCAATTTATTCCCTTACTATACTAGCTACTGTAGCTGCCACTACAATAAATGCTAGAGAAATTATTAAAACAATATCCTTCAAGTTTCCCACTAGACCTAGAAATGACAAGTGAGTTTGAGAAAACTAAGAAAGAGGTTGTATCAAAATAAAGTTCTGGCTTCACAGGGCTAATATACAGTAACTCGTATATACTCGATCATAAGCTGGTTCATTTATAAGCCGACCCCCCGCAAGCTGTTGGATAAGTAAAAATGGAAAATTTTTATGACCTATTCATAAGTCGACCTATAAGTGTGGGATCAGCAAACTTTGGCTCCCAGGCCATCAGGATAAGCCGCTGGCGGGCTGAGATGGATTGTTTACCTTGGGCATCCGCAGGCATGGAGGTAAACTTAAGTAAACAAAGTGTCCTGGTGCGCCAGCTGCTTACCCTGATGGGCAATTGGTGGGGAAATTTTTTGTGGGGGAGAAGGTGGGGGTCAGGGGAGTAACCCTTGTGACCATGCCCCACATGACCCCACCTCTAGCCCAGGACCCCCACACTCTCCCCATCCCATCCCTTCCCACCTTAGCTGGGGAGGGCCAGGCGAGGATGTCTCTGGCCTGGCTGGAGCTGCTCCGGCAGGCTGGGCAGCACGGCCGCAGCCTGCTCCAGCAGGCCAGACCAGGCAGCATGGCCGCAGCATGTTCCAGCAGGCTGGGCCGGGGGCATGGCTGCAGCGTGCTCCAGTGGGCCGGGCGGCACAGCCACAGCCTGGTCTGGGGAGGGGCTGAGTGGCACAGCTGCAGCCTGCCAGCTCCAGAGCTGCATCGGAGGCTGCGGGGAGAGCAGGGTGGCCAGAAGCGGAGAGATTCTGGCCCCGCCTCTTCCCTTCTGGCTCTGCTGGCTGTGCTGCCTCGCCTTGCTCCCTCTCTTGGGGGGAGGGGCTGTGTCTCACCTCTCCCCTTCTCTATACCCGTTCAGCAGACCCCCTTCTCTGATGCGTCCCTTTTTCACTAAAAAAAATCTGGCTTATGAATGAGTATATACAGTACTACACAATTTAGAAAGAGTTCTGTAAAAATTTTACACTAATATGATTCAAACTCACAAAAGGCTGCAGTAAAATGGAGTTACAGTCCCTAAATTCCAACCATAAAAACCATTTAAAATAGAAAAAACCTGAATAGTCTTTTTTCTCAACCTTCAGCACTTCATCTTTCATACATTTAAATAAACGTATTTTTAAAACATAAAAGAAAAGTGACTTTAACACAAGATTCCTGCATTTTTAATTCCTTTGTTTTTCTGAATGAAACTTTACGTGTAATTTTTGTCACTCCACAGAAGTGGAAGTTGTCTTTTCAGTTCCCATCTAAAAACCTAGCAAAAAACAGAACAGAAACCACTGCTCCCTCAGGATTTACAATTTAAGATCAACTAAAGGTAACACAAGGATTTCTTAGCTTATTTCTAAAGACTATTGTCCTCCTTGGGCACAGAGAGGATTGTTCCACCTGTTGCCAGAGCAGAATCTCACAACGGGACCCAAATTCTCTTCAGTACCTTTAAAAACTTTACTGATCATGCCCTTTCAGGGGTGAAAAACATGAGCAGGAAGTAGATATGTGATGAAAAAGTTCTGATTAGACACTCTTAGCTTAACTCTCTGATGGGAAAGAAGTGTCCGCTCCCAATTAAATGGAAGCCAAATACCCCCTGAAACTTTGCTACAGACATTTTTCTATTGCCATGACACCTCACTGTGGAAAAAACTGAACAGTCTGTTGTGCATCCTGTATGGATTCCACTGACTTCAGAAGACATTGTTGCAGACATGGAAATGAAATAATGTGAAAATGTCATACACAGAGCAGTATCAAAATCCTACACATACTGCTCACCTTGTATGGTGGCTGCGGATGGACTAGAATGCCACCTTCAGTACGCTGGAGCGACTGCTTCACCTGTTCAAGTTTGATGGCAAGATGAGCTTCAAAGTACCTGCGCAGGGCCATGCAGGTGTGCTTCCCAGTTTGGCGACTGGCAAAGATCTCATCGTCACTCAGGAGGGCTCCCTGGTCTTCCAGGTTTAAGATCTCCAAGGTGCTGATCTATACAAAGCAAGTCAAGAAAGGGGAAGCATCTTTTCACTCGGCTCATTCTTCAGGAGGAAGATGCCTACAACTGCCAACTGCATTTGTACAAAAAATTACCCTATAGAGCTAACCTCAGTATCAGGATGGATATCAAATATCACAGCTGAAACTGTAGATTTGTGTTCTCTTTCATCTATTAAATGGAAGCCTCTTTTTGCAGAGAGAGAGAGAGAGATATGACTGGGTGAATAGCAATATTCTCCGGAAAGAGAAGTTCCCTCTCCCCCGTTACACATAAAACCAAAGGCAAATCCAAAAGCCACATCAGGGCAGATCTGTAGAAGGTGTTTCTACAGCAATCACATGAGGATTAGAACACATGTTGGTGGAATGGTATCACTCATTAGGTAAAAGGTCTGAGAACTAAGCCAAAGTTAGAATTTAATAGGCCGTTGCCCAACAAAGGAGCAGCACTAACAGGCTGTTTGGGAAGTGTCACCCAGTCCTCAGCCCTCAAGACAATAATCATAGGATCTTTGAGTGTGAGAAGAGAGTAAAAATGCCCCCAAAATGGGGAGGCAGACTACTCACGTCCATCACGCAGAATCCCCACATCCCACCTCCATCCATTCCAATGGGAGGGAGGGGAGCTCTTTACAGCTATAAAGGTCAGAGCTCTAAAACTTGATGCTAAAGTGATGTCTTGAAACATAAAAGGAGACTGTAATTGTTACCAAGTTCACTAAGCGACGGAGGCCATCATGCCTGTCGAAGAGCTCCAGGACAGCACGGAAGGAGAAGCAAATGGAGAAGAACATGGTAGCATGGCAGCAGCCCGAGGCATGGGAACATTCCATCAACCACAGGGTGTAGTTCACAACATCCGACAGCACGTTATGGGGATGCATGCACACCTATAAAGCAAAAGATGTAATGACAACCCTCCCATCCTGGGGACAGACATATTGAGTGCATGCTTACACTCAGACATTCACCACTGGCTACATAAGAAGTGAAGTAATTACTAAATACAGTTGCTTTTATCCTGAGCAGCAATGATCACAACCCCTGAATCCCAGAACGAAGGACACGACTCGAAAACATATGCATGGCTCAAAAGACTTTGCCCCTTTTAGCCCACAGTGGCTGACTGCACCATGGTCCCACCTCTCTGGATAGGAAGTGGGATTTTTAACAAGCTGTTTTATTAACCTGTAATCTTTAGTCATATACCATACTTTTTAAAAAAAATCCAAAAGCCCATTAGCCCTGCTAAGGTCAGACAACATGACCTTGTTTCAGATTATTATTTATATTTATCAAGCACAGGAGAGGCAGCTTAGACAAATATAAGAGTTCTTTGACCTGCAGAGTTTACATCTGAATATAAACCAGGAGCTTCAGAAAAGTGGGATTTGGATCATTGGAAAAGCCTATCGAACAGGTTCTCCGTATGAGGGGGGTAGGGGTGTACAGATACAAGAGGATCCTAAGTGCCAGTAACTAGAAGTGCTCTAGTTAGATCAAGCTAGCTAACTAGTTTTTTATCCCCTGCTCTGTTTTCTGGAACCACTCCCCTTTGCTCCCTGCCAGACAGCTGAAGGACCTGGCTAGCACATCAGATGATACTGATGTGCTGGCTGCCAATTATCCAGAGATTTTGGGTAACTGCCACCACTTTTGAATAATGGTGTTCACCATGCTATACTAGCAGAAATCCCTCTTTAGCTCCAGGTTAACTGCTTATCATGCAGGATAACCACAAATCTGTACACTACTTGTTTACTGAAGTTGGCATCAAACAGAAAAGAAATAAACAGAAATTCGGGAACAGCCAGACACGAAGGAATTTAATAGGCAGAAGTGTAGTTTCTTATGTTAACTACTAGTTTAGTTGCTACTGTCCCTAGTTGAATGTAAGAAGTTACACTGATAAGGCCAGGAACCACATGTAGCCTAATAGAAAAGCAGTATTTGTGGCACCTTAGAGACTAACCAATTTATTTGAGCATAAGCTTTCGTGAGCTACAGCTCACTTCATCGGATGCATACTGTGGAAAGTACAGAAGATCTTTTTATACACACAAACCATGAAAAAATGCGTGTTTACCACTACAAAAGGTTTTCTCTCCCCCCACCCCACTCTCCTGCTGGTAATAGCTTATCTAAAGTGATCACTCTCCTTACAATGTGTATGATAATCAAGGTGGGCCATTTCCAGCACAAATCCAGGGTTTAACAGGAACGTCTGGGGGGGTGGAGGGGGTAGGAAAAAACAAGGGGAAATAGGTTACCTTGCATAATGACTTAGCCACTCCCAGTCTCTATTCAAGCCTAAGCTAATTGTATCCAGTTTGCAAATGAATTCCAATTCAACAGTCTCTCGCTGGAGTCTGGTTCTGAAGTTTTTCTATTGTAATATCGCAACTTTCACATCTGTAATTGCGTGACCAGAGAGATTGAAGTGTTCTCCGACTGGTTTATGAATGTTATAATTCTTGACATCTGATTTGTGTCCATTTATTCTTTTACATAGAGACTGTCCAGTTTGACCAATGTACATGGCAGAGGGGCATTGCTGTCACATGAATGGACACAAATCAGATGTCAAGAATTATAACATTCATAAACCAGTCGGAGAACACTTCAATCTCTCTGGTCACGCGATTACAGACGTGAAAGTTGCGATATTACAACAGAAAAACTTCAAAACCAGACTCCAGCAAGAGACTGTTGAATTGGAATTCATTTGCAAACTGGATACAATTAACTTAGGCTTGAAGAGAGACTGGGAGTGGCTAAGTCATTATGCAAGGTAACCTATTTTCCCTTGTTTTTTCCTACCCCCACCCCCCCTCAGACGTTCTTGTTAAACCCTGGATTTGTGCTGGAAATGGCCCACCTTGATTATCATACACATTATAAGGAGAGTGATCACTTTAGATAAGCTATTGCCAACAGGAGAGTGGGGGGGGGGGGGGGGACGGACCTGGATTTGTGCTGGAAATGGCCCACCTTGATTATCATACACATTGTAAGGAGAGTGATCACTTTAGATAAGCTATTACCAGCAGGAGAGTGGGGTGGGGGGAGAGAAAACCTTTTGTAGTGGTAAACACGCATTTTTTCATGGTTTGTGTGTATAAAAAGATCTTCTGTACTTTCCACAGTATGCATCCGATGAAGTGAGCTGTAGCTCACAAAAGCTTACGCTCAAATAAATTGGTTAGTCTCTAAGGTGCCACAAATACTCCTTTTCTTTTTGTGAATACAGACTAACACGGCTGTTACTCTGAAACATGTAGCCTAATGTCACTTTGAAAGTGTGGTACACCTGTGGGGCTAAATGCAGGGTACTACCAAAACCTGTCTAAAGGGGCTCAAAGATGGTAGCCACAATCAGAGTGTTAAATGAAGGATATGATCTATGGTCAAGTCTCTTAACCATACACCCTTTCGAGACCAGCACTCCAGTACCACAATTTGGTACTTAGCACAACAGAGTATCGTAGAAGAAACAATAGCAAGGCTCCTTGTTCCTTCCAGGAGCGACAGTGTGAACAGCTTCAGTTACTGTGCAGTGACCTCTCTGGGCAACTCCGAACAACTAGTTACTGTATTCTGAGAGAATTATATCCAGTCTGTCTCATTTTAAGAAGAAACCAATCATTTCACAAAACTGCATTTGTAGCGGCCATTCTATAACATACTATTTAAAGCAAACTAAAAACAGACAAAAACTGGAGGGAAATTATGAGAATCTGCTAACAACTTGACAGGAGGAGACAAGGACAAACTTCCTAGTGATAGATACAAGACAAACATTCAGGTAGGGAAATAACTCTCCTTAGCTACTCTGTTCATAGCTTCATAGATCTGAAGGCCCGGAGGGACCATTATGATCACCTCCTGCATAACAAAGGCCATGCTGCTGTCCATGCTTTCACAGAATCAGAGAAATGCAGGGCTGGAAGGGACACAAGAGGTCCCAAGTCCATTCCACTGCGCTGTGGCAGAAGCAAGAAAACCTAGACCATCCTTGACAAGCGTCCAACCTGTTCTTAAAAACCTCCATTGATGGGGATTCCACAACCTCTCTTAAAGCCTATTCCAGAGCTTAATATCATTAGAGTTAGAAAGTTTTCCCTAATATCTAACTTAACTCTCCCTGATTGCAGATTAAGCTAATTAATTCTTGTCCTACCTTCAGTGGTCATGGAGAACAGTTGATCACTGTCCTCTTTATTACAGCCTTTAATAAATTTGAAGACTTATTAAGTGTCCGTTCCCCCCACCCCTCAAGTCTTCTTTTCTCAAGATTAAACATGCCCAGTTTTTTTTTTAAACCTTTCCTTACAGGTCTGGGTCTCTAAACCTTTGATCATTTTTGTTGCTCTCCTCTGGACTCTCTCCAATTCATCTACATCTTTCATAAAGTGCGGTGCCTGGAACTGGACAAAGTAATTCAGCTGAGACCTCACCAATGCCAAGCAGAGAGGGACAATTACCTCCATTATCTTAAATGAAACACTCTTTTTAATACACCCCAGAATGATATTAGCCTTTTTTGCAACTGTATCACATTGCTGACTCATATTCAATTTGTTATCCACTATAACCCTCAGATACTTTTCAGCCATACTACATAGCCTACAACCATTTTGTACTCGTGTACTTGATTTTTCCTTCCTAAGCATAGTATTTGGCAGTTGTCTTTACTGAATTTCTTCTTGTTGATTTCAGACCAATTCTCCAATTTGTCACATTTTGAATTCTAATCCCATCCTCCCAAGTGCTTGCAACCCCTCCCAGCATGGTGTCATCGGCACATTTTATAAACATTCGCTCCACTCTGTTATCCAAGTCATTAATTAAAATACTGATTAGTACCAGACCCAGGACTAATCCCTGTAGGATCCTACTAGATAAACCCTCCCAGATTAACAGTGAACCATTGTTGCAGGTGAACTATACACTGAAGTGTGGGTGGCCTCACTGCTTGTTTTGGAGTGCAATAGAGGAGCCCCAAGCTTGGATTTTATGTGGAAAAGCAATCCCAGCAAATCAGTAGCCACGAATTCATAGATTTGAAAGGCCAGAAGGGAGCAGTATGATCATATGACCTTCTACATAACACAGATTACAAAATTGGGGAGGGGAGTTGGTGAATTTTCCTGTGATTTTATGTACTGTGATTCCCCCCATTACACCCCCTGGAAGGAGTTGCACACCCCCATGGATAAACATAGTCAGTCAAACACTCTCTCAGTGGTACTGTACATATTCCTTCACTTCACTCCTTCTCTATACAGGCCATGACCTCAAAACAGTAGCTGGCTCTTCAGCTCTACCATTGAACTGTTCATTCACTGTTCGAACCGACTGTGACACAGAGCTTCTCGATACCGTGCAAATCATCACAACACTAGTAAGGGAATGTCTCTTACCCTCTCCATGGCATCCTGGTTGTAGGATAGATAATATAAGCACATGGAGACCCCTGTAGCTGCCATGGAAGGACGAGGAATCTCTAGCAGCTTCTGCACTCCTCCATGAGCAACAAACTCCGTAGCAAACTTGTTGTGGAGCAGCAACGATGCCAAATGCTAAGAAAAGAAAGCAAGTTAGCGTGGGATTCCCCATACTTCTCTCAGTGCTCGGCAATACTTGAGAAAGATTCTGCCCTGCTACTTGTATAAGGAGGTAGCAAAGAAATTTGGTTTCCTAATTCCTATTCTCCCCAGCATATATGGAAAAACAACATGGACGAAAGACAGAGCACCCAGAGTGTTTAAGATTTCTTGCGAAAGGGATACAAAGAAAAGTGAGACAATACAGTGAAAATTGCCAAAAGGGGTGTGTTTTGGGTTTTTTTTAAAAAATAACTTTTAGTAATCTCTCTGTATCAATTTATTTTTCATCAAACCACCATGAAAAATGTAAATACTCAGTTTATATATATACACTAGGTTCTGCCATTTAATTAAAGATTTTTTTACAAAATGAAGGTTGAAAGCTCTTGCTAAAACTGAACTCTGTAACACAACCTTAACGGTGGAGTAACTACTTCTCCACCATAATACCTACACATAAAGTAAAATAAAAAGTTACTTAGGACATCATTAGTCCAATGATGTAACATAGGAGCTTCTAACCAGGAGGTGTTTATGCCACTACCCTTCAGTGATGTCTTTCAGACTCAATAGAGCAGCCCAGTAATGCAATCTCAGAACAGCAGCAAACATCAGAGCTTCTGAGGAAAGAGGATTTTATGCCCCCTCTTCTCTGCAGAGAACATAGGCAAGTAGTGGCGGGGAAGCAGATATAAGCTCCCCCCACAATGAAATCCTTCCCCAGACAGTTAGGGGGACTGTCCAGGGTGTCATTGTAGCAGCATAAGAGCACATTTTGGGACTTTGCCCCATGCAGATTTTTTTCTGTATAGTGGTAATCTGCCCTACTTTAGAAGCATATATCCCTATTAACTGCTCTAGCCTTTGAAGCCGTTCTCTCCCAATGCAGTCCCTCTGGTCTCTTCAGAGGGAAAGGAATCTTAACACTCAAAGAACTTTATAAAGGCTGGAAAGAATCCCCATTTTACACATAGGGAATCTTAACCTAACTGCACTTCAGAGATTTGTTCAAGATTACACAGCCAATTAGCAGTAGTGCCAGGATTAGAACCTGCAATGGACATTTATTCACTTGCTCTCGCCACTAGAAATCAATCCCCACTTATTTCATGTGACAAATGGGAAGTGGTCTCTCCGACTTGTTGCTTGCTTTGTCCTTGCAGAGTGAGGAAGCATCTGATTCAAACTGATTCCATTTCCAATCCCAGGCCAGCCTGCAGGACATACAGGTGCCATCTACTGAAGGAGAAGAGCATTCACCTCGGAAGCCCTTGAGCCTGCAGAGCAACTAGCTGGTTCAATGCACCACAATTCAACACACAACTTCTTTGCACCATGAGAGTAATTTACCTTTAGAGCTTCAAAGGTGAGCAGCACATCGTTGGTCCGTTTCAGGTCAATGTAGAACATCATCAGTTCTCTTGATCCAAGTTGCATGAAGATAGGGAGCAGCTGAGAACAGTGAGAATTGAGACTTGCTCAATGTTTCATAGCATTTAAAACGTCTGTTTTATTTTTTACTCTTTTCCCAAACCCCAATTTTCCCCTATTAGAGGATACCTGTTATGAGAGGTCAAAGGTACCCATCTCCATCCACAGGAAGCAATAAAGGTTAACAGATCTCTTGTAATACACCTGCTGACTGCAGCAAGGTGCATGACAGCGGCCACATGGAAATCTTAAGACACTCCTTCAGTAAGAATATGACATGTCCACACAGGGAACACCCTGGCAATAGATTCCATTTTCAATCTGTGCAAAGACAACTACCCAACAACCGAACAAAAAACAGGAGAGCAGGGCAACAAAACCAAAAACCCTTCATATAAAATTCTATGTGCAACAGCTTTTGAGTATTAACTCAGAATTTTATATCTTATTATTGCTGACAGACTCCGTGCCATGCAGCAATGCATGGGGATTATTATGACAGTCCCACAGTTTCTTTGGTTCTCTCAGAAGCAAAGAGTGCATAAGCACATGTAAGGTATGCCACAAAGCAATTTTGAGTTGCTGGATCGCATCTCACACCATGTTAATCAAGGGAAATTTTCTAAGCAAAGGTACAGCCTCTCAGCAGACCTGTGCTAAACCAGGGCTCCTTGGTGAAACTGATCTGACCCCTACTATGTGTGTCCAGATATGTAACAAAGCAAACAGCTCCATTTTTCAGCTTTGCACTGGCTTTAACACTTCACACATATATGGCATCTTTCCTCTCAAAGCACATTACAAATGTAAAGTGTTAATCTTCATTTTACAGATATCTTGAAACATACACAATTTCCCTACGAAACTTGCCCCGTCTCACACAACAAATCAGTAAGAGTTAAGAAAAAGAAACAGAATCCAGGAGTCTGATTCCCAGTGACCTGGTACTCTATAACCATTAGCCAGGACTGCCGCTTAGTTTCACCTTAACCATTTATGTCTCATATTTTAAGTGAACAATTAGTCTGAAAATAATTTACATTTTAGGGTTCTATAGTGACCTCTGCCACATTCAGGACACATCCTGAAATGGAACAATGGCACTCAGATCTTTACATAGGGTTGGCAGAATTTGATTATTTTTTTGTCCTAATTTTGATAATTATTTTTATTCGTTTTTACTTTATTTTATTTTCTATTTTTAACTATTTTTATTTTTACAGTTGTGAGGCATAGGGTTGGAGTTCATGTTAGGGCTGTGCTGACAGTGGGGCTGCAGGAGCTAACTGTGCGACTGAGGGGCCCAAGACACCAGGGCTCAGGGTGTGGCTGCAGTCATCCAGGCCTGGTGGAACAGAGATCCACAGGCAGGACTGAGGAAGACAATGAGCCCCCAACCTGGGGGAGGCCATCCTACTGCTGAACAGTTCCTGCCCGGGGACAGCTCCCACACTCTTCACTGATGAGTAAGTGGGGCCGTGACAGCAGAGCTGAAGTGGGATCCCTTGATGGCCACAGGACTGGTGACACTGGATCCCTGCAGGCACGGGGAAGGCTCGGGTCCTGATGGGATACAGCAAAGACCCCTGGCCAGGGCCATGAGGACAACAATGAGTCCCCATCTGCAGGGGTGGACACCGCACAGCTGAATGGCACCTGTCCAGGAATAAAGCCATTCTGAAGTGGAGTAGCATCCTCTATGGCCAGGGACAATGATGATTCCTCCTCGCAGTACTGGCCAGGGGTCTCTGTTCTGCCAGGCCAGGATCGCAGTTTTCCCCACACCTTGCGCCTGCAGGGACTGGATGTCACTGGACTCCACTCACTCACACACCAGCCAGAAGCGTGGAAGCTGCCCCAGGCTGGAACTGCCGGCGGCTCATCCACTTCCTTGCAGTCCTGACCAGAGGCCTCTGCTCCTCTGGACCAGGAGACCACAGCCTCCCTTGCACCTTGTGCCTGCAGAGATCAGATGTCCCTGGTCCTGCAATCCATTCAGATTGCCCTCTGCAGTCCACTACACAGGAGTGAGGGAGCTAAGCAGCGACCACTGAGCTGCAAAGGATACCCTGCATAGTCACAGGGCCACTCTCTGTGGGGAAGGCTGCGGTTCTGGCAGGGCAAAACAGAGATCCCCTTCACTCCCAACTCCTGAGTGAGAGAGTGGGTCTGTGACAGCAGGACTGCAGCTGGCACCCTCCAATGCCACAGGAGCCATTCAGCAGCGGCCAAGGGCTCATCTTCCTCCTCCTTGCAGTCCTAGCCAGGGATCTCTGCTCTGTCCTACCAGGACCACAGCCCCTCCCTGTATCTTGTGACTCCCAAAATCAGGTGTCACCACTGCTGAGGCAGCACAGGAAACCCTCTGCTGTCACAGACCTACTCGCTCACAGGGCCCATGACAGCTGATCCCTACAGGCGTGCTGAGTGTCACCGATTGCTTTGTTTTAGTCGATTTCAGTGTGTCAACAGAAATCAACTTTCACCAACAGTTATTGATTAAAAGCAAATCTTGCCAAACCTAAAGCATACAAAGTCTCATCAAAAGAATTAAAACTCAGTCCGCTTCCTCCTCTCCCTATATACTCACCTCTTGGTATTCTCCTAAGGGGGTCAAGTACTGCAGAATTAGTCTCTGCTCTATGGCAGGAGTCAATGGGTAAAGGGTATAGTTGGTGCCAATTACCCAAGGGGACATTTCTGACCAGCTGCTGTTGGATAATTCAACAAACATGCGCTCTGGCTCTGAAGAAGAGAAGCCCAGTTTTTGTTTGGCCTTCCGGAAGCTGTCTCTTTCATGCTGTTTCCCTGATTTGCTTTTCCTTAGTCCCATGTCCTCAAGTTTTGTGGCAGAGTTCACTCGACTGCTGGTCTTGTGGCTTGAATCAAGATGAAAAGAGATGTCCATTTCCCCAGCAACTTCCTCCTGTTCCCCATCTACTGCCATCTCCCCATAGTCCATATCCACAGCCTCTTCATCCAGAGGCAACAGAGGTTCCGAAGGCAGTTTCCGAGGACTGGGACGCTTGTTTTCCTGTTTCATGGTCATTTCATTACCCTGTAGCTCACGTAGCCGTCGAAGAACCAAAGCTACCTATCATGCAAAGAAACAAGTCAGAATGCATCCACTGACTTCATGTAGCAACCAAATAGTGCATCTAGCCTGCTCCAAAGACTGGCCAAAAAAAGCTACCAGATTTGTAAGTCTTCTCACTCTTACCATACATCCGGCTCTTTAGCATAAGGTATCATGCATGCTGTGGTCTGCATTTGGGACAGAAATAATCTGCCTCCAATATTTAAACCTAAGGAATTCTAATCAAGCAAAAGGGAAGGTACTTTTAGCCATAATGGCTTCCTGTATGAATAAGGCCAACAGTACCCAACATCCTTATGACTGACGAAGAGGTGGCCTGGGAGTTGTAATCAACAGCAGAAATGCTATAGCCAGAATACATAGGCTAGAAGATCCTGTGTGTCCCCTGCGCACTTCCTCTACCCTCTTAGCCTGTGGCAAGTGCACACTACCTCTGCAGCAGTAATTATATCAAACTTGACTGAAGTTCTACAAAACTCACAAGCCCCAATTTCACCTCAGTTGTGCAAGAATGAACTTTAATCCCACTCATACATTGATGTATCATATTCATTTGAGAGCTAATTTCACCTGTCCCATATGGATCTAAATTTATGCCACTTATGTGTTCACAACTTACATGAGGCATCACAAAACTAAAGTGATAAAAGGCTTCATATAAAAAAATAAATGTTATTTCACCTTAAGTTTTTTCTTTGTTGTTCTGCCTTTCATTTTACAGCATGTGTCCCATATGTGAGCTTTGACATGTGATAGCTATGGACTTTGAGTGGAATATTCAAAAGCACTTAAGGGAGCTAGGAGCACAACTCCCATTGACAGTCAATGGTACTTGTGTTCTTAGCTCCCATAGGCACTTTTCAAAATGCCACCCACAGAACACAAGAAATTGGGTCAGAAAACATACCATCCAAAAATATACCTTTGGGGAGAAGGTGAATGAACCAAAAGGCATTTACTCCTGCAGTTTTTCTATTAGAGCCTGGGGCTGCTGACATTTATGAAATACTATTTTATGCACTCTTTCATAAATGTCAGCAGCCCCAGGCAAACAAAAAAGGTTTTATAATTTCACGCGCCCCCTCCCGAAAAGGAAAGCATCTCATGTGGACATTACCAGTTGCGAGTTCTCATCCCTGTAGTTGGCAGCAATATCTTGGTTTTCCATAGCACCTCCTAGCAACCCAGTTGCATACGTCCTCAATGGCTGATCCGCCTCTCGGGCCCACTTAAATAGATTTTCAACTATGCCTTCCTAAAGTGAAACAAAAAAGCCATTCAGACACTCAATTTTCCTCCCTTCCTTCCTCCCCCCACCCAAACTGTGTTGAGGCACAGTTCTCCTTACTTCCCATTATTCATGTTACACACCAACAATTTACATTACATGCTTTGGGTCAGGATTTCTATGCATGCAGAATTCACTTAAGTGTTCATTTGGCTTATTGCCCAAAAAAGTACCAGCACTCAGTAGGTTAACACTGACTATCTGGCCTAATTCTCTTCGCAGTTACACCAGCATAAACCTGAAGTAATTCCACTGATCTCAGAGGAGTTGCTTTGGATTTACACTAGTATAATGATGCAGGATCTGGCCAAACGTGCTTTGCTTCAACAAGACATTTTATTATTCTTTATGGCCAGATTGTGAACCCCCTTATTCACATAAGTAATCCCTTTGGAGCCAACAGAACTACTCATGAAAGCAATTGCTCACCCATGAAAATAAGGGATTCCTTAATCTGGCCCTAAATCCAGAATGGTTTGGTGCAACAACGACCTGTGGAAGTATACAGATCATTTCACCAAGAAAGAGAAGCTATTTTTTTTTTTTTTAGTAAGAATGCCACCCTACTTCTGTTTGCATAAAATATCAACAGATAAGAGCCAATCTAGACAGAATTAAAAAGTGAAAAGTAACAGCACAAGATCCTGCTTTTCTTTTGAAACAATCAATATCACTGACCCCAAAGCAGAACACACAGTTTCATTAGCACTGACTACTATGGGGCTCTGATCCATAATTGGAATCCCTACCCTAGCCACTACAATACAAATAATAGAGTAATAATAATTAGGCATCTGGAAGATCATGTATTACTGCAAAGAAATCAGAACCCTGAGTTTACCTCTCAAGATTTGAGTAGAACAGATTTTTAAAATGTTGTCTAGTTTTTATTTTAGTGAATTACTCATATACACATGTTGCCAACTTTAGTTCTTTCATATTTTCTTCTTCAATAATGTTTTAAGAGCATTTAAATTAATCTTTAAAATCCATGAAATGTGAAATACTTTGACCACTAGAGGGCCATATTATTCCAGGAACAAACAAAACTATTAAATAATGGGAAAAAGTAACCACCATACAAAGAATGAAATGCAGTGTAGTTTACAAAAAAAATCTGTATGATTGAAAAATATTATCAAAAAAATTAACAAATTTACTGAAGGGTTTCATACCTTTGTAAAAATTCAGATAAAAAATAGAACCTTACTTATGAAGAAATTATAAGTTATTAAAACAAGCCTTGTATTGAAAAAAGCACAACGTTCAAAATTTGCATCGGATGAATGAGCTGTAGCTCACGAAAGCTTATGCTCAAATAAATTTGTTAGTCTCTAAGGTGCCACAAGTACTCCTTTTCTTTTTGCGATTACAGACTAACACGGCTGCTACTCTGCGATTGAGCTGTGAGTATCACTATAAGGCATGTTTCTAATCATTTAATCATTCTTGCAGCTCATCTCTGAACCCTCTACAATTTATTTACATTCTCTCTGAATTGTGGGCACAGAACTGGACACAGGGTTCCAGCAGTGGTCACACCAGTGCCAAATACAAAGGTCAAATAACCTCTCTACTTCTATTTAAGATTCCGCTGTTCATGTGGCCCAGGATCACATTAGTTCTTTTGTTCACAGTATCACACTGTGAGCTAATATTCAGCTAATTATCCACCACAACTCTCAAGTCTTTTTTAGCCACTGCTTCCCAGGATAGAGTCCTCAATCCTGTAAGTAGGGCCTGCATTCTTTGTTCCTAGATGTATACATTTACATTTAGCCATATTAAAATGTATATTCCTTGCTTACACCCAGTTTACCAAGCAATCCAGAATATTCTGAATATTTATTATTTATTACTCCCCCCAATTTTTTGTTCATTCCTCCAGCCCACACCGCTGCATGTATGTGGGAGTATTCTTTTTAAAAATTGTGACCCGATACACGTGAGACTACAACCCTCAGATTATGCAGGCATAATCTTCTGGGCATTTTCAATATATTGACAAAAAAACCTTTAAATTATTTTGTACATCAATATGTAAACTAGAAACTATCAGAGTACTGACTCCTGTAATACTTGTTTCTCATAGGACTCAAACATCTTAATGATTTTATTCTTAAGTAAAAAACAAGTCTGTACACTATATGTGACATTGTTAGCAGACAAACTATAGCATGTGTGTGGCAAAGCTCTCTGCCTTGTCAGCTGGCTTTTGAAAAGGACAACATTTCTGCACAACCAAGAAATTAAACTTCCTTATTAGTCAAAGCTCCACCAGAAACACAGGGAGAAGAAAAGGGTGAAGAAAGCCAGAGGGCTCTGAACCCTCTGCAGTAAATAGTGCAGCACAAAAGCAGTGCAGAAGCATGAAATGGCTCATTCATCTCAATGGGATGTTCTCAAATGAATCACCACACCCATGAAGAGTATTACAGCCTTACACAATAGCTCTGAGGAGTGAACTGACTAATTCATCAATGGGTTCTCTCCTCCCCTTCTTCCAAATTCTATCGCAACCCTTATTGTGGAATATCAATTTTCAAGACAGTTTCGCTATGCATATGGATTTTAGAACAATCTGAATATTAAAATCAACATTTTATTTGAAGGGAGAGGGGTTAGGCCTGCATGTAAGAAACCTTTTAACCAAAAGACCCCAACTTACACCACCAGCCCTATCCTGGATCCTAATGTGACACAGCATTAAAATGGTGTGGTGGTAGCAGCAAAATTTCCATTTTAAAAGAAGTGAAAAAGATCTAAAAAAATCTGTCTTCTGGAGTGGAGTAACATTTTTATATGTTAATTGTAGTTTATAGACTGCTGTAAGGGCAAAACTTTCAGGAGCCCCTGCAGAAGCAAATTCAGAGAGTAAATCATTCTCAGAACATATTCTCAGGGTAGGTCTACACTACAGCTGCTACAGCGCCATAGCATAGACACTTCCTACATCAACAGAAGGGTTTTTTTTTTTTCTGTCATGGAGTTAATCCATCTCTCCAAGAACCAGTATCTAGATTGACAAAAGAATTCTTCTACCAACCTAGCCATGTCTACACCGGGGGTGGGGTAGGGCAACCTAACTACAGCGCTCAGGGCACTAAATTTTTTACAAGCAAGGTAGCTAGGTCGACATAATTTTTAAGTGTAGACAAGGCCTCAATAAGCTGTATATGGCAAGACTCAAACTCACAGTACATGGGTGCTGCTCAGGTTCAACGGCTACAGCACGGCACCTTGAGCAGATCACTAAGGCCAGGTCTACACCACAGACCTATATCAATGTAATCATGTCGCTCAACGGCGTGAAAAATCCACACCATTAAGAGACATAGTTATACCAACCTAACCCTCTGTGCAGACAGAGCTATGGCAACAGGAGAACTTCTCCTGCCAACATAGCTGCGGCCTCTCAAGGAGGTGGTTTAGCTACACCAACAAGAGAAGCTCTCTCATCGGTACAGGAGCATCTTCACTTAAGCACTGCAGAGGCAAAGCTGCATTAGTGCAGCTGCTCCAATGCAGTGTTTTAAGTGTAGACCTGGTCTACACTGTAAAATTTACTGGCATAGGCCAAGTCTACACTAAAAAATTTAAGTACGCCCATCTTCATCACTCATGTATATGACAATCGACACTCACAAGCAACGTAATTAAGCTGACCTAACCCCCGATGTAGACAGTGCTAGGTCAATGGAATAATTCTTCCATTGACCTAGCTTCCGCCTCTCAGGGAGGTGGATTAACTACGACGACGGACGACCTCCTCCTGTCACTGTAATGAGTGGCTACACTGAAGTACTTCAGCAGCGCAGATGCAGCACTGCAGCTATGCTGCTGTAGCTGTTTAACTGTAGACATAGACATAGTTGTGTCAGCTGAGGAGGAGGGGGAAAATCACACCCCTAAACTGACATAGCTATCCCAGCGAAGTCCTAGTAAAGTTGCAATTATACCAACAAGAGAGTCCTTATTCCATTCAGGCAACTGACTTAAACTGAATTTTTCACTGGCATATAAACTGTCTCTCCAGTGGCAGCGGGATGAAGGGGTTTCTGGCATAGCTCTACTCGTACTGCTATACCTACAAATCCTTTTAAGTGTAGAAAAGGCTTTACTCCAACGTCAAGTTGCCTGCAACATTCTTCCTTGCAACAGAGCCCCAGTCTTGCAGCACGTGTGCGCAGAACTCTCTCTGGCTCAGCAAATTGGTTTCATTGTAGATCCAAATTTTATCCTAAAGAACTTTTAAAACGTTGCTTCTCAAAAAGGGCAGGGGATGCCAGACACTAGCTAAGTTCAAGTCTAAATGAGTAATATCAGCTTGAGGAGGATCAGTGATAGTTTGAGCCCCAAGTGTGTGCAAAAGTATGTTACAAACCCATAAAATATTGGTGTCATTCAATTTTTTTTTTTAAGGGGGCTGTGTGTCAGGAGCCCGTTGCTCAAACAATCTCAAATATAAATAACAAGGGGTGTGATGCTATGTGTAAGAAAGATGACCATTCTACTCCTGTCAAGTATCAGGGGATAGCCATGTTAGTCTGTATCCACAAAAACAACAAGGAGTCCAGTGCACTTTAGTCTTTAAGGTGCCACTGGATTCCTCGTTTTCATTTTACTCCTGAGAGCATTCTGCACCAAAAAAGTAAAAATTCTGCACACAATATTTTAAAATTCTGCAAGTTTTATTTGTCAATAAATAAATGCAGAGGCTCCAGCGTGGCAGTGCACGAAGGTTGGAGATCACCCTGCGGCCTCCCCATCCCAGGGACACGGACTCAGTGGTAAGGCTGTATCTGACTCTGACACAGCACAAGGCCTGGGCTGCCCCAGAAACACCCTGGCGCCCTGCCCCTCTGCACCAGCTGTGGGGCAGGCAGGCTCAACCAGGCAGGATTCAAGTGTGGAGGGGCTGGTGTGGGGTGAGAGGATTCTGTATGAGACAATCTGGGTGCAGGCAGCTCAGTGGGGTGTCTAGGTGTGGCTCCTTGGGGTGGTTCAGATGCAGGGGCAATGGGACTCTGCAGGGGCTGCTAGGTGAAAGTGGTTGGGGCTCAGCGGAGAGGTCTGGGGGGCTCAGCAGCTAACTGGATGTCAGTGGCATGGGAGCCTGGACGTGGGGGCTCGTCAGAGTGGGGGTTTGAGTGCAGGAAGCTCAGTGGGGGGTGGTCTGGGTGAGGGGTGGTGGTCTGGAGGTCTGGGTGCAGGGGGCTCCAGATACAGGGGTTGAAGTTCAATGGGGTGGGGTTCAGGTATGGAGGGCTATGGGGGTTCCGGGTGTACGGGGTGAGGCTTGGCAGGGGTGTCTGGGTATGCACAGGGGTTGGGCGAATGGGGGAGCAGCTCCCCGTACAGGGACCCCTCCCTCCCGCAGCTGAGGAGCCATGGGGGCAGGAAGCAGGGGAGAATGTTGAGCTTCCTGCAGCTGTGGGAGGTTTCTGGGGGTGGGTCTGACACAGGACCAGCCACTCCTTGCAGGGGAAGAAGTCCTGTCCTCTCCTGCCTCCAGCCCAGCCACGATTAGCAGCTGATCCGGGCCCAGGGTAGGAGCCACTGGCTTGGGCGTCTCCAGCCACGCAGTGATTTACCTCTCCGCCGGCTGCTCCGGATGCCTGAAACAATGTACCTGCACAGCTAAGGAGTGGTGTGTGACTGCTCTTGCAGCTTCCCTTTTCTTCGCTGTCAGAAAGTCGTTTTTCTTAGGGGAAGCAAAGAAATCTGCAGGGGACATGAATTCTGTGCACACGCAGTAGTGCAGAATTCCTCCAGGAGTACCATTTGTATCACTGTTGCTACCACTGTTACACAATTGCAACAAATCTTGTACAAAGTATGTCATATAAGGTGATAATGGAAAAGTTACAATTGCTAAGTATAGGTTTCAGAGTAACAGCCGTGTTAGTCTGTATTCGTAAAAAGAAAAGGAGTACTTGTGGCACCTTAGAGACTAACCAGTTTATTTGAGCATGAGCTTTCGTGAGCTACAGCTCACTTCATCGGATGCATAGCATATCGTGGAAACTGCAGAAGACATTATATACACACAGAGACCATGAAACAAAACTTCCTCCCACCTCACTCCCCCGCTGGCAACAGCTTATCTAAAGTGATCCTCAAGTAGAGCCATTTCCAGCACAAATCCAGGTTTTCTCACCCTTCCCCCCCACCCCCCCCCACACACACACATACAAATTCACTCTCCTGCTGACAACAGCCCATCCCCCTTTGAAACCCCTCTTTATAATGCGCATGATAATCAAGGTGGGTCACCTCCAGCACTAATCCAGGTTTTCTCACCCCCCCGCCACACACCCCCCCCTTTTCCAAAAACCACACACACAAACTCATTCTCCTGCTGGCAACAGCTCATCTTACAATGTGCACAGCAATAATCCAAGTTTAACCAGAGCGTCTTGGGGGGGGTTTTGCAGGAAAAAAAAACAAGGGGAGACAGGCTACCTTGCATAATGACTTAGCCACTCCCAGTCTCTGGACTTCTACATAGAGTGCTTCCGCCGACGTGCACTGGCTGAAATTGTGGAAAAGCAGCATCACTTGCCCCATAACCTCAGCCGTGCAGAACACAATGCCATCCACAGCCTCAGAAACAACTCTGACATCATAATCAAAAAGGCTGACAAAGGAGGTGCTGTTGTCATCATGAATAGGTCGGAATATGAACAAGAGGCTGCTCGGCAGCTCTCCAACACCACTTTCTACAAGCCATTACCCTCTGATCCCACTGAGAGTTACCAAAAGCATCTACAGCATTTGCTCAAGAAACTTCCTGAAAAAGCACAAGATCAAATCCGCACAGACACACCCCTGGAACCCCGACCTGGGATATTCTATCTACTACCCAAGATCCATAAACCTGGAAATCCTGGGCGCCCCATCATCTCAGGCATTGGCACCCTGACAGCAGGATTGTCCAGCTATGTAGACTCACTCCTCAGGCCCTACGCTACCAGCACTCCCAGCTACCTTCGAGACACCACTGACTTCCTGAGGAAACTACAATCCATTGGTGATCTTCCTGATAACACCATCCTGGCCACTATGGATGTAGAAGCCCTCTACACCAACATTCCACACAAAGATGGACTACAAGCCATCAAGAACACTATCCCCGATAATGTCACGGCTAACCTGGTGGCTGAACTTTGTGACTTTGTCCTTACCCATAACTATTTTACATTTGGGGACAATGTATACCTTCAGATCAGCGGCACTGCTATGGGTACCCGCATGGCCCCACAGTATGCCAACATTTTTATGGCTGATTTAGAACAACGCTTCCTCAGCTCTCGTCCCCTAACGCCCCTACTTTACTTGCGCTATATTGATGACATCTTCATCATCTGGACCCATGGAAAAGAAGCCCTTGAGGAATTCCACCATGATTTCAACAATTTCCATCCCACCATCAACCTCAGCCTGGTCCAGTCCACACAAGAGATCCACTTCCTGGACACTACAGTGCTAATAAACGATGGTCACATCAACACCACCCTATACCGGAAACCTACTGACCGCTATTCCTACCTACATGCCTCCAGCTTTCACCCTGACCACACCACACGATCCATCGTCTACAGCCAAGCTCTGCGATACAACCGCATTTGCTCCAACCCCTCAGACAGAGACAAACACCTAAAAGATCTCTATCAAGCATTCTTACAACTACAATACCCACCTGCGGAAGTGAAGAAACAGATTGATAGAGCCAGAAGAGTTCCCAGAAGTCACCTACTACAGGACAGGCCTAACAAAGAAAATAACAGAACGCCACTAGCCGTCACCTTCAGCCCCCAACTAAAACCCCTCCAACGCATTATTAAGGATCTACAACCTATCCTGAAGGATGACCCAACACTCTCACAAATCTTGGGAGAAAGGCCAGTCCTTGCCTACAGACAGCCCCCCAACCTGAAGCTGAATACTCACCAACAACCACATACCACACAACAGAACCACTAGCCCAGGAACCTATCCTTGCAACAAAGCCCGTTGCCAACTGTGCCCACATATCTATTCAGGGGACACCATCACAGGGCCTAACAACATCAGCCACACTATCAGAGGCTCGTTCACCTGCACATCCACCAATGTGATATATGCCATCATGTGCCAGCAATGCCCCTCTGCCATGTACATTGGTCAAACTGGACAGTCTCTACGTAAAAGAATAAATGGACACAAATCAGATGTCAAGAATTATAACATTCATAAACCAGTCGGAGAACACTTCAATCTCTCTGGTCACGCAATCACAGACATGAGGGTCGCTATCTTAAAGCAAAAAAACTTCAAATCCAGACTCCAGCGAGAAACTGCTGAATTGGAATTCATTTGCAAATTGGATACTATTAATTTGGGCTTGAATAGAGACTGGGAGTGGCTAAGTCATTATGCAAGGTAGCCTGTCTCCCCTTGTTTTTTTTCCTGCAAACCCCCCCCCAAGACGCTCTGGTTAAACTTGGATTATTGCTGTGCACATTGTAAGATGAGCTGTTGCCAGCAGGAGAATGAGTTTGTGTGTGTGGTTTTTGGAAAAGGGGGGGGTGTGTGGGGGGGGGGGGGTGAGAAAACCTGGATTAGTGCTGGAGGTGACCCACCTTGATTATCATGCGCATTATAAAGAGGGGTTTCAAAGGGGGATGGGCTGTTGTCAGCAGGAGAGTGAATTTGTATGTGTGTGTGTGTGGGGGGGGGGGGGGGGGGAAGGGTGAGAAAACCTGGATTTGTGCTGGAAATGGCTCTACTTGAGGATCACTTTAGATAAGCTGTTGCCAGCGGGGGAGTGAGGTGGGAGGAAGTTTTGTTTCATGGTCTCTGTGTGTATATAATGTCTTCTGCAGTTTCCACGATATGCTATGCATCCGATGAAGTGAGCTGTAGCTCACGAAAGCTCATGCTCAAATAAACTGGTTAGTCTCTAAGGTGCCATAATTGCTAAGTATGATTATCTTGTTTATATCCATGTATCATTTCTGTACCTGAAGTTATGAATATTGGCTATGTGCTTACATCTTAAATATGTGTTGTACTCCTGGGTGACACCCCCCAGAGAGAATTTATATTAGGGCTGGACAGTTTTGTGTTGATGGCCTACCAAGGACACTCCACTCTCTCAATGGGCCATTGAAGAAACTCATCCTGTCCAGATAGCTCTTCCAGAGGATGCCTCAGATGCCAACCGCCACCCCGTGTGATTCAGCAAAACATTAAGGGCATGTAATATGCTCATGTGACCCTGGACACCATCCTGGTCCAGTAACTTTCCACATTCAGGGACTGTGTGGGCTTTGTTTGGGACAGTAAATTTAAGTAAATAAAAGACCCTTGACACCCCTAATTTGCCTCTTTCCTGCTCTAATTCTCTGGACTGTGGATTTACAACTAAAAGAAGCATCTTGAACTATGGACCGAAGACCTTTCAACCTTTTGGAAGTTACCAGAGACACTTCACAAGCCTGCAGTCTATTCCATCACTGCTACAAACCTGATAGAAGGACTTTGCAATCATTTGTGTGAATATGATCCATTAACCATTTATAACTCTCTTCTTTTATTATTAAATCTTGAGACAGTTTACTAAGGATTGGCTGACAGCATAATATTTGTGTAAGATCTGAGATATATATTGATCTGGGGTAAGTGTCTGATCCTTTGGGATCAGTAAGAACCTCATATATGGTGAAATGGGTTTTCAATAACCTCTCACTATATCAGACTTAGTTGTGTGGATGGGAGCCTGGAGCTGGAATGCCTAAAGAGGATCATTTCTGACTTCTTGTTGACCAGTGTGGTCACAGGCGCTGGCTTCCTCCTTGCTTCAGGGGTGCTCAACCACTGCTCTGGCCCAGGCCCTGCCCCCAACTCCACCCCTTCCCCCAAACCCCCACCCAGGCCCAGCCTCTTCCCACCCCTACTCTGCCCCAGGCTCTGCCCCCACTCCACGTCTTCCCCCAAGCCCCCACCCCCGCACCATCTCTTCCCACACCACCCCTCACTGCTTCTTCCTGCCCAGTTCCAGCCCTCCCCTGAGCACACCCTGTCCCCACTCCTCCCCCTCCCCCCAGTGCCTCCTGCACGCCGGGGGAGGCACTGGGATGGAGAGGGAGGAGCTGATCAGCAGAACTGCCGGTGGGTGGGAGGCACTGGGGGGAGGCGGGAGGAGCTGGCTGCCAGAGTGCTCCAGGGCTGGAGCACCCACGGAGTTGGTGCCTATCAGTATGGTGATACAGAAGTTCTTTGTTACTGATTTGGTGAATCTAATTATAGAATAAATCACCAGTTTGAGGGGACTGTCTGCCCTATTTCTTGCAGTTTGCTCTGTGGGCACCGTTCTCAATGTGGTCCACCTCAGGCACTCAGTCACAAGGGGATCCCCAAGGAGGCACAGCAATTTTCAAGACAGTCTGGGTAAGCATGTGGATTTAAAGTTTAGACCAGTAAACTTGTCACTACCTTAACTGTAGTGGTGCTACTGCCCCACTATAATGTTTGCATTTCAAGGAATGAGATTACAAAATCTAGAGAGTCTTAACAAGCTGATTGCTAGCACTCTGCTGCATTGTGTTAATGTCTATTGAATTTATATCCAGAATATTATGGCTGCAAGATTTATCAAAACAGACGACTTTTTGGTTCCTGTTCCTCTGATGTAGGAGTATGCAAGTTGGCCTTCAACACACATTAGCAGCCTAGAAGTGCCTGAGGGTTTGATTAATTTAGCTTAACAACACTACAACTATTAAAGTGCCCTTTTAAAATTAAACATTAATAAAATTGAGTAGAGATTGTGTCCAAGAAACTGCATTTTAAACTTCCATTTGTACAGATTTATCCAAAACGAGCATGGGAGCTCCTAGAACGTTGAATACACCAAGCATATATAACCAGTATTGCTATACATGGTACCTTTTCCTGAAAGACAACAGCAGTTTCCAGTCCTGGCATGATGTCCAGAAGGAGTCGGCAGGCAGCAGTATTTAATGGGGGTTCCCTGCTTGTCATCACGTAAGCATTCACCAGCTGGGGGAAGAATATCAGGAATAGGAGTGGCCTGAAATTCAACTCCTACTCAAAACAGTGCAGCACAGTGAAATCATTAGTGACTCCCCTAGCTTTACAAAACATGGGAGCAAAGGGGAAGATACCAGTAGCCATTGTCAGTGTGTAAATCCTTGACCTACACTTTAGGGCTTGCCTACATATACAGCACTGCAGCTGCACTGTGTGGTTTATTTACATCCCTGAGCAACGTAAGTGATGGCAACATAATCTATAGTGTAGACATAGCTTCAGAGAGAGCATAGCCAACTGCCTGGTGACTCTTCCTCTCTGATGTATCAGAAAAGAAGTGGAAGGACAGCACAATTTATTTTTTTCTCAGCCAAATAAAGTTCTCTCTTCTATACTGCCACTCTGGACTAATCTGTAAGGCTACAATGCCTATACGAAACCAGTTAATCAATGATGGCTTGAGGCAGAGGGAAATAACTGGCATTTACTTTGTTTAGAAAATTCAATGCACAAGAGTTTTTCTTAGTTGCTTGTATGCCTTTTTACTGACCCTTTAAAGTCTGACAAGTGATATGCAAGCAATTTGGGGCAGGGTCCATGTCTTAATATGAGTTTTTAGAGGGCCAATACCAATTCAGGCCTCTGGGTGCTACTGCAATTTAAATATTAAATAAAAGGTGTTCTAAGTACAAAGTGTTAGCAGTGCAGGAAAAGAGCCAGTAACTCCTAGCCCTCTGCTCAGTCCCCTAGAACTCATTTTCTTCCCCAGCTCCCGCAACCAGTCCAGCATGTAAAAGCATCCACAGGCGTAGCTGTATTACTAGTATTAGAGACTGTTTTAACAATTTACGTGGCGAATCTGGACCAGGCTTGACTCCATTTTTGTTTTTTATATTACATAGTATGCGCATGATGATCTACATTTAGAAAACGTCCTTCCCTCCACTTTAACAGAGGGAGGCAAGCCACCTTTAATCCCGTTTTAAAACCAGCATTTGGAAGAAATATTCCTAACAGTAGAAAAACTCCAACATGGACTGGACTAAAAACAAAAAACACAAGCACTCAGGCTAACCAGCCCATGGCAGATAAAGACAAACCATTACAGGTAACAGGGAAGTGGCAAATGATGACAATTATAATTCTTAGGATAAATGCAAATAGAAAACCTACCGCATTCATGAAGTCGTCGTTCTTGAAAAGTATTCTCAGCAGATGGCCCAGCATACACTCTGGATCTGCTCGACCTGGCAAGGCACAAAGAAGGGGCTGAGCTAATCATTCAAACCTCCTTAGCTAAACAAAATATTACAACCAAAAAAGAATGGAAGAGCAAAGAAAGGAGACAGTCACTTGGTAAACTTGACAGCTCTAAATGGCTTGTCGTTTAACAAGCTCTAGGCTTCATGGCCAATACTGAAGTATAAAACTAGGTCATGCCACAGCAAAACTGGCTGTCGGACACCCCAATTAGCAGGATCAATCTTACACAAAAGACGACTTACATGAGAAATCATAGGTTTCAAAGTAGCATCCGTGTTAGTCTGCATTCGCAAAAAGAAAAGGAGTACTTATGGCACCTTAGAGACTAACAAATTTATTTGAGCATAAGCTTTCGTGAGCTACAGGTCACTTCATCGGATGCATTCAGTGGAAAATACAGCGGGGAGATTTATATACATAGAGAACATGAAACAATGGATGTTACCATACACGCTGTAACGAGATTATCGCTACAAAAGATCCCGTCCCCCCCCCGCTCTCCTGCTTAATAGCTCACCTTAAGTGATCACTCTCGTTACTGAATGCATCCGATGAAGTGAGCTGTAGCTCACGAAAGCTTATGCTCAAATAAATTTGTTAGTCTCTAAGGTGCCACAAGTACTCCTTTTCTTTCTGCGAATACAGACTAACACGGCTGCTACTCTGAAACCTGTTCTATGTCCAGCCATTAGAGGGTGCATGAGATTCAGACTGCAATCTCTGACCCAGGGGTCAGCAACCTTTCAGAAGTGGTGTACTGAGTTTTCATTTATTCACTCTAATTTAAGGTTTAGTGTGCCGGTAATACATTTTAATGTTTTTAGAAGGTCTCTCTCTCTATGTCTATATTATATAACTAAACTATTGTTGTATGTAAAGTAAACAAGGTTTTTAAAATGTTTAAGCAGCTTCATTTAAAATTAAATTAAAATGCAGATCTTATCAGTTTAGTGCCATGGTTCTTAACCGGGGGTGCAAGACAGGTGAGATTTTTTTAGAAGATAAATCATTGAAAACACAAATTAAGCACAGGCACATAAGTACAACTACTTTGTTTCATCAAACCTATGTATTTATTAACATTATACATGTTTTAACGATTACTGTAATATACAAAGTTTTCAAGTTTTCAAGTTTTTCAGTTAACTGTAGTGTAATTTTTTATAAGGGCTTCAGAGTGCTGGGCCCAGGCCAGGAGCAGAACCCTGGGCTGGCTGCCTATACCCCAAGCCAGCAGAAGGGCTGAGCAGGGCCAGAGGCCCTGACCTGGGCTGGCAGGGGGCCAGGTGGCTGGAACCCCAGACCAGCAGTGAGGTGCGCGGGGCCGGCGGCTGGTATGCCAGGCCAGCAGCAGGCTGAGTGGGGCCAATGACCGGGACCCTGGCTGGTAAGGGGCCAGCGGCTGGAGCCCCAGACCATCAGCGGGCTGAGCTGGGTGGCGGACAGAACCCCGGACCGGCAGCGGCTCACCCGCTGCCAGCGTGGAGTTCCGCTGGCTCCTGTCAGCTGGGGTCCCAGCCGCCAGCCCCACTCAGCCCGCTGCCAGCTGGGGGGTTCCGTTCACCGAGGCCGATAGCAGGCCGAGCAGGGCTGCGGGCCGGGACCCCAGCTGGCAAGGGGCCAGTGGCCAGAACCCCAGACCAGCAATGGGCTGAGCAGCTCAGCCTGCTGACGGTCTGGGGTTCCATCCGTAAGCTCCTGGCCACTGGCCCCGCTCAGCCCGCTGCCGGCCTGGGGTTCCATTCACCCAGGCTAGCAGCAGGCTGAGCGGGGCCGGCAGCCAGGACCCAGCTGGCAGCAGCGTGCTAGTAAAAATCGGCACGTGTGCCGCAGGTTGTCAACCCCTGCTCTAACCTCTTCCAAATTGGAAATCTGGAGAACCAGGCCAGGTCTACATTTAAAATTTAGAGCAATAGAGGTAAAGGATCTGGAAAAAGAGTTAAACAGTGAGATGGGAAAATCTGCAGATGATACAAAACTACTCAAGATAGTTAAGTCCAAAGCAAACTGTGAAGAGTTCCAAAGTGATCTCACAAAACTGGGTGACTGGGCAACAAAATGGCAGATGACATTCAATGTTGATAAATGTAAAGTAAGGCACATTGGAAAACATAAACCCAACTGTACATACTACATGATGGGATCTAAATTAGCTGTTACCACTCAAGAAAGAAATCTTGGAGTCATTGTGGATAGTTCTCAGAAAACATCCACTCACCTGCAGGAGCAGTCAAAAAAGCTAACAGAATGTTGGGAATCATTAGGAAAGGGATAGATAATAAGACAGAAAAGATCATATTGCCTCTATATAAATCCATGGTATACCCTCATCTTGAATATTGCGTGCAGATCTGGTTGCCCCATCTCAAAAAGATATATTGGAATTAGAAAAGGTACAGAAAAGGGCAAAAAAAATTATTAGGGGTATGGAACAGCTTCCATATGAGAAGAGATTTAAAAAACTAGAATTTTTCAGCTTGGAAAAGTAACAAAAAAGGAGGAATATGATAGAGGTCTATAAAATCATGACTGGTGTGGAAAAAGTAAATAAGTATTAGTTACTCCTTCTCATAACACAAAAACTAGGTGTCACCAAATGAAATTAATAGGCAACAAGTTTAAAACAAACAAAAGGAAGTATTTCTTCAAACAACACAGTCAACCTGAGGAACTCTTTGCCAGAGGATGTTGTGAAGGCCAAGGCTATAACAGGGTTCAAAAAAGAACTAGGTAAGTTCATGGAGGATAGGTCCATCAATGGCTATTAGCCAGGATAGGCAGGGATGCAAAACCATGCTCTGACGTGTCCCTAGCCTCTGTCTGCCAGAAACTGGTAATGGGCGACAGGGGATGGATTACTTATCCTGTTCAATCCCTCTGAAGCATGTGGCATTGGCCACTGTTGGAAGACAGGAAGCTGGGCTACATGGACCATTGGTCTGACCCAGTATGGCCGTTCTTTGTTCTTATGTTCTCATGAGCTCTGGTGCTCAGGGGTGTGAAAAACAGAGACCACTGTGCTCCATGGCTATGTCAACCTAACCCTCAGTGTAAACACAGCTAGGTCAATGGAAGAATGCTTCCATCAACTTAGTTACCATCGCTCAGGGAGGTGGTGTATTTACAGCGATGGAAAAACACTTTACATTGCTGTAGGCTGCATCTACACTATGGGGTTATGCCTACATAGCTACGGCAGTGTAGCTATGCTGCTATCATACTTGTAGTATAGACAGGGCCCAAGAAAAGGATCTCCAAATTAGTCCCCACATCAACATCCAAAAAAGCCATTCAAAATTGTGCCTGGAGCCTAGACTTCTTACAGTCAGAAATGCCAGGTGACAAAACTATAAAACAAGGTTAGTAAGCTGAGTAGTGATGCCAGGACTTAACCAGCAGTGAGGACCTTCACTTGAGGCTAGTCTTTTGGGTATATTTTAAACATATGAATGACTAATTTTCTCCTGAAACAGAGTGGGGTCACACACAAGGCATTGTGTTTACCAGGCCTTACCAGGGTGTCTGTCGTCAAACGGGTCCGGATCCCCCTTGCGGTATTCTTCAGTCTCCTTCTCAATTAACTCAGACATTCTAGGGAGGGAGTAAAAATCAAATAAACATGCCACATGCATTTTCTTTCCCCAGTGGACAGCTCCTAAACAGTCTATTTGCCAAAATACTATAAACAGCCCATCAAGTCACATTCAAACTGTACTCTGTTAACCACCAGAAGATTCCAGGCATCCACTGGATACATATAAGAGCAAGTTAGAGAGGACGCCTGTCCCTCCCAAAACACTGATCACATATCAATGTTCTAATGATATGCTAGCATGCTATACTAAAGTAGATTGTCTGCTTCTCTTTGCTGAGTCCCAGCAATGGAGAGAAAGCACTTTTTCCTCCTCTGAAAGAGGCAGTGCATCCAGCTGAACTGCTTCAATGCTATGCATAAGGTGAGGACACAAAGAGAAAAACCATCCGTCACGCTACCTCAGAACTCTGGCACAGATGGCCTACAAGATATCAGGTAGGAAACCCCTGCCCATTCTAGCCTCCCCTGCACAGCATTTCAGATTGCTTTTTGCCTCCCTGACATACAGATGAGCCACTGCAATTCATAGGGCTTTATTATTTTTGCTCCGGGGGTTGTGGGAGGGGGTTGGAGGGAGGGTTAAAGAGGAGGGAATTTCTCACCACCACATACTCTACTACAAGAGGTAAAGGAGACTAAATGTCGCATGAGAAGGCTTTCCAACCGGTCCCTGCTCAGTCTGTTGGCGTAGGGGGCATACCCTGATTTCTTCCCCCTCCTCAACCACCTGAAATAACATTGAGGAATCTAGCTCTTCTCAATTCCTCAGACAATTAATCAGCAGTTGTGGGGCTGGAGTAAGGAAGGACTCAAGCAACCCCCCCACCCCCCCTTTGGAGCCTTACCCCAGACTAACTGCTCATCTGTACCAGGCAGGAGAGTTGTGGGAGCAGCTTTAAAGCTGTGCATTCCCCTTGCCTGAGCCATGACATTAAAGCTATAGGCAAAATTCCAGACGTAATGACTAGCAGCCTGAACAGGTATAAGAAATCCTATGTTCCTGCTCCTCTAGGAAGAGCAGAAGAGGTGCCTGAGAATGGGAAATGCTAAGTCATCAGAGAGACTGATCATTATTTTACATATGAAGGAAGACCAACACATTTTCTGGCTTTAAATGCTCCCCTAACTGTATCTATTTTTCTGAGGTTTTCCAGCAGAAGGATACGTGGATTAGGATAAAGTCAAGATCTGAAATTCAAAGCCTTCAGCAAATTCATCTTATTCCCATGGTGTCTATCCTTCCCCCCTCAATTTAGGTCTCACTGAGGCAGCTACAGAGTCTGCCTACACCTCCTTGTCAGAATTTTGATATTTCAGGTGCTGATGATGAGCCTATGGTCTATTACAGGTTAGGCAAGGCCACTCAAGCAGCTACGTTCATTCCTAGAGGAGCAAATGCACTTTTCTTTTCCTGGGGATTTCCTCTAGAGTGTGCTGCAGGATTCCACTCTGTCGCCATCACTTTTCAGTATATATCGGATGCTTCTGAGGAAGAGCAGAAAGGAGCAAAAGCATCTGTTGCATTCCTTCATCATGAACTGCATTGATTTGCCAAATCTGGGCATGTTTTACAATATTAACAATAGTTTAATATTGTAATCAGTAATGAGCCGGGAAATCCCTTGTCTTGCCAGAGACAATTAACTTTCACAAGACTCTTTGCCCTGTGGGGTTCCAATATTTCATGTTTGCCAGCCTGATTTTGAAGAGAAGTAAACTGCATCTTGCACTAAAAGGTTGCCGAATTTGGGCTGTGGTGGATTTCTAGCAACAGCAAGTTGTAAAATTGGGTACACCTTTATATGGAACATCCTACTATCAACTCTAACAATTTTTCCTTGGGACTTAACAGCTTGAGAGCGCCTGCTGAGCACAGAGACCATGGGGAGGAATAGGAGGAGATGTGATCTGAGAAGTCAGGTCTATGGGTTTGTCTACACATAATCCGCTACAGCACCACCGCTGTAGCACTTCAGAGAAGACTCTTACCTACGCTGACAGGAGGGTTTCTCATACCCCTGAGCAACATAGTTATACAGACCTAATTTCCTAGTGTAGACCATGCCATAGACTAGCTAGGCCTTTCTAGGGACATAAATAGGGTTTAAAAATAGTAACTGTTTAACCTATTAAAATTCTACCAGTTAAACGGTTAACTGTTACGGCGTTCACATAGGCATGCATGACAGTGGCCTGAAAGAGTTCTTGCCTTACCCACAACCACTCTCCAAGAAAGTCTGTTTGATTTTCCTCCTTCCCCCGACTAGAAAATGCCTTGAGTGTTTAGTCCCATTTTTCCTTTTTGGTTGGATAAATCAAATTTTGATTGGTGGCTCTGCCAACCCTTAACTGAAGAAGTGGGAGTGGCGAATAATTAAGAGTTTCCCTTCCCTTGCTTCCCAAGTGCTTAGTTCAATAGGTGTTGTTAAAAAAAACACCCTCACAAGTGGCATAAGCTACGTCAGTGGGAGAAGCTCTCCTGTCAACGTAGTGCTGTGCATACTAGGGCTTATGTTGGTGTAACTTATGTCGCTCGGGGGTGGAATATTTACACCCCTGAATGACGTAAGTTTTGCCGATATAGGCAGCAGTGTAGACAAAGCCTTAGAGTAGTCTCAGGGCTGCTTTATCTTTCCCTGATAACAACAGCCCCCAGGGCCCTTTCCTCTAGCCCAGGACCATGGTAGCAGTGTGCTGCAGCTACCCCTCGCACCACAATATGCCCCATTCTAAGTGGGTGAGGATACAGCCAGGACGAGGGGTACAGAGCCACTGGCTTTACACCATCTAGGCAACCCCTTATGTAAGGGGTTTGAGAATCTGGCCCACAGTAGGTACAGAACTGGTTCATATGAGCTACACGCAGACCTCGAATGAATGCTGTTGCATCTTCTCATATCTAAGTATTCTAGAAATACTTGCTGATCGACGTTGCCTTATAATCAGCCTCTTCACTTGTATTGTGTTTGTACCTTCTGACACTCTGGGATATATGAGCCTATTTGGAAACATGATTTTATATGCAGCCTGTCACTCTGTGAATCACTGACTACTTTAATTTACTGTCATTTAATTTTACTGTCCCATTTGTAATAGTTACCACAGATTACAATGAAGCCTTGACACCATGAGAGTTTGCCTATAGCTGACAAATCATTTTTTTCTGAGCATTTCTCATGATGCTTCAGTACAGCCTTCAGCACCATACTTTGGTGTGTGAAAATGTCTGCACATTTCATGCAGTTTTGCCCCTGGAAGATTTCCTCTATGTCAACTCGGAAGGAGGAAGGAAGCAGAAAGATGTCACTCACTGACCAGCACGACCACAAGTTCCTCTGTCTTAGAGTCTACAACAATATACAAAGGAGTCAGATGTGCCTTGAAACACCACCGAGCACAATCCATCTTTGTGGGGAGCATCTAATATCCAGAGCAGAGACACCTCAAAAGACTCCCTTAAATCTAGGCAGAAGCCAGTCTGGAGCACTTCTATGTTCTGTCCTCAAAGCAGATCATGGAGTAAAGCTATGCTGCTGAGCTCCTGAAAGTTGGGACTCTGTTACTGCTTTCTACAGCAATGTAAATTCAGCTACCGCTTGGTCAAATGGATCCTCTTCACCAGTTGCCTTAAAGTGATCTCTGTATCGGCCTGAAGCCAAAAATGTCAACATGCCAGATCTGTACTGAGCTTTGGCATCACTTTCACAAAAACAAAGAGCAAGAGCCAGCTGCTCTCCAAAACCACTCTGCTGAAGCTATCAACTCCGAACAGCACTACAGTGAAACCTCTGGAAACCACCCTCCCAAAAGGCTCAGTGTCTGCAGACTAACTTGGAGGAGCTTGTTTGCAGCACTGTATGCTCATGGAGTTAGTCAAGTCCAGCAGAGAATCAGTGAGGCTGCCTTGCAGGGAGCTGAGATCCATTAGAGTGGTCTGCACAGTAAAAGTACTCTTTGTGGTAAGTTCCAATAGTCAGTCTGCTCAGTGAAAGATGTGCTGACAACACCAAGATCCTCACAACCATTCACTCCAAACATCAGTGTAATCCAGGGGTTCTCAAACTGGCGGTCGGGACGTTTTTGGAGAGTGTTGGGGACAACTTCCTGGTACAAGTGCTGAAGGAACCGAGTAGGGGCCGTGCTCCTCTTGCCCTGCTGCTTACAAACAGGGAAGAATTGACTGGGGAAGTAGAAGTGGGTGGCAACCTAGGCAGCAGTGACCATGAGATGGTTGAGTTCAGGATCCTGAAAAAAGGAAGAAAGAAGAATAGCAAAATACAGACCCTGGACTTCAGAAAAGCAGACTTAGACTCCCTAAGAGAACTGACAGGCAGGATCCCCTGGGAGGCTAATATGCGGGGGCAAGGAGTCCAGGAGAGCTGGCTGTATTTTAAAGAAGCCTGATTGAGGGCGCAGGAACAAGCCACCCCGAAGTGCAGAAAGAACAGCAAATATGGCAGGTGACCAGCCTGGCTTAACAGTGCAATCTTCGGTGAGCTTAAACTCAAAAAGGAAGCTTACAAGAAGTGGAAATTTGGACAGATGACTAGGGAGGAATATAAAAATATTGCTAGAGCATGCAGGGGTGCAATCAGGAAGGTCAAGGCACAATTGGAGTTGCAGCTAGCAAGGGATGTAAAAGGTAACAAGAAGAGTTTCTACAGGTATGTTAGCAACAACAAGAAGGTCAGGGAAAGTGTGGGACCCTTACTGAATGGGGGAGGCAACATAGTAACAGACGATGTGGAAAAAGCTGAAGTACTCAACGCTTTTTTTGCCTCCGTCTTCAGAGACAAGGGCAGCTCCCAGACTGCTGCAATGGGCAACACAGCATGGGGAGTAGGTGAGCAGCCCTCAGTGGTGAAAGAACAGGTTAAGGACTATTTAGAAAAGCTGGACGTGCACAAGTCCATGGGTCCAGATCTAATGCATCCAAGGGAGCTGGCTGATGTGATTGCAGAGCCACTGGCCATTATCTCTGAAAATTCCTGACGATCAGAGGAGGTCCCAGATGATTGGAAAAAGGAAAATATAGTGCCCATATTTAAAAAAAGGGAAAAAAGAGAACCCGGGGAACTACAGACCAGTCAGCCTCACTTCAGTCCCCGGCAAAATCATGGAGCAGGTCCTCAACGAATCTATTTTGAAGCACTTGGAGGAGAGGAAGGTGATCAGGAACAGTCAACATGGATTCACCAAGGGCAAGTCATGCTGGACCAACCTGATTGCCTTCTATGATGAGATAACTGGCTCTGTGGATATAGGGAAAGCAGTGAATGTGATATATCTTGACTTTAGCAAAGCTTTTGATACGGTCTCCCACAGTATTCTTGACAGCAAGTTAAAAAAGTATGGATTGGATGAATGGACTATAGGGTGGATAGAAAGCTGGCTAGATTGTTGGTCTCAATGGGTAGTGATCAACGGCTCCTTGTTTAGTTGGCAGCCAATATTAAGTGGAGTGCCCCAGGGGTCGGTCCTGGGGCTGGTTTTGTTCCACATCTTTATTAATGATCTAGAAGATGGGATTAATTGCACCCTCAGCAAGTTCGCACATGACACTAAGATGGGGGGAGAGGTAGATATGATGGAGGGTAGGGATAGGGTCCAGAGTGACCTAGACAAATTGGAGGATTGGGCCAAAAGAAATCTGATGAGGTTCAACAAGGACAAGTGTAGAGTTCTGCACTTAGGAAGGAAGAATCCCATGCACCGCTACAAGCTGGGGACTGACTGGCTAAGCAGCAGTCTACAGAAAAGGACCTGGGGATTACAGTGGACGAGAAGCTGGATATGAGTCAGCAGCGTGCCCTTGTTGCCAAGAAGGCCAACGGCATATTGGGCTGTATTAGTAGGAGTATTGCCAGCAGATCGAGGGAAGTGATTATTCTCCTCTATTCTGCACTCATGAGGCCACACCTGGAGTACTACGTCCAGTTTTGGTCCCCTCACTATAGAATGGATGTGGACAAATTGGAGAGAGTCCAGCGGAGAGCAACAAAAATGATTAGGGGGCTGGGGCACATGACTTACAAGGAGGGACTGAGGGAACTGGGATTGTTTAGTCTGCAGAAGAGAAGAGTGAGGGGGGATTTGATAGCAGCCTTCAACTACCTGAAGGGGGGTTCCAAAGAGGATGGAGCTCGGCTGTTCTCAGTGGTGGCAGATGACAGAACAAGAAGCAGTGGTCTCAAGTTGCAGTGGGGGAGGTCTAGGTTGGGTATTAGGAAACACTATTTCACTAGGAGGGTGGTGAAGCACTGGAATGGGTTACCTAGGGAGGTGGTGGAATCTCCATCCTTAGAGGTTTTTAAGGCCCAGCTTGACAAAGCCTTGGCTGGGATGATTTAGTTGGTGTTGGTCCTGCTTTGAGCAGGGGATTAGACTAGATGACCTCCTGAGGTCTCTTCCAACCCTAATATTCTATGATTCTATGACCCCTCAGGGGGTAGCGAGATTATTACATGGTGGGTCGCGAGCTGTCAACTCAACCCGAAACCCGCTTTGCCTCCACCATTTATAATGGTGTTAAATATACAAAAACGTATTTTTAATTTATAAGTAGGGGTCACACTGAGGCTTGCTATGTGAAAGGGCCCATAAAAAAGTTTGACAACCACTGGAATCAGCCTCAGCATCTGCAAGAAAGTGTTGGTGCTTCTATCCTCTCTGCCAAACTTATGTAATCAGTGTACCATGTTGAGTCCTATAAGCAGAATCGGGGGAAACTCTGAGGATAACTAACTTTGACACTGATGATACGAGGACACAGAGACCAAATACTTCTCCGGAGCAGCAGGAATGCAAGACTGCTCTGAACGATATGACCTCCCCTCCACACACCCCAGATATATAGAATTTTTTTTTTTTTTTTTTTTTTTTTTAAGTGGACTAGGACAACTGGATATGTCTGAGGTTCTTGGACAGGAATCCTCAAGGATTCCAAGATAGATGCAATCCTATTGTTTCAAACTCTTAATATTTTGCACATCTGGTAATATCTGGTGTTTTTCTTAAAACAGTAGCTCTGGAAAGCAAGAGAACACGAGGTCTTGGCTTACAGTTAAAAAAGGAATAAGTTTCTAGCTCTTGTGGTTGCAGGGAAAAGCCTAATTTCACTAACTGAATGTACCCAAAGTCCCAGGAAACCAGAAAACAAATAATAAAAGCCCTCAATGTTTTTTTTTTAACATCTCATGATTTTTAAAAAAAAAAAACTTGTGATATTTTGGGGGCTAACTCATGATTTTTAAAGGCCTGAAAATGGTAATACTGCTGTCCATTTAACGAGTACCATTCTGCTCTTGCCCCCTATTTTTCACGAGTTAGTGAAGATGTGGAAGACACCTCACACCTCTCTCCTCCTACCCTGAGTTACTTGAGGCAATCAGTGCTACTACCTCTTCCCACCAAAAGAAGAGCTTTAGTCAAGGCAGCAATGGTCAGGGGAAAGAGCACCTCTTCAGACATACAACATATGACCAGCATCCTAGCCACAAAGTGCCACTGGTTCCCTGTTCATTAGAGGATCCCGCTAAAGGAGGGAAGGAAGCCACTGCTCATTTTCAAAACTCTCCACTGGAATTGGCAAGCCAACCTCACAAACTTTCTCTGTCTACTCACGTCAATTCATCTTATGCGAGTCTCTCACAATCTGAGCACTGTTACTGAGAGACTCTCTGTAACTCCAGCCAGATGGAATAAACTTGTAACTCTCCACCTCAGACTATGTTTTACAAGCGTCAGCAGCAGATCTACCTTTTCTCCCTTGTCTAACTCTCAGATAGTAGAAGAACAAGAGAAACATTAAGTGTATTAAACTCAAATATTTTGGAGACAGTTTATATAAAATCTATACAAAGTAACACCATACTGTTTTGACAAGAACTGTGAAGTATTGCACATTCCTCAATTTTTAGGCCAAAAGGAATGTAAGCTACCAATAACTGATCAGCTACTTTAACAACTTCAAGTATAAGTCACCATATGCCAAAAGCTGCTGTCATGTCTCAGAGGTATTTGCATCTCAGAGCTTACTTAACAGAGCTTACCTGGTGAGGATAGGGACCATGTCTTGCCCACTGCCATGTTCTTTCTCCCATTGCTCCAGCAAAGCAGTGAGTTCAGCCTTGGAGTCCACATGCCCAGACCCTGAAGTCATGGCTTAGCCTAAGTGAGATGGGAAGAAAAAAAATAAAGTGAGATTAACTAGCAAATTGTCCCACTCAGTTATGTTGACTCCTCAAAAAGAGTAAAAAATCAGGGTTTAAAAATCCGCTTGGCAGCGGCAAGCAAACTTTAGCTGAAAGGCAGGGAGGCGGCTAAACCATCAAATTCTAAAGAATTTGACATAAAAAAAAGCAGAGGGCTGTCTTTCATCCCTCAGGTATATAAACAAACGCAAGTCTACTTTGCAAACCCAAATCTGGACTGGTGCATGCAAATCCTTAACTGTGATGGGTAATAGCCACAAGTGTGTCCAAAATCAGAGGATTTTTTGCAGGTTAACATATGTCTCCACAGGCAGACTGCTCCTGTCCCTTTGCTGTTACACCTAGGTTTACCCAAGAAACTGCAAAGCAAAGCTGACAAGATTCTGATCAGTTTCATTGCTCCTGTTCAACACCCTCTGGGCATCAGGGAAAGTGACAAGAATCATATTCACTTTAGATTGCTGCTGCAGTCCCACAAGATTTAAAGTAGCAGCAGAGGGAGGCACTGACAGTTGTTCACAGTGGACTAAAGACAAAAAGAGGTTCAGGGAAAGGATCTCTACCACTCTGCCCCTTCAAGTCAGGTGGCTCTAGTGAGAAAGAGGAAGAGACAGAGACAGACACAGACACATGTTCTCCTTTCCAACAGCTTCATGGGAGGAAACAAGAAAGCAATAACTTCAAGATTATTAGACGCCTACTTAGTGCAAACCAGAGGTTGATACAAAAGATTTGCCCCTATGAAGGCTTCAGGTACAATATTAGACTTTATACCAAGGTGCAGTTGCCCCTGGACCTCACTAAGGGTACCATCTCTCATCTTATGCATTCGTCTCCAGCTAGCAAATGTCAAAAAATTTTCAAGCCTTGTAAAAATGGACCTAAACCACCGATGGTTCATAACGCTGGGGATGGCTCAATACACAGCCACACTCTTTTTGCCCTCACTTTCTAACCTAATAAGTCTTGGATTACTGGGAAGGTAGACTACAGCCTTTCGTGGCATGGTTGCAGGACACTGAGAAGATCTCAAGGGAGCTGGACCCAGGCCTAATCTACAGAGATGGTCACGATGATGTGTGACTTTTAAGGGTGAAAGAGAAGGAAAGTGATTACAAAAGACATTCCCTTTCCTTCGAATATATTTTAAGACTTCCAGTATTCGATAGGTAACAGATGCCAGTGCTATCAAATCAACAATGATTAAACAACAGAACATAGACAGAACTTTGCTGAGCCATTTACAATGCAGACGCCTAAAAGGAGAACACACACATACGGTGCCCATTCCACTTCCTCAAATATACATTACAGAAAGTCAATTGAGGGGAAGAACATGTAGCGAACCACAGTTTAGTCCATATTACAGATAATGCAGATTAGCTAGAAGTTCAGAATGTCAACTGTCAGTATTTTAAATCAAATGGACCATTGGGCACCTCCAACTGGCCTGGAATTTTTCTCGTGAACAGAACGAAGTAAGTTCTATTACTCACAGACTCCTGTCTCATAGGTCCTTTTGAGTTTAATGTATTTTGATTGGTTAGCTTATTAGACAAGGCAACAATCAAATGGGAAACTAGTCATGCATGAAACTGGCAGGAATCTCAGGACAGGTCTACACTTAAAACTCTACATCGGTGCAGTGGTTAGGTTGATATAACTACACTGGGGGGTGAAAAATTCGTAGTTATACTGATAGATCTGGCCACAGGAATACCACACAGACCCAAAGACAGTGGAAGATTAAACTCACAATTACAAAATCCCCAGTCAAAGGTTATTTGTTGTATATATTATGGTAGCTCCTTGGGGCACCATTGTGCTAGGTACCGTACAAGAGTTAGTATCTGCTAGTGGATGCCCCAACCAAGCATAAAGAAAAGGGGACATACCACATTTCAAATGACTGTATTAATTCTCTTCTTATCCTTTTTATTATGTGGAGCACTTATTCAACACATTAAGTTAGGCTGGGAGGTTTTAATGTAAACATGCAGATCACTTGAGGGAGGCTCTCTTTTAAGACTGCACAAAATGAAACATACTAGAAAAGAAATCTGGTCCAAACCCATGAAAATTTAGACGAACAGCAGGACTTAGCGTATAACAGATACATACTAGCCAGAGGCAGATATAAAAGATATTCTCCTTCCCCTCAAAGGGTCCTGGCACAGTGGCCTTTCTTGGAAAGTCAGCTCTTGGCTCCGAGGAGGAAAGACAGGCTGGACTTCCCACCATGTCTCTAATGCTGGATCCCACTTCAGGACAGTTCCCTCTCCTCTAAAACAACTCTAAATGGCCTTGGCAGATATTTAGTAAATATACAATCCTTCCTGATAGTTTCCCTGCTCACTCACTGACCTCACTAGCTACTGATGAATGCATTTTCAAGTCTTTGCATATTACAAATAAGAATTTCAGTCCATTACTTCCACAGAAGAACTACCTTTTTTACTACTGGGAATGCAAAGTGCTGGGCTTGTAATTGCATCCAATCTTTTCAGTCATCCACACCCCAGTACTGTACTCCAGGGATACAAAGGCACTAAGTGACTCCCACAAGGCCTTCCCAGGTCCCTATGTCATTGATTCACTATAACTGTGAAGAGCAGTTTACACTTCATTTTGGAGCCCTTCCCTGTCAGCCACAGTAGTTCCAGCTGGAACAGCAAAAAGATTGCTCTAGAAATACTGGCAACAGATCAGCAAAGCTCAAGCTCAAACTCAAAGCTCAAGTCTGGAAGTAGTAAGAATGTACATTATTCACCCTAACCTACTAGACCAGGCCTGCATAACATACGGCCCCTGGGCCGCATGTGGCCCGCGTGGGCTCACTGTGCAGCCTGTGGAGGATGAGTAGATGGGCTCACTGTGTGGCCCACAGGGGGTGGGGGGTGAAAAGCCAACGGCCAGCTGACTGGCCGGCCCGCGGGTGGGTGGGGTGGTGAAGAGACCAGTGGCAGGCTGGGGAGTGAGGGGGAGCCAGCGGCAGGAGCAGCGGCAGAAGGTAAGAGGCCAGCGGCAGGCAGACAGGTGAGCAGGCGGTGGGGGGAGCAGGCGAGCCGGCAGCGGACAGGCAGGTGAGCTAGCAGGGCTGAGGAGGCGAACGGGCAGCGGGGGGGATGAGGAGGCGAGAGTGGGGGAGGGATGACGAGCCGAGCAGCGAGCAGGTGAGCCGGCGGGGGGGAAGGGGGGGGGGAAAGGGCTGAGGAGGCGAGTGGGCGGCAGGGGGAGAGTAGGCAAGCTGGGGGGGATGATGAGCCAAGCGGGCGGACAGTAGCAGCAAGGCTTTATACTTGAAGCAGGGGGTGAGGAGGCGAACGGCGAGTTGGTGGCTGGAGGGGTGCATCCATTTTCAGTATTTTAATTTTTGGTACTGCAGTGATTGACTGCTGTGTGCATTAATATAGTGACCCACTGGGTCTCTGAATGAGCGTTTATACTTGGGGTTGGGGGGGGGGAGGAGGCTAGCAGCAAGTCAGTGGCTGGAGGGGGGCAAGTCTCCCAGATTCAAAATCTGCGACTGTGTCCGTTGGTCCTTTTTGCTGCTTTTCTCTGAGCTGGGGGTTGTCCCAATGCTGCAAAGAGGGTGTTCCCAAAGGAAGGTGCTTGCTTCTAACCCCCCCACGGCCCTCAGTATGTCTGCTCTTCTCTAGTCAGCCCACTTGACAAGTTTGATTGTCCTTGGTCTGGCTCCCATCCCCTCTCCAAGGGTTGCAGCTGTCTGGAGGTGCCTGCCTTCCACGCCTTCCTCATTCACACCTCATTCATTCAACAGGGCAATTGATTACAAAGTGGGGGGAAGATCTTATTCTACTTCTAGCAAAAAGACATTTTTCTTTTACCTTAATTATACTACCTTAGGGGCCTACTATAACATATTACCAAGGTTCAATACAAAGTCATATGAAAGTTATACAAAAATGCATAATGCAGAGATTTATCTACAACTGCATTGATTGACTGCTGTGGGCAGTAATATAGTGACCCCTGAATAGGGGTGTGATGGTGGGGCCGAGCAGGGAGGGAGTGGGTCCTATTTTACTGCTGTGATCTGGTCACCCTATGCACCCCTTTACAGGCTTCCACACACCGTCAGTGCCTTGCTAGTGTGCCATGTGCTGTGAGATATCTCTTCTCTTTGTGTGTGACTATGAGTGTTTCCCTTGTGTGTGAATTTATTCAACAAAATCTTGAGCTTCATAATGGATTTGATTTAACTGAAAAATTCTTAATCAAGTATCACACACACCCCCCAACCTTCCTCTCGGCCCACAGATGTTTCGGCGGGGTGGCGCTGGGGAAGGAGGGTTTGTTTCGGCGGAGCGGGGTGGTGCTGGGAGGGGGGTTGTTTCGGCGGGGCAGAGGTGTTTCGGTGGAGCTGGTGGGTTTTGGCCCCCAGCTGTTTTCTTTGGAGTAATATGGCCCTCGCTGCTTTACAAGTTGTGCAGGCCTGTACTTGACATACAGCACTGCCATATAACCCAAGACATCTAGTGAAAAACCAGGAATCCCTACTTTTCCTAGAAAGTTGGATCATTACCTGGTTAAGTCATAATGCGGACTTAAATGCCAGAATTAGCCATACTCTAGTACATTCTTGAATTTTTTTCAATCTGCATACATGCACACAAGTTTAAACTTAACTCTTTATTCAAAGCATCTAGTACATGCCACTTTTTAAAACTGTTATAAAAAAAAGTACATTTTAAGTTCCCACCCTACAGAACAAGTATTATACATCAGAAAAAACTTAGGCCTGGTCTACACTAGAAAATTAGGTCAGCATAACTACATCAATCAGATGTGCGAAAAATGCACATCCCTGATTTTGGACACACTTGTGGCTATTACCCATTCCCACAGACCGAAAGGGAAGACAGAGTGCGCAGTACAAAAAACGTTGAAAGATGGCGCCAATTGTGGACGGAAGCACAGGGATTGCTGGGATACAAACCGATGCATCATGGGGCGTTGGGACAGGATTAGAATGCCCCACACCCCTCGCCCCCTTCCCACAAGCCACAGAGCCAGAATGGGAAGAGGTGCTCTGTGGGATAGCTGCCCATAATGCACCGCTCCCAATGCCGCTGCAAGCCATATCAGTGAGCTTGCAGCTGTCAGTGTGGACAGACTGCAGCACTTTCCCTACTGCGCCAAAGGCGGGTTTAACTCAAAGCGCTCTACAGCTGCAAGGGTAGCCATGCCCTTAGTTAAGCAGACCTAAGTCCCCATGCAGACAGTGCTAGGTCGACTGAAGAATTCTTCTGCAGACCTAGCTACCACCTCTAGATGGGGGATTACCTATACCAACAGGAGAATCCCTCTCATCAGAGTAGGTAGCATCCACACTGAAGCTAGTGTAGTGTTTTAAGTGTAGACTTATAAGCACTAAGATTTACACAATGCTTGGATTCCAAAGGATTAACTGCAGTATTCCCAGCACACGCATTTTTACAGCACGTGTATGGCACTGTTAGACACAGTACCCAAAGCAATTCCTCCCAGAACTATGGTCACTTCATTCAAGTATTCTGTTTTAAATCAAAGGGGAGAGTTCAAGAGAAAGGGCAAGATCATAAACTGTGTAAATTGTAAGGTCATATCTACACTACCATTTATGCCAGCATAATGCCAGCAAAACTTATGTTGCCCAGGGGTGTGAAAAAAACCACCTCCCTAAGCAACATACGTTTTGCTGGCATAAGTGGCAGTGTGCACATCACCATCTCGGCGGGAGAGCTTCTTCCACCAACACAGCTACTGCCGCTCATTGAGGTGGTTTTATTCTGTCCATGGGAGAGCTCTCTACCCATCAGCATAGAGCCGCTTCATGAGTGATCTTAAAGCAGTGCAGCTGCTTCGGTACAGTTATGCTGCTCTAAGATCACTTGTGTAGATGTGGCCTAACTGTCGAGAAGTGCCCCTAGGCTACATGAGAGGATACTTACTAGAGCAGCCCGAATTCTCATCTTTTCCCTTGAACAAGCCAGTTGACAATTTCAATCCTAAATTGCTTTCCAGGAACTGGCAGAACAGGGTTGCGTGATTTAATCATTAATTTAAACCACTTTTTTTACATCAATATTTAAATCAGGTTGAGGACTTGTGAAACTAATCTGAAAACTTGTGCTATTGCAACTACAGATTCAAATTTATAATGAACTAAATGATACATGCAGTTTTTTTAATGCCATTCCTGGCAGGGTACCTTATTTGAATTTTATGAAGCTGCTATACACAAAATATTGAAAATTATGGCCCTGATTCTGCTCAGACTTAAATAGGCATGTAACTTTACAAACCTGAATAGTAACTGACTTCAGTGATATTCATGTGTTTAAATTTAAGGGTAAAGTTAAGAGCTAAAATGGTTTGTTTTTGTTTATTAAAAACTTCTCTATTAAACCATATCTACACCATGGCACAACAGTGTAATCCACAGTGCAGATGGAGCCCTCTGCAACAGTTTTCCCGTCACTGTACGAGTGGCACCGCCTCAGTGGCAGTAGCTAGGTCAATGGAAGCAGTCTTCTGTTGGCCTAGCTGCATCTACATAAGCCATAAGGCAGGTTTGGGATAGCTACAACACTCGGGTATGGATTTTTCACACCCCTGAGCACCACTGCCATGTTGACCAAAGTTTTAAGTTTTAGTGGCAAAAAAAATCTGTCACCTCAAAACAAAATCGCTTCTGTTTTAACGATAAGTAGTTATTTAGACTTTCAATTTATTAGCAAGATTATTGTGAATACAGGCCAAAATATTGAAGCCTAAAGTTAGGCTCCTAAGCCCATATTTAAGCACTAAAGTTTGGATTTTCTAATGCACCTAAAGGACTTTGGGATCACAAGTTCCACTGACTTCTAATTGCAAATCCTGACAAAGTATAGTCTGGTCAAAATAGTTCAACTTTTTTGACCTGTGGAATTTCAATATACTGGAAGGTGTCACTGGCTGCAAGAACAGTGCAGGACATTTGCTTATCAGTTTTGTGTTGTTCTCACAGTAAGGATGATAATGAAGCACTCAATTGGTTGTTTTCAGCACAGATAAGCATTGTAAATGTGAAACTTCTTAGAAAAAAATTGTGTACAATCTGAAATTCTACTAACATCAGGAAACAAGTACAAAACGTTCTTTTGGTAACTGAAAATTATAAAATGGGAAGTGGAAAACTAGAAACAAATTTTAAAGAAATTACGATTTAAAATAAAAAGTTTACATAATCATTTGTATTGAACCTGTAGCAGAACCATAAATATTTAAATTCTGAAATAGACAAATGGGCTTACAACAAGATCTGTGTTCATCCAGCATGGATAGGGTCATACCACTTTAAAACAACTGCACTCTAATCTAGTTTAGACAATTGCTTTTAGAACTGTTCTCAAAGTCTCACTGTAGCCGAAGCCTAAAGCAGCATTACCAAACTATCATGAAAACCCGCCCAGACATAGGGTTCATATTGGGAATATGGCAATAGATCAGCCTACCTATATGTTTTTTTCCTAGAGGTTGTGTGCTTCAAATCATAATTTTGGAGTTTTTTAAAATAGGCCTCTACCTCTAATGGTTCAGAGGATATATTTCAAACAGTAAGTCCAAGGTAAACAGATCAGTTACATCTGCCTGAACTTGCACAGAGCTTGAAACAGCTCCAAAAGCTGTGAACTATCCCACTCATATTAGAGGGGGTCAACACTGAAGCCTAATGATGATGATGTAAACATCAACACAAGCTAACTATTTTACTGCTGGCGAAAGTATATAAGAAAGGAAGAAAATCTTATGAAGCTGCACAATTTACTGTGAATTAAATTACATTGTGGTGGGATAAGTGGGCGGAGCTTAAAGAGCACCACCAATTATTTCCAGTTCAACTCCAACTAGACAAAACTCTATTTACCTGCACTTACTGCAAACATTCAATAATTATTTTTTAAAAACTATCAATATTTTACTTGCCTGTCAAAAAAAGAAATGTTTACTCACTCACACAAGGAAGATTTTGTAAGGCCCGCCTAAAATATTAAATCATTCAGTTGTCTAGATTTAAGTTTCTAGGAAATAAAACTCAAAATAGCTGTTACCAAATCATGACAAAACTTTATTAAAACCCAGAAGAAAAAAAAAGCACAATGAAAAGGCGAAGCTCCAGTTTCAGCTGCCCCATTTCTCAGGCCATAGATTTCCAAATTAATTCCTACATACAAAACTGAAAAGAAATATTCAGGAGTTCTCTACAACCAAAAGTTATACTGCTTTAATTATGCCTGTACAATTAGAGCAGTACACACAGAGAGAGTGTGCAATATACTTATATGAGTGGATACACTTATACCAGTACAGCTTACTCCCATATGGGAAGAGGAATAAGCTAAATCAGTAGACATCTTTTATACTGGTACAACTGAGTCCACACTTGTACTGATTTAACAACTGTACTGATTTAACTATTTTGGTACAAAAATCATACCCTTAACTGAAATAGTTAAAATTGATACAGAAACTGTGCAGACCAGGACTTAGATGCTCCAATGCCCACTACAAAACACAACTATACTTTCTGCAAAGAGAGAGGGCATAATACTTAATCAGTTCCACACACCCATCAGATAGCGAGGGGAAGAACGTGGTTGGAGAAGGTGAGTCTCCCCTTTGCCGGGGCTGGCATTCACATCCCCACCCAAAGGAGGTGGGGAGAAGATGAAGTATTAGGTGAGGGCAAGTGCTTCAGGGATACGTGGGGCACTACCACACACCCCATTAACAGGCACAAGAAGGGGTGAGACATGAGGTCACCTCGGCAAAAGGGGTGCAGGGGAAAGCAACGCCCCGCACAACAGCAGGCGGGGAAGAGGCGGGGAGATACATGGGGAGGGGAAACACCTCCCTCCCAGCAGATGGACAGGCTAAGTGCATGGGGGGAGCTGAAACTCCACTAGCAGTCGGCAGAGAATCACCCTGGCCAGAGGCTGAAATGAAGCATCCCCTCGTAGGGACTGGCGAGAGAAATAACACCTGCTCCACCCCGTGGGTGGGTGATGGGGGCGGAGGAAGGCTGTAGCCCCCTACAAGTGGGAGAGGGGAAGCCCCCACCTGACTGGGAGGAGGGGCAGTGACCCTGGTGAGGCGAAGCCTGACACACGGGCGAGAGCGGCGGCGCGGGGCAGGGGCGGGAAGTGAGACCCCACCCCACACACTCACGTGTCTGTGGAAGCCGCCGCCGCCGCCCCGGTGGTGGGGGACCGAAATAGGGGAAGCCCCCGGCGGCGGAAGGGACCGATTGGGGGCGGCCCCGTGCGAGGCGGGAGGGGGAAGCCGAGCCCCCCCGGCCGTTGGCTGAGGTGAATGCCCCCGGCGCCGGGGACTGGGCAAAGGAGCGGCCTGTGGGGCCGCGCCGGGGGCCGCGCTGTGCCCGCTCCCCCCGGTACCTGCCCGATGCCCCGCTGGCTCCCCGCCGCTGCTCCCGGCCCCTGCGCTCGGCCCCGCACACACCGCGGCGGCGGCGATTGCTATGGCGGGCACACACTTTCCGCGTCACCGCGCTGCAGCGCCGTCACGGCGCGCGAAGGGAAGAAGCTTGCGCTCAGCCTCTAGGGAAACATAGTTCGAGATCAAACGACTCCAGCGCGCAGGCGTCTCTGCTCCATGGGCGGGAGGAGGCCCAAGGGAGGCTGGGAGTTGTAGTTTTCCCCATGGCTGTAGCCTCTACTCGTCGTTTTCAGGGTAGCGGGACAGGGGTTACTGCCCCATGCCATCCCAGTTCCAAACGAATGTGGCAGCGGCCTCCTCCTTCTGTGCCCATCCTAGGCCCCTGCCCACCATGTACACAGTCCCCACAGTGCCCCCTCCTCACTGGCATCCCAGCCCCTCTGCCTCCAGTGCCCAGCCAAATCCACCCACCAGGCAAAGTCCTACACTTGTAAAACTGCACCCCTGCACAGAGGCTAGGCAGGTTCAGCATGGGAAGGAGTAAGGCAGGATTCCAAGCCAGGACAGGAGAGCTAACAGATACCCTACAGTATACTCTGATAAATCCCTGCACCCCATCCCTCAGTGACCCAAGCCATGTGGAACAGCCTCCCAGAATTCAATAAGGCCAACCTCCCCCCAGCCTCCCCTGCCCCATCATCACTCTCTTCCCTTTCCCCTTCACCCCCCCTAGGAGATCTATGTGCAGCCCAAAGGCCAGAAGAAGTTCTACAACCAGTACAGCAGCTGCAGGGGAGTTGGTTTGGTTTTTTGACTAGAGGTCACTCAACTGAAAATGGAGACCATCCAAGACCTGTAGTGGTCACAGGCCACACCTCTATTAGAGACAAGACAAGAGCAGCTGTGAACTGATCCATTTTATGTATATCAGGTATAGCCTCCAGCTCCTGCAAAGTTACCAACAGGGGCTTAGGTTGGGCATTGCCTGCAGAAGAACATCCAGCTCCTTTACCTGCTAAGTGCCAACACAGCCTTTTAGGGGCACAAGCCAGTTTTTCGTGCAAATATCTCAACTGCTGTTTGAGAACCACCTGCATGAAAATAAAATGAACATAAATAATAATTGTTTTTCCCTTGATTTTCTTTCCAAGTTTTACCTGCCCTGCACTTACCATCTATGGGACTGCATGATAATAGCTTGACATCATGCTCATGGATATAGCCAGGTGTAAGCCATAATATACAAGTTTTAATTACCTGGGACTAATATTACCCTATTATTCACTATTCAACTGCACCTGCTCCATTACTGATCACATTGGATCCCATTTATCCCTGGAGTAACTCTATCAGTCACTCAAGTTACAAAAGGGAGGGCCTTGGCACATTATGAGGACCCTACCAAATTCATGGTCCATTTTGGTCAATTTCAAGGTCATAAGATTTTTAAAATAGTAAATTTTATGATTTCAGCTATTTAAATCTAAAATTTCATGGTGTTGTAACTGTAGGAATCCTGATCCAAAAAGGATTTGGGGGAGGGGGGAGGTGTCGCAAGGTTACTGTAGGGATGGTTGTGGTACTGCTACCCTTACTTCTGCGCTGCTGCTGGCAGTAGCACTGCTCTCCGAGCTGGGGAGCTGGAGAGCAGCGGCTGCTGGCCAGGAGCCCAGCTCTGAAGGCAGAACCGCTGCCAGCAGTAGCGCAGAAGTAAGTATGACATAGTATAGTATTCCCACCCTTACTTCTTCACTGCTGCTGGTGGGGCGCCGCCTTCAGAGCTGGGCGCCCAGCCAACAGCTGCCACTCAGCTCTGAAGGCAGCACTGAAGTAAGGGTGGCAATACTGCAGCCCCCCTAAAATAACCTTGGGACCACCTTTTGGGTCAGGACCCCCAATTTGAGAAATGCTGATCTCTCTTGTGAAATCTGTATAGCATAGGATAAAAGCACACACAAGACCAGATTTCACAGGATAGCAGGAACTATCATTTACTGCATTTGTACAATGCCTAGACTGGGCTGGGCTCTAAAGAGCTACCACAATATAAATGCTAAATAAGTTGTGTACAAGGGCACATCTACTTTGGAATATTAAAGCTATATTGTAGGACGGTACAGAGGCAGTAGCAAATGGGGCAGCATGTACATTCCTTCCAAGATGGTTGACACCCTTTGATAGTGCTGCAGTAGGGCACGTTACTAATCTCTCAAAAGTTAAGTACATAAACTGCACTCATATTGTAATACATGGAGATCCACACAGCTGAATTGACCCCATTATGCATTGTATTCACCATAAAACTTGGAATGAATTCTCTGGGACAGTCTCTGGTTGTTCCAAAGTCCCGTCCAGGCATATGGGATAAGGACGATGGGGGTCGGTACTTTACCAAGCAATGGATGGCTATATAATGCAGATAAGAAATCCTCTCTCATTGTCACCATTTCACAATACCAGCTTCACCTGTTCCTTAGCTCATGCCATTTGTTTGGTTTTGAGCTCCCTTTTATTCATCCCAATAATTTCTTTCCCTGCCTGTTTTGCTCCACAACCATGAAATAAGACATTGATGAATACTGGTCAATTTAGCCTTGGCTCTGTTCCCAGTGCCAGCTACTTTCACCCATTAACAGCAGCTTGCTTTGGCAACAGGACAGCTTTTCACCAGGCAGGGAACAGAAAGGAACTGAACCCCAAGCAAGCCATTTAGATAGAAAACTATTAGATTTAAGAAGATGAATCTGCTCCAGTTCTGACTCTGTCCATGCACAGATCACTTGGGTATGGTTACTTTAATCACAGGGAGGAAACATGATCTAGTGCTTAAAGCAGGGGATGGAGTCAGGATGCTGGTTCTGTTCCAGCTTTGCCAATGACACACTTGTGACTGTTAGCAGGTCACTTCACTTCTCTGTCCCTTCTCTTTCTGATCTGTAAGATGGGAAATAACCTCCACTTCCAAGGGGATTGAGACACTTGATTAATTAATGGAACAGGCTATTCAGTAGAGGTGTTGAGTTACCATCTAGGCAGTAGTCTGTTCTTCTGCACATCCACCCTAAAGGATAGGAGAGATGACTCACTGGAACACCCAAGAGGTTATCTCAGAGTGTTTTTCAGTTTAACTCCAGAATGTGTCTGTTTTGTTCATCTACATAACCACTTCAAACTCCGCCTACTTTTCATTAACCTTATGCCAAAGGCAGAAAGTGTACAGATTTTGTCTCCATGTCTTTGGAAAAAACAGATTAGCTCACCACTTAATACACATTTACTTGGCCCTCTCACCTGCCCTCTGTACCTGAACTATTGCCCCCCCTTCTCCATTTTGTCTTGTCTGTCAGATTGTGCACTCTGCAGGGAAGGGCTAGTGACTTATTCTGCATTTTGTAGTGTCGTGTACTTTGACAGTGCTATAGGGTGCCCCTTCCTCCATCTATGACATGTTTAGGTTGTACACAGTAGCTCTAGATATACACACACAGCAAGGTTAGCCAACAATCTCCCCTACGATCAGAACAGATTACAACATCTGCAGGGCAATGAAAGAAAACACGCCCTCAGAGCTAACCTACCCTCAAGCAAAACTTGAGTCAGCAGAACCATGCAGTTTCCAGGAAGGGGAGAGAGTTCCAAACCAGATAAGGTGACCAGACAGCAAATGTGAAAAATCGGGATGGGGGTGGGGGGGTAATAGGAGCCTATATAAGAAAAAGACCCCAAAATCAGGACATCTGGTCACCGTAAAACCAGAATGCCCTGCCACTAGTCCCCAAATTCCAACTCTAGTGATGCCAAGGGTAGCATCTCATCTGATCTCAATCATCAGGAAAGTTCACATGGATGTTTCATCTTCCCCTGTGAAAGCCCTGTGGGCAACATTTAGTTCTTCCCTATAATGCATTTGTCATCAGACACAGCCATCCCCACTGACTCCAGAACCACAGTTGCAACTCCCAATTTAATGATGTCACGACATGGACAAAATGCTGAGACCCCATGTTGGTTGACAATCAGCCTCTGAAAGGCCATGGAGACCAAGAAGCACAGTTCTAAATTGAAAGAGACCAAAAGGAGTGATAAAGGTAAATCTCTCCTGTAACAACTTAGGCTAGGTCTACACTACACACCTTTTGGCGACACCACTGTGCCGTTACAGCTGTGCAGCTAAAAGGCGCCCAGCGTAGCCACTGTTTGTCAGCAGGAGGGAGCTCTCCTGCCAACAAAGCGCTGTTCACATCTGCACAATTTGCGTCATTTGGGGGTGGGGGGTGTTTTTTCACACCTCTGAACAACAGAAGTTTTGCCAAGGAAAGTCTGGTGTAGACAAAGTCTTAGTGAGCAGGACTGGCAAACACTTTTTCATCAGGCCCAGGGTGTCTGTTAAGCAATATGTCCACTCATAGCATGGGGTAGGCATTAAACTTAGGAACTGCACAGATCCAAGGTCAAATGATAAGTGGATCCATGCAATTCTGCTTCTAGATCAGTACAACTGGGGCCTGTGCTTCGCTGTGCAATTCCTCAGTTAAACCCACATTCATCATCTGCCTAATTATTTTTCACTGCTATACCTTTAAAGCTGGTACTGGTGTGTTGCCCTTGTCACTCCACCTAGGTCTGGATCCATGTCAGATCAGCTTGGTCTGTGCCAACTGTATCAAACAGGCCATAACATAATTAAGCTACAAGTCCAGAACCAGTTTCTGTTGTTTTGGAGGAGGTATTCTTCCACCTAGATTGTCCCTTCTCCTTGGAGGAGGGCTCTAATTCAGGGTTTTATGTTTACAGGGGAGATTAAGCTCTCCTGGGCCTTGGGCTGTTCCCTTCACCATCCTTTAATACAAAATGTAGAAAGCAAAATAAGACTCAGCTTCTGTAACAGCTATACCCACTCAAAGGTATCAGAAGGAATCTTCCTTTCTCTGTTCTAGAGCACTATTGGATAAACCCACCAACCTCCCCAGACTGATGTTTACCTCTGCACTGCAGCCTCAGGAATTTGAGGCATGGAAGTTCACTCTTCCTTTGAGGGCTTGTTAAGAACATAAGAATGGTCATACTGGGTCAGACCAATGGTCCACCTACCCCAGTATCCTGTCTTTGGACAGTGGCTGGTGCTAGATGCTTCAGAGGGAACAAACAGAACAGGGCAATTATCAAGTGATCCATTCCCTGTCATCCAGTACTAGCTCTGTGACCATTGTTTTTCTGTTTAGTCACTAAACAAAGTCCCCAAACAAGTCCACCTCCCTTCTGATGAGTTTTGTAGGGCCAAACATCTGCCGCCAAGAGCTCTTAATCTTGCAAGGGGAAGTGATATCAGGAAGGTTTTATGAGACCCTTCTTCCATTTCCTCTTGATCCTACGCTGCTTCCTTCAGCAGTCCTTGAGAGTGGACCCACTGAACCTGTAATGTGACACGGTATGTCATTTTCTTGTCCAGGGCTATGGATGCCATGTGGCCACCTTAACCAACTGACAGACTTTCAGAAAGAATGGTTTTTTTCAACCTTCCCTTAAGTGCCCACTAGATGGGATTCAATTCTTGAGGGGTTTAGGTCCAATGGGATTAAGTCCCATTTTACAACAGTCTAGCTGTAGGCAGAGTCCAACAGTGCTTAGATTCTTGGCTTGCACTAGAATCAAATTGGGGGTAAGTGGGGGAGAGAGCCCCATCTAGGGCTGTTCTATGATGCATCTCTCAAAGTGATGCTTCCATTCCACTGGAGGGCATCATCTATAGCAGGGGGCACTTCTCTTTCCTGCAGTAGAAATACAAATTTTCTAGTGCCTCGCTCTCGCCTACAGAGATGCCAAGGGGGTAAGATTGAGTCCTATCCAGCACAGGCCTCATCATTGCATAGCAAGGGGCTTGCTCGGTCTAAGCTGAAAGGTATTGGAACATTTTATTTCCTTTAGGAGACAAAGTGGAGGGGCGCTCTCTCTCTCTCTATGTAATTTGTCCCTTCAGTTTTACCTCACCCTTGAGCAGGCCCAGATTACAGCCAAGGTGATCTACCACCCTTCCATTGACATCTCCACTTGTGGCTGAGTCTTAACCTAATGCTGGCACACCCACTCTTTCACTCCAAGAGGCAACATTAATTGCTTCAAAATAATCAGTTCAGCCACCTGAGGGGCAGACTGATTCCAGCTTTAACCATTTCTAGCCCAGATCATACAGTTGATAACTATGGCTTTGGGCCTTCTCCCAGCCTGGTCTCTCTCCTCCTGGAACTGATATTGAAGTCTCTAAGATTTCTAGATAGTAGCATTTCAACCTGTAGAGGAATGTGGATATGTAAGTGTCATAAATAGGCACATCAAGGATTGCAATCACCCAGCTCTTCCCATATTGCAATGCAGAAGGCAAATGTTGGTATGGAAAAGCCAATGGGAGGGCAGTCCCCCAATATGGAAGAGGCTGAGTGGGAGGAAGATGACAGCTTTCACTTGCTGTGACTCCAACTGCCACATGCCTATTCAAGACCCAGTAAGCTGGCTTGGGGCTGAGACAGGGCTGCTGCAGATCAGATCTCCACAGATTCAAGGACCTGCAAGTGCCTGTGGCCATTCATTCACAGATCTCTAGGAACGCTTCTGGGTCATTAACTGGTCTCATCTTAGTTAAGAAAAGGCCTGGTGCCATGGAAATCTTTCTTGCATAGTCACCCTGCTTGATGCATTTGGGTTGCATAAGAAGGCCATTTTCATCAACAGGACTAGTTATTGCTAGCAGCTGCACCTCCTGCTATTTCTGTTCCACCTGCAACTTCTGCTTTCAAAACAAAACTTTTAAGGGGGTTCACTGCCAGACAGCCCCACTTTTCCTGCCAGTTGTGAAAGCTCTGACGAGGGCAGCTGTTCAGTCCAGTAATACTATTCCTTTAAGAAGCTGAATGAGCCCCTCTTGAGTGAAAGGTCCAGTTATTATAAGTTTCCTTTGTTTTGCTTCAGTCCAAACTAAAATAGTAACAAGGTTCCAGAGCCAGCTTACTTTACCCAACCTCTCCTGGAAACCCTTCTCTCCTGGTAGCTGATAAATAGTTCTAAACAGCCCTTGTTGTTTTACTTCAACACTCCTTTCTTCAAGCTCTGAGAGAGACTATTTCTCTGTCAGCCAGGCCTCTCCTTTCTGAGGATATAGGCTCTGTAATCAACTCCAGCTGAAGCACTTCCTGCTTCCCAACATCTGAATTAACCCCTTCCTTCCTCCTTGGAGTATAAGCCCCTATCATAGGCCTACTCTGAATAGGCATGAATGCTGCTACCAAAAATACTGAATCCAAGCATGAAATCTTCAGGTGCTGCAGGATACAGAATGCAAGAAGATCCGGTGAAATGGAATAAGATTCCTGATCACCTTTGGTTCAAGGCTGGTGCAGATCTATTTTAATTAATTCTTTTGATATATCAGTTGAAAACACACCCTGTCAAAAAAGCCTTTACCATGCACAGTCACGTGATAGCAAAAAAAAGTCAATACAAATAACAAAGAGTTAGATTTAAAAGAGCTAACAGGGTAGGTTCAAGAGATCCATATTTAGCATTGTTTAGTTATTTATTTAGCATAGTATAACATTACCTCATTGTTATACTACACCTGGTGATTGGGATCACCAGTTCAGACACTTATAGACAAGAAGACAAAAACCTTAGGACCAGCATTTAAGAAGTTTCTTGAGCCAAAGGCTCAAGGAACAGGAAGAACAGAAGACATCTAAACAGAATCCAGGAATACACTGGCTCTGTTTCCTAAGAACATCCAGAATACTACTGACAGTGCTCATGTTCTGACAGAAATACCTTTCTCACCAAGTCACAGTCACTGACAAACATGAAGAGCAGCAAACACAGGCTCCAGGCAGCAGATCCACCTTAGTGGCCAAAGAGGCCACGCAAAAGGGACTGTTTTAAGAACAAGAAGTAATCATGTCTTCAGAAAGCCGCTGAGGTGCGAGAGATTTTATTGACAGATGTCCAATAAGAAGCAGAATAATCCTTTAACCTCTTGAGAAGGTTCAGGTCTCTTACCCTAAATTCCAACCTAGACATCTCCATTTGTGTGCTGTGATGTGGTGTATAAATCCCACATTGGTTAACCATGGGTTAACAAAAAGAAAAGGAGTACTTGTGGCACCTTAGAGACTAACAAATTTATTTGAGCATAAGCTTTCGTGAGCTACAGCTCACTTCATTGGATGCTGTAGCTCACGAAAGCTTATGCTCAAATAAATTTGTTAGTCTCTAAGGTGCCACAAGTACTCCTTTTCTTTTTGCGAATACAGACTAACACGGCTGCTACTCTGAAACCATGGGTTAACAGGAGCTTAAGCCCAATTAGACCAGAGTGTGTCTCACCTGGAGGGGGTGTTAGGCATAACTGGAGATCAAACCCAGCTGGGGAGGGGCTGGGGGGCCTGCATAAAGGAAGGAGCACAAGGCTATAGCAGAAAAATCAGGGAGGAGACCCAGATGAGAGGTAGCTGGGTGGGGTAGAAGGCTGAGAGGTCTGGAGGCTATGCTCTGAAATAAGAGCAGGAGAGAACTTTCCTGAGCTATAGCAAGAAACCTTATGGGAAAAAAGGGTGTAGGACATGGCAAGGAAGCCTAGGGTGTTAGGGAAGGCCACTAGAAGTAGAGAAAATCCTTGGTATAGACAATGAAAAGGCAAAGCTTATAGGAGATAGTGATTCTTACTGCAGTGGGCCCAAAAGAGGATTAAAAATGGAGCTGCAAATGAGGGAGCAATAAGGGGTTTTGTAGTAGGGAGCCTGACTACTTGGTAAAGTACAGGGAGTTGCATGGTGGGTTTTTTGTTTGTGTTTTTTTTTTTTTTGAATGGTCTAGCTTGAAGATCCCATGGGAGGACCTGTGTCTTAATAACCCCTGAGAAGAGGGGCTGAAAGGACTGGGTATTGTTCTATGTGGGCTTGGGACTGAAGTACCACAGCAAGGGTAGGAAAAGTATGACTGGGCCAATGGGCTGAGTTTCAAGACGACATTGACTGCTGTGGGTCTGGAGTGACTGTCAGCAGGGGACACTGGAGAGGACAGTCTGCTATGCCATGCCCAGCTAGGAGAAGGTGCTCTAGGGATGATTCTACCCTTCCACAGGGCTTTGTTAACTGACTACAATATCCTGTAGATGCTATTTTTGACTACTATTATTTATTTGCATTTTATTTGTTGTAAGGGAAGATGTAAGAGTAGTTATTGAGTCTGTGGATACTGACCCTTGCTATGTAACCCTATGTCAGGCGAGAGGGGATCAGATAAAGTTCAATCTCCTACTAATACTTGTATATGTGTTAAACCTCTACTACAGTGTGCTATGCCCAGGTTGATTATGCTGGCATTTGGAGGAGGGATACAATATCAGGAGCTGAGCTATAAAGACTAAACTCTGATCCCATATTTGCAACCTAAAGGATCTAATTCTACAGATTTTGGTGCCACAGACTGCACAAATTGGCCTCTTTGCTAGGAAATATGAAGGATTGCCCATGGGAAATGCAGAGGATTTTCTCTTAATTGCCCACTAGAGGACACTCCGCCTCTACCCCAGTCCAGCTAATAGAGCAGCCCTCTGGCAGAAAAACTTTGAAAGCTTTTCCCTCTTTTTGTGTATGCAAGGTATTCTTGGTTGTCTGGTGGAATGTATATTGCAATGGCAAAGCTCAGCCCCACTCCTGGTGCTATCCATCTCGACTCATCAAGTCACAGTGGCGTGACACCAAAATATTGTTGGGGGAGGGGGGGATTACATGGTGTGTAGACCCTCCAACAGTATCAATTTTCCATGAACGGTGCTAGGTTTCCAGGTACTATGCCAAGGATATTGCTTGATGTATCAGATTCTGGCCACCAGAAGCCTGTGAAGCCAGCTTCCAGGATGTCCTCATTGTATCTGCCCTGCCTTTGCACACTTTTGACTGGCCAGAGACTTCAGTGGAAAGGTTGGGGGGTTAGACCAGCAATGGTGGGGTAGGGACAGCTGCCATGATACCATGAACCTGCCCTACCTAAATACAGCTGTATAAGCTATAGGAGTTACAGTACCTGCTACAAATTACTTACAAACTAGATAGGACAGCTGTCATGGGACAAAATTATTGCATACCAGATGACCCTATGTGAATTGAGAGTGGAGACCCCAGTTCAATCACAAGGAGGAGGCACACAAGAGTCATCCCTTTAGTGTGAGGGGAAAGAGAGGGAAACAAACCAAAACATCTAAATAACAAATATGCCAACCAAGCCTTTGATATTCTAATAGAGCCAGGAATAGCCACACAAAACAAAGAGAGGAGGAGGAGGAAGGGGGACAGACAAAAGCTTTGATAATTAAAGGACTCCACATCCAAAAGACCTGGCAGGGCAGGGGGAGCAGTTGAAGGCCCCAGAGTCTGCCAGCAAATTAAGTCCAATCTTCTGCTCACTGGGCTGTTCAGCAAGATCACAGGCAGTAGCAGGAGACAAGGGAAGGGGAGATGGATCAGCTCAGGAGCAGGGTGTGAAGAGACTGAGCACAGAAGAAAGTGGATGCAGAAGCTGGGTACCATGTGGCCTGGGAGAGTCATTCCTGCATTGGGATGTGCATGTGAACAGAGATCATGTTGGGGTGATTCCTCCACCAGAAGAGTCACAGCGAAGCAGAGAGAGAAGCTTTCAGCAGCAGATCAAACCTTTCCACTCTCCAGATGGAGACAGACTGAGGGGAAGCGGTAGAAGGGAGATATCAGAAAGGGCTTTGCTGAAGAAGGCATTTCAGACAGTATTATTTGTGGGGAGAATATAGAGAAAAGGGGATTAAAGGAAAAGGAGTAGCAGGTTTCCCAGGGCTGCATTTTCCCGGGGCTTGAGTTGGTACAGCAGAACTAACCAAGACCAGCATCAGGATTTGGGAATAGGGAGAGACTTTTAGGTCTGAGGCTATGTCTATACTAGCGTGGTAAATCGACCTACACTACGCAACTCCAGCTATGTGAATAACGTAGCTGGAGTCGACGTACCTTAAGTCGAGTTACTTAGTACCTTAAGTCGAGTTACACCGCAGGGGGTCAACAGGAGAAAATCTCCCGTTGACCTACCTTACTCTTCTCGTTGGGGGTAGAGTACAGGGGTCGACTGGAGAGCGATTTGGCAGCTCTTTACTAGACCCACTAAATTGACCACTGGTGGATCAATCTCAGAGCATCAATCCTGGCTGTAGTGTAGGCCTGCCCTTAGATGGGACTCAACTATCAATGGTGATTTACCTTCTACAGTAAAGAACTGGTAACAGCTCATCCAACACATCAGTGTAGTAGCATGGTCAGTTACATTAACTCCTCTAGACAAACACAAGATCTGCAGGACTTGACATCAGATGGATAATGGACCTCAGGCAGTGCTAGGGTTTGCAGCAATTCAGCCACAGAATTTATCAGCCAGGTATGCCAAGCAAAGAGTTGGTTGAGAACTTAGTCTAGACTGGAGAGAGGAGCCAGATCTCTTCCTAGAAACACAGGAGAATGTAGTTCATCAGCTCCAATGCTAATGAACATGAAGCTAATATCCAAATTACTTTGCTCCAAATATATCCTGGTGCTAAAACCCCCACTCAGACTCCAAGTCAGATGCCAAGTGTATTTATACTTGGCCTAGCTAAGCATTTGGATGATAATGTACCTGAATTTAAGCGGTAGATGTTAATAGGAAAGTGGTTAAGCAATTTAAACTATTGAACCATTCTGATATAAGAAGCAAATAATCAATATAATCTGCTTCTCTCTGGCAGCAGCGGGGTCTGGGGTGATTGAGTGGGAGAACCATTAGGGATTCAAGTGAATGTCCATCCTTAAGATAAATTCAGGCTGGTCACCCGTATACTTTTTTCCTTTAGAGATGGTCCTGAGCCCTAATCCTGGATCTGAACCCTGGATATGAGTTTAGCTCATAGTTCACAGTTCCAACTCCACCCTCTCTAATGGGACTGAATCTGAGCACACTAGCTGAATAGTGACATTTCAGAGACTAGATTTGTATCTAGATTTCAAAACCTATTTGTGGTCACTGTCTCCTCCATTGTGTCTCTCTTCCTCCTTCATTGCTCTAGCCTCCCAGTGACTATTTTAGCCTTTAAATTTAATGAACAGCATGGGTCGGAAACTATCTCTTTTACCCATGAGAACTGGTTACAGGGATAGTCTGTTCCTCAGAGCTCCTGGGTCCTCAGTGAAGGCACCTTTCCCCGTGTACTTGTGTACAAAAATAATTGTTTACCTTATTAATGAAAACAGCCAGGAAAATATGAGAAACAGAGGTCTTTAGAATGCTGTGTATTGAAGGGATGAATGCTATTTGGATATTGTACAGAACTGTCTAGAACCTCATCTTGCCCACTCGCGCCCACCTCAAAAAAACCCTCATGCAGCATGAGGTAGATTATTCATACTTCTTTGATGCCTCAATACAGTCAGTCTTCAAATTAGAGGGTGCCAGAGATCTGCTTAACCTACTTTTGCTCATTTCTGAAATGCCATTTATTCATAGATCCTAAGGCCCAAAGGGACCACTCTGAGCATCTAGTCCAACCTCCTGTATAGCACAGGCCGGAGAATGTCCCCAAAATACTTTCTAGAGCAGATCTTTCAGAAACACATCCAATCTTGATTTTAATAATGGCCAGTGATGGAGAATCCACCATGACTCTTGGTAAACTGTTACAGGGGTTAATTTACATAGCATTGGTGGATTGGTTCTGAAACAGCCAGCTCATAGATGTTGAAAAACCTTCCAAGAAACGAGGTCCAAATCCGACTTGGCAAAACCACCATATATGGCACTATGAACAATTAAGAAGTCACCAGAGAGCCATCCAGAGATTAAAGGAGGAAGCACTTCCTGATGCACACTGGAATTTCTTGCCGTTCAGAATCATTTCCCACCACTATGCCTCAAGTACCTATAAATAGTTAAACCAAAGGCTAGCACCGCAGCTGTAGCTCAAGAGAAAATCCAGGAGGCCAAGCTGCAAAAAGTTTATTCAGCAATGGGAAAGGTCTGTCCGCTGCCAGAATAGCGCACAATTTCTGATGGATGGGCTCCAGGCCCAACCAACTGCTATTTTTCCCCCATAGTATATAGTGGATGTCAACCCATTTAGGTCACCAGAAATATCATCCTTCTGACACCTGCTGGAAATGCTCCTCTGAAAAAGGGACATGGATACAGATACACTGGGAGTGCCCCAACTTTAGGGCCCGCTAAATATTGTGCAGAGAATAAACCTCATAGGCATACTGTGTCCACCAAAAAACTGATGGACTAGAAAATGTCAACCCTGCCAATTACTGAGCCAAAGTAAATGCAGCCTGCCAGGTACAGTTAAAACCATAGGAAAATCCCAGACTAATTAAATTCCTAAACTACTGCATTGCAATGATCAAACTGGATGAGTGCTCAGCTAAATAAACATGGTGGGAGAACTCAGGACTGTGCAGAAGATGGGGGTGGGGCAGGGACATGAGGAAGGCTGCATCTGGCCATTCAACCAATCTGGATGCAAAGTGGCTGTTAACCCTGGTGTCCTGGTCAAATTCTAGCTCAGATAATTCCATTCTGCTTCCCGATACTATCCCAGCAGTTTCAAGTGAAAATGGTATTCTTTCCTTCCTTTCAAGCTGCTGTATAGCATTACTACTCCATGCTGTTAGATAACTGCTGTGTTTTACTCTAGAACAGGGGTGGGCAAATGTTTTGGCCTGAGGGCCACATCTGGGTATGGAAATTGCATGGTGGGATATGAATGCTCACAAAATTGGGGGTTAGGGTGTGGGAGGGGGTGAGGGCTCCAGCTGGGGGTGTGGGCTCTGGGTTGGGGCCAGAAATGAGGAGTTCAGGGTGCAGGAGGGGGTTCTGGGCTGGGGCAGTGGGTTGGGGTGTGTGGGGAGGGTGGGGACTCAAGCTGGGGGTGCGGACTCTGGGGTGGGGCTGGGGATGAGGGGTTGGGGGTGCAGGAGGGTACTCGGGGCTGGGACCGAGGGGTTCAGAGGGTGAGAGGGGGATTAGGGTTGAGGCATGGGAGGGGGTCAGGGGTGCAGGCTCCAGGTGGTGCTTACCTCAAGCAGCTCACGGAAGCAGTGGCATGTCCAGCCTCTGGCTCCTACCCAGAGGCATGACCAGGGCTCTGCATGCTGACCCATCCACAGGTGCTGCCCTTGCAGCTCCCATTGGCTGCAGTTCCTGGCCAATAGGAGCTGTGGGGGTGGCACTTGAGGTGGGGGCAATGTGTGGAGCCCCCTGGCTGCCCATACACATAGGAGCCAGAGTGGGGATATGCTTTTGCTTCTGGGAGCTGTGAAGAGCCACAGCACACGTGGAGCAGGCAAGCCCCAGACACCACTCCCCAGCAGGAGCTTGAGGGCCGGATTAAAATATCTGAAGGACCGGATGTGGCCCCCAGGCTGTAGTTTGCCCACCACTGCTCTAGAGGTAGCTACTTATCAACAGTGGATGCAATAATCCAGGCATAAGGTTGTAAAGAACTTTGAGGTTGTCTGGGACTATAGAAGTGCAAAGATAGACATTTTGGGTTCAAATAATAAAATATTCAAGAGAGACCATAAAGAAACAATGAGGTGGTAAGTACATTGTCATAACCATACAGGTAAGGGTGTTGGATCATATTAAAGAAGTTCTGTATTAAGATCACAAATGAGTTTGATTCCCCATAGTTTAAATTCCAGGGTATTACTAATTAAGAGGTCTCTTGGTTTTTGGTACTGTTTCTCTCCCGCTATGTGTGAAACTTGCAAGCTGCTAATTGTGTTAGTGCATTCTAAGACAGAGTCTGTTCTCAAAGCAATTCTTTGTAACAACTATTCACACAGAGAGAGACTCAAAGCAATACTCTGTAACAACAGAAATAGCACCCAGAGACTCTCCGCCCTTTTGTTGTATTCATCTTGCTTTGTTAACAATTGTGATTAAAATAGAGATAGAGGATGTATGTGGATGGATGCTTGGTGTGGATAATAACTGAATGATCAGGGAGGTGCCAGTCTAAGAATCCAGTGTCCATCGGCTGAAGAAGGCATCAAGTGGAAATAACTAGAGGACCCCCGGAGGGCAGACTGGAATCCACCCAACAGCCTCAAGAATGGGAGAACCAAAGAACAAGATAACATCTGGCAGCACGGAGCCGTCAGGAATGTGCCATCTGCTGATTGATTCAGCAATAGCATGATGAAGCAATTCCCATAGACTGGCATAGGAGGAAATTCCTATAAAAATGGACTCTAGAAAGTGAGAACTTTGGGGTCTAATTCTGCAAACCAACTTCCAGGAGCATCAAATGAGCATCTGACAAGGCCCTGCTCCCTCCTCATGTCCAGGCCACTTGGCCAGTGGCCTGGCATGAGCAATGCTAAGGCTGGTAACTATGATAACAACCTTGCAGAACCTGTGTGTGTGTGTGTGTGTGTATGAATGAATGTGTGAATAAATATGAAATTGAATGGAATGTTATAGCTATAACTAACTGCTTACTATGATTCTTTCTGTATTCACAATAAATGTGGCATTTTGCCTTTTCCCCTTTAATAAGATCCTGCTGGTTTTTATTTTATTGGTATAACAAGGGTAGCATAAAATCCCTCCTTTACCTGTAAGGGGTTAAGAAGCTCAAATAATCTGGCTGGTACCTGACCAAAAGGACCAGTAAGGGAAGAACATCCTTTCAAATCTGTGGTGGGAGGTTTTGTTGTGCTCTCTTTTGTTTTGAAATAGAAAGGTACATCCTAGACGGGAAGCCCAAAACTGTAATCGAGGCGGGGAAATCGGAACCAAATGGATGGAGGTGGTGGAAAAGAAAAAAGCTAGTTGTAGTTGGAGCGGATATCAGAAGGTGCAACCTGAGACAACACCCTATCACCGGGGGCAGCCCAAGGCCTCACCTATATCCCAAGGAAAACCCCAAACACTATCATCCCACAACTGCCACCATGTCAGGGTTCCTTCCCCACTCTGAACTCTAGGGTACAGATGTGGTGACCTGCATGAAAGACCCCCTAAGCTTATTTCTACGATAGATTCATAGATACTAAGGTCAGAAGGGACCATTATGATCATCTAGTCTGACCTCCTGCAAAACGCAGGCCACAGAATCTCACCCACCCACTCCCGCGAAAAACCTCTCACCAATAGTCTGAGCTACTGAAGTCCTCAAATCATGGTTTAAAGACTTCAAGGAGCAGAGAATCCTCCAGCAAGTGACCCGTGCCCCATGCTACAGAGGAAGGCGAAAAACCTCCAAGGCCTCTTCCAATCTGCCCTGGAGGAAAATTCCTTCCCGACCCCAAATATGGCGATCAGCTAAATCCTGAGCATATGGGCAAGATTCACCAGCCAGATACTACAGAAAATTCTTTCCTGGGTAACTCAGATCCCACCCCATCTAACCTCCCATCACAGGCCATTAGGCCTATTCACCATGAACATTTAAAGATCAATTAATTACCAAAATCATGTTATCCCATCATACCATCTCCTCCATAAACTTATCGAGTTTAATCTTAAAGCCAGATAGATCTTTTGCCCCCACTGCTTCCCTTGGAAGGCTATTCCAAAACTTCACTCCTCTGATGGTTAGAAACCTTTGTCTAATTTCAAGTCTAAACTTCCTGGTGGCCAGTTTATATCCATTTGTTCTTGTGTCCACATTGGTACTGAGCTTAAATAATTCCTCTCCCTCTCTGGTATTTATCCCTCTGATATATTTAGAGAGAGCAATCGTATCTCCCCTCAACCTTCTTTTAGTTAGGCTAAACAAGCCAAGCTCCTTGAGTCTCCTTTCATAAGACAAGTTTTCTATTCCTCGGATCATCCCAGTAGCCCTTCTCTGTACCTGTTCCAGTTTGAATTCATCCTTCTTAAACATGGGAGACCAGAACTGCACACAGTATTCCAGGTGAGGTCTCACCAGTGCCTTGTATAACGGTACTAAAGCCTCCTTATCCCTACTGGAAATACCTCTCCTCATGCATCCCAAGACCGCATTAGCTTTTTTCACAGCCATACCACATTGACAGCTCATAGTCATCCTATGATCAACCAATACTCCAAGGTCCTTCTCCTCCTCCGTTACTTCTAACTGATGCGTCCCCAGCTTATAACTAAAATTCTTGTTACTAATCCCTAAATGCATAACCTTACACTTCTCACTATTAAATTTCACCCTATTACTAATACTCCTGTTTACAAGGTCATCCAGATACTCCTGTATGATATCCCGGTCCTTCTCTAAATTGGCAATACCTCCCAGCTTTGTATCATCCGCAAACTTTATTAGCACACTCCCACTTTTTGTGCCGAGGTCAGTAATAAAAAGATTAAATAAGATTGGTCCCAAAAATGATCCTTGAGGAACTCCACTGGTAACCTCCCTCCAGCCTGACAGTTCACCTTTCAGCAGGACCCGTTGTAGTCTCCCCTTTAACTAATTCCTTATCCACCTTTCAATGTTCATATTGATCCCCATCTTTTCCAATTTAACTAATAATTCCCCAAGTGGCACGGTATCAAACACCTTACTGAAATCTAGGTAAATTAGATCCACTGCATTTCCTTTGTCTAAAAAAATCTGTTACTTTCCCAAAGAAGGAGATCAGGTTGGTTTGACACGATTTACCTTTTGTAAAACCATGTTGTATTTTGTCCCATTTACCATTGACTTCAATGTCCTTAACTACGTTCTCCTTCAAAATTTTTTCCAAGACCTTGCATACTACAGATGTCAAACTAACAGGCCTGTAGTTACCTGGATCACTTTTTTTCCCTTTCTTAAAAACAGGAACTATGTTAGCAATTCTCCAATCATACAATACAACTCCTGAGTTTACAGATTCATTAAAAATTCTTGCTAATGGGCTTGCAATTTCGGGTGCCAATTCCTTTAATATTCTTGGATGAAGATTATCTGGGCCCCCCGATTTAGTCCCATTAAACTGTTCGAGTTTGGCTACTACCTCAGATATGGTAATATGTACCTCCATATCCTCATTCCCATTTGTCATGCTACCATTATCCCTAAGATCCTCTTTAGCCTTATTAAAGACTGAGGCAAAGTATTTGTTTAGAAATTGGGCCATGCCTAGATTATCCTTAACCTCCACTCCATCCTCAGTGTTTAGCGGTCCCACTTCTTTCTTTGTTTTCTTCTTATTTATATGGCTATAGAACCTTTTACTATTGGTTTTAATTCCCTTTGCAAGGTCCAACTCTACTTGACTTTTAGCCTGTCTCACTTTATCCCTACATGTTCTGCCCTCAATAAGGTAGCTTTCCTTGCTGATCCCTCCCATCTTCCACTCCCTGTATGCTTTCTGCTTTTTCTTAATCACCTCTCTGAGATGCTTGCTCATCCAGCTTGGTCTATAGTTCCTGCCTATTAATTTTTTCCCCTTTCTTGGGATGCAGGCTTCCGATAGCTTCTGTAGCTTTGATTTAAAGTAATCCCAGGCCTCCTCTACCTTTAGATCCATAAGTTCTTCAGTCCAATCCACTTCCCTAACTAATTTCCTTAATTTTTGAAAGTCAGCCCTTTTGAAATCAAAAACCCTAGTTGCAGATTTATTTTTGTTAATTCTTCTGTTCAGTTTGAACTGAATTAGCTCATGATCACCTGAACCAAGATTATCCCCTACAACCATTTCTTCTATGAGGTCCTCACTGCTCACCAAAACCAAATTTAAAATGGCAGCCCCTCTAGTCGGTTCAGCAACTACTTGATGAAGGAATCCATTAGCTATCGCATCTAGGAAAATCTGAGCCCTATTATTATTACTAGCACTTGTCCTCCAGTCTATATCTGGGAAGTTAAAGTCTCCCATGATCACGCAGTTTCCATTAGTATGTACTTTATTAAAAACATTTAAAAGGGCTCTATCCATATCCAAATTAGATCCCGGCAGTCTATGGCACACCCCAAGCACTATCCCGGGGAGGCTCTAATAGTTTTCTTCCCCAATGTAATTTTTGCCCAGACGGACTCTGTCTTATCCATTCCATCGCTTCTTATTTCTTTACATTCTACCTCATCATTGATATACAATGCTACTCCACCACCTTTACTTCGGTCTTTCCTAAACAGCACATACCATTCAATAGCTGTAGTGCAGTCATGACTACTATTCCACCATGTTTCTGTTATCCCTATAATATCTGGTTTCACTTCCTACACCAGTAGCTCTAGTTCCTCCATTTTGTTACCTAGGCTCCTCGCATTGGTGTACAAACATCTTAATTTTTGCTGTTTAGCCTCGCTCACATTTTGTACGCTATTAGGCACAGCCATTCTACAGCCAGTATAACCTATTAGACTGGTATCCACACTGCCCTTCCTCCCTAAATACATTCTCCTACCCACGGCTGTATCCTTTCTTACTTCGTTTTCTTCCCTCTCAATGCTAAAATCCGGCATGGAGATTACCTGGACATCTCCCAACCATCTCCCCCAAATTCCTAGTTTAAAGCTCTCTTAATCAGTTGTACCAGCCTCCATCCTAGAAGTCTATTTCCTTCCCTACTCAGATGAAGTCCATCCCAAGAGAACTGTCCTCTGTCCAGGAATGCCTCCCAGTGGCCATACATCCCAAAGCCCTCCTTATAGCACCACTGCCTAAGCCATCTGTTGATAGTCATAATCTTGTCACACCTTTGTTGCCCTTCTCTAGGAACAGGCAGAATCCCACTAAAGATCACCTAAGCCTCGATTTCCTTAAGCGTCTTCCCCAGCCTAGCATAGCCTCCCTTAATACTTTCCAGTGAGAATCTAGCCAATCATTTGTTCCCACATGAAGGATAATTAGGGGATTCTTTCCTGCTCCCTTTAGGATCCTTTTCAACCTCAGGTCTACATCCCATATCTTAGCACCTGGAAGACAGCACATCCTTCTACCAGCTTAGGTTCAAAACTTCCCCAAGGCACAAATCCTTCCTTGTCCTTGGATGGGATTGCTGCCACCACCAAGTGAGTTAGACAAAGATTCAGGAAAAGGACCACTTGGAGTTCCTGTTTCCCCAAAATATCCCCCCAAGCCTCTTTACCCCCTTTCCTGGGGAGGCCTGAGAATAATATACCAACCAAATACATAAACAAGGTAAGCACAGACCAGACCCTTGGGTTTTTAGGATACTAAAAACCAATCAGATTCTTAAAAACAGAACTTTATTGTAAAGAAAAAAGTAAAAAAAGCACCTGTGTAAAATCAGGATGGAAGGTAATTTTGCAGGGTAATAAGATTCAAAACACAGAGGATTCCTCTCTAGGCAAAACTTCAAAGTTACAAAAAACAGAAATAAACCTCCCTCTTAGCATAGGGAAAATTCACAAGCTAAAACAAAAGATAATTTAACACATTTCCTTGCTTTACTTACAATTTTTGTAATCTAGATGCTTATTCCAGGTAAGGTTTTAGGAGAGGTTTTTTTCTGCCTGGTCGTTCTCTTTGTCCCGAGAGAACACAAAACAAAAGAGAGCACAACAAAACCTCCTCCCACAGATTTGAAAGTATCTTCTTCCCTTATTGGTCCTTTTGGTCAGGTGCCAACCAGGTTATTTGAGCTTCTTAACCCCTTACAGGTAAAGTTGGGATTTTATGCTACCCTTATCTGTTTGGTTATGACATACATAGAGAGGGGCATTACAGCAATTGTTTTGGGTTTAGTTAAACCTTGTTATGGGCTGGGCATACCCACTGCCTTTCACTCAGGATAAATGTAAACAAGCGTCGTTTCAGCCCCTAAATACAATAACCATAGCACCCAAAACACGCGCACATGGAAAAGCTCAAGCAGAAAATGAACCACATGGCCTAAGGTGTTTCCCAGAGTTTTGATAGCAAATACAGGGGGTAGGACTTTGGCTGATGGAACTGTGTTTGTCACCAGGGGGCAGAGAAGGACAGAAGCAGTGGTAATGTGGCCTGAGAGAAAGCTAAGAGACATTGCTTTTTGGGCACAGGGTGCTGGCCAGAAAGGCAGGCTCTGAACTTTGAGCAAAGGAATTGTCCCCTTCTGTTGCATTACTATGATGTTCAGGGACACAGGATTTAGTATATAATCTTTGTAAATAAACACAACTGCAAACATCTGGCTCTAACATCAGTGTCTCCTCCCAACTGCATAACCCACAACACCCTGAATTTGGCTAACCACTCAGGTCAAGAGAGGTAATACAATGTAACTGGCTAGCTTCAATCCTCATCAGTTTGCACTGTTTCTCTTACTAGGAGCGAATTAAAAGTTCATTTAGATACTATACCTGCTCCAAAATCCCCTGTCGATGTTTGTGGTTTAACAATAGTATTTTCCAGATTTTGTAAATGATCTTTCTCTGTCCTAGTACCATATGAAAGATCCACACAAACAAGGGAAACTGACTACTCAGGTGCAAACAAAGAAAGATAATACACAAAGTGTGCTCAAATGCCCAAAGTAAAAAAACTAGGAACAAAACAAATTCCCTCTATTCTTTTCCAGTTACAATGATCTTAGGGGTTACTTGTAACAACATCAGCTTAAAAAAAAAAAGTGAGGCAGCAGTGTGGTTTTTAAGTTGATGGGGCCTTTTTAGAAGGCCCTCGTACATAATTTCTGTTTCCCGTGGCTTCTGCTTAAATGGGTCAATAGCCTGTATGTGGCAGTTTTGACGTATGTGAAGACAATGAACAGATTAGTGAAACTAGGGCATGGTGCTTACAGGTGCTGTGGATGCACATAAACAAGTTAACTTTTTAATCATCAATAGCTCCAAGGTCATTTCACCTTTGTGGGGTTTTCCTTCAATGATAACATGTATTGTGCCTGATGATGAGATTGAAAGAGAAACAGAAATTAAGGCTGGAGAGGCCTTAGTAATTCAGACTTTTTCACATACAGGTACTTAAAATATTTACAAATAATAATATCTAGCTCTTATATAGTGCTTTTCATCTTTAGATCTCAAAGCACTTTCCAATACTATGTCTTACACTACCCTGGCTGAGGTACTGTACCGCAGTAAGGGATAAGAGAGATGACTTCACTCCCCACTGAAATTAGCCACACTGGGGATGAAACATTGTAGCTGTTTAGCAGCATACAGCAATTCTGTGTTAAACTTCGAACAGGAAATAAAGAATAAATTGAAGCTACAGAATGCAATCATCTGAGCTGAAACTTGCCTGGGACAGCATGCCAAATATCCCTTCTACCATATTTCTACCATGAAATATGCCATGGGCTCCTAACTTGAAAGGCAACCTCCACCACTATTCCTACTATTATTCTAGATGCCCTCATTCAGCAGTGATCCAGAAGGAAGAATGCCCCCAAACATCACTTCCTGCAGCACATAGGATTTTCATGGAGGTCTCTCATCCAAGCACTAGTCACTCCAACCCAGCTTAGCTTGTGAAATATAAGAGGACCTCAGCCCAAGGTGATAACAACTATAAGCCAAAATATACCTGGTTACTGTGCACTTCATGATGTGCCAGCTAGTCTTATGAGGTCACAAGTGCTGCCATCAAATGAGTTCTATTCGTGCCTTGGGATACTGTGTGTACCAGGACACGCACACTCACTCTCTCCCAACTCTCTTTTGCCGTATCTTCTGTTTATTATATTGGGTGGGTGATAGTGGAAAAAAAACCAACCTATGTGCTTGATACTCATATTAGAAGGCAAGCACATTTTCTTGTCTAGAATAAGTTCATAAACTTCTTTGCTCAATTAAAAAAAAAAAAAAGGAGGATGCGGGGGGACCTGAATTTCCAGAAGTCTGATCTGATGCAAAGCAAATGAGTGCCTGCTATTGGGCTATGCACATGTGCACCACCAAGTCTGTACTAGCAAGTGCAATGAGGCATTTTCCATAGGCCTTGTCCTTCTGGGAATCTTCATATTTTAGCACACCTCCTTTCAGTTCTGTGTAAGGGGTTCGCTCATTGTACTGAACAATTGTGTGAAGGAAATAATAGTATTGCCTATTAGAAATATCAACCAGCATTGATAGATGGTAACCAGAAATGTACCTGCCCACCGTGTTTGTATCCACATCCAAATTTTCGTCAGATCTGGAGGTGGAGAGGTGTTTCAAGTCTAAGATTCCAGCTACAACTCTCCCTATGGGTAATGCAAGGTATATGTTTGACATTGCACTCCATATGTTTTATGAAAATATGCTTATGAATGTGAATATAATGTAACTGGAATATACTTTATGCAAAAGGTCTCTTGCAAGGTATTATTACAAAGCTTATAATCTACTGAGTATGTTCATCCTATTTGTATGCATGTATCATTCTTGTATCTGAAGCTAGAAATATCAAGTATAATTCTGAGATCCTATTGTAATTATGCAAAGTATGGGCCATTAGTGATGGTTTAGAATCTTGATGGCTCCCATTGACTAGGACAATTGATTGTAAATGGTTTATTTACCTGCAAGCCTTCCTGTGTATGTGTGGGCCAGCCTGTGGGTAATGAAGAATGAGGTCTCACAGGGACACATGACCATGTCACCTGATTATGAAATCCATCTTAAATCTGGTACTTTTCCATTTAGAAGGAGGGGTGGGGACCCAGAGAGACAAAAGATTCCTGCCTTATGCCAAAGCTATAATAGGGGGTGGGGCAGGCCAAAGAAGGCTGCCAGTCATGAGAGAGCCCCTGATTTCCACCAAAGATGTCTGCTGGAACTAACAAGGAGTGTATCAGAGGAAAGAATTGGGCCCAGACTAGGAAGGAGTGTAGTCTGTGAAAGAAGCTTATTGGAACATCTCTGAGGGTGAGAGATTACCTGTAATCAGTTTCTTAATGTATTAGGCTTAGACTTGCGTGTTTTTGCTTTATTTTGCTCGGTGACTTACTTTGTTCTGTCTGTGATTACTTGGAATCACTTAAATCCTACTTTTTATACTTAATAAAATCACTTTTGTTTATTAGTAAACCCAGAGTAAGTGATTAATACCTGGGGGAGCAAACAGCCGTGCATCTCTCTCTATCAGTGTTATAGGGGGCGGACAATTTATGAGTTTACCCTGTATAAATTTTATACAGAGTAAAAACAGATTTATTTGGGATTTGGATCCCATTGGGAGCTGGGTGTCTGGGTGCTGGAGTCAGGTAACCTGCAGAGCTGTTTTCATTTAAAGCCTGCAGCTTTGGGGGCATGGCCCGGACCCTGGGTCTGTGTTGCAGCAGGCTAGTGTGTCTGGCTCAACAAGGCAGGGTTCTGGAAGTCCCAAGCTGGCAGGGAAGACGGGTTCAGAGGTAATTTCAGCACATCAGGTGACAGTCCTAAGGGGATCTCCGTGACCAAACCCATCACAATATGTTTTGGGGGAAAGCTCAAATATCCGGCACATATAAGGCTTGCTTTCAGCTTATTGGCTTTCAAATTGCTCCCAGGACTGAGAGTACACACCCTATGAATACATAGCGTGTCCACACTGATCTGATGGATATTGTTTAGACACTCAAATTGTGACATTTGAATTCACATCTTCCTCGCATTCCTAGGGGATAGAACAATGGCTAAACTCTGATGTGTCTCTATAGGCTCACTCTATAGACCCTAGAATGCAGAGAAAATGATCTTGTTATATGAAATGCATGGAGACTTTGCAATAGAAACTGTATACCAAAAAGCCAATAGATGAAATGTCTGGTTCTCTTAGACAGAGAAAGCAATATGCATCTGTATGACTGAACACCTATAACTGGATGCAAAAGAGATCTGAAAGACCCTTGCTTCGTCTTTATCTTCTTGACCTCAGGATCCTGACTTGGGAGTTTTGCTTGTGTGCTTTGCCTGGGATTCAGAAGGAATTTCTTAGACTTCTGTGTTTTATGGCCAATCAGATTTTTAGTAAATTAACATAGCTTCTGTAAAGGAACCTAGGGAATAAACACATTTGCTCTGGATAGGAGGAACAAATGCCATGTCAGTATAGTTTTATATTGACTATAATCCTACTGTTTGATTTTATTGTCTGTTTATAATACACTGAAATCTCTGCATTCCAAATTGTGTTAAGTGTCTTCAAATGTATTAACTTTAATGTACGTTCTCTCCTATAACATTATAAGCTTTTGTAATGTGCCCATTCTTATAGCATCTGGGCACATTTTTCCCTTTACTAATATTTATGTGATTTGTTATTGAGTGTTTACATGTGGTATTTTGGATGTCACTGTTTGTGAATTATATTTGCAAGGCAAAATTCAGTCCTGATAACCACGTCTGACTCTTGGCCACAGTCTGAATCTATTTATTGCTATTTGCTGGTTAAATACTGTAAAATACAACCAGTTATTTATAAAACAAATGTTTCTATTATTGACCCTTCCATAAAAAGAACTGGTATTTTAGACTAGTGACTTCTGGCTCTTACCACTGCGTGAAGGGGCTAATGTGCTCCCTTGTGATGGTAGGAATCTCTGTCGGTGTTTCATATGACTTTTCTCTGCTTCAATCCCCCTGTCTCTGGCAAAGATCCACCCCCATCGGAAGTACCAGTGTTATCATCAATGAGCCTCCATTGTGATGTCACATGATGGGACATGATTTTTCCCTGTATTTTTTTTCTTTAACATTCATGTGTTGTTGTTGTTTTAAATATGAGAATTAAACAATGAATTTTCATGTGATCTGGGAGCAAAAGCCCTGCGTCTTTGGCTAACTGCTGTAGAGGAGGTTAAACAGGTGAGGTGGGGGAGGGGTGAAGTCTCTGTATGACTCAGGGGCTGTTTGGACTCATGTTTGTAGAGGATTTAGCAATCTGGCTGCTAGAAAGGCCGTGACCCAGGGAAGGAAGGGGCGGGGGAAGCACATCCTCGGCCCTGGATATTTCCATTCCATCCTTCTCAGACAGTGCTGCTACTGGCAATGCTTCCATGATACACATATCCAAATCACGGTGCATGTAATAGGAAATGGGGTTTATTTTGGTTTGTCTTTCGATTTTTGGGGTGAAAGCCTGATCTCACTGAAGTCATTGGGAGTTTACAGTTGACTTCAGTGGAGCCAAGATTTGTCCCCTGGGCTCTTGAAATTGACTGCCACTTATCAGTTAATGCCATGTCGCCTCTAACAATTTTCTGATCTGGATCCATTCCCAGCCAATCTCTCAGCAGACTTGCACTTCCCTTCCCGGCCGACAAATTCACACCATTTTATCTTGGTATCCACTCTACTGCTGCCTAGTGTTAACTTACACCTCGTATTTTCCCCTCATACCATATGAAATCCCCCCAAGTTGTGTGGGTTGCGGGCAGCAGCCAAAGGATGAGCCTAGGGGAAAAGAGTTCCAGAAGGGGCTGCTGCAAAGAAATGTGTCCCGGATAATATGGCTCACAAAAGAAACTTGTAAGTTACAAATCAGATCTGGCTACAAAAAATACAAGATAGTATTTGTATTACAACAGCACATAAAGGTCCCAACTGAAATCAGGGCCCCATTGTACTTGGTAGTGTACACACCAAGTTAGACAGCCTCTGCTCCCAAAATCTTGTAATCTAAATGGATAAAGCCTGGGGTGGGGAAACTGGAACCAAAAGGTGATGTGACTTTCCCAAGGTCACACAACAAGTCAGTGGCAGAGTTATGATTAGAACCCAGGTCTCCTGAGTACTAGTCTAGTACCCTACCCACTAGGAACAAATCACAGCTCAAATGGTAGAGGGCTGCTTAAATTTAGGCCCACGCCCTCAAATGTATTTGAAATCAATGGAAATTAGGAGCCTAAACACCTTTGAGGGTCTGGGCCTTAGCTTTCCTGACCTCAGCATACAAGATAATAGTAATCCAAATTCAAATCACACTGTACTGCTGCCAGAAAAGATGTCAGTCTTTCCTTTATATATCAGTATTTGTGCAAAATTATTCTGACTACCTAACTCCAAACAGTTTATATGCTATCACTTTATGTACCTATTGCCTCAACATATCTACTCTACAGTGAGCAATTGTGCATACTCCTCTACATCTTTGTTGCATCAGCTGTGCATATATAGTAAACTATATATTAACACTGGATCCAAAGGGTGTATTTAATCATGTATTTTCCTGCATGTTTTCCTCTGTACATATTTGTATATTGGCTTCCATGCTTCATTGTAAATTCACCTGAGTAACTACTGCTAAATGCTTTTCAAAATACATATAGATAATTGTACATAAACTAAACAGGCCATTGTATCCTTCAGTTCCAGTTCTTTCCAGTTGTCTCAACTAGTTTCCCCCTCACCTGGAAGTAATTAGCAAATCTGTCCCAGTTGCTTACCATTAGCTTCACTCACATTAAAGAAGAAAAACTTTGCAAAAGGGGGAAAGGTATGATGGCGCTTCAAATTCAGCATGTGCAAAGTGAGGATCATAAAGACAATATACTGCTGGTGTACTGTAGAGATTCAATATTATCCCCCATTCTTAGCTGTGCCTCAAGATCTTTGCCTACTACTGCTGACCTTCCCCTGCTTTCTCATTAGACTCCTGCGTAGTTAGCCAATCATCAAGAGCTTTGATTGTTTGGACAAAAGAAGAATGATTATTGGTTAAACCCATTTTGCTTTTCCCAGCAAGTCAGATATATTCAGACAAGTAACCATTCTCTGTTCACTCACGTGTCATTAGCATTTTGTAAAGCTGATTTTTCAATTTAAATAACCTAAACATGCACTTGAACCTTGATGGTCTGGATGTTATCAGGGAATGGAAACATAATGATGAGAGTTATTACCTTTTGCTGACTGTTTGGTGTCTCTGCCATGTGAAATGAGTTTGAGAAGTAGTACCTACATCACAGACACCACATTGACAATCAGCACTAATTGATCCCCTTGTTTGCAGTCTCAGGAGAGCGGGCAAGAAATGGAACAGCCAAGGAGAATGAAGTACCTTCCCATTCCCAGAAATGGTTTGACCAAGTCAGAGCCGAGACCACATTAGGTCTAAGTCTTCAATACCTTGCTATTTATACCTGTGCAAAGGGTCTAAAATACTACCAGCCTTTAAATTAAGCAATTTTTCAGCCCTTGCTGAAGAAACCATCTTTGGACATTGGCCTTTTGTCTTACCGAAAATGCTTTGGAAGTAAATCCATCAATTCCTCAGAGTTCTTTGATCCTGGCCTTGAGCTGGGTATTGTATGGAAACAGCATTGGTTTCGTTGGTCAATTATCTCCTAATGGTGATAGATAAAAATTAGGTATTGTGACAGAGCTCCGACCTTGTTCCCATGGGTCCTGCGCTTCCAGGCGGTTTATGATAGCCTCAGAGGTTCACTGCGACCCTCCATGTAGCCCTTCTCTCTCTAGGTGCCAGGGTTACAGTCTACTGAGCCCTTTTCATCATAAGCCAGCAAGGAGGTTGGGAAGAGAACTCCCACAGTCTCTGTTATCTCTATGGACTTATTCCCGAACAGTTTAGCCTCCTGTCCTCACAGCGGCCTGTCTTCCCCTCCCAGGAGGTGTTTCTGTAGTGTCAGGTTGGGGGGAACCTGGCCCCGCCCTCGACTCCAGGTTCCAGCCCAGGGACCCTAATGGCAGCAGCTGTTGGCAGCCTACCTTTCACTGCCAGAGTTGCTACATTTCCCTAGGCCACTTCCCCACAGCTCTCCCGCTTCTCTCTCTTAACGCCTTCTTCACCCCTTACCTTAGGGCTCCCTTTCCAGTGGCTTAAGGGTGTCTTCATTACCCAGCCCTTCAGCTGCACTTCCTCTCCTCTGGTTCCCTGGCTCTCCTCAGCCTGATCGGAGTGAGCCCTTTTATAGTATCAGAGGGTCCTTAATTAGAGTCAGGTGTTCACATTAGCTTAATGGCCTCATCTGACTCTTTGCAGGCTAATTGGAGTCAGGTGTTCTCATTAGCCTGGAGCAGCCCCTGTTCTGGTCAGTCAGGGAACAGAAAACTGCTTATCCAGTGGCCAGTATATCTGCCTTCTAGCATGGGCGTGTACTTGGCGCGGTTCACCCCAATCCCGGACACCTGCCCCTTTTGCGGCGTGAAGGAAACCCTGATGCACGTCTACCTGGAGTGTGCCAGGTTGCAGCCCCTATTCCGGCTCCTCACCAGTATTTTGTTAAGGTTTTGGTTGCACTTTTCCCCTCACCTTCTTATCTATGCACTCCCTGTCCGTGGCTCCACTAAGTCGCGGGACCTCCTGGTCAACCTCCTCCTGGCCCTGGCTAAAGTGGCCATCTATAAAACCAGGGTGAGGAGGTTGGCCGATGGAGTCTCCTGCGACTGCGGGGCCTATTTCCGATCCTCCGTCCGTTCACGCCTCCGGGCAGAGTTCCTCTGGGCGGCGTCCACCGACTCCCTTGACGCCTTTGAGGAGCGTTGGGCGCTGTCCGGGGTCCTCTGCTCGGTGTCCCCGTCCGGTTCCCTTCCTTTGACCCTTTGACCACACTCCCGTCCCTGTTCTTCATTAGTTGTCCCCTGTAATTACTTGGCCTCCAGGTCCTGTGGATCTCCCCCTTAGGCTGGGGGGAGATCCTTTAGCAGTGGGCGAGCTTTAGCCTGCCCACTTCCTGGATCCCAATAGGAGCATGGGCGTGTACTTGGCGCGGTTCAGCCCAATCCCGGACACCTGCCCCTTTTGCGGCGTGAAGGAAACCCTGACGCACGTCTACCTGGAGTGCGCCAGGTTGCAGCCCCATTCCGGCTCCTCACCAATATTTTGTTGCACTCCCCTCCCAGACACCTGCCCCTTTTGCAGTGTGGGGGAGACTCTGGCACACATATATCTGGAGTGCGCCAGGTTGCAGCCCCTATTCCGGCTCCTCCTAGATATATTATTATGGTTTTGGTTGCACTTTTCCCCTCACCTTCTCGTCTATGGACTCCCTATCTGTGGCCCCACAAAGTCGCGGGACCTCCTTGTCAGCCTCCTCCTAGCCAAAATGGCCATCTATAAAACCAGGGAGAGGAGGTAGGCCGATGGGGTTTTGTGTGACTGTGGGGCCTATTTCCGCTCCTCAGTCCGTTCATGCATCCGGTCAGAGTTCCTTTGGGTGGTGTCCGCTGGCTCCCTTGACGACTTCAAGGAGCAGTGGGCGCTGTACGGGGTTCTCTGCTCGGTCTCCCCGTCCGGTTCCCTTCATTTAGCCCTTTGACCTCACTCCCGTTCCTGATAGTTCCTTAGCTGTCCCACGCAATTATAAAGGAAAAAAACCAAAAAACCAAAACTACTCTGCTGTACCCAACTGACCTGGGTCTATCACAGTATTCATACAGATTTTAGAACATAGAATCATAGGACTGGAAGGGACCTCGAGAGGTCATCTAGTCCCGTCCCCTGCCCTCATGGCAGGACTAAGTATTATCTAGACCAGGGGTCTCCAACCTTTTTACGCCCACGATCACCTTTTGAATTTAAGGGCAACCCAGGGTCTATCCCGTCCCTTCCCCGAAGCCCTGCCCCGCTCACTCCAACATCCCCTCCCCCGTTGCTTGCTCTCCTCCACCCTCACTCACTTTCACTGGGCTGGGATAAGGGGTTGGGGTTCAGGAGGGAGTGCGGGCTCTGGGCTGGGGATGAGGGGTTTGCAGTGCGGGAGGGGGCTCCGGGCTGAGCATGGGGCAGGGGGTTGGGGTGCAGGAGCAGGTGAGCGGTGCAAGCTCTGAGAGGGAGTTTGGGTGCAGGAGGGGGCTCTGGGCTGAGGCAGAGTGTTGGGGGGGGATGGGGTGCTGGCTCTGGGAGGGGGCTCATGGCTTGGGCAGGGGCTTGGGATTCAGGAGGGGGTTCAGGGTGCAGGAGGGAGTATGGGGTACTGGCTCCAGGAGGGGCTCAGGGCTGGGGATTGGGGTGATGGCTCCAGGAGGGTGCTTAGGGCTGAGGGTTGGGGTGTGGCCTCCTGTAGGGCAGCACTTACCTTGGACAGCTCCCAGTCAGCGGCGCAGTAAGGCTAAGACAGGCTCCCTGCCTGTCCCGGCCCCACGTCGCTCCCGGAAGGGGCCAGCATGCCCCTGCAGCCCCTGTGGGGACGCGGGGGGCATGTGGTTCTTTGCACTGCCCCTCTCTGCAGGCACAGCCCCTGCAGCTCCCACTGGCCACAGTTCTCCATTTCTGGCCTACGGGAACTGCAGGGGTGGTGCTTGCAGGCAGGAGCAGCGCGCGGAGACCCCTGCCCACTCCTACCCCCTACGGGGCCATGCTGGCTGTTTTCAGGAGTGGTGTGGGGCCTGGGCAGGCAGGAAGCCTGCCTTAGCGGCAGCCCTGCTGCACCCCCAGAGACTGTGATCGACTGGGAGAGTCTCTAGGATCAACCAGTTGATCACAATTGACAGGCTGGTGACCACTGATCGAGATCATCTCTGACAGGTGTTTGTCTAACCTGCTCTTAAAAATCTCCAATGATGGAGATTCCACAACCTCCCTAGGCAATTTATTCCAGTGCTTAACCCCCCTGATAGTTAGGAAGCTTTTCCTGATGTCCAACCTTAACCTCCCTTGCTGCAATTTAAGCCCATTGCTTCTTGTCCTATACTCAGAGGTTAAGAAGAACAATTTTTCTCCCTCCTCCTTGTAACAATGTTTTATGTACTTGAAAACTGTTATCATGTTCCCTCTCAGTCTTCTCTTCTCCAGACTAAACATACCCAATTTTTTCAATCTTCCCTCAGAGGTCATGTTTTCTAGACTTTTAATCATTTTTGTTGCTCTTCAGTGGACTTGCTCCAATTTGTCCACATCTTTCTTGAATTATGGCACCCAGAACTGGACATAATACTCCAGTTGAGGCCTAATCAGCGTGGAGTAGAGCAGAAGAATTACTTCTCGTGTCTTGCTTACAACACTCATAGAATCATAGAATATCAGGGTTGGAAGGGACCTCAGGAGGTCATCTAGTCCAACCCCCTGCTCAAAGCAGGACCAATCCCCAATCAAATCATCCCAGCCAGGGCTCCTGCTAATACATCCCAGAATGATGGTTGATTTTTTGCAAGAGTGTTACACTTTTTGTTGTTGGCATCCTTTCGTCTGCAAGAGACGGTGGGAATTGCAGCCTATGCTGTAGATGGTTTGCAATGTCTCATGTGACTGTATAGTCCAATCCGAGATTTGCATGATCTTTAGCAGTTATTGCAAATGTATACATATATTGCAAATGTATGGATCTTGGTAGGGAGCTGCTTGCTTCCTTTGGACTCTTTTTCTCTTCAAGCTGTAGGAGCCAGCTTCTGTCATGGACTTTGATACCCTGATGGAGACAAGGGTACCACTTGTTACACTCACTTGTCAAGATTTCCCATTGGCCAGGATCAATTCCAAATTCCTTCATATCTCACTTGCATGTGTCTTTATAGAGAAGCTTGGGACATCCTGTTGTTCTTGTTCCCTCTGATAGCTCCTTGCATAGCATGTCCTTGGGTATGCGTCTGTCTTCCAACATTCAGATGGCCCAGCCAGTGCCGTTGTCTTTGCTTGAGCAGGGCTGTCACACTTGGTAAATTTGCCCTTTGAAGAACCTCTGCGGTGATGATTTTATCTTGCCATTTGGTGTTGAGTATGCAGTGTAAACAATGTAGGTGGAAATGGTTTAACCTTTTCTCCTGATGAGTTTAAGTTGTCCATGTTTCCCCACCATACATGGGAGTGCTGAGGATGCAGGCTTGGTACTCTAGCATTTTGGCCTTGATGGTAAGCTTTGAGTTGTTCCATGCTCTTTTAGTTAGTCTGCTAAAGGTGGTGGCAGCTTTTCCAATGCTGGGGGAGTGTAGCGGGGTGGTCACCCACTCCCTGGTCTGGAAAGGGTTACAGCCAGCCCTGGGAGAGGGCTGGAGCTGCAGGCAAAAAGCTAGGCTGATTGGGGAAGAAGACCTCAGCTGGCCCTGATAAAAAGGCTGTGAGCCAGGGGCTCAGAGACTCTCCCTCTAGCTTCAGAGGGAGAAGGACCTAGCTGCCTGGGAGCTGAGGGTGCAGGTAACCGAGCAGGGCTGGGGAAAGGCGAGAGGAGCAGGGGAGCTCCCACCTGGCAACTCCCCAGGCTGTAGGCCTTGTCAAAGGCCAAACCAGGTACTGGGGTTGCAGAGGCTGCAGCCCAGGGGTTAGGCAAAGGCAGCAGGTCCAAACCCCCCTTTGCCAATGATGAATGGCTTGTACACTGCAGTCTGCCCCAGGGAGCAGAGGCTAGATGGTGACTGGCAGTGGCCATAGACTGAGGCAAGGTGGGGATAGAGGGTTGGGAGTTCCCCGGGGAAGGGAGACCCAGAGCTGTGGGGTTACTGCAGGGGGCAGAACCCTGCTGTAGAGGGGCACCAGGGTCTGGGAGGGACATGGGGGCCAGTGGCAGGTGAGACACTGACATGCAGAGGGTGCTCCAGGGTGGGAGAGCTAACTCCCAGGATGACCGACAGGAGGCGATGCGCCGGTGGGTCATCGCATCGCTACAGGGAGCTATGTAAAGAAAGGAAGCTAACTCTAAAAAGCTTTAAAAAGTCAGGGCTGGTGTCTTTGCTCTAGGAAGCTGATCAGAGGCAGAATGAAGTACTAACCCCAGACCAGTACATAGAGGAAGGCCCCTGTTCTCCTGAAGGGCATGAGGATGCCCCAGAAGACCAAGACCAGAATCAATCCGCAGGCCCAGGAGAGTCAGAGGATGAGTTCACAGAGTAAGGCATGGAGGATGATGATGAGAGTGCAAGCAGCAGCGACCAGGCCCCATCCAGTCCTAGCTCCTCAAATCAGCAGAGGCTGGTGTGGAAGAGGCTACAGCTAAAGAGAGAAAAGCTGCACCTGGAGCGACAGAGGTTGGCAGACACGGAGCAGGAGAGAGCTGAGCTGGAGTGTCAGCGGCAGCACCAGGAGGCACAGCACCAGAGCAAACAGGCAGTCCGGGATAGAACATGGAATGCCAACTCTGCAGGGAGTATAGGTGCTAAATTGTTGAGCCAATGTAAGGAATGGGGGATTTTGATGTCTATCTCTCACTGCCTTTGAGAAGGCTTGTGACCTGAAATGGGTTCCCCCTGCTGGTTGGCTGTGTTTTCTCACCCCCATCGGTGTGGGTAAAGGCACAAGGCCTGACGCCCAAGGAGATGCATTCAGGGTATGTCTACACAGCAAAGAAAACCATGTGACTGGCCAGTACCTGCTGACTCGGGCCAAAGTGTGGTGTGGGCTTCTGAAGCCTCCCAAATGTTTAGGGTGTTATTAAAATGTTTAAATAGTTGTTTTGATATTATATATAATACTAAGGATAGGATTTTCAACAGCACTGAACATTAGAGCTGGGTGGGAAACAATTTACCTATCCCAAATCAGGCCAAATCCCTCCCCCACCTCCCAAAAAAGTAAACCAACCAAAAATCTGAAAAAAAAATCAGATTCAGTCGATAAAAATGCTTTATTTTCATCATTTCAAAAATCTTTGTCTTGATTTCAACTTTTTTTTTTTCATTTTTAAATTATAAATTAACTTTAATCTAGAAACAAAAAATCATTTTGAACCAAAAAACCTTCATTTTGAAAACCTTAAAACAGGATATTTCAACAGTTTTGAAACTTTTTTTCTAACCAGATAATTCATTGAAACTGATCCTTTCCTGCAAACAGTTTTGATTTTGATGAATTGGCATTTTCCAACAAATATTTATTCGAAAAACCCCTACCAGCTCTATCCTCCTCAGCGCTGGCCTAGTTTTGCTGCCTTTGGAGCAAATGGGCAATGGACAAAAGTGTTCAGCACTGGCTTAACTCTGTTCTCTCTGAAAATCCTGCCCTAAATGTCTATTCACATTCTATGCTCTTATAAAGAAGCTATGACATGATTTCTCCAGGAAAGGTTCATGGATTCTTAGCAGTATTTGTGCATTTCCTTCTGTACGTTCAACTGACTATCATTCCATAGCCTTGAGCTGAGCACAAGGGAATGATGTGACTGTTTCATTCTTGAATTCCAGTTTCATTTTTATCTGAATGGTTTACAACAGTTGTGTTTCAGTGTTGACTACATCAATAATATCATGTTTAGGGTCCTGTTTACACTGCCAAAACCACCATGTTTGACAACATATCAAAGCCAGCTCAAATCAGCAGGAAAGGGGGAGTTGCATGTTTGACACCTGGTGCCTGTTGAAGTCAATGGCAAAGCTCCCATTGACCTTCATTGATTTTAGTGATGCAGAACTAGAGCCCTGATGTCAGTAGTAGTCAGTTTCTGTAGTATAACCAACACCCACACCGTGAGGTAAATCATGAAAGTTTAAAAAAGAGTCTAAAACCTGAATATACTTTCCTTCTAAAACAGCTGATGCAGAGGAGTGCCTACAAACTAAAAAGTGCTGTAAAGGTAGATTTGCGGTGGGGGTGTGTTCAGGTCTAGTTGTTCCTGGGAATCCCCAATGAATGTGAAACTCAAACATGAATAGAAAAGTAGTACTTGTGGCACCTTAGACTAACAAATTTATTTGAGCATAAGCTTTCGTGATGCATCCGATGAAGTGAGCTGTAGTTCACGCTCAAATACATTTGTTAGTCTCTAAGGTGCCACAAGTACTCCTTTTCTTTTTGCTGATACAGACTAACACGGCTGCTACTCTGAAACCTGTCAAACATGAATGTGAAAATATCATTAATGCTGCTAATGAGAATCAAAATCATGAATGTGAATGTGACAGTTTGATTAAGAATGACAAAAAGCTACACTTATTCATGGTATCTCAATACCTGCCATGGGCATTGAATGACTTCACGAAGTAGTCAGTGATGTTTCAACTTAAAATACACTGCTAATGGGAAACATTTCCTATTACTTTCATGAACAGACCGTTTGCAGCATTGTTGCAGGCCTGTTGGTCCCAGGATATTAGAGAGACAAGGTGGGTGAGGTAAAATCTTTTCTTGGACCAACTTCTGTTGGTGAATGAGACAAGCTTGTGAGCTTACATAGAGCTCTTCCTCACGGCTGGGAGAGGCACCTGGGAAAAGTACCTTTCCCAGACCTGAAGACTACAAGCTTGGTGTAGCTCGAAAACTTGTCTCTTTCACCAACAGAAGTTGGTCCAATAAAAGCTTTTACCTCAACCACCTTGTCTCAGTGAAAAGACTGTCATCTGTGCAAACCTAGGGGGCCTTTCCCATGAGACAAAAGATAGACTTATGGCGGCTGCTCTAGACTGGGCTACAGTAAGCCTGGGTTCAATTTGCAAGCTCTACTACAGGCTTTCTGGGTTACCTTTGATGTGTCAATCAATTTCCCTCAATTCCATGTCTGGATCACCCTTGTCCACATGTTTGTTGACTACCTCAAAGAATTCTTATAGATGGTGTTGAGACATGATTTCCCTTTACCAAAGCCATGTTGACTCTTCTCCAACAAATCATATTAATCTATGTGTCTGATAATCCTATTTGTTACTATAGTTTCAACCAATTTGCCTGGTACTGAAGCTGGGTTTACCAGCCTGTAACTGTCAGGATCGCCTCTGGAGCCCTTTTAAACAAATCAGAGGCTTGTTTCAGCGATAGGTTACATACCACACTTAGTAGTTCTGCAGTTTCATCTTTGAATTCCTCCAGAATTCTTGGGTGAACACCATCTGGTCCGGGTTAGTTGTTATGGTTTAATTTATCAACTTGTTTGAAAACCTTGTCTGTTGACACATCAGTGTGGGACAGTACTTCAGATTTGTCATCCACATCAGAGCTATCCATTTTGGGCATCTCCGGATTTGTCTACATTACCTGCTGGATCGAAGGGCAGCAATCGATCCAGTGGGGGTCGATTTATTGTGTCTAGTCTAGACACGATAAATCGACTGCCGAGCACTCTCCCATTGATTCTGGTACTCCACCAGGGCGAGAGGCGGAGTCGATGGGAGAGCGTCAGCTGTCGACTTACGGCAGTGAAGACACCATGGTAGGTAGATCTAAGTACATTGACTTCAGCTATGTTATTCACATCGCTGAAATTGCGTAACTTAGATCGGTTTCCTGCCCAGTGTAGACCCGGCCTCCCTCACATTCTCTGCAGTGATGACTCATGCAAAGAATTCATTTAGCTTCTCTGCAATGGCCTTGTCTTCCTAGAGTGCTCCTTTAACTTCTTTGTCTAGTGGCCCCACTGACTGGCAGACTTCCTGCTTCTGATCTACTTACAAAAATTCTTACTATTAGTTTTTTGTGTTTTTAGCAAGTTGCTCCTCAAAGTCATGTTTAGCCTGCCTTATTATACTTTTTACACTTAACCTGTCAGAGTTTCTACACCTTCTTATTATCCTCATTAGGACATGACATCCAAATTTTAAAGGATGACTTTTTGCCTCTAACAACCTCCAATACTCTGCTGTCTAGCCATAGTAGAGAGACAAGGTGGGTGTGGGAATTCTCTTATTGGATCAATATCTGGTGGTGAAAGAGAATAGCTTTCAAACTACACAGAGATTTTCTTCAGGTCATAGTGGCATTTTTTTGGTCCTCTTCTTGTCTGTTCTGATTTGGGGGGTATAGACAGTATTTAATCTGAGCCTCTAGTATGGTGTTTTTAAATAGTCCCCACCAGGCATTTAACCCTTGTGACAGCTCCTATTAATGTCCATCTAACAAGTGACCTTATTCTTGTGTAGTTCTCTCTAAAAAATTAAACGTTACCATAGTGCAGTTTTTTGGTATTATACCCCCTACAAGGATGTTCAATATAATTATGTTATGGTCACTATTACCAAGTGGTTCAGCTATAGTGACATCTTGGACCAGATCCTGTGTTCCATTTAGGACTAAATCAAGAATTACCTCTCTCCTATCTGACTCATTGTTTCTAATCCCATTTGACTCCAGTCTCTGTCATTTTGTGTCCTGTTCTCTCTCATCTTTCCTGTTTTCCTTTAATTTCCCTTCATACTTTGCATAATTCTTGTTGCTATGCAACGTTTCCAAGCTGAGCCATCTGTAACAATCCCCCATGATGGGTGCTTGCTGCTTGGCTGCATATTGGACCCTTTGCTTAATTTACTTTCACTTTTTGTATAAGGATTTTGAGGAGTTGGAAAGCAATTAAAAACAAAATTACAAACCCCCCACACTCCAGTGAACCAAAATTAGCCTCAGTAAATTAAACCATTGAAAAACTGTCTCTAATGTGGCCTGGAATACTGTGCACATGGCAAAGCAACCAAAAAATTAAAATGTGGAGCCTGACTCACCTTTCACTCCTGTTATCACTGGTGTGAACTGTATGAGAGAGGAGTCAATGCAGAGTGGGGAATGGGAAGAAACAAAGGGGAGAAAATGGATGTGGGAGAGACTGCACTTGGAGGTTTTAAACTTAAGTGCAGTAGCCATTCATCCCACAGAGGGAGTGAGGGAGGGGTATCCCTGAACCTGCCTTGAGCAGAGAGGAGCAGGAGAAGCTGCAGGGGGAGGGCAGGGTAGCCCCCAGCCCTCTCTCCCAGCCAGGAGGCTGATGTCTCATAGTGCAGGACCTTCTCTACATTGCAGACATTGATCAGCAAATTGCCAGCTATCTCGGTGCATGGCCTCACAGCACAGGGGAACCTTACCATGGACCTTATCTCTAGGAGGTGTGCAAATGGCACTGGAGGGGGTGTCTGGGGAAAGGGGTGTTTGGTGCCAAGTGCAGCAGCGGGGGTGGATGTTGTGACAGTTCAGAGGATATGTCAGTGCCAGCTTCTGAATTCCATTTTGTTTTGGAAATGCCCTTGTCTACTGTAATGCTCTCTGTGGATTAGAGCATCCATTTTGTAGCAGGAATCTGACACAGTCAAGGCTCATCAACAACGAATTGCTCTGCCCTGGTGGGACAAAGAGGTTTCTGCCAGCAGGGCCTTTGACTCTGAATGGTCTCTTGAAACAGAGCCCTATCTGTGGGGAGGGGGTTGGATCTCTTCCCCCCTGCCCAGATCTAAACAGGCTGGGATATGGAGTCTCACCACTAGACTAAAGAGGGTCAGAGGCTGATATAAAAGAGCTGTGCTCCCTAAGCAAAAAAAGTCATATCACCAGAAGACTCAGTTCAGGAGGCAGTTTAACCTCTGCTCAGGGTGCTGACCAAACCCAAATTCTCCTGGGGTGGTGAGGACACCAAGGAGGACAGTGTGCATGAGTGTGGTATTTTCCATAGATCTGTAATTCTCCTGAGCTCTCTAAGAGGTGTGTGTGTGTGAAATTCCTTTGCTAAGCCTGTGTTTCCTTGCTTTACTGCCACGTTTGTCCCTGAAGGGGCTAATTTAGAAAAACACAGCTTGCCCAGCCAGATGGACAGTGCGGGGAAAATATCTAAGCAACTGGGGCACTCTGGAGGCTTGAGACACCGGTACCAGGGTCTAGGCTCCCACTGCCCAGGAAGGGTGTCATAAGAACAGCCATAGAGGCTCAGACCAATGGTCCATCTAATCCAGTATTCTGTCTTTTGACAACGGCCAATACCAGATGCTTCAGAGGGAATAAACAGAACAGGAAATAGTGATCCATCCCCTGTCATCCACTCCCAACTTCCGGCAAGTAGAGGCTAGAGCAGGGGTGGGCAAACTTTTTGGCCCGAGGGCCACATCGGGGTTGCACAACTGTATGGAGGGCCGGGTAGGGAAGGCTGTGCCTCCCCAAACAGCCTGGCCCCCACCCCTTATCCGCCCCCTCCCACTTTCCACCCCCTGACTGCCCCCCTCAGAACCCCTGACCCATCCAACCCTCCCTGCTCCTTGACCCCTGACTGCCTCCTCTGAGGACCCCCTGCCTCTAACCGCCCCCACCCCCTATCAAACCCCCCCCCCCCCGCCTTCATATCCCCTCTTAGTCATCTCTTTTCTAAGGTGAACAGTCCCAGTCTCTTTAACCTCTCCTCATATGGAAGCTCTTCCATACCTTTAATCACTTTTGTTGCCCATCTCTGTATCTTTTCCAATTTTAATATATCTTTTTTTGAGATGGGATCACCAGAACTGCATGCAGTATTCAAGGTGTGGGTGTACCATGGATTTATATATTGGCATTATGATATTTTCTATCTTATTATCTATCCCTTTCCTAATGGTTCCTAACATTCTGTTAGCTTTTTTGACTGCTGCTGCACACTGAGTGAATGTTTTCAGAGAACTATCCACGATGACTCCAAGATCTTTCTTAAGAAGTAACAACTAATTTAGATTCCATAATTTTGTATGTATAATTGGGATTGTTTTCCACTGTGCATTACTTTGAATCCATCATTAGTGAATTTCATCTGCCATTTACGAATATGTTGAACAGCACTGGTCCCAGTACAGATCCCTGGGGGACACTGCTATTTAGCTCTCTCCATTGTGAAAACTGACCATTTCATAGAATCATAGAATCATAGAATATCAGGGTTGGAAGGGACCCCAGAAGGTCATCTAGTCCAACCCCCTGCTCGAAGCAGGACCAAGTCCCAGTTAAATCATCCCAGCCAGGGCTTTGTCAAGCCTGACCTTAAAAACCTCTAAGGAAGGAGATTCTACCACCTCCCTAGGTAACGCATTCCAGTGTTTCACCACCCTCTTAGTGAAAAAGTTTTTCCTAATATCCAATCTAAACCTCCCCCATTGCAACTTGAGACCATTACTCCTCGTTCTGTCATCTGCTACCATTGAGAACAGTCTAGAGCCATCCTCTTTGGAACCCCCTTTCAGGTAGTTGAAAGCAGCTATCAAATCCCCCCTCATTCTTCTCTTCTGCAGACTAAACAATCCCAGCTCCCTCAGCCTCTCCTCATAAGTCATGTGCTCTAGACCCCTAATCATTTTTGTTGCCCTTCGCTGGACTCTTTCCAATTTATCCACATCCTTCTTGTAGTGTGGGGCCCAAAACTGGACACAGTACTCCAGATGAGGCCTCACCAGTGTCGAATAGAGGGGAACGATCACGTCCCTTGATCTGCTCGCTATGCCCCTACTTATACATCCCAAAATGCCATTGGCCTTCTTGGCAACAAGGGCACACTGCTGACTCATATCCAGCTTCTCGTCTACTGTCACCCCTAGGTCCTTTTCCGCAGAACTGCTGCCTAGCCATTCGGTCCCTAGTCTGTAGCGGTGCATTGGATTCTTCCATCCTAAGTGCAGGACCCTGCACTTATCCTTATTGAACCTCATCAGATTTCTTTTGGCCCAATCCTCCAATTTGTCTAGGTCCTTCTGTATCCTATCCCTCCCCTCCAGCGTATCTACCACTCCTCCCAGTTTAGTATCATCCGCAAATTTGCTGAGAGTGCAATCCACACCATCCTCCAGATCATTTATGAAGATATTGAACAAAACCGGCCCCAGGACCGACCCCTGGGGCACTCCACTTGACACCGGCTGCCAACTAGACATGGAGCCATTGATCACTACCCGTTGAGCCCGACAATCTAGCCAGCTTTCTACCCACCTTATAGTGCATTCATCCATCCCATACTTCCTTAACTTGCTGACAAGAATACTGTGGGAGACCGTGTCAAAAGCTTTGCTAAAGTCAAGAAACAATACATCCACTGCTTTCCCTTCATCCACAGAACCAGTAATCTCATCATAAAAGGCGATTAGATTAGTCAGGCATGACCTTCCCTTGGTGAATCCATGCTGACTGTTCCTGATCACTTTCCTCTCATGTAAGTGCTTCAGGATTGATTCTTTGAGGACCTGCTCCATGATTTTTCCAGGGACTGAGGTGAGGCTGACTGGCCTGTAGTTCCCAGGATCCTCCTTCTTCCCTTTTTTAAAGATTGGCACTACATTAGCCTTTTTCCAGTCATCCGGGACTTCCCCCGTTCGCCACGAGTTTTCAAAGATAATGGCCAAGGGCTCTGCAATCACAGCCGCCAATTCCTTCAGCACTCTCGGATGCAATTCGTCCGGCCCCATGGACTTGTGCACGTCCAGCTTTTCTAAATAGTCCCTAACCACCTCTATCTCTACAGAGGGCTGGCCATCTCTTCCCCATTTTGTGATGCCCAGCGCAGCAGTCTGGGAGCTGACCTTGTTAGTGAAAACAGAGGCAAAAAAAGCATTGAGTACATTAGCTTTTTCCACATCCTCTGTCACTAGGTTGCCTCCCTCATTCAGTAAGGGGCCCACACTTTCCTTGGCTTTCTTCTTGTTGCCAACATACCTGAAGAAACCCTTCTTGTTACTCTTGACATCTCTTGCTAGCTGCAGCTCCAGGTGCGATTTGGCCCTCCTGATATCTTTCCTACATGCCCGAGCAATATTTTTATACTCTTCCCTGGTCATATGTCCAACCTTCCACTTCTTGTAAGCTTCTTTTTTATGTTTAAGATCCGCTAGGATTTCACCATTAAGCCAAGCTGGTCGCCTGCCATATTTACTATTCTTTCGACTCATCGGGATGGTTTGTCCCTGTAACCTCAACAGGGATTCCTTGAAATACAGCCAGCTCTCCTGGACTCCCTTCCCCTTCATGTTAGTCCCCCAGGGGATCCTGGCCATCTGTTCCCTGAGGGAGTCAAAGTCTGCTTTCCTGAAGTCCAGGGTCCGTATCCTGCTGCTTACCTTTCTTCCCTGCGTCAGGATCCTGAACTCAACCAACTCATGGTCACTGCCTCCCAGATTCCCATCCACTTTAGGTTCCCCCACTAATTCTACCTGGTTTGTGAGCAGCAGGTCAAGAAAAGCGCCCCCCCTAGTTGGCTCCCCTAGCACTTGCACCAGGAAATTGTCCCCTACGCTTTCCAAAAACTTCCTGGATTGTCTATGCACCGCTGTATTGCTCTCCCAGCAGATATCAGGAAAATTAAAGTCACCCATGAGAATCAGGGCATGCGATCTAGTAGCTTCCGTGAGTTGCCGGAAGAAAGCCTCATCCACCTCATCCCCCTGGTCCGGTGGTCTATAGGTCTAAAGGGTCTTTATTCTTACCCTTTGTTTCCTGTTTTTTAAACCAGTTACTGATCCATGAGAGGGCCATCGCTCTTATCCCATGATTGGTTACTTTGCTTTAAAGCCTTTAGTAAGGGGACCTTGTCAAAGGTTTTCTGAAAGTCCAAATACGCTATATTGACTGGATCACTTTTGTCCATATGTGTGTTGACTCCCTCAAAGAATTCTAATAGATTGGTGAGGCATGATTTCCCTTTACAAAAGCCATTTTGATTCTTCCCCAACATATTGTGTTAATCTACGTGTTTGATAATTCTGTTCTGTATTATAGTTTCAACCAATCTGCCTGGTACTCAAGTTAAGCTTAGCAGCCTGGAATTGCCAGGATCACCTTTAGAGCCTTTAAAAAAAAAAACTGGTGTCACATTAGAGTTCCTCCAGTCATCTGGTACAGAAGATCATTTAAATGATAGGTTATATGCCATAGTTAGTAGTTCTGCAACTTCATATCCTTCAGAACTCTTGGGTGAATACCATCTGGTCCTGGTGACTTATTACTGTTTAATTTATCAATTGGTTCCAAAACCTCCTTCATTGACACGTCAATCTGGGACATTTCCTCAGATTTGTCACCTAAAAAGAAAGGCTCAGGTGTGGGAATCTCCCTCACATCCTCTGCAAGTGAGGACTGATGCAAAAAATTCATTTAGCTTCTTTCCAATGGCCTTGTCTTCCTTGAGTGCTCCTTCAGCACCTTGATCATCCAGCAGCCCCACTGATTGTTTGGCAGGCTTCCTGCTTCTGATGTATTTTTTTAAAAAATTGCTGTTAGTTTTTGAGTCTTTGTCTAGTTGCTCTTCAAATTCTTTTTTTGACCTGCCTAATTATACTTGATTTGCCAGAGTTTATGCTCCCTTCTACTTTCCTCAGTAGGATTTAACTTCCAATTTTTAAAGGATGCCTTTTTGCCTCTAACTACTTCTTTTACTTTGTTTAGCCATGGCGGCACTTTTTTGGTCTTCTTACAATTTTTGTTTAATTTTTTGCTTAATTTTGTTTAATCTGGTGTGTGTGCCTGAGAGACCCAGAGCTAGGGACAGTGACTAGTCACTCCCCAGACCTGGGGGCAGCACATAGGATTCAGCAGTTGGATCCCATCACAACCAACTGGGTCCATCCAGAGAGTGGGGCAGGGCCAGATTGTAACAGATGGGTGCTCCTGAGGTAACTGGGCTGTGGTAGCTGCCTAGGGTGAGTGCATGGTGAGGTAACTAGTTGAGTCGGGGGTCTGGTGTATGTTGGAGCGGCTAGCTGGCACGAGTGGCTGGGGGAACAGAAGTTGGTTATGTAGGGAGAAGCCTAGACCTACTATTCTATTCTTCCCTCATCGTGTTACCTTGCTGGTAGCCTCTGCCCTGCCTGCTCCTTAAATAGAATCGTAGAACCATAGGGTTAGAAGGGTCCAGAAGGCTCATCTAGTCTAAGCCCCTGCCAAGATGCAGGATTTCTTCTGTCTAAACTATCCAAGACAGATGGCTATTCAACCTCTTTTTCAAAACCTCCAGTGAAGGAGCTTCCACACCTTCCCAGGCAGTCTGTTCCTTTGTCCTACTGTTCTTAGTTAGGAAGTTTTTCCTGAGGTTTAATCTAAATCTGCTACGCTGTAGTTTGAACCCGTTGCCTCCTGTCCTGCCCTCCATAGCAAGAAAGAACAACTTTTCTCCATCTTTTTTATGGTAGCCTTTCAAGTATTTGAAGACCGCTATCATGTCCTCCTTTAATCTCCTCTTTTCCAAACTAAACATGCCCAGTTCCTTCAGTCTTTGCTTATATGGCGTGCACTCCATTGCTTTAATCACCTCTGGATCCTTTCTAGTTTCTCTGCATCCTTTCTATACATTGATGGCCAAAATTGGACACAGTACTACAACTGAGGCCTAACAAGTCCCGAATAGAGTGGTACTATCATCTCCCACGGCTTGCATGCTATGCTTCTGTTAACGCAACCTAAAATTGCATTTGCGTTTTGTTTTTTTGTTTTTTTTTTTGCAACAGTATCGCACTGCTTATGCATGTTGAGGTTGTGATCCACCACAACTTCCAGATCCTTCTCAGCAGTGCTGCTGCCAGTTATCCCCCATTCTGTATTTGTGTATTTGGTTTTTCTCCCTTAAATGTAGCATCTCACATTTGTCTTTGTTGAATTTCATTTTGTTGTCTATTGCCCGGTTCTCAAATTTATCAAGATCTGTTTGAATTTTATCTCTGTCCTCCAAAGTGTTTGCAACCCCTCTCCAGCTTTGTGTCATCTGCAAATTTGATCAGTATGCTCTGACACTGCACCCCATATTCTTCAGTGACATTATTATGATATGAGTATGACATAATTATGTATTTTATGCAAGATAAGTCATGTAAGGTATAATTGGAAAGGTTATGATTTGCTGAATATGATTATCCTATTTGTATGCATGTAACATTTTTGTAGCTGAAGTTATGAATATTTATTATGTATCTGTATCTCACATGTAGTTGCATCTGGGTAATGCCCACTAGACAAGATGTTTTCATTCTAGACAGTGGGTGGGGACGAGCCTATTCAGTGCAATGGCCCATTAGGAGAACAATGGGCCTTAGGAGATGCTTATCTCCCACCTGGGGAGCCTTCCTGAGAACGCTACAGACAGCATTTGAGTAATGGCTGCTGTAACACTATAGGGACATGTGATCAGGTCACCTGGTGCTGGAGTCCATCTTGGGATGTCAGTATTTTTCCACTGACTGGCGTGGGAACCAAGTTTTGAAAGAAAGGGTTCCTGCCATATGCAAAAGCTATATAAGGCAGGGAAGTGACATTATTGTGGTTCTTCACTGACTCCCACGCCCAAGGAGACTCCTGGAAAGACCTGAGGAACAAAGACTGAACTGGGGGAAGTGCTGGACCCAGGCTAAAGGGATTTTTAGCCTGTGAATGGGACACCTGGGGATTCCAAACTGTAAGCAAGTGCAGCTTGCCCCTTAAGAATCTGCAGCCTGCTCGGATTATCACTTAGGGTGAGAATTTGCTATTCATATCTGATCTATGTATTGTATTAAGCTTAGTTTGCGTTTTTTGTTTATTTGCTAGGTAATCTGCTTTAATCTGTTTGCTATCATTTAAAATCTATCTTTTGTAGTTAATAACTTGTTTTTGCTTTATCTTCTAAAATCACTGTTTGGGAGTCATAACTCGGGCAGAAAGCTGTTGTATGTTTCCTCTCCACATTGAGGGAAGGGGCAAATTTCATTAACTTATGCTGTACAGTTCCCGGTGCAGCGCAAGGTGGTATAATTCTGGTTTACACTCGAGAGGGGGTGTGTGCCTGAATAGCTGGGAAATACCCAAGCTGGAGCCTTCCCATGCAGCAGCTGGTCAGAATGGCTGCATGTAACTGCACCTGGGTGTCCCTACCTCTACGGGTGCTGGTGAAAGTGCAGGCTGGAGCCTGGAGAGAGATTGGAAGCTTGTCACAGCAGTACAGTGTGAAAAGGAGCCCAGGCTTGTCGTACGGGGGGGGCTCAGTGGTACCCCAGTTCCAGGTGGCACTCTGGTGGAAACCAGTCACATGCTCTCTATTCCTACATCCAGGTCATTAATAAAGATGTTAAATAAGACCAAACCCAGAACACATCCATGTGGAACCCCACTCAAGACCTCCTTCTAATCTGACATCATTCCATTAATATTTACTCATAGTTTGTAGTTTAACCAATTATGTATCCACTTAACAGTAGTTCCGCTAAGCCTGCATTTCTCCAGCTTACTTATCAGAATGCCATGTGGGACTGTGTGAAAAGCCTTGCTAAAGTCCAGGTATGTTATGTCCACCGCATTCCTACTATCCACCAAACCAGTTGCACTGTCCAAAGAAGGAAATCAAGCTGGTTTGGCATGATTTGTTCTTAGTAAATCCATGCTGGCTGCTAGTGATCAGTCCTTCATCCTCTAGGTATTTGCAAACTGAATGTTTTACATATTCTTCTAGTTAATCTAGTAGCTTCACAGGTATCGAGGTCAGGCTGACTGGTCTATAGTTCACCAGCTACTCCTTTCCCCCCTTTTTAAAGATGGGCACTACGTTCGCTCTTTTCCAGTCTTCTGGAAACTTTCCATCATCAATGAGTTTGCAAATATTATTGCCAATTGTGCCGAGATTTCTTCAGCTAATTCCTTCAGCACCGTGACGTGACTAGCATCAGGCCTCGCTGACTTGAATTCATTCAAATTAGTCAGGAGATCTCTGATGTGTTCTTTACGTATCCTGATCTGCATCCCTTCCACTTAATTGTCTATGGTAACTTTGCTAGTCTTCCGATCACATTATTTTTTGTGAGAAGACTGAAGCAAAGTAGGCACTGAGCCGCTCTGTCTTCCATTACCAGCTCTCCTTCTCCATTGATTAGTGGGCCCACACCATTCGTGATCTTTCTTTTTTGTCTGACATATTTGTGGAACCCCTTCTTGTTGTCGCTAACATTCCTTGCCAGCTATAACTCATTCTTTGTCTTGGCTTTCCTGATTTTTGTCCCTACATGCTAGCACTATTCTCATGTATACTTCCTTGGTGACATGCCCGTCTTTCCATTCCCTGTATGTATCCCCTTTGGCTTTTAGATAGCTAAAAAGCTCCTTGTGCAGCCACAGTGACCTCCTGTGGCTCTTCTTATCTTTCCTCTGCATAGGAATAGCTTGATGATGAGCCTCTAGTATTATATCTTTCAGGGACTGCCACCTCCCTTCAACTCCTTTTGTTCCTAATTGGTCTTTCCCTGGGACTATTTCTTTGAGTTGGTTGAAATCTGTCTTTCTGAAGTTGTGTCCTTGTTTTGTTCTTATTCCTCCTTTCCTTAGGATCTTGAATTCTATCAGATCATGATCACTTCCTTCCAAGTTCCCGACCACCTTCGCAACTAATTCATCCCTGTTGGTCAACACCCGATCCAAAATAGATGACCCCTTAGTTGTTTCCTCAACTTTCTGAATCAGAAAGTGATCCCCTACACATGCTACAAAACTAACAAATCACTAACAAATCCTTCTCCACTTGGCTCCAACATGGGGAGCAGTGAGGGAGATGGGCTGCCTGCTCAACAAGTCTCTATAGGCATAGCAGCCCGAGGCAGGAGGAAAAAATGCAAGTAACTGCCTGAACTTCCCTGCAGCCAAGCCAGCAGTGTCACAGAATGGCACAGCTGCAGGAAAGCATAGTGGGGGCTGCTGGCATGAGTGTCACATAAGATATCTGACAGTCCAGCGAGGAGTGGGGGCTATACACACAGCTGCACACCAAAATCCTCCCCTCTGTTGTGCAGAATGTTGGTTTCAGTGTGGCAGCCAGCTGGTGCCCTGGGGTGTCTGCATTTCAGTGATGCTGTGTGTATACTTAATAAAGGCTTTTATATCACCTACACTGGTGGGCCCATCAATAATATCGCCTACACGGAGGGCTATTATAATTCAAAGTTAAACCCGCCCCCTCCTGTATAATACTGTTATGGCAGGAATTAACAGACAGTGCCACAATGATAGTCTTACCATTTTCTTTAGGGCACGAGCAAGTTTTTAGTCTTGGAAGAAAATGCTGTGGCGATAGTAGTTTTGTGCTACAAGGTATTTTGGGGGGAGCTTTGGTAAGCCTCAAAGAAGTTGCTCTCTCCCTCAATCTAACTAGTCAATTCTTGAATCAGAGATGCTTCTTGGGAACTGGGTATCTGTTACTGCTTAGGAGAGGGATGATACTATTCACCAGCTAGAAATCCCAGACACAGAGGAGGGGGAGGGTTTTAATGCTGATGCCTTGAATACTAAAAATTGAATTAGAGAAAACGTTTATGCTATAAAAGGTTAACCTATCTCAAGAAGTCTAAAGAAATCACATGTTCACTTCCTTAGTAATAATAGAGAACAAAGAGAGTAGATTTAGATTCTACATTGAGCTCAAAGAACTTGAAAAAGAACATTAAAAGTGCTTTCCCATTTGACCACCAGGAGTGAAATGTTTGAGATAGCAGGAGCTAAATTCTTCAGTCATTTAGATTAATAGGCAGGTTCCCATGGACACAGACAACTCCAATATTTGCTCTTTTAATGCAACAGTAGGAAGATACTGCTTCTTGTGACTGCCTTTCGGAGTACGCCCAGCCCCAGAAGTATTTCACCAAACAACGAACGTCTTGCAGGAGTGAAAATGTACCTTAAGAACATAATAGCCTACAGCAGCACCCTACTGAACATCAGGAATGATTATGAAGAACACTGGAAATTGCAAAAAAGAACCAACCTTATACCAACGAAAACCAAGTGTCAGTTTCAAACAATTGAAATTGCTTACTTCGGAGAGGAACTGAGCACACATAGGAATAATGTCAAGTTCCAAAAGTCAAATGACAGTGAATGTGGTGGGACTCAGAGATTTGCAAAGAAAGTTGAATTATGGCAGTAAGTTCATACCTACCTTGAAAAACTTACCTGTGAAAACTCTTTTAGAAAGACAGTGTCCCAGGATGCCAGAAGATGAAAGAAAGGTCAAGGATTTGAAAAGAATACTGACTTCAACATGAGAATTGAAGTTCTTTGGCACTGTTGAAAGAAATCCAGCTCTGCACAGATGATTCAGAAGGAGGGCTTGGAGTTGTCGTGCTACAGAGACAGGGGACTTAATGTCTACTTGTAATGAATACTGGGAGTGAGAGCTAAGAGAGTGGCAGAGAAAATGTAAGTGCAAACCACAAAAGGGATGCTAGGTCTTGCATGTGGCTGTATAGTCATAGCTTAAAAGCTGAAACAGATCGTAAATCACTGACTGCAATATACAAAGAACTTAGAAATGCCACTGAGGGTACAGCATTTACTTCTGAAGGTAAAAAAAGTATGACACAGCTGCAGCATGCCAGCCAGAATGTTACCTAAGTAATTACAGATGTGCTGTCAATAAAGTATGATATGATACCATGTTGTCCATTCCACAAAAATCTGCAAACGTTTCACCATTTTTGTTCATTTCACTGAGGGCTTGTTTCCTCATAATTACTTCCCTACCAATGTTGTTGCTCCCTACTTTAGCATTCATATCTTTAGGCACCCTCACTAGTATAACAGCAAGTATTAGTCTAAACTAAAACTGAGATACAGGTCTCAAATGAACAAAGTAATGCAGTGTCACAGTCCTGGCTGAGTCCCCAGCGTGGATGGTCAGTCTGTTTATAATTGGATCCAACCTTTGAATCCCATGTGTGTCTAAGCCTGAGGGGTCTAGGCAGAGTCCATCACTGCTTCCAACTGCAGGGCTCCTAAAGCATTATTATTATTTTTATTTTGTGTGACCCTTTTCCTGGGATGCAGGACTCTGTAGTCCATCTGCTGTAGGCCCCAAAGCTCCCAAATCTTTCCAGCCTCTGTGCACATTCTCCCAGAGTCCCATCTAGCTGTGGTTGCTCTGGTTTACAGTTTAACCCATTGAGGACCATGTGGCAGTTAAAGCAAGGAATGCAAACTTTGCAAAGGAGCTTCTTAAACATATATATTTAATTCTTAGACAGCACAGGAGAGTTACGGATCTAGGCAAAACTATAAATGCCTAAATGCTATCCCCCTTTGGAGTTCTCACCACTGCCGAGAGTCTTTGGGTTTGGTCAGGGTCTTTGGGAAAGGCAAAAGTCCTTTCTGTCCCCACTTCTCCAGCTGTGTCTTCTGTTTGTGGCAATGGAATAGCACCCCTTGTTCAGACAGCTTGACTCTTCCAAAAACAGTCTGATATTTTATCTGTTTCTGTTCTTCCACTGGAGATTTTCCATGTTCGCCACTGGAAGGAGGCAGGGAGGTAGACTTGTGTTGCTTTTTGTTTCCTTAACTTGAAGGTACAGGAAGAACCCAGCATGGGAGGAAAATGGCATGTTGCCAAGACCACTGCTAGCTGCACCTGTTCCTTTGCCTGCACCTATGGGAGGCCCCTGCCAGACACGCAAACTGCCATTGGAGGCCAGCAAAAGCCAGGCAGGGGGAACCACCAGGTGTGAGAGGTGTCTGTTGGTGGAGTCTCTCAGGAAGCTGGTAAGAGAGCTGCAAGAGGAGGTGGCTTATCTGTGTAGCATCCAGGAGCGTGAGGACTTCGACAGGATGCACACGGCGACATCTGGGATGGAGGAGGCTAGTTGACTACAGATGACTACAGCTGCTCCACAGAAGGAAGGAGAACTGGCTTCTCTGTGAGGAGGAGACTGGCTGCTGGCCACCTTGGGCAGTCGACAGTGCTCCACCCCCACTCAGGTCCCCAGTCCACTGAGGTGAAGAACTAGGATGCCATACTGGCAACAGGAGGTGAGGAGCAGACTCTAATGGCTGATGAAAAGCAGCTGTTTGTCTCCAAGGCTGGGAGGCTCACTGCCACTGCACCTGAGAGAAGGAGATGTAGAGTGCTGGTGGCTGGGGATTCCCTTCAGCAGGGGAACAGAGACATCCATCAGTCAACCCGACTTGATGTCCCAGGAGGTGTGCTGCCTGCCTGGAGCCTGCATCAGAGATATTGTGGAAAGGTTGCCAAGGCTCATCCATCCCTCTGATCACTACCCCATGCTGCTCATCCATGTGGGCATTAAAGATACTGTCAGGCCTGACCCTTAGCAGATCAGCAGTGACTACAGGGCTCTGGGAGTGAGGGTGAAAGGGTCTGGGGTGCAGGTGGTGTTCTCGTCCATCCTCCCAGCTGAAGCTAAGGGCCCACGTAGGGACATGTGCATCCTAGAGATGAATGCATGGCTGCACAGATGGTGTCAATGGGAGGGCTTTGGCTTCCTTGACCATGGGATACTGTTCCAGAAGAAGGTCTGCTGGGAAGAGATGGGGTCCACCTGACCAAATAGGGGAAGAGCATGTTTGTGCACCAACTCATCAGCCTACTGAGGAGGGCTTTAAATTATGTTCAAAAGGGGCAGGAGACAGAACTCCACAGGTATGTGTAATAAAAGGCAACTTTTTAACAGATGGTTGGATGTTGGGGTGGGGTTAGACATGGAAAATTACAATAAGGTTATAGGAGCAACAAGAGGGAAATGAGTAAGGGAATCTGATCAACAGCTTAGATGTCTATATACAAATGCAAGGAGATTGGGGAATAAACATGAACTGGAAGTATTTGTACATAAGCCAAATTATGTCAACTGGCATCAGAGAGACTTGGTGGGTTAAATTTCATAACTGTAATATTGGTCTAGAGGGGTACAGCTTGTTCAGGAAGGATAGGGAGGGTAAAAAGAGAAGAGGTGTTACATTATACATCAAGAATATATACACTTATTCTGATGTCCAGAAGGTGGTGGGAGGCAGGCCAGCTGAGAGTCTCTGGGTAAAGATAAAAGGGATAAAAAGAAGGGGCAGACAGCCCAAGATACCCTCCCCCCGCCTTCCCATTGCATGTGCTGCACCTGAAAAGACAAAGGAAGCAGCCATTGGGCTCTGGGGGAGGGGTCCTGACCTAAAGAATATGGTCAGTAAGACTTCTGAAAGCATGTAGTGAGAAAACTTTGCTTTGAATCTAATGTAGTTTGGTAAATTAGGTACCAGTAAATGCTTTATCTTTATTTTTCTTGTGAACCATTTCTGACTTTCATGCCTCATTACTCATTACTTAAAGTCTATCTTTTTGTAGTGAATAAACTTGTTTTATTGTCTTATCTAATCCAGTGTGTTCAAGTTGAAGTGTCTTGATAACTGCATTTGGGGTAACAAGTTGAGTGCATATTATTTCCTTAAAGGAATAACAAACTTAATATATTTGTACTGTCCAGGAGAGGGCTGGGCAGTACAGGACATACATTTCTGAGGGAAAATCTGAGACTGTGGTAACCTTTAAGGCTGGTAAGAGCCAAGCTGGGGCTGGCTGACTGGCTGTAGCACAAACAGTCATAATTGGGAGTGATTTACATGCTGTAGGCTGTTTGTGAGCAGTCCAGGGTGGAGGTTACAGCAGCAAGGCACCGTAAAGGGCACCCCAGTTACAGGGCAGGGGTGACACAGCCACCCATTGGTCTGGATTGTGCCCTGGTATGTCACAGACACCAAACTGGGAGGGGTTCCAAGCACTTGGGAGGACAGAATTAGAATTCAAAACAATCTTGACAAATTGGAGAATTGATCTGAATATAACAAGATGAAATTCAATAAAAACAAATGCAAAGTACTTCACTTAGGAAGGAAATATCAAATGTACAATCATAAAATACCAGAATAACTGACTAGGTAGTAGTACAGCTGAAATGGAGGTTATAGTGGATGATAGATTGACTGAGAGCCACCAATGTGGCTTCCCGCAGCTCCCATTGGCCGGGAACGGCAAACCACGGCCACTGGGAGCTGCAGATGGTCAATTTAAACAGTGTCTCGCAGCCTGCCAGCGGAGTACCCTGACGGGCTGCAGGTTGCCCACCACTGGACTAGAGGCATCTACAATTTAAAATTCCAGGACTCAGACCAACAAATAGAACCTCCAACTGCATTTAAATCAAGGACAAGCCCACAATTCAAGGGGATTGTAAAATGATCCTTGGTATTACAGGCAACTGATAAAATCAGGCATCAGAAGCATAAATACCTACATCTTAGCCACAATCATATGAAAGTTTCTGGAAACACTGTGGGTACAGGCTGAGTATTGTGATGTGACATCCAGACTGAAAATAACAATGCAATTCAATGTTCCTGCAGCTGGACAGCCACAACTTTAACCCCAGTATCATTTCAGGACGAAACAAGTTAAGAACTATTTGACATAAAGTCTTTCAATGAGAAGCTTGATGTTATATTAGGAATCATGGCAATCAACCATTGGCAAGTGAGAATTTAAAATAATGGGCTGAGTCCTGCTAAGGGTTTCATACAATGCCAGGAGTCCGAGAGCAGCCTGGAGCTGCTGGAGGCAGGAAATGGGCATGAAGGACAAGACTGCTGTCATAAATATAAAGGGAAGGGTAACAACCTTTTTGTATGCAGGAACATCAAATCCCTCCTGGTCAGAGGTACAGAATCACTTACCTGTAAGGAGTTAATCAGTTCAATTAACCTAGTTGGCACCTGACCAGAAGGACCAATGGAGAAAGAGCATACTTTCAAATGGGGGTGGGAGAGGGGGAAAGGTTTTGTTTGTTCTCTTTATTGTTCCGTCTCCGGACAAAGAGAGACCAAGCAGGTAACCCAGCTCCTACTGAAATGATACATCTAAAATTACAGAAATTGGAAGTAATAGCAAGGAAATGCATTAAATTATCTTTTGTTTTAGCTTGTGAATTTTCCCTGTGCTAAGAGGGAGGTTTATTCCTGTTTTTGTAAATTTGAAGTTGAGCCTAGAGAGGAATCCTCTGTGTTTCAAATCTTTTTATTATCCTGTAAAATTACCTTCCACCCTGATTTTACAAAGGTGCTTCTTTTACTTTTTTCTTTATAATAAAGTTCTTCTTTTAAGAACCTGATTGGTTTTTAGTGTCATAAAACCCCAAGGGTCTGGTCTGTGCTCACTTTGTTAACCTATTGGTTGGTATATTATTCTCAAGCCTCCCCAAAAAAGGAGTTGGGGGGATATTTTGGGGAAATAGGAACTCCAAGTGGTCCTTTTCCTGAATCTTTGTCTAAAATCACTTGGTGGTGGCAGCAATACCGTCCAAGGACAAGGAAAGGATTTGTGCCTTGGGAAAGTTTTTAATCTAAGTTGGTAGAAATAAGCTTAGGGGGTCTTTTATGCAGTTCCCCACATCTGTACCCCAGAGTTCAGAGTGGGGAGGGAACCCTGACACCTGCCCTGCTGGGAGACATCCATTCAGCTGTGTGTGGGAGAGTGATGTGAAGTTGTTGCTGGACCCTGTATGGGAGCGCTACTAGCTCTGAGGGCCCCCTGCTTGCTCCCCTGGGAAATTCCAGCAGAAACTGCTTCTAGATACTTCAGGTGAGTCCGTAACTTATTTCTTCCTTTAGGCTGAGCCAGCATCTTCATCTGTGGAGTGGGCACTGGGTGGAAAGAGATTGCTTTGGATCAGTGAAGGTGGGGCGGATTGGCTGGGTAATAGGGATCACAGAATCATAGAACCGGGGAGGACAAGATATTTGTCCTTTGACTTCTGAGGACGTTTGACATTTTGCTGATAGGTTGTCTGTCTGTTGCTCTTTTGTCTTATCTAGGTTGTAAGCTCCTTGAGGCAGGGGTCATATCTCGGGAGGAGTTCAGAGTGGTGGTTGATGCAGCTCTGGGCTTAACTTCAGAAGTCAGTGCTTCACTGCGGTGAAGGGGCTACTGTGTGCGGCATGAGATGAATAGGATAATGAGTTAGCTACCTTATCCATGTGACTACAGAAAGCAGAAGGGAGATCATAGTTGCTGCTGCTGCTTCTGAGTGGAGACAATGTTCTGTCATGCAAGGTTGCGGATTGTGGAGGTCAACAGCTCCAGCAAGGCAAAGAAGTTGTTTGGCAGTTGCTACCTCTTCTATCCTTACAAGTACTGTGGCCCTTTCTAATGTTGGCTTTCCCCATTGCTATGAGCCATGAATCCCATTATCTGCACTTCTCTCACGGTCCTCTCAGGAAGGAAACCACTTAGGGTATGTCTACACGCAACAAACCAACAAACCAACCAACCAAAAAACCAAACAGCAGCGAATCTCAGAGGCCAGGTCTACAGACTTCGGCTCAAGCCATCGTGCTAAAAATGGAAGTGTAGCCGTTCCTGCTCCTGCTGGAGCTTTGGCTCTGAGATTCACGCCTCTCACTGCAGGTGGTTTTTTGCAACGTAGACATACCTTTAGAAGCCACTGCAAACTTCCCTTGCTCACAGTCTGGATTGCTAAAGCTCAGTTGCGACCACCCATGAGAGCAGGTCAGGGTGGCAGGTGCTTCCTTTTGCTGCCTCCCGTTCTGTCCTTTCAAGGGTAGGAGTGTAGGAGCAGCCACAGGAAATCAACTGAATTCCCTCTTCTAGGGGAACCCCAGAACAAAGAAACAGACAGAGAGGAAGAAGGCAGGTAGACAAAATGGTAGGTGGAGAAGCTTTGTACTCAAGGAAGCAGGATCTGTATAGACTTAAACAGAGCAAATGGAGTGATGCAGCAACAGGGTTAAACAGTAAATTATGCTGTCATCTGCAGTGCCATATAATTATGGTATACATCTGGACCCTGCCTGTAGACATTACACAGGCAAAATTTTCCCATTGCTTTCACTGCAGGAATTTAGCCTATCTTAAGGCTGCAGAATGCAGGCTGCACTCCTGAAAGAAACCAAAGTCTCCAGACAACTTCAACAAGGCCCAGTGGCCCACCATGCAAGTGAGGATGTAGTTGCTCATGGCATAATAATAGTCAAGCCCGTTTCCTCAAACACTGGTGGGACAAATTCACCAGCTATGAGTTGTGCTGTAATACCTACAGTGTTACAAGAATACTTTAGGAATAGAGTGCTGTGATTTATGCTCCCACTGAACCCAATGTGGCTGTGCCAGTGATGGGGTTAGCAATTTATTGGCTGTTTTAAATGGAGAGTAAGTTGATGACTCCCAGCTGCCATCGCCATAGAGCAGTACTCTGAGCCACTCCTTTAGAGTGTCTTTATGGATTGCACTTTATGAGAACCTGTATCCTCTCCATTTATTTTCTCATCTGCCACCACCGAGTGCCAGCTACCTTGACATCTTGGCAAAGCAAGGATGGAAAAATCAAGTGGTATTTAGGTGCATCCTGCAACATTAAGTCAGTGTAGTGCAAGAAGAGTTTTCTTGCCAATGAGATGCGCCCTGGCCTACAGATGACTCTCCCAGAATGCTCTCTGGATGGAGCAAGAACTGCTTTAAGGAATATTTCTACAAATAGAAAGGGAAGTTTTGCAAGTGCATTGTACAGTTTCAGTTCCCACCATACGGAACAATGTATCTCTGCATGGAACCACTGCACATCAGTGAGTAGTTGGAATATGAGAATGCCAGAGAAAATCTATTGCTACCCAAATCTTTTTGGACCTCTCCTCAACCATGTGCATGGGCTGCATGTGCTAGGGCCACAGAGTATACTTCAGGACTTAGGCTGGAGTAGCAGCTGTAGGGTAGTTCTACAGCCTTACAAAGGTGAATTTCTCCACACCTTTCCTCCTTGCAGTTCCCCAGTAGACAGCAAAGTCATTGCCTACAATTTAGGTGACTGATTAGTTCACTGCAAAGTGAAGCTAGCTGCACATGCACATGTAGTGCATCCCTCCCAAGGTGAAGGTCAGGAGCAAGCAAAAACAGGAGCTTAGAATGGAAAATGGTATGCAACCTTATAGTAATCACTGCCAGGTCCCAGGTTTTGTTCCTTATATTTTTGCCTGTAAAGGCTGAACAACAACTAGCAAATAAGCAGTGATTCCTTCTTCTCTTAACCCCACACTTTGTTTCTGGAAGATCTTTCCCAACTATTGCTGTCATCAGACTATGATGAAGCACTCTGTAAGATATTGCTTCAGCAGCTGTGAGTAGGGAGAAAGCCTGACGGGGCAGTCACTTTCCATCTTTTTTGTATTTTTAGAGAGTAATGATGGATATGTTTCAGAGTAACAGCCGTGTTAGTCTGTATTCGCAAAAAGAAAAGGAGTACTTGTGGCACCTTAGAGACTAACCAATTTATCTGAGCATGAGCTTTCGTGAGCTACAGCTCACTTCATCGGATGCATACTGTGGAAACTGCAGTCCATAGGTGGCTTTACAGAAATCAGTGTATTGTCCCTATCTCTGTATGCTTCACAAGAATGGCCCCCTGAAAAAGCCACCCCTCCACTGGGCCATACTTCATAATACAGTAATCTGCCAGTGTAGGACTGAATGTGGAACAAATGTATAAAATGTGATATTGTTTTTCCACTGTGAAGGTAATAGCTCCTCACCATCCTTTCTGTTTGGGGCTTTCCTGTCTCATTTAACTTACTGCTCCACTCTGCATCTCATTGTGCAGGGGGGAGGGGCCATAATCCCTCTTTGTGTTGGGTCTATCTTATTTCTGTAAAATGGGAGATAAATCCTTGACAGGTCTGTTTCTGATTTGTGTGTGTTTAGCAGGGAAGAGGGTAAAGCCTCTTTGTAATACCTCTCATTCATTCTTTTGAAGAGCCTCATGGGACATACTATTTCCATTATGAGGCACTCTTGTGTCTGCCGTTCTGTGGTCTGAGGACCCTTGTTCTTAGGCTGCTTTTCCTCCTTCCTTGGCTCCTGCATCTCTGGAATGTACGTGACCTCTGTAAAGGAAGAAGAGGTTGAGATACATTGATATTGGAGGGGCCGCCAACTTGATTTCCAGAACAAGCAGTTCATTTTGCCATTTTTTTCCTTTTAGTGGAAGCCTAGCTTAGTACTGTACAAGATACAAACTAGACAGTCCCACTGCATAGTTTATACAATATGGCCCATAGTAAACCTAGTGGGCTTACTCGGATTTCCAGCTTGGGCCCAGTTTATTTTTTACAGGGACAGGCACATAGTAGGTGTTCATTAAATAATAGGACTACCTGGCTGTTTGCTACAATCACACTCCATAGCAACACAATAAAGTCTTATCAATGGTTCAGTGCAAATGCAATACTTACTTACTAGACAACCTCTATTCTGGGATGCGACATCAACGGGGCTCTGTACTTCAGAGAACTGAGGACAGTGGACACCTAAGCCACAGTAGTTCACGGGAGCCATGTAATACAACATTGGTAATGCTAGAAATAAGCAGTCTGACATTACCAGGTCCAGCCCCTAGATGGAATTAAAGTGTTGTATTTCACAGTTGCCTATGCTCAGTTCTGCACTTAATGGACATCGGTTCTGAATAGTGGCAGCGTGTTTCCTTTCTGTCTTGCCTTTCAGTAATTGTAGGGGTTGACTTGACGCCTAATGATAGCTGAGTGGTGGGGTCAAGTGCTTCTTCAGGGCTGTGGAACCAGCACTAATGTGATGGGGTCAATTGTTTTCACAGAGCAGGGATATTCAAAATGTGACACTCCCTGGGCACGTGAGGCCTGTCGAATTCTCACATGCAGCCAGTTGCTGTCTCAGAACCTGCAGCTTCAGGCCAGATATGAGCAACAGGCACTTGTAGTCCAACGTGAACTTAAGGAGCCAGCACTTCCTAATAAACAACCAAGGGAGATCAGAGTATTTGGCCTGTGTGGGTCCAAGGTGGGTGATGGATGTTTATCTGCATGGTGGGTGATGCCCTCTGGTTCCAGGCCTGATTGACAAAGTTTGGGTGGCAGCCATGAGAAGGGCTGTGGGACTGGAGGGGGGCAGGAGTCTCAGCTGGACCCCGCTGAGACACCAGGCCCAGAAACCTCCAGGGGGTTTCTGCTACCTCCCCGCGGCCCTGCTGCTGTCTCTCCTGCCCCGTGGGATGTGGGAACCTTTCTCCTCCCCGCGGAACCTTTGCTGCGGAGGCGCCTGTTGCCGCCCGGGGGATCCTCTCGCTGCGCTGGCCGGGGGGACGCTTACCGAGGCGGACCCCGAGCGGAGCCTGAGCGCGGAGCCGAGGCCGGAGCGAGGAGGCGCGGGCGGGCTGAGCCGAGCCGCTCCCGGGGCCGGCACGGTACCTGCAGCGGGAGGAGTCGCCGAGCCCCGCGGCCCGGCCCGCAGCCCTGCCGGGGAGGTGAGCGCCGGGCTGCCGCTGAAGGCACGGGGCGGGGGACGTGCCACCATGGAGGCGCTGGGGGAGCAGGGCCCTGGGGGAGAGGCCCCCGGAGAGGCCCAGGCCGCGCCCACCCCGGGGAGGTGGGGGCCAAGCCTTACGCGCGCCATCAGTAGTGGAGCAGGCTGGGGGCTGACAAATACTTGGAGACACTGGAGCCTGTTGTGTGTCACTGTCCAAGGGGGGGGCGGGGCACAAGTAGGGGCAGCCTAGCCCTTGGCAACGTGAATTATGCCCCTTGGGATTATACTGGAGGAGGGGAGAAACCGGCTTCCCGGGGAGTGAAGAGCCGTGCACCGGGCTGGAACCCCCCGCAGAAAGAGGGTCTGGTAGCCCAGCAGTGGGTTGAAGCCCTGCTGAGTTAAGCAGAAGCTGCGGACGATCCGACTGAAGTGGAAGCAGAGGAAGTAGAACTTTTAATTTGGACCAGTAGGCTGGAGACGGGGCGAGGTGCACATTGGAGGCAGGGAAGGTAACAGCTTGAAAATCAGGTTCCTGCTCCTAAATGAACAGGGACAGTCCCAAGGAGATTATCTAAGGGTGAACAGAGGGTAATGTGACAGAATACACTTTCTTGCTCTTCAGACAGAAAACTGATCTGCATGTAAGAAATTATTTGTGCTCCCTTGTTCTCCGTGTCTCATAACACAGGAACAAGGGGCATTCAATGAAATTAAAGGGTGGCAAATTCAAAATTGAAAAAAGGAAATACTTTTACACAGAACATGTAATTTGACTGTGGAACTCATTGCCACAAGGAGCTGAGACCAAAAATTTACTAAGATTCAAAAAGTGCTAGGATGGATAACAAGGATATCCATTATTATTATTATTATTATTATTTATAACTCTGGGAGGGATATTAAACCTCATGGTTCAAGGTTTATGCTAATCTCTAACTATTAGTGATCAGGATGAGATCTAAGGTGTGTGTGGGGGGGGAGCAACTTATCCCATATTTGCCTACTGTTTGGTTCTTACATCTTCCTTTGAAGCATCTGGTACTGATTGCTGTCAGAGGCCGGATACCTGCCTTGATGGATCTTGGGTCTGATTCAGTCTGGTAATTCCTATATGTAAAACATTTTTATAATTTAAATGTCATTGTTTAGTCCCATTCAATAGTATTAGTAAACAGATATTTAAAACCACAATTTGGGTTTCCAGTATTTTGATGTGATATTGGTGGATGGACTGTGGGGACCTTTTGTGATATTTGTGGATGGGTTTTGGGGGCTGTTCATTATTCTGTGGTGCTGTAACTTTTTCATTTGATTTTCCTCTTCACCAATCCATAATTTCTTATTTGTTGAGTAATGTACAGCTGATTTTCACTGATGCCTCTTATTTGTGATGTAAGATAGTAGAAGCTCACATTGGTGAGACACTTGTATATTTCATTCATATGTCTTCCCATGGATTTATACAGAATTTATTAGAATTTACGTTTTTGTTTTTAAAAAAGTTTACATCTCTCTTGGTGCTATTGTTTAAGTTATCTTGACTGCAGACTCACCAAGCCAGCAGGGGTTTACCTTGTCAAGACTCTTCAGTGAAAAGGGGCAGAATGTCACTTTCCCCCCCTTAATCTTAAGTGGTTAATCATTAACCAAATGCAGTGGTGATAAGTAAGATAACTATTCAGCTGTTGGTAGTCCTATTAGAAATATCCAGAGAATGTGCTTATTCACTGGGGTGCGCCTATGTCCAGTAATTTGAAAGTACCTTTCCCAGATGTAAAGCTATAATTTTTGAAAACAGTAGTACTGACCTTATTGGCCCCAGCTATTTGAATGGGAGGTCCATCAAGAACCCAGGTGCTCCTATAAGAAAAGGTGTTGGTGATTCAGTATGTGGTGTGAGTCAGCACTGAACCAATATCCCAGTTCTGTTGGTTGAGGTGCCACCAGTAATCACTGAGCCACTTATCTTTAAAGATCCAATAACCTTTTCAATGAAGCATATGATTATTTAGCCATTGTGTACTGGCCAGACTCCAACCTGAGTTACTGGGTAACTTCTTTCAGAGCTGTAGCTGTGTTAGTCTGTATCAGCAAAACCAAGGAGGAGTCCTTATGGCACCTTAAAGACTAACAAATTTATTTGGGCATAAGCTTTCATGGGCTAAAACTCACTTCATCAGATGCATGCAGTGGAAAATACAGTAGAGAGGTATACATACACAACATATGAAAAAATGGGAGTTGCCTTACCAAGTGGGGGGGGGGGTCAGTGCTAATGAGCCAATTCAATTAAGGTGGAAGTGGGCTATACTTAACAGTTGACAAGAAGGGGTGCAAATCACCTTTGTAGTGCTAATGAGGCCAATGTAATCAAGGTGGCCCATTTCAAACAGTTAACAAGAAGGTGTGAGTATCAGCAGGGGAAAATTAGTTTTTGTAGTGACCCATCTACTCCCAGTCTTTATTCAGGCCTAATTTGATGGTGTCCAGTTTGCAAATTAATTCCAGTTCAACCAGTAGGAGAACACTTCAATATTCCTGGACACTCAATAACAGACTTAAAAGTGGCAATTCTTCAGCAAAAAAACTTCAAAAACAGACTCCAACGAGTAACTGCAGAACTGGAATTAATGTAGGTGGTGTGCTTTTAAAAAAAAAGGCTCTGTTCCATCCCAGATGTAGCTGCATTTTAGTGGTGAGTTTGAATGCACTGTAGGATCCTTTGGGATTCTATATACATATAAAATATATTATTTATTATGGTGAGTGGGTAAGTGTATCATATTTCACCAATATTTCCTACAAATGATTGTCTGCCCCTTCCTCATTGTTATGCCATCATTTCACCTGTATTCTCATTGGTTAGGTGCCGTATCCTGCATGTCTCTCTGTCTTGCTCTATCTTGTTTTGAGTGCCTCCAAATACTCTTTGTTTCAAATACCTACTATTCTAAATCAGACTGGGTCACTAGGGTAAGGGAGGAGTGGTGTTGAAATGAGTATTCCTACAGGATTTGAGCTGAAATTTAAAAACAAAAAGTTTGTTGACCGCAGATGTTGTGTTGCCAGGAACCAAACTTAGCAAAACTTTATAAATCCAGAAGTTAAACATGTAAATATTTTAAAATAACATTTATAGGTGGCAGATCAAAGACATTATAATGCAGTTCTTTCTAATCATGCAGTTAAGTTATGCTGTAGTTTTAATTCTGCTACTTTCAGGAGTTTATAACTTTTTGGGAAATAATTCTGCAGGGAAATTTTCTATGATCATTCTAAATGTGAATTCTGTGTAGAAAACTTAATAAAATTACTTTTGGGTATTCTTGAATTAAGAAATGTTTCAGATGCTCTATTTTGTACTCAACTAACAAAAAGGGGTTTAATTTTTAAAAACTTGAAGTTTGCCATAGATTTAATCCTCAAAGAGGGGAAACACCTTTGATATCTTGAGACTTGGTTTAGAAATAAGTTTGCATATAGACAAAATTGCACATATTTTCTAAAAAATATTTAATTAAGGTACTGAGGTGGGGAGTATATTGAAATAATCCATCTATACATATTTCAGGTAGTGCTTTCTCATCCTAACTAATAAGTATAAAAGCTGTTGATCAGTACTGTGTACAGGCAGTTAAAATTTACTGGTTACTAAACTTTGTTGAATGAATCTATTTGATTCAGTAAGTTGAAGGAAACGTCAGGAAACAAGCAATTGAATGCACTGAAATAATGAAAACGGAAACATTTTCTAAAGTAAACTAAACATTATCAAGGATTATTAAGCAGAAAATTAGAATGGATTTGTGCTTATCTCAGAAAGTGCAGAAATTTGATCTGGAAGCGTTTAAAGAAACCAATGTGTCATTGAATACAATTTTGTCTATTGAAGTGGAAGAGCAGAACATTGATGAGTTTAATACTGCAAGTGAGACATATTCAGTGCCTTTGGTGTCATTGCAGTGTTGCTGTGTTAATTCAAATCCTGTTTAGGATCTTCTAGCAACTATTGAGTATCAACTTCAGGACCAGTCTCTGTGTGACTCTGATGCCTCAAAATGTCAAAGATTAATTGGCAATAATGCCATTAAAATAAATGAACTTGTTAAGAAAGTTTCGTCTTTTTATATTAATAATGTCACCTTCCTTGTTTTCCAAAATGAGCAATACATAGAAGTGATTGAAGCATTTTGTCTTGGATATGTACTTTTGTCTTAGACTTAAACCTGCACATCCACCACTATGTGCTGCAAGTGAAGAAATAGAGGAAAAGGTAAAGGAAGAACCAGAAGAATCAACATTGATATTAATGGAAGATGGTTGGTCAAACATGAGAGAGGACTATGTAATGGTGGCAAGCATCCATGGAGGGAATGTGTGTTCTACTTAAATTGCTGAATAATTGTGTGCAAATGGCAGAAGATGCCCTCAAGAATGTAGAGAAAATTATAACAAAAAGGTCTTCGCCACTTGCTCAGATATGAAGCTATGGGAGTATATCTTAGGAGTAGTCATTCTAAATTTTGTATGTTCAGTACAGTATTTAAAATTTGATGAGGGGAGAAAAGGTACATCTACTGCAGTCCTAAAACATGTGATGGAAGTTCAAAATTTCTTCTGCGGTTAGCATCAATTTCTTGATTGGTTGAAAATAGGAGAACTGATGCCCGTAGTTCACAATAACGCTTAATGGAACTCAGAGGAAGATTGTGGCCTGGTCTAAATGTAAAAAGTTCTAGTGGCATAACTGTTGGTAAGGGGTGTGATTCTTTTCTTTGCTCACATGACTATACTGGTAAAAGCCCTAGTGTAAACACAATTATGGCTTATTTCATTTCCTAAATGGAAATAAGATACAATTACCAGTACAATTGCATCTATTCTGGGATTTTTATTTTTGTTGCTTTAATTATGCAGAATTAAAGGAGCAAAGTGTAGAAAAGCCCCAAATTTCTACAACTGCATCCAAATACTAAAGTATATTGAAACTTGCACTGAATATGAGGAGAACTTTGATCAGAACATAAGACACAAAACATAGTACACGCTTTACATAACAAGGGAGGTACTAAATTTATAAAAGAAATTGAAGGAGGTTTTGTAATAATTTGGCAGATTACAAGCAAAAAATGCTACAGTCACAATCTCTGTGAAAATCTTGCTTGATCTAATAAAGAACCGGAACTACACAAGAACAGAATACATTCATATAATCTACAGAACCCTTCCATTTCTTAGCCAGTATGACTGATCCCAAATACATAGAAAGGTCAAGTTTAAATGCAGTATAGAAGAGGCGAAACGTGGCTGATGTAACATCATCCTGAGTTTGTTCCTTTTTCTTCTGGCATTTAAAATCAAAGATCCAGGTTTCTACCCAAAATCTCAGTTTGTGAAGATTGGCACAGTCCATCAGAATAGTGAGAAATAGTGGAAGTGATGTGACGGAAGGCAGGACAGTTAAAATCAGAATTTTATCAATTTTTTTAAAAAGACCTGTAATCCAGACCAGCATCTTGGCATCAAGTAAGGATGCTGCTAGTGCATTTGCACTGGTTTAGTATACGCTGAAATAGACTACCTGTTGAAAATGTGATTAAGTTGGTAAAAATGGGTTGGTATAGCAGGGTCTTATCCAGCTTTCCACAGCCATGAGTGGGAGCTGGATCAGCCCATATGGGCTATCTAATAAAGGCCAGGAGGGATGACTAGTGTCAGTCTGTTACAGACCACTGAATCAAACCAGAGAACAGGATGAGTTTCTCTTTAAGCACCTGTCTGTTTTGTGTGGAAAGAAATATTGTGTTCTTATGGGGAACTTCAATTTGGGAAACACTTGCTGGTGGTCTCGTGCAGCCAATAGTAAAACGTCGTTAGATGTCTAAAAAATTATAGATGATTTTCTGACACACAAGGTATTGCACCCAACATACAGTAACTCTATTTTGGACCTCTTTCTGATGGATAAAAATGAATTAATCACTGTATTGGATGTTGGTGGTTACCTGATTACATTCAGTATGGGCAAACATAAGACAGTTCCAACAAGTAATGTGTATATACAGTATACTCCTGATTATCCGAATAGCATGGGGGAAGCAGATTTTATTCAGATAACCAGGAGTTCATGTAATTGAGAGGGTGAGAGCTATTCAGCAGCTGGGTGGGGACTTGTTCTCCTCCTCACAGTCCTGGACAGGGGTCTTTTCTTTGCTCCACCCACTGGCATGACAGGGCTGCAGAGTGGTCCCTGTGCTGCTGTAGGGCCCGTGTTCCTTCCCCACTCTGAACGTTAGGGTACAGATGTGGGGACCTGCATGAAAACCTCCTAAGCTTACTTTTACCAGCTTAGGTTAAAACTTCCCCAAGGTACAAACTATTTTACCTTTTGCCCTTGGACTTTTGCTGCTACCACCAAACGTCTAACACCGGTTACTGAGAGAGAGTTTGTTTGGAAACGTCTTTTCCCCCCAGGCTCCTCCCAAATCTTACCCCCTTTTTTTCTGGGGAAGGTTTGGATCTTAAGAACAATGAAAAAGCATTCAGTTTCTTAAAAGAAAATGCATCCGATGAAGTGAGCTATAGCTCACGAAAGCTTACGCTCAAATAAATTTGTTAGTCTCTAAGGTGCCACAAGTAGTCCTTTTCTTTTTGCGAATACAGACTAACATGGCTGCTACTCTGAAACCAGTCCCTGCAGGCGCAAGGTGTGGCAGGAGGAGGCTGCAGTCAGAGCAGAGACCCCTGGCCAGGACTCAGTTCTGCCCTGCCAGGACTGTAGCCTTCCTTCCATCTGCAGGGATCATGTGTCTGTGACTCAGTGGCAGTTCAGGAGCCCTCTGCGGCTCCCTCCCTGCACAAAGGGGCTGCAGAGGGCTCCCTGTGCTGCCACAGGAACCATTCAGCAGCAGGGTGGCCTCTCCCACAGTCGGCTTGTCCTCCGCCTCACAGTCCTGGCTGGGAGGGAGCTCTATTTGCTGTACCTCCTTATTATCCAAATCCCTCCCTTGCCCTCTGCAGCATGTATCTCATGTTGTGGGACAAGGAAGGAATTCAGATAATGTGGCGGTTCGGATAATAGGGTTTCAGATAAATGGGAGTATACTGTACTTGGTGCTTCAAAAGGCTAATTTACCAAAGCAGAGGAAAATATGAGTGAAATGATTGCGGGGAGGGGAGGAAATTAGGCAGAAAAAATGTAAATTGGGGTTTGTTTAAAGAGAGTTTATTAGATAGCCAAAAAGCCACAATTACACAATCAAGAGAGAGGATACTTTTGGCAAAAAATTGGTTCAGAGGTGAAGTGAAGGCAGCAATTAGAGATAAAGAGCAATATCTATCCAATGGGGAAAAAGGGGGCGGTAGATAGCAATCAATATCAATTAGAAGTTATGAAGCGTAGAAAATTTATAAGGGAAGCTAAAGACATCAGGAAAAAATCCATGACAGCAGGTTGAAGGACAGTAAGGAGGAGTTTCAGTGTATCGGAAACCAGAGCAATCCTAGCAATGGTATTACCAGATGGAAATAATAAAATTGTTGTTATGCTGCATAAAAATCAAAAGTGTTGAATACATAATTCTCTTCTGTATTTGGAAAGAAGCAGGATGTGCTATATCACATGATGACATCATTTCCAGTCTATTAGTAATAAGGAGGGTTTTAAACAATTTAAAATCAGGAGGCCCAGATAACTTGCACCCAAGAGTCCTAAAATAGTTAGCTGAGGAACTCTCTAGCCACTGATGTTAATTTTTAATATATCTTGGAATATTTTGGAAATTTCAGAAAACTGGGAGAGTAATACTGTGCAGATATTCCAAAAGGGTAAGCAGGGTGACCCAGCTATCTGAAGGCTGGTTAGCCTGACATCAATCTCAGGCAAAATACTGGAATGGTTCACATGAGATTCAATTGTTAAAGAATTAAAGGATAGAAATATAATTAATGCCAGTCAACATGGTTTTATGGAAAATAAGTTTTGTTAAATCTGACTTCATTCAATGAGATTACAGATTTGGTTGCTAAAGGTAACTGTGTAAATGTAATAGACTTTGTACTGTGCAACATTTGGATTAAAAAATTAGCACTATACAGTATCAATAAAGCACTCATTAAGTGGATTAAGAACTGGCTAACTGACAGGTCTCAAAAAGTAATTATCAGTGAGGAATTGTCATTGAATGGGGATGTGTTTTATGGGGTTCCACAAGGATTGATACTAGGTCTGATGCTATTCATCATTTTGATCAATGATCTGGAAGTAAATATAAAATCACCGCTGATAAAATTTGTGGATGACACAAATATTGGTGGAGTGATGAACGATGAAAATAGGGCAGTCCTAGAGAATGATCTGGTTTGCTTGATAAGTGAGGAAGATCCAAACAATATGTTTTAATACAGTCAAATGCAAAGTTATACATCTGGGAACAAGGGGTACAGGCCATACCTACAGGCTGGGGGACAGGATCCTGGAAAGCAGCATCTTTGAAAAGGATTTAGGAATCTTGGTGGACAAGGAACTGAACATGAGCTCCCAGTGCTGATATTGTGGCAAAAAGAGCTAATGTAATCCTTGAATGTAGAAACAGGAGTGGTGAACAGAAATAGGGAAATAATGTAATTGGTGAGACTGTCCAGTTCTGGTGCTGACATTTTTAAAAAGGTGTTGGAAAAACTGGAAAGGGTGTAGAAAAGAGCCAGAAAAATGATTAAAGGACTGAACAAAAATGCCTTGCAGTGAGAGACTAAAAGAGCTCAATTTGTTTAACTTATCAAAAAGAAAATTGAGATGTGACTTGGTTACGGTTTATAAGTACTTTCATGGGGAGAATATACTGGGTGTCTATGGGGTCTTTATTCTAACAGAGAAAGACATGACATAAGAACCAAAGACTGGAAGTTTAAAGCCAGACAATTTCAAATTAGAAATTAGGCACAATTTTTAACAGTGAGGGTGATGAATCACTGGAACAGATTACTAAGGGCATGGCTACACTTGCAGATGTAGAGCGCTTTGAGTTAAACCAGCCTTCGGAGAGCGCAGTAGGGAAAGCGCTGCAGTCTGTCCACACTGACCGCTTCAAGCGCACTGGCATGGCCACGTTTGCGGCACTTGCAGCGGCATTTGGAGCGGTGCATTGTGGGCAGCTATCCCAGCCTGCAAGTGAGTGCAATGTGCTTTTCAAGTGGGGGGTGGGTGGAGTGTGACAGGGAGTGTGTTGTGTGTATATGGGGGGAGAGAGAGTGGGTTTTTGGGGGGCTGAGAGCATGTCTGCATGCTGTCTTGTAAGTTCAAACAGCAGTAGACCCCCCTCGCTCCCCCCTGCCTCTCTCTTTCTCTCTCTCACACACAGCATTCCACACTAATGGCTTGCTTTGTCTCGGAGCAGATAAGCAGCCAGCTGTCAGAAATAGAGCTTTCAAAGGTCATATCTGCATTCCTGCAGCGATTCAAAAACAATGACAAGAGTGGCCCCTTGACTTAAGGGGCTGATCAGAGTGCAGTAATGCAACACCTCGTTCACACTGGCTCCGCGGTGCTCCAGTGGGAGTGCAGCAAATGTTATTCCACTTGCCGAGGTGGAGGAAGAACAGCGCTGTAGCCACGGAGTCAGGGCACTCCATATGCCTTGTCAGTGTGGACGGGTAGTGAGCTAGTGCGCCCAGGGCTCCTTTATTTCACTGTAACTCCCAAGTGTAGCCAAGCCTTAAGTGACGTAAGTGGTGGCGTCTTTGTCTCTTCATGTCTTCAGATCAAGACTTAATGCATTTCTGGAACACATGCTTTAGGCAAACTCTAGTTGTTGGGCTCAATATATGGGTAACTAAGTGAAATTTAGTGGCCTGTGGTATACAGGAGTTCAGACTAGGTGACGTAATGGTCTCTTCTGTCCTTAAACTCTAGTCACTAGACTGGGGACTTGATTATTGTGGTGGTGGTGGTGGTGGTTTACTTATGGTATTGGAAACTTTTCTTGCAATGCATGTACCTTTTTTTCTACCTGAGGAATACTTATGCTTATGAAGTGAACCACTTAGTTTGGGTTTCATAAACCTTTGTGTCTTAATTCCCACCACCCCCCCCCAAAAAAAAAAAAAAGTGTGGGGTTGGGTTTTTGGGAAGAAATGAGGGAATATCACAGCCACCCTGACTCACTTCTTTAACAAGCTGCAGTGCCCACCCTCCCTCTCTTCCTCAGGAATCCTCATGTGTATGCTGACAAAGGCCACTCACCAGTAGTCAGTGGGAAGCTTTATGTTGAGAGTGTGGGGGCCTAAGCCAATTAATTTCTGCAGAATTTAATCTTTCACTGAAAAATTGTTGCCAGCCCCTATGCTGTTGAGTAGCCCCATGAATGTGAATCAAATGTAGAATGAGACAGTGTTGTCTTTGTGTCTGCTCATAGCTTTATCAAGCAGCATCAGAGTAAAATTAACAGATTTCTGGGCAACTGCAAGGAATTAGCTAGGGTCTGTTGCCATTGTGTCCTGTCTACTGGAAGCCAAAAGGATATTGAGGGCAAGGTTAAAAGCCTCTTCCTCTGCAAGGAACCAGCTAAAGGTTGCTTCCATTAATACTCTATCCACCTCAGGTCTGGAGCTACCCCTTTGCCCTTTGTCTCCTAGATATTATTTCATAGGGAATAGGGCCATCAGTGGCTATTAGCCCCGATGGGCAGGGATGGTGTCACTAATCTCTGTTTGGGAATGGGCAATGGGGATGGATCACTTGATGATTCTCTGTTCATTCCCTCTGGTGCACCTGAAGACAGGATACTGGGCTAGATGGACCTTTAGTCTGACCCAGTATGGCCGTTCTTATGTTCATAAAGTGGAGGAAAATATTTTATTCTCTCTATACCCAGGTATTTTTCCCAGGTTTCCTCTGCAGACAGGCTCACCAAAGAGAGATTTGGAGGAAGATACTTATCATTTCACCTCCTAATTTTCTTTTTTAAAGGGGCCCTCTCTTTTGTTTTTATCTCCCTCTCTACCACTTTGCCACCAAAGAAGAGGCAAGAAGGGAAAGAAGGGAGGGAGGTGTTGTAAACAAATTTTTCACCTTGTCCTTACTGTCACTGCAAGTGGGTCAAATAATGGAGGAAGTAAATGTGTTTTTCCCTTCAGCCTCCTCTATGATCACCTTTAGCTGAATCTGTTTTAGGAGTACTTAAATTAGAGGAACACAAATTTGGGGATGGATTCTCTCCTCCTCTGTGACACTAGTATGCTGCATTGGCATCAGAAAAGGAGTGGCAGAGCCCAGGATCAGGTCTGGAGAGAATTCACCCTGGCACAATCTTTGTGAAAGGCAGCAAAAGGCCCTGCAGTAGCGGTGGGCTTAATTGTTGGAGGAAGCGGGTCTGCAATAACAGATAGCCATAATTTAGGCAGCCCTTTAAGGCTATCTGTTATGCCAGGGGCATCTCTGGCCTCTGCGTTAGTCAAGAATTGGGAGGGTATGAGGGTGACGTATAGGCACATCAAGCCCTTTCCTCTTCACTCGGGCTTTGAGTTTTTTGTTGTGCCTAACTGTGATGTAGAACACATGGAAAACTCTATTAAATCTGCAAATAATTCATATTTTCTGTATTGTGGATTTTTCTGTTAGAGTTTACATTTTTTAGTCTTATTGGCTGCAGTCCTCCTTTAAATATACTGAAAGTGCACCACGTTCCCCTAAGTAAATCCTTTTTTTCCAAAACTACATTGTACTGCAAAAATCAGAAGACGAATGAGACCTGAAAATGAAGCAACTACAATCTGAGTATCAGAAAAAACTTGGATTTTCTGATATCTCTAAAATAACTCCTAGCTGACTTGTCTCACAGAAAATTACATACATTTTAGAGCGCTGGGAGAGCTCTCTCCCAGTGCTGTGCCGCGACTACACAAGCCATGTTAAAGCGCTGCCGTGGCAGCTCTTTAATGTTGCCAGTGTAGACAAGCAATAAGAAGAGAAAGATAGATCAAGAGTGTTATGCATTTCAAGAGAAATGTAGGATTTTCTATTTATTGTGGACTTTTATGGAAAGCCCGTGTGCTTGATTTGTAAACAAGTTAGCTGTGGTAAAATAATACAGCATTCAAAGATACTATCAAGCAAACCATGATGAGAAATATGATAACACAGGAAAGTTACACAAAGATAAATACAGTACTCTGAAATAGCACAGTTGTTGAAAAAGCAGCAATCAGTGTTTACTAATGTTCATCATGTAAATTATGCTGCAGTTCAGGCAAGTGATTTCTATTTTAATAACTTTTGCTGAATGTGGCCCATGCCAAGTGGCAGGGTATCAGATCAGGTCTGCTATATGAAATGAGTTTGATGCCCCTCCTGTAGAGGATTGTGAGTGCTTATGTATTCTGTATTATATGATGGAATACACCTCACCACAGGAAACAAGCTTCCTGCGATACAAAACTTGGGTCCAAATAAATCTTTCTCCTCCCATCCCTTCCCCTCTGCAAAACCAGCTTCCTTGGTGCCGGGGGAAAGGAACAATGATGAGTTCATCTGTCTTGGACTGGAAGCATATTATAACTATGGTCCTGCTAGATAAGCTTTAGGTTTCTTCCTTAGCGATATTGAAAATTCAAGGCAACTGGACTGAAAATGACACTATGGAATCATTCAATTTGAAGGTGTTTAGACTTCAGTATGCTTCAGATACTATTAACATAAGAAAATAATTTAAAGGAAGATCTGATGACTAGATGTCAGTAGCCTATAATAGAGAAGGGTTGCAGGGAGAGAGATTGATTGGGCCCTTACACGAACTATTCATAGGGAAATTCAACATACCGGAGGAGAATCTGGTCTGTATTGTGAAATTCCAAATATCTCATGTGGGCCTGTTATCCTTGCAGAAGAATTCCCCGGAGAAACTGACCTTCAGTTTGGAAGTCTTCAGTTACATTCCGGCAATCATGGGACAATAGTCAATACAACTTTCCTTTGCCAGCAACTGTAAGCTTCCGTCTTACTGAAACAGTACATGCTGTTCTTCAAGGAAAGCAGTGGCAATTGAGGCCCTTTATATATTGTGGTTTGTTTTATGCATTTCCCTACCATAATCTAGATAGTAAAATCATCACAAAACTAATCCATACTCTCTACAGGTGTTTTTCTGTTTATTAACTCTTCTAACACCACAACAGAAAGAAGCTCTCTGGCATTGCCCCTTTTTGTCATGCTTAATGATTTTCCTGGAGCAACATCACGTATGACTCATTTTGATTAGCGAGGTCAAAACACTATTAATCAAATCTCTTCCCCCCCCCCCCCCCCCCCCCCCGCCCGCCAATTGGACTACCTGGGCATATAGACTCAGCACTGATAACATCTCCCAAAGGTTTCCCATCAGAGTTATTAGTGATCCACAGGCTGTGAACTAGTATCTGAGTTCTTGGTCCCAGTAAATGTTCGTTTTATTTCCAAATGTCTGAGAAGTGATTTGACTTTGCCTCTTCTATTCAAAAAATAGTTAGCTGGCACTGTATATTAACAAAATAAAATAAAAAGTATTTAGCAAAACAAAAAACAAAGCCAAGGGCAGCTTTTCATATCTTGTAGTACTAACTCAGTCCTTTCACTGTGTTGGAGCATGATGTGTAACCCAAAGGGTTCTAGCAAAGTAAATACCTACTTTAAAAGAAATGGGACCTAGATAACTGTTGAATCAAATGAGAAAAATCTCAATTGCTCACATTCATAGACTACATAGAATAGTGCTGTTCTTTTTTTCTTGAAATGTTTGGAGGATTCCTTGGCCCTTCTCCTTATCCCAGAACTGTCCCCTCCTCTCCCTTTCAGTAGCCACAGTGACCATATTTTCAAGTGTGGATGAGGACTTTCTTTGTAAGCCATCAGTTTCATTCCTTAACTATCAAAGGAAGCACTTGTAGAACAGCACGAGAAACCCCCTCGTCTCCCAAGACCTGAGCAAGGTACCTTTGCTGGCAAAGGTAAGGAGAGACCAGAACTAGATTCCAAACTGGGTTCCCTACATGGCAGAGCACAACACTATAACTTGGCAACTGGCTCCTATAAAACCATTCTGGCTCACTGTTAGAATGATTTTATTACTACTAAACCATTAGCGGACTATTTAGGTAGGAAACCCTTTGTGGTAGGGGCTATCTCTTACTCTGTGTGTGGACAACATCAAGCAAAATAGAAACTCCCTCTCAGCTGGGGTTTTTAGGTCTGACTATAAATAATAGCATAAATCCTAATCCTGTGTATTTTGTGAAACTGATACAGGATATATTCTCTGCCTTTTTAGATTTCTATTTCCTGTTGATATTTTATCCCTACTTGTTGTGCTGTTTTGTTTATTACTTACTTAGATTATTTCTTCTTGAAAGCGATACAGGTGGTATCAGTTTTATTTCTGTATAGTAACCAGATTTAATAAGTCTATCAAGAATGCTTAGTTTGAAAATTATGTCCAAGAAAAGGTGGGCAGGAAACTGCTCATCTGAGTAGAATGAGATATGGCGACGTTTGTCTTTGCTACTTGTAGGAAATATTCTTATTTTTAAATCTGCTTTTATGATGTGAGAGAGAGACAGAAAATATGCATTAGAAAATCTTGATTTTTTTTTCCTCAGAAAACTGTGGATGAAATAGAATGTGGTGTTACTTATAGAGAAGAGTGCTGTTAAGCATATATGAGCTCCCATGAAAAGAAAAGTTATGGTTATTATTAAAATCTCTGAATTCAGTCCAGGTGAACAACGGCCAAAAGTTCATACAGTTAGATGAATGTTAGGTGGACTGGGTGAATAACTTGGCAACCTCAGTCCAGTTATTAATAATTCATGGAAGAGGGGGATAGGCACAGGAAATTCCGCCCTGACCTTTGTTTTAGCAGATGTCTGAGTCTGTGTGTTGGGATACTTTCTTACTATGTGTGATCGCTCTAGTTTAGGATTATGACACATAGATGAGGTATTGTGGGAAAGTTTGCATAGCTACTGCTCATTTTATACTTTGGGGATAAAGAGAACTCTCTAGGGCTGTCAGCACCTTTCACAAACACTAAATGGACTTAAAACAAAACAAAACAAGTTGTCCCTTGAAAGCTGTTGACTGAAGATCACTTATAATCTATTCTTCCATACTACTGCATAATTCTTCTTCCATCTGTCCTCCCTGCATCCAAGTTAGTGGCTTGGGAAGAGCATAGTGCGGTGGACTTCTAAAATGAGTTTTTCTGCTTCTGAATCTTAGGAATTAAAATTTGGATTGTGTCTGATATGAAAATAAAACTCATTATGATCTGCTGCAGTAACATATAAAATCCCTAAAGAAGGGTGGATAAAAATCCGTGATTTAAAAATAAAATAAAAAAAATCAGGTTTTTTTCCTCAAAAAGCATTTTATCAAAAAAATCCGATTTGAATAAAAAAAATCCATCTAAAGATGGTTTTAATTAAGATACATTATAGCTCAAAGATATCTCCTCATGGAATAGGGACTATAAATTCTAATTCTATAGTATGAGACCATATATTCATGTTATGTTCAAGAAAAGTTTTGTAAATGAGTTCCAATAGTTCATTGATTAGGGACCCAATTTTATGGGGTTCCGCAGGCTTCTGTATAGATTATTTGGGTTAATCTTTCTATCTACCCAATGCGACTCAGTGCTTAGTCTGGAAGATACCATCAGAGATGCTTAGTTTTGCAGTTCTCAAACTGTGGATTTGTGTCTCCAGAGGGAACATGCTTCTTAACAGCAAAAATGTTTTTAAATAAATAAATAAAATATAGAGGTGAGAAATAACAGATCTCAACCCTATTGTCCCTCTGCAAATTTATGTACACAGAGTCAATCCCTTACCTGTCTCTAAAAGTGCAAACTTTCAAAAAGTTCAATGAATAGACGATTGTTGGGGGTGGAATAGATCTGGACAAGGAGAAGAAGTCTGGAGATAAATGTGAGACGTGAGGGACATATCCTTGTTTTGTTAAAATATTATGTTTGCTGTTGAAGAGAAAAATTCAGAATACTTAACGTTGTTGTTTTAGTTAAATATCTGTCTGGTGATGGTCTCCTCCTAATACAGAATGGCAAGAAAATCGTCCAAATATTAATGATTAACCTGTTGAATTGGAGATAGTTCAACCTCCCGATGACTTCATAAATATCTGCTTCAATTACCTTTTGGTAAATGAAATAACGAAACAATCATTCATTTTCTGATATAGCTGTAAAACTAATCTGAAAAGTTTTCAAAATAAATCACTGTTTAAAAATGTATAGTGTGTACCTTCTAAAAATGAAACCTACATCTATCTCTGAGTTGTGAAGAATATGTATTAAGGTTATAGCAACCAACAAGAATGCCCTTTTATGTAGAAAACCATAATTAAATTGAGTCTTCCTGATTAGTGGTTTAAATCATGATTAAATCAATTTGATTTAAATAAAATCCACCCTACCCTAAAGTGTATGGAAATCAGCATATACTGATATTCTCTCTGTTAAAGATTTTAACCAGCTATCTGCAGATGGACCTGATGCTCCTATAGATAATGGGCCCAAGTATGCTCTAGGAATTATTTGGGGGGATGTTCTATAGCCTTTATTATATAGGAGGTCAGACTAGTTGACCATAGTGGTCCCTTTTGGCCATGGAATCTATGAAAATTCTGTGGTGCCCCCTAAAATAGTTTCAATATATTAATATGTGTCAGTCTACTGATCAACTTGGATTGTACTGTTTTTAAAACTCTGCCTGAAAGTAGAACTCAAGTGTGCAGAGTCAATATTGACATTTTTAAAGGGACATTGTGAGAGGTACTATAACTTAGTTTCTGTTACGTATTTTCTCTGATTAGACCATTTCTGTGGTATGCATGTGATTCTCTAAAGAAATGTTTTAGATCTGGTATATAGTGTAGGATAAGCAGAAATGAGCTGGATCTTTCATTTGTAAGCTTGACAAAAAAAATGTAGGTGTGTTTCTCCAGTCAGGAAGATTCAGAGCTTGGGAAAAGGAAGCCTCACCTTGGTAGATGGCACTTTCATTTTTAAGGATAGAAAAATGTTGGAAGCTACATCAGTCTCATCATAGAATCATAGAATACCAGGGTTGGAAGGTCATCTAGTCCTCAGGAGGTCATCTAGTCCAACCCCCTGCTCAAAGCAGGACCAATCCCCAGTTTTTGCCCCAGATCCCAAATGGCCCCCTCAAGGATTGAACTCACAACCCTGGGTTTAGCAGGCCAATGCTCAAACCACTGAGCTATCTCTCCCCACATCGCTTTACATGTGAACAAAGCTTCAGTAAAGACATGGATGTTAAGAGAACAGATAAGTGTTTAGTCTTTGTGTGTATGCTTGGTGGTGGAGGATCCATATTTTCTCTTATTTCATCTTTTAAAGGTGGGAAAAACGTCAGAGACTAGCCATCAGGCTGTAACTACATGTGTTGGGAACCAGCTGAACTAACCTTCCTGAGAGGCATGTGCTATCATGGAAAGGTCACAGGAAGCAGAATTCCTTAGGGAGTGAATGATTCTGCATGAAGTTCTTTTTTCTAAAGGTTTTTAATCCTTAAATGGCTTTTTAACTTAGTGTGAAACTTAGTCAAAATAATTTTTAATCACTGGGGAATTCTTGTGTGTCTGATCGTTGGGCACAGCTGAACCAGTTTGGAGGTGCCACACAGTAAATGAAAGCTCATAATATGAAGATGACAGAGATGGTTTTTCTTCTTTCAAAACTGGTCAGATGGTGACCAACTACCCAAGGTCATGTGCGTTTCTTACCGAGAAGTCTATTTCTTGCCTGAGCAGAAGTTTCCTTTGCCAAGTCATAGGTGGTGGCAGGGGGACTTTTTTGTTAATTCCCTCATTTCTTTATTTCCTTTAGCCAGAAACAGAAGGAATTTTGATTTTTTTTTTCTTCAAAATTTTGAAGCCAAGAAGAACTAGTTTTTAGTCAATGCTGAGGAGGTGGAAAGGTGCAGCATCAAAAACAGAAACCCCCTTAACGTTCTGGATAGTGAAATGCAGAAACATGTCCCAAGGGACCGAATAACCACAACTTGGTCATGATTTATCAATGACTCTGTGCCATATGACTGGCCCTTGTTAGGCACAAAGATGAGTGAAAGGAAGTGACAGTCAATCACCAGTAATCAGGTCTGTCTAGCTGAGTGGTAAAAAGAGATGGGTGTGGGAATGATGAATGCTCTGGACGAATTAACCAGGTATTCCAGGGTTAAGAAAAGATGCATTTTCCCCATAACGAAAAGGGGAAAACATTGTCTACGGGCAGCACTTGTTTCTTTGTGAGACACTTGTGCCGAAGAGATGAGCAACAATGCCAGTAAATCCCAACTGCTGGTGCCACAGATTAATTTTGTAGTTCTTTACTGATCAAAGGTGACTTTCTCCCGAGACTACCTCATGCCTTTAGGGCTCATGGGGAGTGTGCTCCTTGCACTGGCTCTGTTTTACATAGCTTGCAAGTAATCAATTCCAAGCCATCCTTCCATGCATACAACCTAAACTCCCAGGAGAATCTTTTTTAATTCTCTAGTCCTCCACTATTGGTTAGAATTAGTCCACCTATTGCCAGTGGTTGGGTGAGATTGGTACTCACAAAGAAAAGGGTTAACACCTTTTTCTTATGAACTGTATTTAAAAGGACAAAATTTCAAGAGCCAAAAATATACATGGCAATTCTAAAAAGTAATTAAGGCAAGGGATCAGATTTTGTTGAGCTGCAGTGGTGTCCATGCAGAAGAATGTCAGTGGAATTACTCTGGATTGATAGCTTGACCCATGGTTTCTGGTCCAAAGAGTTCACAGTCTGATGCACTACAAAATGGCACACTAGGCCACAGTTTAGGTTCGGGAGCATGTAGAGATGGCCCTGGTGAGAATAACAGGGTAGGAAGGACTTGCAGAAGAATTTAATACAAATAAGCTCCTACATTTTAAATTGTCCTAATGTCCAATTTAACATGCCTAAAATTGAAATCATTTTTAAAAAATACACAACATTGTTTAGAGCAAAAATATATCAGCACCTTTGTGTTGGTTCCATTCACAAATAAACAGCATTTCAGTACTTATAATACCTTATGAAGAAGAGGATTTTTTTAAAAAAATTACAGAATATCAACATTGCTTGGAGTAGTGTGGCTCTGTCCCTTATGAAATGGGGGACCATAAGGGGGAAAGTACACACCCTGCCACCAAAAGTTTCTATGTGGCATGCAGCAGTTGATTGATTAGCAGGCTTCTGCTGCTGCCTGTGTTGTGTAATGATCTGCAGATGCTGCTGTTGACTTACGTTAGCTCTTTTTGTTCAGAATCACAGTGGGAACTGGGCCTTATGTAATGCTGATTGTCAAACTCTCCGTTCCAGCACTGTCACATTAGCACGGAAGGATTAGCTGTCCTCCTTTTCTTCCCCCCACCCCCTCTTACACATTCTTATTGTTTTCACCTCTCCAGGCAAGAGCCAGTTTTAGGCTGCTTTGGTGTCATGCTGTCTTTTTGAATGGTCCATGTACCTAAAGATAATAAGGGGCTGGGTCCTGAATTTCTTCAAAAAATGGCATGTTGTTTTTTCTCTAGCCTCTGCTCCCTACAAATCATGTTGGCCAACAGCAGTGAGAACCCTTGCAACTTATAACTGGTTGGGGATGAGACCAGATTCTTTACAACAGTGTCTGGTGGGAGTTTGCCTTCCTTCCTCAGAATAGTGGGCACAAGTTCCATTCCCAAATTCAAATGCATTCCCAAATTCAAATTTATTATATAAAGCCTCAAATCATCCCATTCCTGTGGCTTCCTTTTCTATAGGCAGAACTTTACAATAAAGCAACATAAGGTTGAACTCAAAACTTCTTCCTCGGCTTAGCTGTTCCAATGGCACCTATTTCAGGACTGCTTAACAACACCCTGGATTCTTGTAGTGAGCCATTCCCACTTTGCGTGGGGTAGTGAGCCGCCTGCCTGTGGGCTTGTCTACACTTGCCAGTTTTGTCACCAAAAACTGGCATTTGGCGACAAAACAGCGATAGCGTACCCACTGCAAGGTCACTTTTTTCGGGGGGAAAAAAAAGCCTAGTTTTGGCGCCAAAAATCTTCCACCCCTGTGAGAGACTTTTGTATTTTCCCTTCCCTTTATTGTCAACAAACAGCCAGTGTAGACATCAGTTTTTTAATTTTTTTTTTATTGGCCTCCAGAATATATCCCACAATTTCCATGCTGCCGCTCTGGTCAGCGGTTTGAGCTCCTCTGCCCTGCAGCCAACCTGCCCCTCCTCCTTGCAGCCCTGGGAATTTTAAATCTCATTTCCTGCTTGCTGGCTTCCCAGAGGAGCTTCCCAGGTAGCTTCCCAGATGAGCATGGCTGGCTATCGCACCAAACGCGCTCCTGCTTGGACTGCTGATCTGATCACTATATGGGGAGAGGAGTCTGTTCAGTTGCAGCTGTGAGTGACCCGTAGGAATTGGGGGACACATGGGTAAATTTCTCGAGGCGTGTGCGAAAAGGGCTATGATTGGGATACGCAGCAGTGCAGAGCGAAGATAAAGGAGCTGAGGCAGGTGTACCATAAGGCGCGGGAGGCGAACCATCGCTCCGGTGGTGCACCTAAGACCTGCCGCTTCTCTAAGGAGATGAATGCTATCCTCAGTGGTGACCCCACCTCCATCGTCGATTGCCCCGTGGATACTTCGCATGCAGCTGAAAGGGGGGTAACCCGGAGGTTGAAATTGTGTATGAAGAAGGAGAGCTAGAAGAGGATGTGATGCTCCCAGCAGGGTCGCCCGGTGGGGCAGGCAGCCAGGAACTTTTCTCCACTCCAGAAGTGCTCAACAGGGAGCAGGAAGCGGATGAGACTCCGGGTAAATTGCTGTGGCTTGTGTAGGGAATCGAAAAGTGGGAGGCATGTAGTGTTTTCAGTGAGCTGGACATTGCCCTGTGTAGCTAATCTGCATGGTCAAGCAGGGTGTCGATGGAGGTACTTGTTAATCCTCTGCTGCAGATTCCAGGGGATTGTAGCCTTCTTAGTTCCCCCATGTAGGAAACTGTGCCATGCCATTTAGCAATCACTGGAGCTGGGACCAAAGTGGCATATAGCTGAGCTGCATATAGACTGGGGTGAAAGCCGCAAGCATTCAGCAGCTGAGCCCTGGTTTCTCTGGTCACCCTCAGCAGCGAAATCTCAGCCAGCAGGTTGGCCGCCTGTGAAAAAGTGTGGGATAATTTTAGAATGAGTTCCCTGCAAAGCTGCCCTGCAAGCTGTGACCTTTTGTCCGCACCCACAACTGCCTTGCCCCCCCACTCCCGAAACTCACCATGATTGGGGTGTTCGCGGAGCTGTGTGCCTGCCTAGAGTCTCAGAGAGAAAGTGATTTCTACTAGGAAAATGGAACACAACAATCCCTCTTCTGTTCAGCACAGACATCATGCACCCCCGCGGACCAGCTGCAGCAGATAAGAAAAAAACCTAGGCGCAGCAAAGAAGACATGTTCTGTGAGGTTCTACGGTGCGATGAGAGACAGACCAGGGAACAGAAAGAGTGCTGGGAACCCAAAAGGCAGGACAGAAAAGTGTGCTGCTTTTGCTAGGCAAGTGACAGAGCAGATGATAAAAATTATGGAGGATCAGACAGAGATGCTCAAGTCTTTTTGATACAACTGCAGACTGAGCAGATCTGAGTTTGAGCACCCCTGCAGCGGATGCACAATTCTTTGCCAACCCCACCCCCCTCTATGCCCACACATTCCTTTTCACTTCACTCCTTAGTTTCCCCATCACTCCACCCCCTCTCACAGCTTGCACAATGATAGCTGGAGCTAGACACAGTTGTGAGGTTTTACCGTTTTTTACAATAAATAAAGGCTAAGGTATTCAATGGTACAGCGTTTTTATTCTGTGTTCTACAAAAGCAATCAATTCACTCTCGGGAACAGGCTTCTAAAGCATTGTGTTGCCTGAGTCTTGGGGCCCAAAATGGTACATGGATGCAACAGGGAAGCAACTCCAAAGCAGGCATGTTACTGCCCCTCATTGTCAAAGTGGTTCCTCGAAGCCTCTCTGATGTTAATAGCAGCCCTCTGATAGGGCTTCTCTGACAGCCCTAGCATATGGTTATTCAAACTGTGCAGCCAAGCGCTCTGCCTCAGTGCACCACACCTGAGCAAACATTTCACCCTTAGATTCTCACAGATTATGCAAAGTGCAGCATGCGGCTATGACCACGGGAATATTATCCTCGGTAAGGTATAGCCTGTCATTTAAACACCTCCAGCGAGCTTTCAAACGGCCAAAGGCACATTCGACTACCATGTGGCACCTGCTCAGCCTTTTGTTAAAACGCTCCTTGCTGCTGTCCAGGTGCCCTGTGTAAGGTTTCATGAGCTGTAAGGGGTAAGCCGGATCTCCCAGGATTACTATGGGCATTTCCACATCCCCCACTGTGAACTTGTGGTCTGGAAAGAAAGTCTCTGCCTGCAGCTTTTTGTACAGGCCACTGTTCCTGAAGATGCGTGTGTCATGCACCTTTCCAGACCAGCCTTCACTGATGTCCTTGAAATGCCCCTGGTGATCCACAAACACCTGCAACACCATGGAGAAGTATCCCTTCCTATTGATGTATTCAGAGGCAAGGTGGTCTGGCTAAAATTGGAATGTGTGTGCCATCAATCATCCCACCGCAGTTAGGGAAACCTAATCTCTGCAAAGCCATCCACTATTTCATGCACGTTTCCCAGACTCACGGTCCTGTGCAGCAGGATGCGATTTATTGTCCTGCACACTTGGAGTAATACCGCCCCAACAGTGGACTTTCCTACTCCGAATTGATTTGCAACTGACCCGGTAGCAGTCTGGATTCACCAGCTTCCACACAGCGATTGCAGGATGCTTCTCTACCGGAAGGACAGCTCTCAATCTGGTGTCCTTGCGCCACAGGTCGGAGGACAGCTCAGCACGTAGCTCCATGACGGTTGCTTTATGCATCCTAAAGTTCTGTACCCACTGGTCGTCATCCCACGCCTGCATGACAATTCAATCCCACCAATCAGTGTTTGTTTCCCTAGCCCAAAAATGATGGTCTACTGTATGCAGCTGCTCTGTGAATCCACAAAGCACTGATAAGTTGCTGCCGTCCATATCACACTCGGGTGCTTGCGATTCATCCTCTGCTAACTTTGCGAGTAACTGTGCTGCCATGTGCAATGTCCTCATGACAGCTAACAGCGCGTAGGAGAGAAGTGTGGGATCCATCCTCTCTCACTGCAGATGCTGGCGAGCACTACAAAAGAATGACAGTTGGAAAAGTGGCTCAAAATGGGGCAGGACACAAAGCGGAGCATGATGGTACATTTTGCACATCCCAGGATGTGCCGCACTCAGCTTCCACATTCCCACAACACCGAGCGACGGATGGTGTTGCCAGGCACTGTGGGATACATACCCACAGTCCATTGCTATCATAGAATCATAGAATATCAGGGTTGGAAGGGACCCCAGAAGGTCATCTAGTCCAACCCCCTGCTCGAAGCAGGACCAAGTCCCAGTTAAATCATCCCAGCCAGGGCTTTGTCAAGCCTGACTTTAAAAACCTCTAAGGAAGGAGATTCTACCACCTCCCTAGGTAACGCATTCCAGTGTTTCACCACCCTCTTAGTGAAAAAGTTTTTCCTAATATCCAATCTAAACCTCCCCCATTGCAACTTGAGACCATTACTCCTCGTTCTGTCATCTGCTACCATTGAGAACAGTCTAGCTCCATCCTCTTTGGAACCCCCTTTCAGGTAGTTGAAAGCAGCTATCAAATCCCCCCTCATTCTTCTCTTCTGCAGACTAAACAATCCCAGCTCCCTCAGCCTCTCCTCATAAGTCATGTGCTCTAGACCCCTAATCATTTTTGTTGCCCTTCGCTGGACTCTCTCCAATTTCTCCACATCCTTCTTGTAGTGTGGGGCCCAAAACTGGACACAGTACTCCAGATGAGGCCTCACCAGTGTCGAATAGAGGGGAACGATCACGTCCCTCGATCTGCTGGCTATGCCCCTACTTATACATCCCAAAATGCCATTGGCCTTCTTGGCAACAAGGGCACACTGTTGACTCATATCCAGCTTCTCGTCCACTGTCACCCCTAGGTCCTTTTCCGCAGAACTGCTGCCTACCCATTCGGTCCCTAGTCTGTAGCGGTGCATTGGATTCTTCCATCCTAAGTGTAGGACCCTGCACTTATCCTTATTGAACCTCATCAGATTTCTTTTGGCCCAATCCTCCAATTTGTCTAGGTCCTTCTGTATCCTATCCCTCCCCTCCAGCGTATCTACCACTCCTCCCAGTTTAGTATCATCCGCAAATTTGCTGAGAATGCAATCCACACCATCCTCCAGATCATTTATGAAGATATTGAACAAAACCGGCCCCAGGACCAACCCCTGGGGCACTCCACTTGACACCGGCTGCCAACTAGACATGGAGCCATTGATCACTACCCGTTGAGCCCGACAATCTAGCCAGCTTTCTACCCACCTTATAGTGCATTCATCCATCCCATACTTCCTTAACTTGCTGACAAGAATACTGTGGGAGACCGTGTCAAAAGCTTTGCTAAAGTCAAGAAACAATACATCCACTGCTTTCCCTTCATCCACAGAACCAGTAATCTCATCATAAAAGGCGATTAGATTAGTCAGGCATGACCTTCCCTTGGTGAATCCATGCTGACTGTTCCTGATCACTTTCCTCTCATGTAAGTGCTTCAGGATTGATTCTTTGAGGACCTGCTCCATGATTTTTCCAGGGACTGAGGTGAGGCTGACTGGCCTGTAGTTCCCAGGATCCTCCTTCTTCCCTTTTTTAAAGATTGGCACTACATTAGCCTTTTTCCAGTCATCCGGGACTTCCCCCATTCGCCACGAGTTTTCAAAGATAATGGCCAAGGGCTCTGCAATCACAGCCGCCAATTCCTTCAGCACTCTCGGATGCAACTCGTCCGGCCCCATGGACTTGTGCACGTCCAGCTTTTCTAAATAGTCCCTAACCACCTCTATCTCCACAGAGGGCTGGCCATCTCTTCCCCATTTTGTGATGCCCAGCGCAGCAGTCTGGGAGCTGACCTTGTTAGTGAAAACAGAGGCAAAAAAAGCATTGAGTACATTAGCTTTTTCCACATCCTCTGTCACTAGGTTGCCTCCCTCATTCAGTAAGGGGCCCACGCTTTCCTTGGCTTTCTTCTTGTTGCCAACATACCTGAAGAAATCCTTCTTGTTACTCTTGACATCTCTTGCTAGCTGCAGCTCCAGGTGCGATTTGGCCCTCCTGATATCTTTCCTACATGCCCGAGCAATATTTTTATACTCTTCCCTGGTCATATGTCCAACCTTCCACTTCTTGTAAGCTTCTTTTTTATGTTTAAGATCCGCTAGGATCTCACCATTAAGCCAAGCTGGTCGCCTGCCATATTTACTATTCTTTCGACTCATCGGGATGGTTTGTCCCTGTAACCTCAACAGGGATTCCTTGAAATACAGCCGGCTCTCCTGGACTCCCTTCCCCTTCATGTTAGTCCCCCAGGGGATCCTGGCCATCTGTTCCCTGAGGGAGTCGAAGTCTGCTTTCCTGAAGTCCAGGGTCCGTATCCTGCTGCTTACCTTTCTTCCCTGCGTCAGGATCCTGAACTCAACCAACTCATGGTCACTGCCTCCCAGATTCCCATCCACTTTTGCTTCCCCGACTAATTCTACCCGGTTTGTGAGCAGCAGGTCAAGAAAAGCGCCCCCCCTAGTTGGCTCCCCTAGCACTTGCACCAGGAAATTGTCCCCTACGCTTTCCAAAAACTTCCTGGATTGTCTATGCACCGCTGTATTGCTCTCCCAGCAGATATCAGGAAAATTAAAGTCACCCATGAGAATCAGGGCATGCGATCTAGTAGCTTCCGTGAGTTGCCGGAAGAAAGCCTCATCCACGTCATCCCCCTGGTCCGGTGGTCTATAGCAGACTCCCACCACTACATCACTCTTGTTGCACACACTTCTAAACTTAATCCAGAGACACTCAGGTTTTTCCACAGTTTCGTACCGGAGCTCTGAGCAGTCATACTGCTCCCTTACATACAGTGCTACTCCCCCACCTTTTCTGCCCTGCCTGTCCTTCCTGAACAGTTTATAACCATCCATGACTGTACTCCAGTCATGTGAGTTATCCCACCAAGTCTCTGTTATTCCAATCACGTCATAGTTCCTTGACATCACCAGGACCTCCAGTTCTCCCTGCTTGTTTCCAAGGCTTTGTGCATTTGTATATAAGCACTTGAGATAACCTGTTGATCGCCCCTCATTCCCAGTATGAGGCAGGAGCCCTCCCCTCACAGACATTCCTGCCTGTGCTTCCTCCCGGTATCCCGCTTTCCCACTTACCTCAGGGCTTTGGTCTCCTTCCCCCGGTGAACCTAGTTTAAAGCCCTCCTCACTAGGTTAGCCAGCCTGCTGGCAAAGATGCTCTTCCCTCTCTTCGTAAGATGGAGCCCGTCTCTGCCCAGCACTCCTCCTTCATGGAACACCATCCCATGGTCAAAGAATCCAAAGCCTTCTCTCCGACACCACCTGCGTAGCCATTCGTTGACTTCCACGATTTGACGGTCCCTACCCAGGCCTTTTCCTTCCACGGGGAGGATGGACGAGAACACCACTTGCGCCTCCAACTCCTTTATCCTTCTTCCCAGAGCCACGTAGTCCGCAGTGATCCGCTCAAGGTCATTCTTGGCAGTATGCTTGAATCACTGTCGACAAAGGTGGACACGATCTGTCGACAGAGGGAGCAAATGTAGATATGCTTTGGCAACTTTGCTTTTGTTGATTCCCCCCCTTCCCCCCCCCGCCTTGGCGACATTAGTTTCATTGAAAAAGCTTGCCAGTGTAGACAAGCCTGTTGTGAGTAACATAAACCAGTAAACCAGTAAACCATTTCTCAGCATTCTCAGCATTTCTCAGCAGAATAAACACCTGCTTCCGGAGTGGGGTGTTCCACATACATACTGTCAGCCTATTACAGTCTGTTTTCTTCAACCATCAATGTACCATTTTGGTGTATAGATGCCCTTTTAACATAGAGCTTGTTTCTGGTTGTGAATGTGGTGGCAGATGGGTCTCACCTAAGGACTGTCAATGCTAAGGATAGGGGCTGCCCAACTTCTTCATAGTTAGGACCACATTTTCAGAGAGACGGTTGTGGAAACCTCCCCTCCCATTTGTAATTATGCAGACCACTTCTTTTCCCATTTGCTGTATTAGCAAGTATATCAACTACTTCAGAGAAAGTTAATAGTGATTAATATGATGGGTTAGGTTTTAATGTGCACTTAGCTGCTTCTGATGTAATTAAATTGGTAGAAATAAGAAGAGCCAGCATCATGTGAGCAACCATCTCTTCACAGACCTCCAGCGTGTGCTCTGTGCACCACCAGTTATCCATAAGGCACAGGTGAAGAACTGTTGCTTTAGGTTCATAGTAGTCTGATGCAGCAAACTGAGTCCATCCCATTTGTGAGTACAGCAGAAGGATCTGATTTAAATCGGGATTTTTATATACAATATTACAACTTTAATTTTTCCTAAAGAAAAGTTCCATCTCATTGATTTGTGATAGAGCCAAAGCATTTTGACTCATGTATTTGCTTTATTTAGAAATACAGACTACCTGTTAGGTGAATGCTGTTTGAAAACATGCTTGTGCCTTTTTTGAACAAATACTTGTCTTTATTTTACACAACAGCATATAATGACTGACTATATATAATTTGTGGTGATGTTAATATATTGTGTAAGGTAAACTGTGAGAATTAAATAAAACCATTAGTCCTGACATTTTGTACTTATTGCATTTTTAAATTCAACAGCAGAATGTTCATTGCATTGTCACTTTTGAAATTATACAAACATTACCAATATATTTTTTCCCCATGAGCAACTTTAATGAATGACAACTTAGGCTTGAATAAAGACTGGTAGTGGATGGGTCATTACACAAAGTAAAACTATTTCTCCATGTTTATTCCCTTCCCACTTCTCCCCCTCCCCCCCCCACGCTGTTCCTCAGACGTTCTTGTCAACTGCTGGACGTGGCCCACCTTGATTATCACTACAAAAGGTCCCTCTTACACTCTCCTTACAGTGTGTATGGTAATGCCCATTGTTTCATGTTCTCTGTGTATATAAATCTCCCCACTGTATTTTCCACTGTATGCATCCGATGAAGTGAGCTGTATGCTCAAATAAATTTGATAGTCTCTAAGGTGCCACAAGTCCTCCTTTTTTTTAATGAATGACTTCTTCTCTAATGATCTATTCGTATGTTTTGCACATGCCATTAGGTACTGGATGCTATTTATTTATATAGTGCCAAATGTAAGTCTTTTAACAGCCTGAAGGCCAAAACTGGAATATTCATGCCCAAAATAATCCCCTCACACCCCACGCTCAACTGATTACAGTAACTGACTAGTGATATAGTAAAGATGAAACTTAACGATTTCTGCAGAAATGCCATGGAATTAGAGCTGAGTGAAATTTTTTTGCTTGCCCAAATATTCAGTTTCAGGATGACTGAAACTATTCATGAATTTGGGTTGAATTTGGAAAATAGTTTTAATTGAATAAAAAAGGGGGAAATTTTTTTTAAGTCAAAATGGTTCATTTTGACATTTTGTTTTGAAATGAGCTGTCTCATTTAGAAAACATAAATTCAGATTGACCTGAATTAATTTTTTTTTTTTTTGGACAAGAAATTGAAGAAAAAAATCAGTTTTGATTAAAAACGAAACGTTTTTTCCAGATTTTTTGGTTCAACCACTGAACCAAAAAATTATTTGTTCAGTTCTAATTGGAATTACCTCTTTCACCCTAATTTCTGTTTACACAAATGTCTTTGCTCCAAAATTGCATCATACCAGTCTATAATTTTCCTTCCCAGCATGCACTGGTAGTTTGGAATATTTTGGGCTATAGAATTTCCCAGGGTTCTTGACACTTTGTTTATAGCCAGACATTACAACAACCAAGTCAAAATCTCTTACGAAACAGGCATTAAGGGACAAATCTTCCATAAATCCAAATAATGGTCTTGGCTCAAGTGAGATCCTGGAATGGAATCTTCTTTCCCCATTTTTACATTGCAACTGCTAGTGCTGCCTCAGGGCTGCAGGGTTGAACCTACATCTTCTGCAAGTATTTAGATGGTAGATGTCCGCACTTGTGGCTCCACATCCAAATCCCCCCTGCATGATCTGATATGGTAGGGAGAGTCCCTGGGAAGCACAGATGCTTTAGTATTCTGGCTATCCCTTATGGAGTGAAGTCTTTCCCACCTCTGAATGGGTGGACGGGATTTGATCCTGCCCTAGAAAGAGTGAGTTTTAGAGAACACCGGGGTTCCTTCTATAGTTCAGGCTGTAACCTTTCTTTATTGGATACAATTAACTTAGGCTTGAATAGAGACTGGGAGTGGCTAAGTTATTATGCAAGGTAACCTATTTCCCCTTTGTTTTCCTAACCACCCCCCCCCCCACTCCCTTCCTCAGACGTTCTTGTTAAACCCTGGATTTGTGCTGGAAATGGCCCACCTTGATTATCATACACATTGTAAGGAGAGTGATCACTTTACATAAGCTATTACCAGCAGGAGACTGGGGTGGGGGGAGAGAGAATCTTTTGTAGTGATAAACACCCATTTTTTCATGATTTGTGTGTATAAAAACATCTTCTGTATTTTCCACAGTATGCATCCGATGAAGTGAGCTGTAGCTCACGAAAGCTTATGCTCAAATAAATTGGTTAGTCTCTAAGGTGCCACAAGTACTCCTTTTCTTTCTTTATCCATGTTTCATTAAATGTATCATGTTTATATTTATCATGTTTCATTAAATAAGTTGTTTGGACATGGACCACATGTGGGTGAGTCCTGTGATGGAAATTGCAGAGAGATGATGTGCACAGCATACAGTTTCAGCGACTGTCACGGTATTTGTTGCTTCACTTAAGGGCCCAGCTCCTGAGGACAAGTGACGAGTTAAGAATCCCTGCTCTCATTTAAAAAAAGAAAAAAGTGAGTTTCTTGCTCTCAGGAGCGTGGAGAAAATCTTGGAAAGGACAGTGAATTATGGATCTTAGTGTACAAAGGGTTGAGATTTTTTTTAAAAAAATCTAATCTTTAAACACGTATTCATGCTTTGGAAGCACCTAAATCCCTAATCCAGGATTGGGCCTCTCTTGTGCTAACACACAGTAAGAGACACTCATTACCCTAAGAAGTTTACACTTTAAAATATTCTGCCTTTAAAAAACAAACCAACCCCACAACAGACCACTCCCCCTAAAAAACTACTTTTATCTTCCCTGAAGGGTGGGTACAGTGCCTGATAGAGGCCGTCTTGGATATTATTTTGATGTTCAGTTGATGCAGGCTTTGACTCTCTGAACAGTGGTAAACATGAAAGCTCCTCTCTTTTTATTGTGTGAGCAAATGGAATGTTTTGGAGTTTCCTCGCTTACTAGTGCCTCCTGCCCCCTTTACTCAGGAGCCTCCCAATTTCTTGAAATTTGTCCAGGATCACAGGCTTTTTATATAATCCTGTGATGTAGAGGACTTTGTTTATATATCTTGGTGCTGTTGGCCCTCTTCCTGTTCTCCCTGCATACAACCCAGGATGCCATCTCTCCTTGTGTTTCTTTCCATTCTAGGGCTAGGAGGTTCACAGATTGATTGATTGAATGTGGGAGAGCTGGAAAGTCCAGATGAATAGTAACTTTGGTCAGTTGAAGATAATCTGTTTATCTCTTGCAAAGTGCCCTGCCAGCAGTGATTAAATGTGTGTGAGAGGTTGGAATAACCCTGCTGTAAAACAATAGAGGCAAATGCAATCTGGATATGTTATGTAATTCCCTTTCGAGAAGGCTCTGAACTGGGTCATATCTGTGTGAGAAATAAAGGCAGGCTGGTGTCTGTGTAATTCGTACCTGCCTGTTCAGTGTTCAGGTTGTGTATCCCAGTTTTTTCAGCAGAGCTTATGCAATTGAAAATTATTAGGGGAGCTGCCAAGATCTTGGGTGGAGGTGGGGCAGAAGGGATGTCTACCTGATAACATGAACGGAAGAGTTTATCATATTTTTATGACACTGGAATCCTTTACAAAGCTTCTGTTTTACCCCTGCATATCACGCAAACTGTGGAATAGTTTGTTAGATTGTTAAGATGCACTTGCTACTGATTTCAAAGTACCTTAATAAGTTGTGCATCAAAAAAACAAACAAACCAGAAACGGAGTGAGAACCTGATAAACCTTTACATATGTAAAGTGCCTTTATAAAGAGGATGTGATCAATTGTTCTGCATGTTTACTGAAGGTAGGACAAAGATCTAATAGGCTTAATCTGCAGGAAAGGAAATTTAGGTTAGATATTAGGAAAAACTTTCTAGCTATGGGGGTGGTTAAACTCTGGAATAGGCTTCCAAGGGAGATTGTGGAATCTGCGTCATTGGAGGTTTTTAAGAACAGGTTGGACAAAGGTATCAGGGATGGTCTAGGTTTGCTTGATCCTGCCTCAGCACACATGGATGGACTAGGTGACCTCTTGAAATCCCTTTCCTCCCAGCATTTCTATGATTCTATGATGCACTGCAAATGAAGGTGTGACCATTGCATGTGTGGGCATACCCATAATAGTTATAATCTAGCTAGCATGAGTAACAATAGCAGTGTAGATGTGGTGGCATGCACTTCAACACAGGCTGGCAAAGAACAAGTCCAGTACATACTCTGGTTGATAGCCTGTTCTGAAATCCATGCCATCATGTCTACACTGTTGCTGTGACCCTTGCAAGCTAGACTAAAGTTATTACAGGTGTGTGTACACATGATACAATCACATCTCCACTTGCAATGTAGACATACACCAAGTGATCCTCTTCCCCCCCCGTCCCAAAAAAAAAAAAATCCAGTGAGACCACAGTTCTAATCTTTCTGTGAATTATACAGGCAACACCAGCAGCTTCTCAATTACAGGTCTGAAAGCAACCTGACTATTTAAGCTAAAAGAAAATAGAAATATATTTTTAGACCTGTGCATCAGTTGGAAGGTATGTTTTTTGTTGCTTACAGGTGCAAATAAATTGCTGCTCTGAAATAAACATCAGAATTTAGCACAGCACTTATTGTCAAGAAAAACTTTTTATAGTAGACTGGTTTATGCTTCCTCCCTTGCTCCCTCTTTTTTTTTTTCTCAGTAGCTGCTGTGGTCATTTGTGGGTGATCTAGAGCAGTGTTTCTCAACCTTTTTGATACCAGGGACTGGCTAGCTGCCTTCCTAAACTGTGCCAGGGAGATCTCGGGGACCAGCATCAGTCTATGGATCAGTCGTAGAGAAACACTGATCCTAGAGCATGGAGCAAATAGTAGTGAGTCTGGGGATCTGTGGACAGATCCTTAGCTGGAGTGAATTGCCATGGATCCATTTAAGTCAGCTGAGATTTGTGTTGTATCTGCCTTCTGCTGGACTCCAACAACCAACCTATCCTGTTTAGTCCACTAAACAGCTGTTGAACTGTAAGAACTTTTGGTTGCTTCCACCAAAGACTAGAATTGAACCTGTAATCCAGTGATGAAAGGCTCCGTATCACAATACCAATGCCCTGAGCCATTGTCTTACCTTGATTTCATTTTCTTTTGTTCTCTTGCTTTCCCTTCGTGTCTTGCTGACACTTTCTCACTGTTACTCTTGTCTCGGTCTGATTACTTTAACTGGAATAATTTTAACAGACTTAGCTGTTAGATTTGTATTTTTTCAGGCCTTATTTTACAGGGTTGTGAGGTGTTTCTTAACTTCCAGGATATCCAGCCTATAGTGCACTGTGTTAATACAAATAATATACCAGAAAACGAAAGTTCTGCATATTTTATGAAAAGTTTATGTAGATATTGAAAGCTTGCCTACGGGCCTATTTTAACTGCTTGGAAAAGCGTTTTAGAGACTCATGTCCTTTTAAAATATGTATTTCAATTCCCAAATACATTGCTGCTGAAATCTTCAGTGGCATCGGTGCTAGGGGAAAAAGTAGATGATTGACAATGCATGAAGAACAGGGAAAATGTTTGATAAGGCACATGTAGGGCCATGCTGGTTATGTTGAATGGTGACCTTTCAAGGGTCAAGTTTGAACACATCTTGAGCTTTTTTCCAAGGATGGATTCGTTATCTACCATTATCTTCATTTTCTCTCCTTTGACACTTTGCTTTCCACCCACCCTATCCAATACTAAGATTCCCTAACCCTGTACAGCTGTCATATGACACTGTTCTCCTTGAAACACAGCTGAGACACTTCCAGACAGAAAGATCTGTCATGAAATCCATGCTGGGGCAATAGGTGGTCTGAGCTGACAAACCTGTGCTTTCATGATCACCTTGGTCTTTATTTCCATGATCACCTTGGTCTTTACTTTCTCATTCTATACAGAGGCTCCGACTGTGACAAACTGAGATGGGACTAGGTGAGAGTTTCTCTGCAGCCCAGCATTCGTGTCCCATTCCCTACAGGAAGTAGCTGTAACCTGTCTTTTTTGGGCTGATGTATTGTTATCCCCTCCTGAGCTTTTATTCTTCTCCTTGCCTTCCTTTAAAAGGGATGGTTCAACCAATGGATCCTGGGCCCTTGTCAGAGTCTTTCTTCATGTTGTATTAAGGGAAGTTTGTCTTTGCCTATAGGATACACAGACCACTGTGAAAAGTTGAAGGCACTCAGATTAATAGGCTGCAGTATAAAATCCCATGGTACATAAAGTCTGTATGTGAAACTGAATTGCTGGACCATGAAGAGGTGTCAAATGATCATCTCAATCCACTTTCTGTTTCCTGGAAGTGACTTTTTCAGCTGGCATTTTGAACCTAAGCTTCAGACACACAGCAACATCTGAAATCAAATTGAAAGGTCACCTTTGTCTTTAATAGTTGTACATTTGGATAGTAATATCTTGGATTTTTTTAGGTGTTTGCATAATTTTTTATATAAAATATGAATATTTTAGCAGCAGCTTGTTATGCCAGTATTCACAAGAGGATTCTCCTGGCCTGCATGTACTAAGAATAACAAGCAAGATGTTCTGGCTTGAGTGATTAGTTGTTACATGTCGTTGAGCCTCTGATTCTGGTTCCAGAGCTCTGAGCCTCCATCATCTTGGTACATTGCTGGTGAGCGTAGTGACTCTGCTATCTACAGATGACTTTGCCTGTGTTGTGAGGACTTCCTTTTAGAAGTTGAGAGCTAATTTTGTTTCGTATTTATTCACTCTGGGTCACGGGAGGAAGCACATGTGAAAAGTTCATTGGGGGTAGATCAGGGGACAGTGTGGAGGTCTTTCATATCATACTTTGGCTAATATGTTTAATTCCCTGGGTGTATAGTCAGGTTTTCAAACCTTATATGTAAGTGGATGGGTATGATTTGGGTGTGTGACAGGGAGAGGGTCAGATTGATTATATAAATTAGAAAAGAGAAGTGTGGTATAGAGTGACTGAAAATATAGAGGAGGAGGTAGAGAACACACTGTAGGGAGAGAAAAAAGGATGGGGAAAAGGAAACCTACACAGAAGAGGAATCCACAGAGAAAGTAGACAGCATTACCACTGCTGTAGGAAAGAATAGGTGGAGTGAAGCCAGCAAGGGGAAGAAAGCTTACAAAAGTAAGAGAGATTAGTAATTAAAAATAATAATAATAATAATTAATAAAGAGGAATAACGGTACACAATAAGCAGTGCACGCATGTTTATTTGCATTCTGCAGGTTTTGGCCTTGGTGCATAGGTTCTGTCACGGTAGCACAGACATCTTTCACTATGGCTTCTTTGCTTAATTTTTGAGTATTGGCTAAATTTTTCAAGCCCTGGCAATAACTCATGCAAGATCTGTGAATAGATTGGGTGCGGGTTACTGCCTTCCTCATCTCCTCTTTAACGATTGTGTCCATGATTCTCTCTTCTGAGAGGATTCTGATGTCCAGGATGAATATTAACTGTAGTTATGGGACCACACAAACTTGTCATGGGTTGCACTTGGGAGGCTTTTATATCTGAAATTCTGCATGACTGAGTTTTTCTTGAATGGATTTTTTCTTCCTACTCCTGCAGGGCTGCCTTGCAATAGACCATGAGCAGGTAATGCACAAGGAGCACCACTGGGAATCATGTCGGACGAGTCAATCTCAGGGAGTGATCCAGACCTGGACCCGGACTTGGAGCAGGAGGATATGGAAGAGGAGGAGGAGGAAGATGAAGAGGCAATGGAGGAGGACAATGACGGGGATGACGAGGAAGACTTACTCGATGAGAATGGTGAGTGATTGAGGTTGTGAGAACACACAAACACTTTACCATGCATAATCACTGGAACTGCTAATTCTCAACGTATGGCTTTGGGGAGCCCCATGGAAATAAAATCTAAATAGAGAGGGGAGAAAACAAACCTCCATTATGGGTTTTGCTGAGCATTTCAAGTGTAGAGACTGCTCATGCGTCAAACGTTTCCCAAAGAAAAATGTAGACTGTTTGAACTATTGAATGAATCCCTCTTTGGTGTTCTGTCTTCACCCTTCCTGGATGTCTGGGATTATTTCTGATTGCAGTGGCTGGAATTCCGCTTCATTTGTTTGTGAGTATGTGGGTGGTACTGTTTTATTATTAATATTGACAGAGAGTCACTTGTTTTCTGCCTCTGAGAAAGGATATGGATTAATCACATTTCAAAAATTTGATGTTCAGGGTGAACTACTGATAAGAAATGAAACCTAGAGTACTGTAACAGATGCAGTTGTGAGTATTGGCATTCAGATGCCGTTCTCCAAGGCTTCTGGTTATATCTGTATTAAAACCTGGGTTTGGAAAACCTTTGTTTAGTACTGGTGGAATGAGATAATAGAACAGCTCTGCTGTCCATCTAGTGGTTCTGGCTCTGATCTAATATAGTTCTGTATTTTTAAGTCTCTAACAGAAACTGTCATAGGACTCCTGCTTTTAGTTTGACTTTGTGTCGAAGAAGTGTAACTTACAGCAGTGGGGCCTGTGGTTAGAGCAGGGGACTGAAAATAAGGACTTCAAAGTATATTCATGGATGTGTCACTGTGGCTGATTCTGTGTGATCTTGAGCCTGTCTTTAATCTTTCCAGGTCTCAGTTTTCTAATCTGGTAACATTATGATACTTTCCTGTACATATTTGTAATCTTAATTCAAGTTTGTAAAGAACTTTGATATTTTTGAATCCTTATTAAAGAAATGCCTAACACTATTAAAAGGACACAGTTGGGTCAACTTTGCCCCATAACTTAAGTTTTTTAAAAATAAACCTCAAGACCAATATATTTTAAAATTTATTTATTAAAATTCCAATGGAAAAGTGTGGGGTTTTTTTTAAATAAACATTCCTCTTCATCTATTTTGCAACCCCTAAATTGCAGCATTGTGAAGATGGTGCATGAAATTGAAAGTGAAATTGACTTGAAACTGACTAGCCTATTTTCATTGTCTAGTTTGAGGGAAATGGAAGAAGTACATAACATAAATAGAGAAAAACTAAGTAGACTTCCAAAATAATTTGTTTTGTCAACCTCATGTGTTATCTGTAAAGCAAATAAGGAGACCAAAAATGTGAACTCGTGCTCCTCTCTGCTTCTGTGAGCGTAGGGGTGCTTGTGCCAAAACCCAGAGAGCCCAGCTTTTGGAAAGTGGGGAGGGGGCAGCGTAGTATTATCTTGAGAAATTTCCCTCTCTTTGTTGTGAATACACTATGCATTCTTATTTGAGGCAGGCTCCATCAATAGTGGGCTGCTAAGGGACAGCTCCTTCATGGGGGATCAGTGGGTTCTGTAGGCTGAACCCCCTGTTACATATGTGGGGTTGGGAGTTAGGGCAAATCCCATGATTCAGATAAAAAAATGAAGAAGAGTGAAAATTTGCTGAGTCTAGTCTTCTATGTGACAGTTACCCAGGTAGGTGGGCATGGGACCCTGACTTAATCTGATAGCATCCTATAAATTGGGCTTGTTACTGTCTGTGTACAATCCTAAATGAGGATAGAGGAGGAATGCAATAGCCTCTGTAATTGTTATATGAAGTGTAGGTGTAGCCATGTCAATCCCAGGATATTAGAGAGACCAGGTAGGTGAGGTGGTAATATCTTTTATTGGACAAACTTCTGCTGGTGAGAGAGACAAGCTTTCAATCTTACACAGAAGAGCTCTGTGTAAAATCAAAAGCTTGTCTCTGTCACCAACAAAAATTGGTCCAATAAAAGATATTGCCTCACCCGCCTTGTCTCTGTAATGGTTAGCCCATCAAACATCCCATTTAATCAGGGAATATTTGTGTCTAAGGCAAGAAAGGGCCTTATTGCTGAAAAAAGGTGCTGTTGGTGAGGGGAAAAATATAATTTTACTTGCACTTTTTCTGCAGTGCTGGAAGATAGATGTTAGTCTGTTGCCTTCTACTTTTGACCTATGCTGAATTCCTTTCAGTTCTGGAAGGACTGTCTTTAAACTGCCACTGTGATTCCAAGGAGGAAAGATGGGTGCCTTCCAATCTCTTCAACCCCTAACAGAGAACCCCTGTTCTAGTGGGGGTGGCTGTTTCAAGAGGAAAGGGGGCAAATCATTTTTGCTACTTCCCAGAAGATTTAAGAATAATGATTTAACAGCATTTCATGTGTGTGGGTGAATGTTAAGGGAAAAGAGATCCCAGGGTCGATGGATTTTTTTTTTTTCTTCCTCCTCCTTCTGGGCAGCATAAGACACTGCAGCTGCTCCTTGGGGAACACTATATTTTTATTAGATGATTCCATCTGCTATAGTACAGGAGCATAACAAACTTTATTGCTCCTTGCATTCTGCCTCAGATCTTTGATGCAAGCAGTCTGAACAGTTCGGCCCTTCTTGGTGTGTGACTGGAAACTGGGGGGTGAGGCAGGGAAAAAGTGGAGCCTGTCATAATAAAACTGGCATGGAAAGGAGGCTCCTCTGTTTATGGAGGTGGGGATGAAACAAAAGGAAGGACTTGCCTCTAGCCCAGGAGCGTTTTGAAATTGATCAGGAGGGTTTGTATTTTTAAGCCCTGCTGTGTCTCTGTGCAAACGTCATACTGATCCATGCTAGTAAATAATAACGTATATAAATAAATGTAAAAGCATTATCGATAGCCTATAACTCACCCAACAAAATACTATTTTCAGAGCAGGAGGATTTATTTTGGTGGGAGGCTAGGTATGTAATCTCCCCCTTTTCTCCCTGCTAAAGGACTCTACATTGCTCCTTTTTATTTTGGCTGATTATACACGGTATGAAATTCTAGTGGTTTCATAGACTCATAGACTTTAAGGTCAGAAGGGACTACTATGATCGTCTAGTCTGACCTCCTGCACAACGCAGGCCACAGAATCTCACCCACCCACTCCTGTAACAAACCCCTAACCTAAGTCTGAGCTGTTGAAGTCCTCAACTCGTGGTTTAAAGACTTCAAGGTGCAGAGAATCCTCCAGCAAGTGACCCATTCCCCACGCTGCAGAGGAAGGCAAAAAACCCCCAGGGCCTCTGTCAATCTGCTCTAGAGGAAAATTCCTTCCTGACCCCAAATATGGCAATCGGCTAAACCCTGAGCATGTGGGCAAGACTCACCAGAACTGGATGCACCTCCCTTTGGAGCCCATCAGCATTACGTCTAAGTCAGCTGGTGGGGAACTCTGAGTGAGGCAAGGTGTATATTACAGCTTGGGCGTATAAATAATTTCCTCTGCATGCCAGGTGATTTACTTGCTAGTTAACATCCTGTGTATTGGCATGTATTTAAACCTTGTGGGCTTCTCTGCGCTGGGAAATTAGATAATGATACACAACCCTGATGGGTCACAGTAACTAACACACTGTTCAACATGACATACCATTAATTGAAGACTAGGACTGTTGTGTATAATATTGTGTCAGCTGGTTGTGGTTGACCCAACGCAGACAAGCCCAGAGTCTCAACTGCATGTAGTGTATCAGAAAAAGGCATTTCTCAGGTCCATTTAGGCCTCAGATTTGTTTTATAAAAACAAGTTTTTCCAATAATCTAGAATTAATAGAAGTATTTCCACAGTTGTTTAATAGGGATATTTTACTTGCATTTAAACTGACCTCATCAGTCTCTGCGGCCCAGACACTGCAGCACTATGCCAGTTTAATGAGAACAAGAAAGTAAAAATCTCTAGAAACTGTCTTTTCTGTTTCAGTTATTCAACGTGAGTGAAATGCTCTGTGTCCGTTCAGCACCTAGCACAGAGGGGTCATGGTCTGTGATTAGGGCTCCTGGGTGCTTCAGTAATACAAAATAATAAATTAACAAGCAGCATTAATGATGAAAATATGTGATATTGATGCTTTCATTTTAACGATCTAAAGAGTTATTAGTACAGGTAAAGGTGTGTGTGATGGTTCTTATTTAGGCAAAAGCACCATTCATTTCAATGGGAGCTTTGCTTGAGTAAGTAGGATTGCAGGTTTTGTCCCTTATTTTGGACCTGCCAGTATCCTTTTGATACAGTGAGTCTTACATTTCTGTCAGAGAAAAGTATCGTAAATTCATGCAGGATGAGGGAATAGGCCCTTCAGACTCAGCAAAATGTCTGTGTACAGGATATGTTCTGTAGAACCTCACCACCTCCTGTAAGACCATGTCCTGTATATAGACATTTTGCAAAAAGAAAAGGAGTACTTGTGGCACCTTAGAGACTAACAAATTTATCTGAGCTTAAGCTTTCGTGAGCTACAGCTCGCTTCGTCGGATGCATCCAATGAAGCGAGCTGTAGCTCACGAAAGCTTACGCTCAGATAAATTTGTTAGTCTCTAAGGTGCCACAAGTACTCCTTTTCTTTTTGCGGATACAGACTAACACGGCTGCTACTCTGAAAATAGACATTTTGCTAAGTCTGCAGTGGTGACATTGAAAATCCCTTCTCTGTGTTTTGAGGAGAACACTGTACTTTATTTTGATTTCTGTTTTTCTTTTCTAGTAAATCTGGCATGGGCCAGTTGACTGTATTGCTAGTTTTCTCTGTGAACTCATGTCTTGAGTTCTATTTGTGTCGAGCATATTCTGCCAGGGGTGTAAAGGAGGGAGGGAGGTGGCATTTTAGTGTGTACAGGATTTACCTTCGTAAGTCTTGGAGGAACATGGGAAGATACTTTGGGTTTAAGTAAAGATGAGGGGGCGTCTTTCTGGCTGACTCCAGCATTTTAACTAACCCCATGAACTGGGTTACCTGGTGTTACCTAAAAGATTTCCACTGGAGTGGGCGTGGCCTGAATAGTGATGTGGGAAGGAAGGATAAGGCCCTCCCTAACACACACCCTCCCCCCCGCCCCCCCTTCAGGGTATTGCAGACTAACAATGCTTCAGGCCAGTCTGTCAGTCTCTCTCTCTGTGTTTAGCCTTTCGAAAAACACAAACTCTCTCGTTCCTAGTCTTCAGTGGTTTTTATAAAGGAAAGTTCCAAACAAAAGCGATGTTCTTTCCTCCCCCACTCCATCTTTCCCCCTATCCTCCCCAGCTTTCTGACAACAGCTTCCTGTCTGAGAGAGTGGTACAAAGTCTGGTGTAGTCGAAATGTTATGTAACCTGGAGTAATGACTTGCTTTACTTCTTTAAAAGGAGGTGATGTCACCAGAGCGCTCCTTCCCTCTAACCCATTGATTGGGCTGTTGGGTCTTGCTGGTCTAGTAAAACAAGGTGAAATTATAACTACTACTTGGCTTTTTTTCCTTTGGATCTATTGTGTACGAAGAAATACAAAATGAAAATCCTTCTGTGTAATTTCAGAGCAGCCCACATCCACTGGTCTGTGTTTTCTGTGCGGATTCTTTCCAATGTTCCTTTTACCCGCTAGGGTTTCCCAGGGTTTCCTAAGGCCTCCCTGAACATGGGGAGTAACACAGTTGTACAGGGAGCAGAGGTCAGATATAGAAACCATTTATTAGCTGATCAAAGGAATGCTGCCAGATGGAAGAAAAAGATCTCTTTTTTTCTCTTTTCTATTTTGTTTCTATGTAGGAGACTCAGGGTTTGTCACTTATTGTCCAGAAAAACTGGTAGTGTTGTTTTTCCACAAATATGCCTAAAGGTTGTCAGTACCTTTCTGTACTAATTTGTATTATTTTTCATGTGCTCCTTCACAATCAACTCTCCATAGCTCACAATCAATTTTAATAATAATTCTTTGCACTTGTATAGTATCTTTCATCTGCAACTTTAAAAACACTGCAGGAACACGAATGAAAGAAGCTTCACAACACAATGAGATTGGTGCTGTCTCGATTGTACAGATGAGGAAACTGAGGTGGGAGGGGAGGGAATGACTTCATAGAATCATAGAATATCAGGGTTGGAAGGGACCTCATGAGGTCATCTCGTCCAACCCCCTGCTCAAAGCAGGACCAATCCCCAATTTTTTTTGCCCTAGATCCCTAAATGGCCCCCTCAAGGATTGAATTTATAACCCAGGGTTTAGCAGGCCAGTGCTCAAACCACTGAGCTATCCCTCCCCCTACTGAGTCAGTAATGGAGCCGGGAACAGAATCCATGAATCTTGACTCCCAGTCCTCTGCTCTATCTTTTAGACAACACCCCCAATAGTTTTACCTGAAGCGTATAATGAACATAGTTAAACGCTTCCTTGGGGTGGGGGGAAGTAAACTAAATATCAGCTCCTGGTTTAATTTTTCTTTAATTTCAGCAGGCATTTTACTAGAATATGCTGATTTCACCAAAACATGGTAGCTCAGGTTAAATCAAAGATGTACTTATTTTACTTTATATTATATTATATTATATTATATTATATTATATATTATATTATATTATATTATATTATATTATATGTTGCAGGGGTGCAAGAGCGCGTTTGGAAGAAGATCTTTTTAGTTAAATGCCATTATTCTAAGAATAAGTTGTTTTGCTCAGTATAGTTTAAAAATTCTCCTTCTGAAGCATGAGGCTGAAATCTGAAACAGTATGTAGTTTGTAGTTGTGATAGTGCTCTCTGGCTTGCAAAAGGCATTGTAGGTATGGATAAATGTGTTCCATTACTGTGTTTTTGCTTCCCATTATGTACTCTCTGGTTTGTAATTGTTGGATTGCTCATGGATACTATAAATGAGTGTCTAAGTGAATTAATGTGGGAAAGAAAACATCCCAAAATTACATGAACAAAGATATAAAGTGAAAAAAGTTGATCAAATTTGTACCTGTGGCCTGATCCAAAGATCATTAAAGTTCGTAGAAAGACTCCCAGTGGGCTTTGGATGAAATTCTGTTTTAAAAAAAACCCAACCACCCCAAAACCAAAATACATATAATTGCTGCTGAAACATATTTTGTAGGTAGAATTTGATGTAGTTCAGAGGTTCTAGATTGATTAGCAGCATCTAAACCATCCCTCCCCCCATTTTCCCCACGTGCGGGCATGGGATACTTCTATGGGATACCTAGGCAGCAGTGACCATGAGATGGTTGAATTCAGGATCCTCACAAAAGGAAGAAAGGAGAATAGCAAAATAGTGACCCTGGACTTCAGAAAAGCAGACTCCCTTAGGGAACTGATAGGCAGGATCCCCGGGGAGGCTAATATGTGGGGGCAAGGAGTCCAGGAGAGCTGGCTGTATTTTAAAGAAGCCTGATTGAGGGCGCAGGAACAAACTATCCCGAAGTGCAGAAAGAAAAGCGGCAGGCAACCAGCTTGGCTTATCAGTGAAATAGTCAGTGAGCTTAAACTCAAAAAGGAAGCTTACAAGAAGTGGAAATTTGGACAGATGGCTAGGGAGGAGTATAAAAATATTGTTAGAGCATGCAGGGGTGTAATCAGGAAGGCCAAGACACAATTGGAGTTGCAGCTAGCAAGGGATGTGAAAGGTAACAAGAAAGGTTTCTACAGGTATGTTAGCAACAAGAAGGTGGTCAGGGAAAGTGTGGGACCCTTACTGAATGGGGGGAGGCAACATGAATTCACCAAGGGCAAGTCATGCCGGACCAACCTGATTGCCTTCTATGATGAGATAACTGGCTCTGTGGATATGGGGAAAGCAGTGGATGTGATATATCTTGACTTTAGCAAAGCTTTTGATAAGGTCTCCCACAATATTCTTGCTAGCAAGTTAAAAAAGTATGGATTGGATGAATGGACTATAAGGTGGATGGAAAGTTGGCTAGATTGTCGGGCTCAACGGGTAGTGATCAACGGCTCGAAGTTAGCTGGTATCAAGCGGAGTGCCCCAGGTGTTGGTCCTGGGGCCGGTTTTGTTCAACATCTTTATCAATGATCTGGATGATGGGGTGGATTGCACCCTCAGCAAGTTCGCAGATGACATTAAACTGGGGGGAGAGGTAGATAAGCTGGAGGGTAGGGATAGGGTCCAGAGTGACCTAGACAAATTGGAGGATTGGGCCAAAAGAAATCTGATGAGGTTCAACAAGGACAAGTGCAGAGTCCTGCACTTAGGAAGAGAGAAAAGCCATGCACCGCACAGACTGGTGGACCGACTGGCTAAACAGACCCATGCACAGACTGGTGGACTGACTGGCTAAACAGCAGTTCTGCAGAAAAGGACCTGGGGATTACAGTGGACGAGAAGCTGGATCTGAGTCATCAGTATGCCCTTGTTGCCAGGAAGGGCAACGGCATATTGGGCTGTATTAGTAAGAGCATTGCCAGCAGATCGAGGGAAGTGATTATTCCCCTCTATTCGGCACTGGTGAGGCCACACATGGAGTATTGCATCTAGTTTTGGGTCCCCCACTACGGAAAGGATGTGGAGAAATTGGAGAGAGTCCAGCGGAGGGCTACAAAAATGATTAGGGGGCTGGGGCACATGACTTACAAGTAGAGGCTGAGGGAACTGGGGTTATTTAGTCTGCAGAAGAGAAGAGTGAGGGGGGATTTGATAGCAGCCTTCAACTACCTGAAGGGGGGTTCCAAAGAGGATGGAGCTCAGCTGTTCTCAGTGGTGGCAGATAACAGAACAAGAAGCAATGGTCTCAAGTTGCAGTGGGGGAAGTCTAGGTTGGATATTAGGAAACACTATTTCACTAGGAGGGTGGTGAAGCACTGGAATGGGTTACCTAGGGAGGTGGTGGAATCTCCATCCTTAGAGGTTTTTAAGGCCCAGCTTGACAAAGCCTTGGCTGGGATGATTTAGTCAGTGTTGGTCCTGCTTTGAGCAGGAGATTGGACTAGATGACCTCCTGAGGTCTCTTCCAACCCTAATATTCTATGATTCTATTTTCTCATGTTTTTTTCCATGATGGTGATGAAGTTACGGAGAGGATGTGATGTTTTGGGGACCACCCAGACCAGTAAGGGGTTTTGTCATTAACTGCCCTGTGACCTTGGGGGGCCTTCATGGTGGTTCAGATCCCCGACACCAGTAGCCATCCCACAAGCACAAGGTCTCGCCCTGGCTTTTATCAGGCTAGTTACTGCTTGCAAGGTGACACCAGGACCCCCTTCTCCCCCCCCCCCCCATCCTGAATATCCCCAAATTCATCCTCCCTGAGTTTTAATTACCAGTACTTTGACTGTTCCCCACTGGTTTGTCACCCCCAAAGGTGTGAAACCAGTCCCCCAGTTACCAGCTTTCTTTGGGATACACACTTCACACAGTTTTGCACACCAGAAACCTGCTTGGGGTAAAAATAAACCAAAAGGTTCTTTAATAGAAAAAACACAGATTCAGAGATGAAATAGAAAGAGAAAGGAAACATATACAAGTAACACTGAAAATCGACATAAAAATGCAACTTCAGGCTTTATACTTCCGTATTAGATAAAATCCCTTTTTTTAAATACAAGTTACTTATTGCCCATGAACAAGGGAATGGAAGGAGGACATACCAATTATCTAGTACTAGCACATAGAATATTGTTTGTGCTAGTACTAGATGCTAATTGATATGTCCTCCTTCCATTCTCCTCAGTGACTTACAAGCAATCCAGATTTGTAGACAGCCTCAACTTGTTGATGAGCAATGGGGTGTGCAGAGAGCAGCTGTTAGAAATTCAGCAGCATGCGAGACAGCTGTGGGAATGAGGAGGAGCAGCATAGATGGCACAGAGTAGTTAAGATGGGAAAGAGAAGGAATGGTCTGGCTTGCAGAGAGTAGCTGTTGTTCTTCTGCAGCTCTTGTGTTCTATCAGAAGGCAGGATACTGGGCTAGATGGACCATTAGTCTTACCTTGTATGACTGCTTTTATGTTCTTATTGGAAGGTGAACAGCATGTAAGAAGCGGTAGGAAAGAAAAGGAGGCAGAGAATATGTAGCATGGCCATTGTCCAGTCGTGGAGATCTTTCTTACTGTGTGTCTGTGTAATACAGCTGAGATATAACAAAAACATTGGATCCAAAGAAATTAGTAGAGGAGCAATTTTCTAGTTACTCTGATAAGACTGGCCTCACAAAAGGATATTCCATAAATGGGCTTATCTATAATAAATTACCTCCCATGAAGAGATCATTTTATGAACTGACAGTTTCTGGCACAAGAACTCTACTTGGGTGTGCTGATGGTATGTGGTGCATATTTGTTATGGTAAATGATGATGACAACACTGGATCTTTGCCTTGTATGGAAAAGTTCTCTTCCATTCTCCATTGTAAGACACAGAAGAAAATGTGCTGTTTATTGAACCATGGAAAAGGAAAGACCTAGGTCATCCTATTTCTTTGATGCACTAGTCTTTCATTTTCCTGATGTTGCATCCTTATAACAAACGTGTTGTGGAAACAGCCCTCTTGTCACTCAGATGCCTGCCTTTAAATCTTACTTCCTAGTTTCGTAAATGTGTTTGCTCAGACTTTCGGCTCGTGGTTGGATCACTTGTACCAACCCCATTATGTACAATACCAATTCGTGTATTGTAAGGCCTGCTGCAGATGTCTCGGCCTCATGTTTGATTTTCCTAATATATTTGTCCCTTGCAAGTTTTTCCTGGAGGAAGTACGAGACTGGGCTGGATTTGAACCAGTTACATGGAGATGAAAGGCTCTGCATCCCATTCCCTAGCCTCTGAACCATCCAATTCCTTCTTTTACCTAGTTGATAACTTCTTCTCAATAAGATATGTACAGGCAAGCCCTAATTACTATACAGTCCTAATATGTTTCAAAGTTGTGATATGCTCCAAAGCAGTAAAAATATTTTGATGCTTCTAAGCCTTCACTGAATTCTAATGCCCTTGAAAATAAGATGCCTAATACCAATGGCTGTAGTTGCACATAGTGCCAGTAGGTGCTGTCCAAGTTTATGAAACAGACTTCTGAGTGAACTTCAGTCCTTAAATAAATGCATCATATTATACTATTTCACTCCTGGAGCCCCCGCATATCTGTGCCACTATTTCTTAGTCACATTCTGCTCTTGCTGGTCCTCTCCTAGTATTGCCTGCCAGTTGTTTCATGTTGCGGACTGTTGTTGTTCAGTAAGAGAGAGTTGACATTTTGTCAAACTGATTTCACATGCCACCTTTCTAGAGGTTGTATTGTTTCATTATACTGCTGCAGTGTTTAGTTTTTTGTGCTCCCCACTCAGGTGACAGAGTTAAAAACTTAAAATTATGTCCCCGCAGTATTTTTCTTCACTATAGCTAGGGCCCTTTGTTTTCAGTTTTTATTTTATTTTTCCCAGGAATTTATCAGTGTTTATTACTACAACAACAAAAGCAGGTGAAAATCAGTGGGGAAAAAACTATTATTTTTTCTGGGTAAATATCAGGGTTTATTTTGATTGATGGAAGGACAGGAGGAAAAAGTATTCAATAGATTAATGCTTTGATGAACGGAATTCAATGTGATTTTCTGCAGAACTAAAACATGGGACCACACCATTTGCAGTGCTTACATTCAACTTCATCCTTTTCTCCTGTTTTTGTTTTTTGAAAACTTTCAAATATTTCCTTTAGCAGCTGTGTTAGTCTGTATTCACAAAAAGAAAAGGAGTACTTGTGGCACCTTAGAGACTAACAAATTTATTTGAGCATAAGCTTTCGTGAGCTACAGCTCACTTTGCTCAAATAAATTTGTTAGTCTCTAAGGTGCCACAAGTACTCCTTTTCTTTTTGCAAATATTTCCTTGTGTTCTGAAATGTATTCTGATCCAGATTTTCCTTTTCTTCCCATTTTAGTGTGTCACATCTTTAAACCTTTATTTACTAACAACTTGAAATGTGTATGTGATGGGGATGAGATTCAGATGCGCACATGTGCGTACCTGTTTGTTTATTGTGTGTATCTTCTAGACTAATACAAAGCCTTACTTCAACAGTCAGCTTTGCATATACACATAGACTAATGTATTATCGTAATACATATATCTCATGCAATGTATTATATTTTTGTAATAAAACTTTTTTTTTTCTTATATTTGAATGATACAAAAATAGGGTGAAAATCAGCAAAAACTGAATAATACTTTTTGTAAAACCTGGGATTTTTTTCAGTACAAATCGGTTTAAACTGAAAGCGAAGGGGCTTAACTGTAGTTGAGTAACAGGAGAAGAAATATATATACTTTCCTACTCCCACCTTTTTTCAGAAAAGGGCCTCGCTGTCTCTTGTGATAACATCACGTCTGAGATGATCAGCTTTTCAGTGAGTGAGGTTTTTGTTTGTATTATAGTAATTTAAGAGTTCCCCAGTCAGTGGATGCTTCATTCCAGTCCATCACCCACAGGCACATTGCTTTCTACAATGATTGAGTTTCTCTGTGAATGGAATCTGACATGGAGAAGGTGTCTGTAGCAAGGTTAGTCATGCATGATCATTAGCTGCATAGGGTGTCAAACATAGCCGTGAAAGCACTTGTTCCCTCCTGTTACCAGTGTTGTGGTGTGACAGCCCTGCTAGTACAGAGGAGTGACTTTCTTGTGCGTGGGGAGAAGAGGTAAGTGGGATTTCCCGAGCATTCTCTCCCCCCCACCCCCCGCGCGCGCACACACACACACACACACAGTTACATATAGTGTTGCCAGTTTAGTCGGTTGGAAATTTGAATTGAAATTGAAACATTAATACACATTTTAAAAGCATATACAGTATATGAGAAAATACTTGTACCTGAGAAAGCATAATGGGCTTGAAAAGTCTGAACAAAGACTAGCTTCCTCATACAGCTGCTGTTTATGACAATGTCGGTGCATTTGTTTCGGCTATATTGGCCTACCTTATAATTTCAAATTATGATTTGTAAGCAAGGTCTGAATGAGCTCTCCCCTGACAGCTAGTGATGAGCTAGGAGTGGATGTAAAGGCTTCAGGACCAGACTGTATTTACTTGAGCACACCTACTCTGCCTAGGTATCCAGCAGACAGAGCTGTGCCACCCAAGTGATCAATTTTGGCTGGTGTTGGGTTACAAATCACTATAGTATTAAATGAGGGGGTCATGAAATGTTGTTATCCTTATTGGTATGAGTAAAGTGCAGCAAAACATTACTTAGCCTGACTAAATGAGGGGGTCTCCCTCTGTGCTTAATTTGTGCAAGGGCTTGCCAGGGTTGAGCCCCAGCACCTCTAGGCTTGGCAGTTCATAGCCCTGTGACCTCTGGGCTTGCCACATCAGTTATGAAAGTAACAAACTTGCTTGAGCCCCGGTACCTCTTTCATTACAAATTAAGCACTGGTCACCCGCAACTGAACTGCACTCCCTAAGCAGGAGGTTTGGATGCCAGATCCTAGTGAAGAGAGAGAGGGTGGGGCACAGGTATTTTGCTTGGTGGTGTGGGCTTTGCCTAAAAGTCACAGGCGCTATTTGACTGCGACTCTCTCCTGTTCAGAGAGAGAGCTGATTAGGCTCCATAGAGAGTCTTTTGGTTTAAGTGACCACTAGAGCTGAAAGCACTGATCATCTGGTCTAAGTGTTTAGACCTGCTGGGGGATGGTGTTTCTGTGGAAGAAACAACCCAACCTGCACTAGCAGCAAGGTTCCTCCACTGAGAGCTGAAATCACTGAGAGCTCGCAGAGGTCACGATGGCAGGTGGCAGCAAAAGGTTATGGTGCAGAACCATTGGGGATGGAGCGATAGAGTGAATGGTGGCCCGACAAACAACAGTGGCCAGAGCATTTGTTTGTTGGACTGTGTTTTAGTGACTTCACTCCAGAATGCTAAATTTCTGCCTGGGAAACTTATACAAATATACATTTCCTACTAGGTAAAGATTTTAAAAATGCATTATTTGCCAAGGTCTTTATCTCACATCATCGCTATCTCGAGAGGTCATTATCTTGGGAAGTTTCTGTACTAAACTTTTTTATTATAATTAATTTTCGTGTAAGAATGGCCATATTGGGTCAGACCAATAGTCTATCTACCCCAGTATCCTGTCTTTCGACAGTGACTATTCCACGTGCATCAGAGGGAATGAACAGAACAGGGAATCATTGAGCGATCCATCCCCTGTCATCCACTCCCAGCTTCTGGTGAACAGAGGCTAGGGACACTCAGAGTATGGTGTTGCATCCCTGTCCATCCTGACTAATAGCAATTGATTGACTTAACTTCCATGAACTTATCTAGTTCTTTTTTGAACCCTGTTATAATTTTGGCCTTCACAACATCCCTGACAAAAAGTTCCATAGGTGACTGTGTGTTGTGTGAAGAAATACTTAGTTTTGTTTGTTTTAAACTTGCTGCCTATTAATTTCATTGGGTTGGCTGACCCCTGGTTCTTGTGTTAAGTGAAAGGGTAAATAATACTTCCTTATTCATTTTCTCCACACCAGTCAAGATTTTGTAAGCCTCTGTCACATCTCCCTTAGTTGTCTCTTTTCCAAGATGAACAGTCCCAGTCTTTTTAATCTTTCCTCATGTGGAAGCTGTTCCACACCCCTACTCATTTTTGTTTCCCTTCTCTGCACCTTTTCCAATTCCAATATATCTTTTTTTTTTTTTTTTTTTTTTTTTTTGAGAGGGGTGACCAGAACTGCACATAGTATTTAAGATGTGGGCATATCATGGATTTATATAGTAAAATTGGAGTAGATTGGTTTGCCAGACTGGTCAGCTAAGCCAATACTGACAACTATATGAAAAGGCTGGAATACACTATGCCTCTGGACTGCATCAACATGCAGAAAGCCTTATTAGCCAGTCACTGTCAAAGCCAATTTTAGAAGAACTTAATGAGGCTGTTAAGAATACTGGAGACACAACACAGTTTATGTGAACCAACATGTCTATTGCATCATACTTTCTTTTTAAGCAAGAGATACTTGTGTTAAGTGAAAGGGTAAATAATACTGGATCTGGAAATAATACTGAAGATGGATCGCACTGCAAACTGGAGGTCAATGTTAAGTGCCTTGTCACTTGTTAATCCTGAAGTTGGACACTAGTTTTGAACAAGGCTGGCAAATGCTCGCTATCTTTCTGGGGAAAAAAAGCTCAGCTGACTCTTTAGAAACATGTGGTACAACAGTGAAAGACTCAGCAGTTGAAAAAGTGAAGAACTCTCTCACCATGTTTAAAAAATGTGCATATAAGGCTAGTGACTGCACCAATGCAAATAGGCATCAAGTATTAAGTCATTGGGTATGTTATCTTGATGTCCGTGATAGGCCAGTAGATGCATTTTAGATGTTCAGGTTATAGAAGACACCATCAGCTGCATCTGTCACATCTTAGAAGAGTTAAATGCTTGCCAATTGAACCCCAAACAGATGGCTGCTTGTGCATTTGATGGAGCTGCAAACTTCTTTGGAAGACGTGGTGGAGCACAAGCTTTGCTCAGGGAAAAGTGTAACCCTAATCTCTCCTATACACGCTGCAGAGGCCATCTACTCTAGCTAGCGCTAGGATGAATTGCAGAATCTTCAAAAGACATTAAAAGCTATAAATGTAATGGCTTTGTTATACTCACTCTTCTTTTCAGCAAGAGTCCAATAGGACTGAACATCTTGGAAACAAAGAAGATACACTGGGACTGAAGTTCAAATTAGACCAACCTGGGAAAACCTTCTGGCTTTGTCATGAGCAATTCTTGGCTGTGGTCTTAAAATTACTGCAACGATTAGTACTGGCTTTGGAAAGTATCCAACAAGATAGGACAGATCTAAGTAGTGAGGCTGATGGGCTACTTTTGTTACTAAGTTCAGAGAAGACTATTGCCATTCTCTCTCTTGTAAGTCTGCTGTTGAAACCCCTTGGGTCATTAAACAATGTCATCCAGGCATCTGCTACAACAGTAATAGATCTCTGTCCATCAATAGAAGCTATCCTTGGATCAATCAGAAATATCCATTGAAAACGTACTGGAAGAAACAAAGGCTTCAGTCCAGAAGTTGACTAATGAAGTACTTATATTGACTCCCTACATGAAGATGAGAGATGTCTGTTTTATAAAACACCTACAGTTGAGTGGAGTGAAGCACTACCAGAAATGGGGCTGCTATGTGATCACGACAGAATAGAAAATTTTGTACACAGAGTGGAATATCATACAATGAACTAATGAAGATTTAACTTCAACTTCTTGATCATCACTAGCGGTTTGACCCAATCTTTGTGCTATGTTTCCTGGGATGAAAGAAGTAGGAATTCATCTCTTGCTACTCCCAGTCACAACAGCTACAGTTGAGCGTTTTTTCCTCATTGAATAGAATTTTGTATTCTGAAAGAAGTCGCCTTCTGCCTGATTATGAGCATATCATGAAGAACTGGAAGTAACGGACACACAAGAAGACACCAAAGAGTTGTGCAAATATTACAACAAGAAACCAAGAAGGATGTATGTGTCGTGCTTCATAGTAGGCTTGAGTAGCCAACTTTAATTTCTGGGATTATTTTAAAACATGAGTTAAATCTAATAAATGATTGTGAAACATTTTTCAGTTTTTATTATGGTGCCATACAGCTCACCTTCACCCTTGCCGTCTCAACCCTTGTCGGTCCTCACCTCCCCTGTATATTCAAACACCTCCCGCTAATTTCAATTCCTGGGGAAAACACTAAAGGTCTGTCTCTTACAACCCCCCAAATCTCATTAGTGGCATTTTCATTGGGTTCAGATCCTTCTGGGGGTATGCTATAAAACATGTTAATGTAAGGAAAAAATAAACAGGTTACTCTGTTGTCTGTTGTTGTGTAACAAGTTTACAGGTTCCTGAGTGATTTTTTTTCCGGTTTCACTTGCGTGATCTGTTTTAGGTTAGCAAACACCATGTAGGCAGTTAGCAAAATCACATATAACAAAACTCTTCCCAAAGCCAAAAACTACTTATTTTCTAATTTCCCCCTTTCCCTTTGCCCTGATAATCTCTGGTGTATAGTTGAGAGTCTGTGCATCTCTGGCTGTAGATTTCCTGTTGCCTGTTGGAATGCCCCTTCTGTGGGGCCCCAGTTGAGTTTGAATGGTTATGTAAGGAGTTTTGTTTTATTCCAGTCTGCCGCTGTTAGTTGAAATGGATTGCAGGCAAAGTGAATGGGATCAGATCTGAGCAGTGTGCAACTTTGCTGCTCAAGCCACCAGAGAAAGAAGAGACACCTGCCCCCATACACGCCCCCTCCCCCCCCCCTCACTTGCATGCTCTTCTTCTGCCTTTTAAAACCTTCCCCTTTCTCAGGAGTGGCTGCGGTTACTGCCTCTGATTTAGCACATATGCTGATCCCAAGCTAACAGGACAGAACAGCTCTGGTGATTGGTTCCCAGCTATCTAGCGCCTACCTTATGCTGGGCTGTGCAGTTTGAGTGTCTGAGCAAGGGAGGGAGATAGTGACACTTCTACTGAGGCTAGAAACCAGGCAAATATAATCAGTTATAGAACAGTGACCCCGCTCAGCCACAGCTGAGTTCTGGAGGATATATGCTCACAAATTCCCACATACTGGGCTTGTGGAACAGAGCACAAAATGCTATTTACCAAAGTTATTTTCAGGAATACAAAGCACCAGGATTTTACTTAGCCTGCGTTCCACCCTGGGCTACTTTGTCACAGGGCATTTTCCCAGTTACGCATTCACAAAACTAGCAGAGCATCTTTAGTGCTTACTTTGCTCCTGGCAGAGATACAAACTGTTGGGAGTGACTAGAAACTTTTGGCCTGAGGACCCTGAGACTAGAATAGCTGAGGAGGCTGATAACTTGTTGCGATATTGACCCTCCTCTAAAACGCTGAACCAGCCACTTGGTCACTGACGGAGATCTTGCCTCAATCAGCAGAGTACATTGAGCAGCATGTTACTCTTGAATGAGTCTCAGCAGTTTCCAGGTAAGATGCAGGGTTTTTTTCTCTTTTGTTTCCTGCTTTATGGTGACACTATTCATTTTAATACTTCCATGTTGGGATATGGCAGCTGATATTTGGAGAGCGCCTCCTAGAATCGCTCACTTGGGATCCAAGAGAGTTTTGCGAGGCACTGTTTTTGGTTTGGCATTTGTCTGACAGTGATGAATTTGGCTCAGATTTCAGGCCTTTTAATGCCTGTACAATTCTGACTGAGCAAATTTAAAAAAGAAGTTCCTTGCATTGTATGTATTTATTTATTTGCATTACTGGTTTTGTTGGTAAAATTAACGTTTTTAGTAAAGGAAGTGATAAAATCTTTTGTATCTGTCTGACAGGATCACAGCTCTAGTTTCTGCTGCTCTTTGAGTTGTAGGAGTAGTTATTTAGTGAACAAGGATGTTGTATTTTCAGTATTCTCTGTCCTTTTCCCTGTTTTGATGCATTTCTTGCTTTTCCTCTGTTCCTGATGGAGTTCTAAGAACACATGCTTGTAAAATACTTGCTGAGAGAGGACGGTGCTAACATATTGAAGCCACTTGCTCCTTGTTGAACCCTTGCTGACAACTGCAATACTTCAGGGCTCTGGTCAAGCAATACATGATCTCTCTACCACCATTCCCTATTTCCTAGCAGTCTCTAATTTGTGTCTGGCTGCCAAGAACTGCTCAGCTCTTTTTTCCTTTGTTTTCCCACTCCCATTAAGGGGGATGTGCTAGGGAATATCAACATATAGTTTGCCTCATTGAGATGGAGCCTCTAAAATTGGTCTCTGATGTGAAGAAGTAATGTTTAAGAGAAACTTCTCCTTGAGCCATTCACACTTACTGTACTATATTTTGGTTTTAGTATCAGGTGGGCCCTATATCAAAGATGGAGCTCTTTTCTTCTTACCTTACCGGAAGGTTATAGGTTATGGGGTCTATTGCTCTATCTCATGAAGCTCATGTAAAGAAGACAATGGACTGTTCAGGGTCTGCCTTTAAGTTTCCTATCATGCATAGGCCCGACGTGTGTGGTCCTTGTCTGGAGTGTAAGGAAGCAGTTCAGTGTGTGTCTGACCAGTAAACAGCCTCATGAAATCTTATTAGAATCCATTTTGTTCACCTTATATGCCTTTGATCTGGAAGAGTGACTGTGGAGGCAGGATGAGTAAACCAAATCTGGAAGGGAGGGCATGGATGGGAAGAGGATTACATTCAGAATGACTTGGATAAACTAGGAATATGGAACATATACATGATTTATGTAACCCAATGTAGGGTAATAGAGCTGAAGATAGGGAAGAAATAAGAAGGGAAGGTGGGTTTCAATGGTGATACACTTGAGGTTACAGATTAGAGATGAGAGCAGTTCCTGGTTAGAGTAAGCCCAAGAATTATAAATGGAAAGATCTAGTTGGTGAAAGTTATGAAAGATTAGTCCTGCACAGCATTGTATTACACAGGGACTGGAATTTGAGGCTTGAGCTCTGTCCTAGATTCCAGGCTGTCAGAGCACAGACAACTCTGAGGGTTGAAGGAGCATTTTGCTTGTGTTATCCAGCAGTCCCTATCTGGCTGGTGTGTTCTGGAGCAGTCCCTCTCTAATGGCAAGGATGTTTGCAATGGTACAAGTATTTGGGAAGGATTCATTTAGAGGATCCTCAGGACTTGGGTGTCCTGCATCGTGTGTGTGTGTGTGGTGGAGGAAGGGGGGGGGGGGGGAATAAAATTCTAGGATGCTTCACAAAGTTAAGTTAGAACAGTTTCCCATTCTTATTTATTTGTATTGGCGTAAAGCCCTGATCAGAGATAGAACACTGTGTACTTACTAAATTTTAATAATCCTCATCAGTGGTACTTTATGTTCTGTAGCCACTCATCTATCTCAGGATCTCAAAGTGCCTTGAAAACAATTCAGCCTTACAGTACCCCTGTGAGGTAGGGAATCACCCTTACCCCCATTTAATAGTGGGGAAAAGCTCAGGCACAGAGAGGTTAGGTAACTTGCACAAGATCACACGATGAGTTAGTGGCAGAGCTAGGAATAGAACCCAGATATTCTGACTCTCTCGTTCTGCACAAGTTGGTGCTTCTCTCTCTCTCTCTCAAACGGCTCTTGATTGGTCTAATTCAGGATACTGCTCTTTAGGGGTAGATCAACCAGTATGTGCTGAACACACAGCATTTGTGTTCCCAGTTGTCAGCACTCCATTTTGTCACATGTTTTTGGATCTGGAAGTTTTCCAAATTTTTATGGTACCACCATGTGGTGAAATTTTGTGGTGTTACTGTACACTGTCTGCACCCTGTTTCAGCTGAGTATATCATCATGTAAGGTAAATGACTGACTGTTAATGAAAAAACCAAACCACAAACCCCCTTCTCTCTGATGGCAGCGCTGATTGTAATATCTCCCTCCAGTGAGCCCAGTGCAGGGCCAGTGCTGCTTGTGGGAACACCATTTTCTTTCTGGAACCTATTGAGCCAGTTGTTCCTCTCTTAAATGTTATGGGTCTGGGGTAGATAGTGGTGCCTCCTCTTGACATCATGGCTGCTTCTTCAGGCTTTGACTGATGTGATTCTTCTTATCACTGAACACTTTTGCAGCCCTTTTGTGTTCTGGGTCAGATTGGTTCAATGCTACTGTCTCAGAGTATGCTGAACAGCACCAAGTGAAGTATTTCTAATTAAACAAAGTCCTTAAGAATTCCCCTGACATTATTTTATGGACTGTAGCAGAAAGTGGCAATTGAGTTGAGGTTTGTGGGCTTTTTTTTAATTCTAAATACCATATCAATTTTTTCAGTAAAAATTATGTTTAAGGAAGGAAGCCTAGTCTAGTGGTCTGAGTGTAGGACCAGGGCTAGGAACTCAGGAGTTCTCATCTCAGCTCTGATACTGACTCTGGCTTCAGGGAAGCTACCCAGTTTCATTGCCCCATTTTCCCTATCTGTAAAATAGACATGATATTTACTATTTCACATAGCTATTGCGAGGATCGATTAGTGCTTGTTAAAGCCCTTTGACATAAAATGCTTTGTAAGTGCCAGGTATTATTGTTTCTCCACTCTTCCATTGCCCCATTGCCACCATAAACAATATCAGTGATGGCAAAGGGACACTCACACGCTGAAGGATACTTTGTGAAGGGATTATCTTTCATGCAGCTCTTTAAACACTGATCAAGATTAAATATCCTTTTTTCTAAACAAGCCCTGAATGAGGCTGTGGTGAGGGCTGGGAGCAAAGATTAGCATAAAGGTCTAATTTGCTGTAGTTGCTTTTTTTACCGTTTTTTGGTGGCCTTGGAACCGTGTGGCAGCAATAATCCCCTCTTTATTATCTCTCATTACCCTGAGGCTATCCTAGTATAAAACTAATACCATGACTCCCAACCTCCTGCAGTAAACTAATCCTTATGTAATCACTGAATAAGGCAAAATGCCTGCTCCCCTACCTTTTGTACTCATCCTATTTTCCGAGCCCCTGAAAATTACATGGATCTAAAACAATGATAGTCTCAAGACTTGACCCATCTTGCAGGACACATGAGAAGCCGAGGAATATTTCTGTTCACTGGGGCTGAAATTTTCAACTTGGGTGCCTAAATCCATACTTAAGCACCTAAATGAAAATGGTCTTTTTAGAAAATTTTTAGAGGTTCTGAACTTCCATTGAAATCAGTAGGTGCTCTGTGGAAAATCAGGTCACTTTTATTTTGGTACCTAATTTTTGGCAGCCTAGTTTAAAAAATATATCCTGGGTTATTAGAATATTGGTTAACTGGGCTAAGCAGAAGCGAGGTTTCAGTGCCTTCCTACATACAAAAACAACGAGGAGTCCTTGTGGCACCTTAGAGACTAACAAATTTATTTAGGCACAAACTTTCCTACATACAATTACTGAAGTAGCAGCTTGCTGAAAACTTCTTGGCTCTGGAGACTGAAACATTTCCTGGCTTTATAGTATTGGAGTCATGCAGACATTAATTTGTCTAACAAAATTGGATGTGGAGGAGAATGATCGGAAGGACAAATGTGAGTGAATCACAGATGGATTAATACTAGATGATGGAGGACAGTTCTGGGATTTTGGAGTGTGCCTGAATTCAGGAGTGCCTGAATTGTGTGTGCATGAGAGGGCTGTTCCATTTAATATTTTGAGGGTAGTGGTTATAAAGGTGGATACATTCTAGATATTATAATAGGGATGCTGGATGATAATACCCTGCATTTCTCTGGATCCTTCCATCTGAGGATCTCAAAGCACTATGTGAATATTTAATTGAGCTTTACAACATCCCTGTTAGAGTGATAGTACATCTGTGTCAAAGCTAGACATAGAAAGCAGGTTTCCTAGCAGCTCTCAGTCCTGGGCTCTAGCCATTAGACCATGGTTCTTGGCATAGATTAGGAAGAGGATGTTATTTGAACAGCGGCATGCATTTCAAATTTTGTGTGTTGGGAGTAGTGTTGTCTAGCACCTAGACTAAGAAGGGGGCTGTTATGGGATCGATGTAGTTATACATAGCTTAGACTTGGCTGGAACAGCTACCTGCTTTCCTCCTTCAGCTCGGGGTGTTGATGTTTGTAAGTGTGTTTCATACAAAAGCTTATATAAGTGCTCTTCAGTGTTTATGTAACTCGGATCTCTTTAATGTGTGCAGCAGTGAGGCCTGGCCAGAACAAGAGCGTTTGGATATCTGGGGCCTGGTTCTGCTTGCATAATCCCAGGGGTTAGAAGATCTATTGTTTGTCACCAAAGTTGGCCTTTTGATGTTCCAGTGTGCCTCTGAGTACTCTTGGCCCTTTTCATTCCTTCTCCATTTTTGTGTTGCTTCTTTCGGGCTCCTTTTTTTTTCCTGTTTGATTGGTTCTTTTTACTTGTGAATGATTTTTTCGGGCCAGAAATGAGTTTTCTTGTGTAGCATACATCATCTGCAACTGATGCACTATGAAAACCTCGGAAAAAGAAAGGGATTTTTTTTTTTTTAAACTTCCAAAGTTCTGGGTTCCTTCACACCCTGAAGGAATTTGGAGGTCACTCTCCTTCTCTCCCTTCAAGATTTCCCTTTTCTTTCTTTCACCCCTTAACTGAAGAGTCTTCAGTGGTACCTTCTTCAGAGCCTGTTAACATATTATCCCTCCATTCCAGAGCCAGATGGGGGTCCTGTTATAAAAAGCACCACTGCCTTGTTCCCTCTCTCTGCAGGCCCCAAGGATGCTGCCTTTATACTACAGTGAGTGATCACTTTATAAATATCTAGATAAATGAAAAATGTGTTACCAGAAATGCAAGTGAAACTGTTTGTTATATTCATACGACATACTCTGCCTCTAGTTTTTGAGACCAGTACAAAAGAGAGACCTGGTGTTGTTAACTCCTAGATAAGTCAGCAGTGCTAATGAGGACAGCGGAGTTGATATGTGTGCTGTGTGACAGGCCAGAGGAAGCATCAGTCATCAGAAGGAAAGCTCTGGGGCTGGAGCATGTACAGACTGGAAGATTCACTTTTGTGCCTCAGAGTATAGCCGTGATCGTGCTTCATAGCAAGGTACAAGCTTAGCAGCCTACACTGTGCGCAAATCTGAGGAGTGAGAGTGAGTGGGAATTAGGTTATGTTCCCTCTAACAATTGCTTTTCATACAGTCTTCATTTCTTCAGTGAGGGTAAGGTGTAGGCTATGCTAAGAGAGGCTGCTGTGCTGCCTGCTTTGCAAGGGATCAGAGTTTAGCGTCCCTAGGCAATGGTTACCGAGGACTTTGCCCAGCTGAGGTCAAGATGAAGGATTGCTTGCTGGGAGCAGTAGTCTCTGCAAGTTGCGTCTCTGCAACAAAGACTTTACTATGCACTGCAGACTTCTGAGCTGCATTGGGCTACTCCTACAGGGCGAGAGGATGCCTCACTTGGCTCTTTAGCAAACTTCTCCAGTGGAGTGATATTGAAAGTTGTTTTCTCCAGTCCTCTGTTCAGTCCCCACAAGGCAGGGCTGCTGGAACAGGGGGGAGGGAGGGAAACGGGACAGGGGGCCATGGCCCTCCGACTTTCTGAAAGTGGAGGGGCCTGTTCTGTCCACTTTTTGCCACCTGTCTCACCCCCCCTCTTCCCTCCAGACCCTGACCAGCTGGGGAGCTTGAGCACCTGTGGAGAGCTGCAGACCCTCCATTTGCCTGGGAGAGTAGGGGGAGCAGCCCCTGGCCCATGTCCCTGCCCCCTGGACCTCCCACACAGGGCAGGTGAAGGGTCTGTGGCTCCCCACAGCTGCCTGGGTGGCTCTTACCATGGCCCGGTTGCGGCTTCGAGGCCTGGACCCCCAGCCAGAGCTGGGTCGGGGTAAGAGCTGCGCAGGCAGCTGTGGGGAGCGTGGGTCCCTCCACCTGCCCTGGGTGGGGGATCTGGGGGGTGGGGACATGGGCTGTGGAGGGCAGGCTCTCTGGCTTGGCTGGGGCGGGGCCTCGGGAGGAAGAGGAGGGGCAGGGCCACAGAGGGGGTGGTGGTCCTTCCCCCAACCCCCCTTTTTGGGAAGGCTCTGCTGCCCCTGCCACAAGGTAGACTTGAGTGGGGAAAATAGGAAAGGGGAAGTATAGTGACTGGAAAAGAGCTGAGTACCTGGAGAAGCAAAAAATGCAGGACAGAGAAGAGAATGTGAGTGAGAGAAAGGAGGAAGATAGCAAAAGCTGAGAATGAAATGTAGCGGATCACAGACGTAGGCGAAAGGGCTAACTGTGATGGATACTGGTTGTAGAGCTGGCTGTCTATACAGTATGATGATCTATTCAAGAGGGAGGGGGGAGATTTCTTATATATGCCTCTTGGCCCTGCTAGCTTTCAGCTTTCAAGAATGGTTGTATGTGTGTGCTGGGGTGGGTGGGTGTGTCAGCTTATGTAATGGTTACATAATTAGCTCTTTGTTAGCCTGCTCTGGGTGGGAGGGACCTAAAGCTGCTGAGTTGCTTGAAGGGGCTGAGGCTGATTATTTTAAAATGAGAACGAAGTCTTTTTGCTCTCTAATTAGCTGGCCTGATAAAAACTGCAGAGGTTTTCAAAGACTCTGGACCCTGTGAGCTGGTGGGGACTGTTTTCTTTCTTTCCCTAAGAGACGTGGATTAATTTGTTCGGGCACGTAGAGCCAGGGATTATCATAGAATAATGGAAATGCAGGGCTAGAAGGGACCTCTGGAAGTCATCAAGTCCAGCCCCTTGTGCTCAGTGAGGCAAGACCAAGTAAACCTAGACCATTGCTCTCAGGTGTTCAATCTGTTCTCAAAAACCTCCAGTGATGGGGATTCTGCAGCCTCCCTTGGAAGCCAGTTCCAGCGCTTTATATCTTCATAGTTATTAAGTTTTCCGTCGTATCTAACCAAAATCTCCCGTCCTGCAGATTAACCCCATTTCTACCTGTCCTTCATTCAGTGGACATGAAGAACAATTGATCACCGTCCCCTTTATAATGCCCCTTAATATATTTGAAGACTGTTATCAGGTCCCCCTCAGTCTTCTTTTGTCAAGACTAAACATGCCCAGGAAAAGAATAAAATGGAGTTCCTGAGCACATTGAGCACCTTCACCTGAAGTGTCCTCGAGGCCTACCTGCAGTCTGGCAGTGGTTGCAGCATGGGCTGTGGGTGAACCATGGCTTGGGGAGGCTAGCCCCCAGCCTGGCCCCCCCCTTCTGCCTCAGGCCCCCCCCCTTCTGCCACCCCCAAGCCCAGCACCTCCCAGTACCCTCCAGCCCTGGGTTGCCCGAGTGCCTCCAGCCCCAGAGCACCGGGCAGGTGGCACGCATGCCCGCAACCCCAAAGCGCCGGGCAGGCGGCACATGCCCCCCCCCCCCCCCCCCCAGCCAGAGCACTGGGCTGGGCAGCAGCATGTGGCCTCTTCCCCCCTCCCCCCAGCCCTGGAATGCCAAGCGGGCGCATGGTGCGCAGCCCCTCCCCAGCCCTGGAGCACTGAGCGGCGCACTGCCCCTCCCCAGCGCCAGAGCACCGGGTGGGTGGCGTGCAGACCCTCCTTCCTTCCCCAGCCCCGGGGCGCTGGATGATGCGGCCCCGTCATAGCACTTAGGATCCCCAGTCACAAACTGGGACCTCGTTGTGCCAGATGCTGTACAAACGTGAAACAAAAAGATGGTCCTTGTCCCAAAGGGTTTACAGTCTAGTTGGTTCTAAATACGGTTTGTGTTGACATGCAGCACATTGAATATGTGGTTAGTAACCACAGAAGCTAAACCAGATTCATCCTTGCCAGCTGCCTGGGCTGGCACATGATTTTTGTCCTGTATCCAGGTTGTAACACTGTTGTTTAGCTAGGACCCCCAAACTATGCCAGTGCAGCCAGTTTGGCTGGTGGGCCTTCCTCCAGAACCCTGAGTGAGTAGGATTATCCAGTGGGCAGTGCTGCACGTGTTGCTGGTGGCACTCCCTTGGCTGAGGCAGTATGGAATAACTGCCCAGACTTTCCCAGAGGACACTGGTGGTGTAAACATGGTTAGGCAGCTGTGGATGTGCAAACATGGTTGACAAATTGTTACATTGTGAAAAAAGCTGCTTATTGAAGCTGTGTCAGATTAGCAGTTCAATCGAATGTGTACTCGGAGCAGTGCTGCTGTAACATTCCCTCACTCCCTCTGTCACAAAGAGCAAAAGTGTTACTCGTGCAAGACTGATGGGAGATCAGTGTTTAGCACAAGATTTAAACTGTCTCTACAGTAGGGAATTTAACGGAAATAAATCCCATTGATTCCAATGTCAGCTCAGCTGCACAGGTGTTAGAGCCACTGGGAGTTGTAGCCTAGACAAGATTCCAGTATCATCTGGTGGTTTACGTGTGTGTTAAGCCTACTGAAAAGGCGCTTTATTTAACATAGTGGTAAAAATGCACCCACCCATGGGAACCTTGCTACACGATGGCTCCCACTGGTTCTAATACCACTTCAGCTGAACCGATGAGATTTTTTGATAAAGTCCCTAATGTGGAGAAGACGTTATTGTCCAGATGGGTATATACCATATGTGTTGTCCTCCTGCAGTCCTTATCTTAGGAATAGTATACACAGGGCAAACAACTGGGTTTAACTATTAAATGAAATATGGTTGTGGTTGAACAAGGTTCTAGCTTGACGAGTTATGTTTTGTTTGAACAGGGACAAACCATTTTATCAGAGTTGAATTTCATATTCTTGCTCAGGTAAGAGTGGTTGTTTTCTTTAAATTCTGGGCACAGCTGTTTGTCACCTAATGTGTTAAATATGGTTTGGAGCAAATTCAGAAGAGAGGAAGGAAAATGCATGCAGAAAAGTAAATATACAAAGAGACTGAAAGACAGATAGGGAAATGTACTGGAGACAGCTCCACCCTCCTGCTGTGTAGATTCTGAATTGTGTTTGCCCTGCACTACCCTCTGCTGGTACTCTGCTGGAGAAGAGTCAGTGCAAAGGGAAGAACCAGTGCTGCATCAGTAGTTGCCAGGGGGCAGAAAGAGAGGTGATTCCCTCTCCAAAATGAACATGACTTTGTTCCTCTCTAAGTGTGTCCAGGTCTCAGGGGCTCAGGGTAGGATGGTAGCAGGGATACCAATGGCTTTGTTTGGCTCTGGGAAAGTTACTGGGTTAATGACTCAGCCTGTAGAATGTGGTCACGTTGCTGCTGTTGCTGTTTCCCTTTGCCCTATTTTATCCAATCCTTTGATCTAGTTATATAATTCTGAATCAAGACAAAGCAATGTTAAAGATCTGTGGGTAATGTGACCAAACTGCATCTTTAGCTCAAATGGCAGAGCTCTTTTCTGAGAAGCCCAGGAAACTGGATTCTTTTCTGAGCACTGATTTCTCCCTGTAAATGAATATAATGCATGGTCTGTGAGACTGTTTTGTTTAGGGAGGCATGTTGTAGTAATAGACTCTAAAGACCCACAAGGTTCATAACACTGAGATCAGTTTTTCTGTGTCTACATTTGCAGCAAAACAGTGTTCCCTGTTCAGCACAAGGTCAGCTGTACCTATTGCTGGCACCTGTTGCTGATCACCATTCTTCTGGCATAGACAGGGCTTAATGGTATGGATGTGCATAGAAAACGGCGCATTCTGTGGCCCAGGATGTGTTGTGTTCAGATGTCCTGCATTAATTCTGATTTAGATTGGGGGCAAATGCAAATAGTTATGGGAGATGTCTTAACAGAATCTCTGCTGGGCTGAGCTTGCAGTGCTATTCACTTTGCTCAGCTAGCAAAATACTGTTCTTGGGACCCCAGCTTTGAGGGGGAGAAATTGGTGGCAAGACTAATGTAACTGGTGTGTCAATGTGGCAGCCTCTAGTGGCACCTGTGTGCATGACATGTTACACTGTGGTACCTGTCATTACCGCAGCCATCTCTCCTTTCAGAGGGGACTCCATGAGTTTCCAGAGATGCTGGTATCATTGACATATTGCCAGTTTTCCTCTTTCTTGTCACAGCCTTCCCCCCCCCCCCCCTTATCTATTTCAAAGGCAGACCCTTTCCCAGTCACTGTAGTTCTCCGATTTAACTCTTTGTATAGGAGGAGCAGAGTTGATCCTGAGATGGGGTTGCAGGTTATCCCTCTGCTGTTAAAATTGGACAGCAGTTTTTGTGGAATGCTGGACCATTTTCCTTTTACAAAACTTGTTGGAACTTCCCTCCCAAGTGGAACTCATTGCCAGAAGATGCTGTGAAGGCTAAATGTATAATGGGGTACAAAAAAGAATTAGATAAGTTAATGGAGGATAGGTCCATCAATGGCTATAAGCCAAGGTGGTCAGGGATGCAACCTCCATGCTCTGGGTGTCCCTAAATCTCTGCCTGATGCTGGCACTGGACAATGGGATGGATCACTCGATAATTGTCCTGTTCTGTTCATTCCATCTGAAGTGTCTGGCAGTGGCCACTATCAGAAGACCGGATACTGGGTTAGATGGACCACGGGTCTAGTATGTACCACCTAGTATGGCCATTCTTATGTTCTTATAGCCCTTAGTAGCACGCATCTAATGCACGTTGACTTTTAGCTGCATCTAGACTTGTAGGTTCCCAAATGCAATATAAATGGTTATGGGCTATTTTTAGCTCCCTCTCCTAATCAATACTAATGCTGGCCACTAGAAGGAAGTAAAGTCTCAGGCCAGAAAACGTTGTGCCTGAGTTAGAATCTGTTCACTTTGTTTTCATGTTAGGGCCTAGAGTTTTTTTTTTTTCTCTCTCTGGCTCTGTCTTTAGTGATGCAGCCTCCTCTTTCACAGGAGACAGACACTGGCCTGAGAACTTTAACACTGTATTTAGTAGCATCTTCAGTGCAGAAAGGTCAGTTCATAATTTTGGCCTTCAAAGAAACATACAACCAAATGAACAAGAAGAGGGATGAATGATTCCAGTTGGTCTTTGAGCTCGGTCTGCGGTTAGCAGGTGTATAAAAACTGACTGACAGCATGGGATGGTTGTTTACAATTTGTTCTTGCCCTTTCTTTTCAGACCAGCCCCAGGAAGATGTGTTCAGCAGTGACCATGTTCAGCATGGGGAGGATGGGGAATGGCAACGCTCTACTTCAACTACCTCATCTCAGAGCGAGCGGGCAGAGCGACTCTTGCAGAATCAGCACAAGAGCCTGGCCTCTGAGGACACCAAAAAGAAGAGGGCTCAGAAACCTTCTCACATGAGGAGGAACATAAGGTGGGCAGCAATAGAATTGGGAAGGGCAGAGGGTCCCACAGTCTTAAGGGGGGAAAGTGGAGTCTATTCAGTTGAATTTATATTGCTTCTAGGCTTTTGCCACCAGCTTCGATAGAAAACCAGACAATCTGTTAAAACCAAAGCATATTACTTGGAGGGGGGGGGGGGGGGCAAGTAAACTGTTTGAGATCTCAGAAGATTAACATGTTCAGCTCCAGAGCAGCAAATATATGAAATTAGCAAAATAATTCACATCTAGGTTTTAAAACCAAATACATGAAAATCAGTTCCACCATTACATTCTAATCAATACCTGAGTTCAGGGTGTGTCTCTTCTCTGTTAAAGCTGATGATATTGTAAGTTCCCTAAAATAAATCCTTTCCCTGCACTACTTTAGGTGTTTATTTGCAAGAAAGCTCAGGGCGCAGCCAGTGACTAAAAAGTTGAAAATCAGTTTCTCCTTCATTTTACATTGTAGTAATTTGAGATTTTTTTAGGTCCCCTCCTATATTCTGTAACAGGATGTAGGGCTATAAGAAGTTTGCAATAACATTTATTTACGGGGAACTAGATGGCTCAGAGGAGTCATAATGGAATGTGGAGTCTTACACCAGCTGATGGTGGTTTGATGCCCCTTGTGTGAAAAGAATTAGTGGTCTTGGTCTGGTTCACATGGCAGTTAGTACTAATTAGCCCTCTTGTTGGCAGCCTCAACCCAAGGAACAATAGTTTAGTGGGCCCTGGATACCAAGATATCTCCTTACTCATGGAGGAGGAGGTTCCTACATTTGAGGGCTAGAGTGAATTGGCAGCGCAGGGTGGGGAAGCCTTGGACTGCCACTGATCAGACTGTACCTATATTCTGGATAGAGGAATTCAGTCTTCAGAGCTGCAAATCTCTCACCTTTCACATTAATCTGAAAGGGAAAAAATGGAACCTTCCAAAACTCATGGGATTACCTGTAAAGTGGTGTATTTAAGTTAACCCCTAAGCATATTTGGAATGCAGGTGGTGTCATGGTTCCTGGAAAGAACCAGAAGAACAGGAAAGTGATTTGAAAGTACTTATTTCCTCTTTTGCTATTGAAGACTTTTAGACAGGTGCTTTGTCTCCTAACAGATTTCCCTGGTGCTGTGCCATTGCTGCTGTACGTGGACTCTAATACCATAGAAATAAATAACATACGTATCCTCTGTTGTTCACAGAAAGATCCTTTCTAGTTTACTGCTACTAGGCATCTCAGCATAGACACACGCTTGTCCACTCACCTTTTCCATCCATCCATCCAGCATTTTGCTCCTGTCAAACACCAGCCCTTTCCTCATACAACAGTAGCAGTTGCAGGCAGTTAAAAAAGCGAGCAGCCTTCCCTAAAATTGTAGTTGTCATGCTATGGCTTTTGGCTGTGATGTTCTTAGTCTGTGTAGCTTATGTTCTTTCTAGAGGTTGTCATTCCTCTTGTGGGTCAGCTATGAAACCACCCAAGTTATTTAGGATAGACTGTTTCTTGGTGTAATGAAATAATATTTTCTGTGTCTGCCCATGTGCTCAGAAAGCTGCTGCGGGAGGATCAGCTTGAGGCTGTGACAAAAGCAGCCCAGCTGGAAGAGTTGGAGAGAAGGAAACGGCTGGAGCAGCAGCGAAAGGACTATCCGGCAGCCATCCCCACTGTACCGCTAGAGTTCTTTCCAGGTAAGCAGAGAGGGGCATTCACTAAAGCAAGTTTTAAGGATAGCAGCTGAAGAGGAGTAGAAAGTGGTATTCTCCCCAGCCCAGGGGTGGGCAAACTACAGCCCATGGTCTGCATGCAGCCCATCAGACCTTTTAATCTGGCCCTCGAGCTCTCGCTGGGGAGCAGGGTTGGGGGCTTGCCCCACTCCTGCACTTCAGCCAGGGAGCGGGGTCGGTGGGCTTGCCCTGCTCCAGGTGTGCCATGGCTCCACGCAGCTCCCGGGAAGCAGCCGGCGTGTCCCCTCTCCGGCTCCTGCACATAGGGGCAGACAGGAGGCTCCACACGCTGCTCCCAGCCCAACTGCTGGCTCTGCAACTCCCATTGGCCGGGAACCGCGGCCTATGGGAGCTGCAGGGGCGGCGCATGCAAACGGGGCAGATTGCAGAGCTGCCTGGCCGCACCGCCGCATAGGAGCCAGAAGGGCGACATGCCGCTTCTTCCGGGAGTTGCGTGAGGTGAGCGCTGCCCGGAGCCTACACCCTTGACCTCCTCCCACACCCCAACCCCCTGTCCCAGTCCTGATCCCCTTCCCGCCCTCGGTCCCAGCCCAGAGCACCCTCCTGCACCCCAAATCCCTCATCCCCAGCCACATCCCAGAGCCTGCACACCCAGCCGGAACCCTCAACCCCCCAGCCCAGAGCCCCCTCTTGCATGCACCCTGAGCCCCTCATTTCCGGCCCCACCCTGGAACCCGCACTCCCAGTCCAGAGCCCGTACCCCTTCCCACACCCCAATCCCTTGCCTCAGCCTGAAGTCCCTTCCCATACTCGGAACCCCTCTGCTCCACCCACAGCCCGCTCCTGCACCCCAAGCCCTTCATCCCTGCCCGCACCTCCAGCCAGAGCCCTCACCCCCCTCAACCCCCAATTTTATGAACATTCATGGCCCGCCATACAATTTTCATACCCAGATGTGGCCCTTAGGCCAAAAAGTTTTCCCACCCCTGCCCTAGCCCCACACTCAAACCAAAGTCTGTGTTTTGGCATGTCAAAACCAAACATCACTCTGAGTATTTGGTGCAAATGTTCACACTTCTTTCTTCCTTGTTTTGACCAGCAGTGAAATAATTGACAATGTAGACATTTAAATTAGAACAGCTAGGCTTCAGAGTCAACATCGATTGAAACGAATGAGGCAGTTCACACCTCTCAGAGCTATTTTTCCAGGCTGTCTGCAGACCCATGGAGACAACATTGTATTAGTTACTCTCTTCACATTTTAAAAATATTTTTCACAAACATAAAGACCTAAGAGTAACCACAAGATTGCAGTGCCGGGAAACGGTGACCACAAGTTGGCCCCGTTTAGCCCCTCAGCACTTGTGCTTTCTCTCAGGAAGTAGTGCAAAGTAAGGAAAAGGGAACTTTTTCCCCCTTGTTGTAAGGCACTGCATGGTTAAAAGATTATCCTGTTTTTCTCAGCTTTTGGAACAAAATGGGCTTTGGAGTCTCAGTGAGACTCCACACATGGCTTGTAATGGGGAGCTTCCCAACCATGAGTACCTTGTTTAGAGAGAATCATTGAGCACATTGAGGTGGGGGAAAAGGAGATGAAATGACCCGCTAATGACCTGAGACATAGCGGTAGGTTAAACAGCAAGAGCTGATTATAGAAAATCCCAGGACTAATTGACTGGAGCAAGTGTAGAAGGGAATGTTGACTTAACTTCGAACAGTTTTGTATCTTTCCTGATTATTATTAGTATTGCTAACTATTGTTTACTATTTTTGTGTAGAAGAAATAGTTTTAAGAACAGCAGAGGCCACTCAGCTTCCTCCTCAGGTCCTAGCTGAGGAAGTGATCTGCTTGGATAGCACCAGCAGTGGCAGTGAAGATGACACGAAAGGCATACTACATAGCATTAAAGATGGTAAGACTCACAACCAACCTATCACACATCCGTGTATCTCCCAAACGGTCCCACTTACGCAGTTTCATCCAGCCAGATCTCCCACAAAGCTGTCTATCTTCAGATGTTATGTATCTAAAGTTTTTTTTAAATAAATGTAGTGCTGATTCTGGTAGTCCCACTACCAAATTGTCCTTAATTAACCTTTCCAAAATGAGGCGAAGCACCTTGGGCCAAGCATTGGCTACAAACTGTATTTGAATATTCAGATCTGCATTTGAAATTGGTATTTTTGAGTCCTTTGCTGAAAATTAACAGAATCTGACTCCTGTCTACAAGTCCAGTGAAAAGTTAACGCCCCCTCCCCCCCTCTGGCTCTTTCACAGAAGTGATCGAATTGAGTTCAGGAGAGGATGAGGCCCTCCAGATCGTAGACAGCAGCGACTCTGCCAACGAGGGGGAAGATGGGGATGGTACTGAAGAGAGCAGTGGCTCTCATGTGAATGATGCCTTAAATCAGTCGGATTCTCTGGGGCAGGTCATTGTCAACATCAACCATCCACCCAATGAAGAGGACATTTTCCTGGCTCCACAGCTTGCACGGGCAGTAAAGCCTCACCAGGTACAGGAAGTTGAGGCTCAGAACACACAAGGACTTCAGCAAAACCTCCTACTTATCCCAGGAGCTGAAATCCATGCTGTTGATGTCATGTGGGTTGATGGTTTGCTATAGTGATGTTATTGGCAGAGCTGCCACCCTGAAGATTGTGGCCAGAATTTGTGGCAGTGCCCAATGCAGACAGTTAAATGATGGAGAGAAATTAAAGGAGATCCTGAGCCCCATATTTCTTTGACTATTGTTATCTGATAAGCAGGCTCTTGACGTCTTAGTCCTAGAGCCTGTGCTGTTATGTTGTCAAAATATGTAGAAATACGAATATTTTCATAAAAAGAAAAGGAGTACTTGTGGCACCTTAGAGACTAACCAATTTATTTGAGCATAAGCTTTCGCGAGCTACCACTCACTTCTTCGGATGCATTCAGTGGAAAATACAGTGGGGAGATTTATGTACACAGAGAACATGAAACAATGGATGTTCTCATACACACTGTAAGGAGAGTGATCACTTAAGATGAGCTAATACCAGCAGGAGAACGGGGTGGGGGGGGGGAGAGAAAAAAACCTTTTGTAGTGATAGTCAAGGTGGGCCATTTCCAGCAGTTGACAAGAACGTCTGAGGAACAGTGGGGGGGATAACCATGGGGAAATAGTTTTCCTTTGTGTAATGACCCATCCACTCCCAGTCTCTATTCAAGCCTAAGTTAGTTATTCTCCCCCGCCCCCCCCCCCCGCACTGTTCCTCAGACGTTCTTGTCAACTGCTGGAAATGGCCCACCTTGATTATCACTACAAAAGGTTTTCTTCCCCGTCCTTCCCCCTCCTCCCCCCTCCCTCCCCCCCCGGCTCTCCTGCTGGTATTAGCTCATCTTAAGTGATCACTCTCCTTACAGTGTGTATGATAACACCCATTATTTCATGTTCTCTGTGTATATAAATCTCCCCACTATATTTTCCACTGAATGTATCCGATGAAGTGAGCTGTAGCTCACGAAAGCTTATGCTCAAATAAATTTGTTAGTCTCTAAGGTGCCACAAGTACTCCTTTTCTTTTTGCGAACACAGACTAACACGGCTGCTACTCTGAAACCTAGAGTAGAGTGATGCCTGGAAAAGTTTCAAAACCAGATATTATGACATTGTATTGATAGAGATTTTTCCCCTCTACCTCATGCTTGGATGAGCATTATTTCATCAAATTATTTAAGAACAAAAAACCAACCCAAAGACTGTAGGCTCTGCACAAGCATAAGAATGATCAGGACCATCTTTTCAGAAAGTTTTTTATAAGGAATTCTATTGAGTCCTTGTAGCTGAAAATACTGCAACGAATCTCTAATTTCCCCTTGTGTATTTATCTGCCATATAAACTCATACAGTGTATACGTCAATCTGTAGCTACATCTCCATTTTGTTGTTTTCCACTACTTCTTTTGCAACTCTTCCATTATTTTCTCTAGATTGGTGGGATCCGGTTCCTGTATGATAACCTGGTGGAATCCCTGGAGAGATTTAAAAGCAGCAGTGGGTTTGGGTGTATCTTGGCCCATAGCATGGGGCTGGGCAAGACCATCCAGGTCATCTCTTTCTTGGATGTACTTTTCCGGCACACGGAGGCAAAGACTGTCCTTGCCATTGTACCTGTAAGTAGCCCGTGTGAAGCGGTGTCAGGTCCACCATTTAGGACTTGCTTTTTTTATTGTTGTGGGGAAGAGGATGGATTGGTCCTTCATACCTTAGAGAGAGCCCTCAGGTACCCTCACTCCCATTTTCACTGCTTTCATTCCCTCCATCCTTGAGATTGTGTATGATGGCCCTTTCTTTCTAGCTGAGGACAGCTGGATGTGATTCCCAGGTCCCATTTAGCTTTGAGTTCTAAATGCTGGGTGACTGAATTTTGTGGTCTGAGGACTACTTTCTCAGTCCTTTGGGTGCCTTTTTTTCCTCCCCAGGTAAACACTCTCCAGAACTGGCTGGCAGAATTCAACATGTGGCTTCCCGCACCTGAAAACCTCCCTGCTGACTATAACCCAAAAGAAATTCAGCCACGCTTCTTCAAAGTCCATATCCTGAATGATGAACACAAGTAGGTGCCATGAATGCCCCTCCTGAGCCATTAATCTGCTTCTCATGGAGTTGTATTATCAGTGTCTCTGTACCACTGCTGCAGTCTGTTTATTTGATCTGATTCCATGCCCTGTCCTTTCAGTTTCTCTCCCTCTGTATGTCTGCAGTATATGTTCTTGTGTGAGGATTTCGGTACATCGAAAAGGTGCATCTTTTAACGAGGGGTTAGATTTCTCTCATTCCTTATTTATACTCTCTTTCATCATGGTTGTCAACTCACCTCCACTTTTCCCTTCGTGCATTGAGATGGGAAAATTCAAATGCCAGATCTTGTGCTATGTATGGATTGGCCAGTGGGGAGTGCATTGTTTTGTCTGTGGTGGGTACTTTCCTCCACCCTTCAGAGACCAGCCATGTGATTTCTCAGCCCATATGCATGATTGCTATTGAATCTTATATTTGGCTTTTCTGGGAATTTTCACTTTCCTCTCTGATTCTTTCTTGCAGACATTTTAACTTTTACTCAGTTTTGCTGTGCCTGAGGGCTTCTAAATGAGTTAGCATTCCTACACCGAAGGGAGAGATTATGTAAGGCAGAGTATTGTCCTTTTCATCTTACACAGTGTGTATTCTTGGCTGCTGCAGCGCTGCTTGACTCTTTGTCATGTTGTCTCGTGCAATCTGGTGAGATTTATATTCATCTCAGGGCACTCGTAGTTCATCTGGCATTTACACACACTTGGCCACTGAGGTCCTCACCTCACGAGAGGAATATACTTCCTAGTCAATTGATATTATGTAGAGCCTCTTATGTGCATCTCATATTGGATTGGGGATTACCGTGCTCTGGTGTATGGGAAAGGTGGAGTGGACCGCTTCATATCTGAGCCTGTCCTTAATATTGGTGGGAGGGAAAGAAAATAATTCGGCTAACTCTCAGATTGATGGATAGGTGTGTGCTGTAAGTAGTAGAGTAAGACAGCCACGTACATCAGAACCTTATGCAAACGTGTGCTTTGGAGAGGTCTCTTTCCTAACACTTCCCATAAGAGGATTCCATTGCTCTGTGAAATCTGATTTAGGTTCATATACAGCAAACTTCTTCATGCATCCACTAACATCCTATAATGGTTCACCTTTCTCTGCCATGTTACCCTCAGTATGCTGGAAGCTTCTCCCAGATCTTCATGTAAAAGGGCTTCATTGCGCTTGTCTGCTGGTTTGGTCTGGTGCCAGCATATGTTTTAAGTCATTTGAAAAGGTCCTTTCCTTTAGCAGGCATCCGTTTCAGCAAGTTCAGGTGTATTCAAGGAAGAGGTCTCATTTTTTGTGCATTTGGGTTTTTTTAGGACAACGGCTGCCCGTGCAAAGGTGGTGACTGACTGGGTGACGGATGGCGGGGTGCTGCTGATGGGCTATGAGATGTACCGTCTCCTCTCACTGAAGAAGTCCTTTGCTACTGGCAGGAAGAAGAAAACAAAGAAACAAACTGGCCCTGTCATTATCGACTTAGATGAGGAGGACCGGCAGCAAGAGCTTCTGAAAGGTGGGAGGCGAGTCTTGCTAGGAAATACCATCCTGTCTACAGAATTGCAGCTGGGAGATTCTACTAATGCCGGCTGGCTCCATGGGCAAGTGGTCACTTGGCAGCAGAGAATAGTTAGTTTATTGTACATAGGCACCAACATCAGAGGTGGTTATCTTTAACACAGTCACTATATTTGCTAACAGCTTATTCGTGTGTAGCTTCTGTTGGTGAGAGAGAGAAGCTTTTGAGTTCACACAGAGCTCTTCCTCAGTCTCTATCCCACTTTCCAATATCCTTCAGGTCTGAAGAAGAGCTCTGTGTAAGCTTTCAAGGTTGTCTCTCTCACCAACAGAAGCTGGGCTAGCAAAAGATATTACCTCACCCACCTTGTCTCTCTCATATCCTGGGACCAACACAGCTGCAATAACACTGCAGACAACTAGTACTTTTTTTTCAACTTTTATAATTACTCATTTTTCCTTCTGTAGAGCTATGTGAAGCAGGAACATCAGCTGACCAAGTAACTCAATGTTCCTTTCCCTCAGGGATCGAGAAGGCTTTATCCCGCCCTGGCCCGGATGTAGTTATCTGTGATGAGGGACACCGGATAAAGAACTGCCATGCCAGCACATCTCAGGCCCTGAAGAACATCCGCTCCAGGCGACGGGTGGTACTGACGGGCTACCCGCTCCAGAACAACCTGATTGAGTACTGGTGCATGGTAGACTTCGTCCGTCCTGACTTCTTGGGTACTCGGCAGGAGTTCAGCAACATGTTTGAACGCCCCATCCTGAACGGGCAGTGTATTGACAGTACGCCGCAGGACGTCCGTCTCATGAGGTACCGCAGTCATGTCCTGCATAGTCTGCTGGAGGGGTTTGTGCAAAGGTGAGTCCACGTCAAGTGTTCAGTAATGTAGTCTGTGCAGTCAGCTCCTTGATCATAGTTTAGCCACATCGATTGAGGAGTGTATTCATTACAGCGATTCCTGTTGTCTTCCTGAGCTTGATTTTTACCCTGGATTCCTTGTTGTCCCTTAGGGAGATTGTAGACATATAGGAGAAATCTTAGAGGGAACCCCAGAGTTAGCACCTGCATGTTTCTCTCAAAAGCACTTTGTCTAATTTAGCCTGTCAGTTAAGAAGTGATCTTTGGGGCCTTCTCCCTGACTTAGTGGCAGGTGTAACATTACAGTACCCTGCCAGTACCGTCCTGTGGGACTGGTAGAGGGGAGCACGTGCAGATGGAGGGCAGCACAGTGCTCCCTAACTTCCTTTAGAAGGATTAGTAGGTGATTGGTAGATGCATTTCTGTATCATCTTCCATCCAAGGATCTGAAAGCATTTTACAACCCCCAAACAATGTAAGCATCACAGTACTCTTACGGAGGAGAGGAGGGACTAGAAATCCTCCCCATTTTACAGATGAGGACCCAGAGGCACAGAAGGAGTAAGTGACATGGCCTGAGCAAGTCATTGGCAAAGACAGAAATAGACACCAGGTCTCTTAATTTCCAGTGCAGTGTTTTGGCCACAAGTGGATCCTTCCTGATTTAGCACCACGGTTAGCAAGACCTTCATCCCCTTTCTAAACATTATCCTGGGGTATTATAATGTTTGCTGTTTTGGTAATAGAGCATACTGTACTTTTTATTTGGCTTCAGTCGTAATGTCTTCTGAGTGTCCTGCAACAGAAACACTCACAACTAGAGTTCCTTCTCTTTGCTGTCATCAGATATCTTACCCTGAAGGCAGCCCCTGAGATGCTAGCCCTGAATGTTCTTTCTCTCTTCTGATCTTCCTTTCTTGATTGCTTCTGTAGGAGAGGCCATAACGTACTAAAGGCTCAGCTTCCCTATAAAGAAGAACATGTCATCCTGGTACGTCTGTCAAAAATCCAACGGGCTCTCTACACAGAGTTCATGAACCGGTTCCGGGATGCAGGCAACAGTGGCTGGCTGGGATTGAACCCGCTCAAGGCTTTCTGCGTCTGCTGTAAGGTGGGTATTGGCAAGAGAGTAGCTTCTCCTGCAGTATACAGGGAAAGGGTAGGAGTCTATGTCCAAATATTGGCAAGAAGAATGATGTAGATATAGTATAAGTGCAGTATCTTGGTGCATCTTAAGCATTAGTGTGCATGTTCCTGTGCATGATGTAATGTGGTGTCCTGATAGTATCATTATTCCCACATTAAAGATGGGGAACTGAGTCACAGAGTGTTTAATTGACCTGCCCAAATTCATGCAAAAAGTCTGTGGCAGAGCCAGGAACTGAACCCAGCTGATCCAAGTCCCAGCCTTTAACCGCAAGAAAATCCTTCATTTCCCAGAGTGTGTGCCTTGTGTGTGTTCATTCATCAGTCACCAAACAGAGGAGCTTTAAGATAATTAAAATTGGTAACATGTCTTGGCTGAAACAGTGTATACCTTGTGCTGTGACAGAATCACACTTTCCTTTTTACTTGTTGACTGGAATCTGCCTAGCTTCTATAGCAGGCAAAGTTTCAGCGTGTCCACGCAAGTCAACTACAGAGGACTTCGGACTAAACAGGCAGAGTCCCTGGCATTAAATATTCTAATGCGGTGAGATCTGCTTAATTTGTGGCACTTTACAAACTCCCTTTCAGCTGAATTTGGAGGGGAATAATTAGATTAACAAATCGCTGGTGCGTTTCTGCAGGGGCATTAGCATTTGACTGCATGTGAGGTGCTGTAAATCCACAAGTGCCTTGGTTGGGTTTGTGCTAGTGCAGTGTTACCTTTTGCCTTTTCTTCATCTCTCAGATCTGGAATCACCCAGATGTGCTGTATGAAGCACTGCAAAAAGAGAATCTGGCAAATGAGCAGGACCTGGATGTGGATGACCTTGGCACAGCTGGAACTAATTCTCGCTGTCAGCCACAGGGAATAAAAGTCAAAACAGAGACTAATGCTTTGGCATCACCAGTTGGAGAAGCTACCAACAGCAAGTTCCTTCAAGGCATTGGCTTCAACCCCTTTCAGGAGAGAGCAAATCAAGTCGTTACTTATGAGTGGGTGAGTACCAACCTCAGAGCAAGGAGTCTCATGGCTTTTTTTTTTTTTTTTTTTTTTTTTTCAACAAACATGGGCTGAATGCTTAATTGGTCAAAGGCCCATGACCCTTTTGTCGGGGCAGTGTGCTGGTTATAAATTGGGGAACAGCAGTGGAAAAAACTCTTGTATAGCAGGGATCCTGCTTTTAGTTCTGAGACTTTCTCACCTGCCACAACGTGCTTTGGAAGATAGGATTATAATTCAAAATGATCTGTACAAACTGGAGAAGTGGTCTGAAGTAAGTAGGATGATATTCAATAAGGACAAAGTACTCCATTTAGGAAGGAGCTATCAGTTGCACACATACAAAGTGGTAAATGACTGCTGAGGAAGGAATAGTGCAGAAAGGGATCTAGGGGTCATAGTGGACCACAAGCTAAATATGAGTCAACAGTGTAACACTGTTGCAAAAAAAGTGAACGTCATTCTGGGATGTATTAGCAGGAGTGTTGTAAGCAAGACACGAGAAGTAATTCTTCGGCTCTACTCTGCACTGATTAGGCCTCAGCTGGAGTATTGTGTGCAGTTCCGGGCACCACATTTCAGGAAAGATGTGGACAAATTGGAGAAAATCCAGAGAAGAGCAACAAAAATGATTAAAAGGCTAGAAAATGTGACCTATGAGGGAAGATTGAAAAAATTGGGCTTGTTTAGTCTGGAAAAGAGAAGACTGAGAGGGGACATAACAGTTTTCAAGTACATAAAAGGTTGTTACAAGGAGGAGGGAGAAAAATTGTTATCCGTAACCTCTGAGGCTAGGACAAGAAGCAATGGGCTTAAATTGCAGCAAGGGAGGTTAAGCTTGGACATTTAGGAAAAACTTCCTAACTGCCAGGGTGGTTAAACAGTGGAATAAATTGCCTAGGGAAGCTGTGGAATCTCCATCATTGGAGATTTTTAAGAGCAGGTTAGACAAACACCTGTCAGGGATGGTCTAGATAATACTTAATCCTGCCTGGAGTGCAGGGGACTGGACTAGATGACCTCTCGAGGTCCCTTCCAGTCCTATGAGTCTATGGTAGCTGCTACGAAGCTTTGTCTTGCTCTCTGTCTTGATCAGTGCATATAAAAGGCTACTAATGGGAATTATGAGACCACTGTACAGCTGGCACTGTGCTTTACACCTTGTTTTCATCAGACCCGGATGGTGCAGTGTCTGTGTTTTTTCACCAGCATAGCTGAGATCAGAACTTGAATGAGAGTGAGATGGCTGAAACGTAAGCAGAATAAGGCAATGGTGATGCTAGTTGAGTATCTTGAGGATATAGCAGAAGTGATTCCTGTTCCTGTACTCAAGACTTTTTGTCCACTTATTGTCCAAGAAATCTGCAGTTTGAAACTCCTGGATCCTCTGTGGCTTTGGGACTCAGAGGTGGCCAAAACCACCCCTTTCATCTGGACCTGGCTGGATGCTTGAGGCCTCTCTTCTTAGATCCAGACTGTGCCACAGTAATTTATTCCTCTGTCACCTTGAGACTGAATTGTTGAAACGTGCTCCACAAGGGGCTACCTTTGAAGATCATTTGGAAGCTACAGCTGGCAGAATGCGTCAGCTGGATTCCACTGGCTGTCTTCACCTTTTATACTAGTTCTCCAGCAGTTGCACTGGTTTTCTGTTCACTTTCAGATGCAATTCAGGGCATTGACTTTGTAGATCAAAGTCCTATAAGGGCACATGGAGACTGCTGTTTCCTGTGAATTGCCACAGCAGTTTTCACGCTCAAGCTAACAGTCCCCAGACTTAAATGACAGGGTGATGGCCAGTTATTCTCAGTATGGGGATGTGTGTGTCTGGAACTTGGGAGGGCTATGTGGAGATTTGGCTCTTTGTATAGGGTCACATTGGGTTTATTACATTTTGTTCATGAGCCTGAAGCCTCTTATGGAAAGTACGTTTTATGGAACTAACTGAGTACCTCCCCATGTAACCAAGGCTCTTGTTTCTGGGTAGGCCAAGGACATCCTGTGTGATTACCAGACGGGAGTTTTGGAGAACTCACCCAAGATGGTGTTACTGTTCCACCTGATTGAGGAAAGTGTGAAGCACGGAGACAAGATTTTGGTCTTCAGGTAAGAGGAAGTATCAATGGCTGCTCCTCTGAGCCCTGAGCAGTGGTGTGTTTTGAGATTAGACAGTAGTAGAATGAGACTGATGGTGTTTCCCCTATGACTGCTGCCCACTGCTATGCAGTGTTATTTGGTCTTTCCCCATTGTTTGGTTTAATCTTTTTTGTTGTCCATTGGTTTTGTAATCTCTTCATCCGTATAGCTGTCAGTGGTAAGGGAGTGTCCCGTGGCACCCTCAGACTGCTAGCAGGGGAAGATGGAGTTTGCTGTTCTAGTTACACTGTTAGGGGCTTTCCTGAGCAGAGACCTTGTTTTTGCAGCCAGAGTCTGTCCACATTGTCTGTCATTGAGGAGTTCTTGGCCAAGAGACCAATGCCCAATCCTCCAGGCTCAGATGTGCAAGGCATTCATAACTGGGTCCGAAATCTCAACTATTACAGTGAGTACAGACAGTCCTCCTTCCTTCATCTGGGACCCTATTTGATCCTCTGCGGCTGGGCTAACCTCTTGATGTTGCAACGGTTTCCTCCGGTTTCTCGCCACACTTACCTGTGCTTTTCCATGGGCGTGCAGATCTGTTTTCTTCCTTAGCCATTTTCAGATTGATTTGTTTGAGTTGTCTTGGGTGCATGTTTTTAGTTTTGATCAGGACTGACTGATAATTTCCCAGTTCCCCCTTTTCTTTTTAATGGCTCTCTGACTAGCTTAAGTATCACTTCTTAAAACTTTTAAAAAAATCTTCATTCTTCCTTTGCACCACTTGGGCACTTTCTAATTCTAGAATCTTTACTGCTTGTTTTGGTGATCGTGAGTTTTCCCTCCTGTTCTAGTCTTTGTCCCCTTCAGTAGCTGACTTTTGTGCCAGGACAGCAGGAGTGTTTAGGGTAGCTGGATGGACATGGTGTCCCTGGGAGCTCCTGGCAAGCATGCTAGGTGTCTATAAACTGCTCTAATTCCTCTTTTGACTCAAGGTGTGGGTGGCAGCATCTCTTCATCATGAGTGAGTTCTACCCATGATCACAAGCATGCTCTGTCCATCTGCACTCTTTTTTTCTCCTATTCCTCTGCATATGCTCATGTTGGGTCCAGTGGGGTTTTGCCAGCGGCTTGCGTTGTTTTTGTGCTATCCCAGCTCAGTGGTCGTATTGGATCTATTTTATGCTGGTGCCTGTTACCAATACTGGTATTTCAGGCTTTTGTGACTGGTACTGCAGACTTCTTACCTGAATGATGAGCCTCTGTGTAGGATCCCAGTGCACTAGAACTGCTCATCTTTGGTTTAGCTGTATGCATTGTAGCCCACTGTGGAACTTGGGCTATGCTAGACTCCTGTTTTATACTCATGTGATATTGCAGCTAGATACAGCCCGAGCTCCCTGGCTGACTACACTGTGTATGTTTGACTGGGGGGATGTGGGGATTGGCTGGGACAGCTGAGGGCTTGTTGTAGTAAGCTGGTTCAATTGCCTGAAATGGCTCGGAAGCGTTTCCCTAGCTGGATCTGTATGGAGTCTGCAGGGTAATGGCATTCTTCACAGTGCAGGTATTCTAAGAGCCAGACGGGAACTGTTTCGTTTTGATGGATCCCACAATACAAAGGGTTTTTAAACACCTCTCTGATTTTCTTACCAGGACTGGATGGCAGCACTTCTGCCTCAGAAAGGGAACGATTGATTAACCAGTTCAATGACCCCAGCAACAGCTCTGTTTGGCTCTTCCTTTTGTCCACACGGTGAGTTGGCCACCTGCCTGGAACGGAGGGGTGAGGTGGGGTGAAAGAGTGGGTTTCATTGATGTGATGGAGGCTGTTCAGACAACAGAATCTATTGCACTTGCTCTGTTTGCAAGATTTGGCTTAAGACCATACAGGATGGTAACTCCTTAAAGTATAAAGGTATTGAAGACTGGGAAGAAAAATGATTTTGAAACTTAATTTTTGTTTTGTTTAAGAGCTGGGTGTTTGGGTGTCAACCTGATTGGAGCAAACAGAGTGGTGGTGTTTGATGCTTCTTGGAACCCGTGTCATGATGCACAAGCAGTGTGCCGGGTGTACCGCTACGGACAAAGGAAGCCGTGCCACATTTACCGACTGGTTTCAGATTACACCCTGGAGAAGAAAATCTATGACCGCCAGGTCTCCAAGCAGGGGATGTCAGGTAGGCTTGAACACTTTTGCCAATACGTCATCCTGCTTATTTTCTTTATACTCTGTAGTCCATGGACGGAGTCTGTATGATTTTGGTGATGCGTCCGTCTGTCTAACGTTAGAGACAAACTGCTGCTAGAAGAAATGACACTAAAAAGGCATTTATGACTGGGGAGTTGTTCTGATATTTTTATAATTTAAGAGTGAGTATAGATCTAGTGAAAATGAAGGATTCAGCAGTACCGGTTTGAGCCAGCATAGTGCAACACACGCTTCCTGTGCTTCACCCCTTCTGCTCCTTAGCTGCCAGCACACCTCAGTTCTGACCTGTAGCACCTCCTGCAAGAACAGAAGCAGCAGAGAGGCTGGATAGTCTGTTGCTTATAGTAGGAGGCTGGGAGTTAGGAGATTTAAGTTCTGTCTCCAGCTCTGCTGGTGCCTCCTGTTAGATTGGGCAGGTTACTGCAGTGCTCCATGGCTCCGCTTTTTCAACAATACAATGGGGAATACCTACTTTTGAAAAAACAGGTTGACATCCTTATTGCCACCTAAGTACTAAGGTTCACTGATCGTTCCAGTTCTGACCTGTCTGGAACCAAGACTGCCAGTGGGGCTGAATTGTGCCAGATTTTGTGATGGTTTTGAGAGATGCACAAGTGGGAGACTACCATGAGCCCAAAAGGGTTGTTTCAAAATTTAACTCCAGGTGCAGAGGGGATACTTCAGTGCTCTGACTCTGTGTGCTGTCTAGCACCCATGTCCTAGAGTCCTCTCCTCCTCTCTCTCCTCCTCCCCACACACACACTTGTTCCCATCTTGACACATACACAAAAATCAAGTCCAGGGAAATAGTACAGCTTCTTTTGAGTTATGGAGGTGAGAATGGGGATCTCAGATGTTATCCAGAACTTTCAAATAGTTTAACAGAATCTGGTGATTGTGTTCCTGGAAACCTGAGTCACTGGTTAGTCACTATAAACTTTTGAGCCTTTCTCAGTGGTTCTGGCTCGTCAGTTACTGATGTTCGCCTTTGCAGCTGCCTTTTTATCACAGTGTCCACATAATATTTTCAGCCTTCTGATGTGCAAGGGTGAGATGGGGAACTTCTTCAACCATATTGTGTATACAGTATCTTCAGCTTCCAGGTTTGTGTATGCCAGGATGTTAATGGCCCACATCACCTTGTTGTAATATATGGAGAGCAAAGCATTCCCTAGCCTGATTTGTGTCAATATTCAAATACCTGCATGGTCATGTCTCAAAGTGCAGTGGAATGATCCCTGTCCCTCTGCAGATATTCACAGCAGGGTGCTGTGGAAAGCACAGATTAAGAGTTGGGAAATCTATAAGCAGGAATGTAACAAGTACAGCAGAGAGCAGTAAACTGTTTCCTCCTTTCTCTGAATGATGCATTCCCTCCATTCTCCAGATCGTGTTGTGGATGATCTGAATCCAGTGCTGAACTTCACCCGGAGGGAGGTGGAGAACCTGCTGCACTTCGTAGAAGAGGAGTCAGATCCTGCCCAGCTGGCATTGGATCCAAACAAGATCAAGGAGTCTGTCTTACAGCTAGCCTGTCTCAAATACCCTCACCTTATCACCAAGGTATGTACCTTTGTTCTTAATGCTGCTTCCAGATGTCATTGCCAGTTAGGGATGACACTGAGCTCAGTGAGTAACGGTCACCCCAGGAGAAAATGGAGCTGCCTGTGTTGTGATACCTTGGTTAAGATAAGAGTGTTCCAAAACAATATTAGTTATAAGGGACTGTGCATGTCTCTGAGACAAGTCCATGATCAGTGTCAGGTATCAAGAAAACTGTTGTTCCATTGTCAAACCCAAGACCTGAAGTTCATGTGCAGATTTCCTTAGGCCTTTGGTAAATACTCCTGGGGGAATTATGCACTGAATTATGCGCAGATTTCTTTGCTTCCTTGAAGAAAAAATGACTTTCTGATGTGAAAGCAAAGGGAAGCCACAAGAGCGGTCATGCGACCCGCCCAAGCAGTATTTTTCGGGTGCCCACGGCAGCCAGCAGAGATAAATCACCTGTAGGGCAGGGGACGGGACTGGGGAAGACCTGGCTGGTGGCTCCTACCCTGCGCCAGGCTCAGCTGCTAGTCCCAGATGGGCTGGGGAGGACGGGACTTTCTCTTCCCCTGCACAGCATCCGGTGCTGGATCAGACCCACCCCCAGATTTCTCCCCCAGCTGCAGGAATCTCTGCAAACTCTCTGATCCCTTCCCCCAACCGCTTCCTGCACCCATCGCTCCTCAGCTGCAGGGGGAGGGATCACTGTAAAGGGAACTGCTCCCCCATCTGCCCAACTGTTGTGTATCCATACCCAGACCCTCCAGCTGAGCCGCACCCCCCTGCACTCAGAACCCCCCTGAGGAGCCCCCTGCACCCAGATCCCCACCCCACCGAGCCCCAACCAGCTGCATCTGGATCGCCCCCCCCACTCCCTCAGCATCTGCCTCCCGCACTGAGACCCCCACAGTTGCTGCCGAGCTCTATCTCTCCCGCACCCAGACCTCCCCAGCCCTTCTTCCCTCCTCGCTGAGCCCCAACCACCTTCACCTGGACCCCACTGCAGCATCCCATTACCGTTGCATCCAGAACCCCCCAACAAGCCTCTGTGCATCCAGATCCCCTGCACACTTGGATCCCCCACTGAGCCTCCCACACCCAATGATCCCATACAGAACCCTCTCAATCCACGCCTGGATCCCCCCACACTAAGCCCCCCCACACTTGGATCCTGCTGGGCTGAGCCTGCCTGCCCACACCGAGGTGAACCTGGCACAGAGGGGCAGGACACTGGGGTGTTTCTGGGGCAGGCCCACTTTTTGCACTGTGTCAGGGTTGAGTGCAGCCTCACTGCTGAGTCTGTCCCCCAGGGGGAGTTGCAGAGTGATCTACCACTTCTGTGCAGCCAGTGGCCTGTGCTCTCCAATGCCATGCTGGCGCCTCCACATTTATTTGACAAATAAAATTTGCAGAATTTTGCTGAATTTTAAAATGTTTATACACAGAATTTTTAATTTTTTGGTGCAGAATGCCCTCAGAAGTAGGTAGAGCATCTAGGAAGAACATAGTTTGGGGTAGTTTGGTTAAGGCTGTTGGAGAGGAGAAATGAAGGACTGTGTCTGCCTGGCTGTCTCTATACAGAGATTCATGGTTAAAAGGAAAGCCTGCTATGGGGCATTTAGTGCAGTAACAGAATTGCTCCATTTATGTGCTGTCGTATTGCATGTGTTGTGGGTATTGTGAATAAGCATGTTCCTGTGAGTGTTATGCGGTGAGATCATTGTGGAGTTGGTGCACAGATTATTTATAAGAAGTAATCGTATTGTCTATAATAGTGTCCATTGCACTAGTTTTGAACTCTTCCCCCAGAGTCCACCCAGGGTATGTCTTCACTACCCGCCAGCTCAGCAGGCAGCGATCTAGGCAGCGGGGATCGATTTATCGTGTCTAGTCTAGACGTGATAAATCGACCCCCGAACGCTCTCCTGTCTACTCCTGTACTCCAGTGCCAGGAGAGGCGCAGGCGGAGTTGACAGGGGAGCAGCAGCAGGACTCTCCGCGGGGAAGACACCACGGTAAGTCGATCTAAGTACGTTGACTTCAGCTACGCTATTCACGTAGCTGAAGTTGCGTAACTTAGATTGACCTCCCCCCCAGTGTAGACCAGGGCCCAGAATACTGCCCAGAGTCTGCCAATTGCCATGTTATTCTGCCTGGGATACAGGGAGGGAGTTCTGTCATTTGGGTTTATCTACTGCCCTCTTGTGGTATGTTGGTGTCTCAATATGTTTATGTGCTGTGACCACAGGAGCCTTTCCAGCATGAGTCGCTGCTGATTGACCGGAAGGAGCACAAGTTGACCAAGGCAGAGAAGAAGGCAGCAAAGAAGAGTTATGAGGAAGAGAAACGAGCATCCGTCCCCTATACCCGTCCATCCTATGCACAGTATTACCCAGCCAGTGACCAGAGCCTGACAAGCATCCCTGCCTTCAGTCAAAGGAATTGGTGGGTGCTTATTTCTTTCCCTGTTCTGCTGAGGACTTCAGTTGAGGGGAGAGGCGGGGCAGGAAAAACAGCTGGGGTAGATGAAGACTAACCTGTTACCCTGGGCGTTCTCACTTGGCTCCTAGGAAATGGGAATACTGAGGCTCTGCCCCCTCTCCTTCCCCTGCCAGCTATAAATACGGATCCATGAAGAAGGGGAATGAAGCAAGGAAGGTGGGGAAAACAGCTGATTAGGGAGGAAGGCTCCCTTTGCAGCTTTGGGGGCACATGCAGCGTTTCTCAGTGGGGGTGTCACTGATTGCAATGGCTGTGGCTAAGAGAATGGGCATAGTATCAAACTGAGAGATGCAGAATCCAGACAGGTAGTGAAAGTGTCAAGACCTGTCCCCACACACCACCTTTCTGGCTAATAGCCAGAGTCACTGTGTCTATCATCTGCCTTCACTTCACCTGGAACATGTGTAATTCCCCGTAACACTTTGCATTGCCCAATCTGAGGCTCTGGGAGTGCTGTGCAAATGCTGGCTGGCTGCTTGCATGTCTCTGCCATCGGTGAGAAAGCACCCCCAGTTTACAGATGGGGACACTGAGGTGAAGTGACTTGCCCAAGGTCAGTGACAGTCAGGAATAGAGGCTGGAGTCCTGACGGCCAGCCCTATGCTTTAACTCAGAGATCAAACTTTAGCGACTTCACTGTCTCTTTGTGATCCTGGAGCAGTGAGATTCCCACTGCCTCTCTCCAAAACTGGGAGCAGAGCCAAAGAGTTTCAGGGCTTTGCATTTTGGGTTTTTCTGCCTCCAGGAGCAATTTTCTCTGTGCAGAGCCTCACGATTACCCATGTGAACGACTGAGAATGGTGGAACCAAATACAGTTGGAACTCTCCTTCCAAAAGAACATAACTCCGTTTGACACTCTCTCCTTTTCCCTCTTCCCGCTAGGCGACCAGTCTTCAAGGGCGAGGACAAGCCAGTGGCAAGCGTCCGCCCTGTTCAGTCCACCCCCATTCCTATGATGCCTCGGCATGTCCCGTTGGGTGGCATGGGATCGGCATCTGGTTCCAACCCCACTGTCAACTTCCCCATCAACTATCTACAGCGAGCTGGTGTCCTTGTTCAGAAGATTGTCACCACGACAGGTCAGTCGTTCCTTTGGAACCAAGTCCCCCTGAGAACACAGCTGGTTGAGACAGAGTCCTGGGATCCAGAGATGGAAGGCAGGCAGTCCATCCCTCAGGGATAGAATAGTGTCCCAAACAACTATGGTGTCTCATCTGTGGCCTAAGAAGCTGGATGAGCCCCTTGAGGGGGACTGTGTCAAGAAGGAAAGTGTCTGATTATGAATTGAAATGTGTCCCTTGAAGCATGTGCTGTGGTGTTTAAACTGACGTGCTGGAATCAGATCCATTAGTGCAGACTGGAGGTAAGAGGGGTGCTGCTTCCCCTGCAGCAGCTTGGCTGGGAGTGGTCTGTTCTCTACCGCAGCTGCTCAGCAGCTCCCCTGCCGCGTGGAGGAGAGAGAGTAACTCTGGCTGTTCTAGTGCCTGACTGAGTCTCTGTCCGGGCCCCAGCATAGGTTAGAGCAGCGCTATCTTGCACCAGCTGGCAACAGTGGCTAGGGACCATACACCAGCTGGGGACAGCCAGGGTACAGTGGACTCCAGCCACTCCCTTTCCCTACCCCCTCTAACCTTTGCCTACCAGGGAGGGAGGCATAGGAGCCAGTTATGCCACCTCTATGCCTGTTATGGATTCCATACCTGGAGAATCCCCAGCAGTGGGTTTTGCATCACAGGTGTGCTAAGGGAGTAAAACAGAGCAGTGAAGCTGCCCCCAAATACTAATTGTAGCTCCCTGATCTCTTTGCAGCTTTCAGGCCAAACATATTTCAAAAGCCAGGTATGCTGGCTGCATTGTATGGTATGCTGGCTTCCAGTGCTCTGCCCAGTCCCGTGTTCTGTGTTCTAATTGATGGGGCTTGTGTACTGGGGCACCTTGCCTTTCATTTCCCCCCATGACCCCACTCCTTCCCGAGCTCTCAGTCCCAGGGGATTCCACTTCTGCTTCCTATGCCTTCTTTGTTACTCATAATTAAACCCTGATCTCATTTGTAGCAGAATTTATTGAGGAAGCTAGCTGGATGCTGAGGGAATTTAGCCCTGGATTTCTCCCACTCTTTTTTGAGCCCATAATGTAACTTCTCAAATGCTGGCTTTCTCCATCAGATATTGTGATTCCAGGCACAAACACATCCACCGATGTGCAGGCGAGAATCAGTGCTGGTGAGAGCATCCACATAATCCGAGGGACTAAAGGTAAATCCCTGACTTGGGAAATAAGTAACTGCTAATCTCCTGGCCCTGATATACCCAAATTCCTGTTTTCAGTGCTCTGCATTTGCAAGATGCATTTAATAAACAGGCTTCGTCAAAGCTTGAAGAGTCAGAAAAAACAGAGGCTTTAGTTGTGGGTTTAACCATGCTGGGGAGATGAAGGGGACCAGGCCACTGATACTGTAATTTTCTGCCAGTGCCCCAAAGGGAATGGTCTTCCATCCTTCCCTTCTGAAGAGGATGGAAGCGATTTCAAGCTCCAGAGTTGCCCATCTCATTATGTTAACACACAATCTCCTATCATGTTTCGGAGATGAATAGTTCTTGACCTACTAGACCGTTGAAGCCAATGGAGAAGTTGCAACTGACAGAGCCCCAGGTCAGACTGTAAGGAGATGCGGCGGCACATTCTCCCTTCCAGTGGAGTCTCTTGTCACCTTTCAAGAGTATTGCAAGTTCTAGCTCTTTACACAAGCCTTCTCCCAACAATGGTGGAGCAGCTGGCCAGGCATCGTTTCTCAGAGATGGGCCAGGGGTCGGCCTGTTTGCAGTGCTGTAACACTAGAGGAGTGATCAGTTGGGGCCCTCGAGGCAGGGATTGTATGTTTCAGTTATTTGAACAGAGCCTAGTTGAGTGCCGTTGAAATTCGCCAACAGCACTGCATAAGGAAAAGTGGAACCACAGCCATTGCCACTGGCAGAGATGGTGACCTGAAAATGTGTTTGACTCCCCTGGGGGAGAAAAGGGAGCATGGGAAGGGGATTCGGGTCCTGCAGTGATTCAGCAGAGAGCCACATGTGTGTGTAACCCTGGGACAGAGAGAAGCAGAGGGAGGGAATTTTCAGGGACAGACCGGAGACAGGCTCTAAAGGAGAGAACCAGCGTGCACCTGACTGCAGGGGCACTCCAGCACTGAGAGTGTTCAAGAACACAGTCCGTGGCTGCCCTTGTTGCTGCTGCATGCTGGTTTTACAGTCTGCTCTGTTTTAGGTAACTGGCTTGTGGGCTGCAGGCTCCTGGCATGTTGCCAGCACAGCACTCAAGTGGGCACAGTTTGGGTGCTTCTGGCCTGTCTGTAATGGACCTGTAGGCCACTGACACAGCACTGTGACACTAGCATTGCCCGATGGTAATGCTCACAGACGTGGAGAGAGAGATCAAAGTGTTTGGGGATTAGGGGCTGGTGTGTCCTCTCTGCTGCCCTTTTCTCTCCTTGCCTGCCAGTTCTGCAGCCTTTCCCTGGGGCAGGCAGCCAGCAGCTGGGCATGGAGTTGTTCCTGTGTCTGACCAGTTGCTTCCTCCCTGTCTGTTTCAGGGACGTACATCCGCACCAGCGATGGGCGGATTTTTGCTATCCGGACCACTGGGAAGCCGAAGGGCAGTGAAGACCGTCGAACGGCTGCCTCAGGTAGGGACTGAAGATCCTTGCACTGGATACACGCCCCAAGTGCTCTCCTCTGTTGGGTTTCTGTGGTGGGTGTTTCACTGCACTGTCTTCCCCAGGGCTGTATTTAGGGGACTTGCTTTACATCCCTGCCCAAGAGCTTCCTCTCTTCTCACTTCTTTAAATTCCACATTTTCTCTCCTCCCTGGCTGATTCCATGGCAGCCCCCTCCCTCCCTCCCACCCTCAATCCCATCCCACGCCGAATCTATTCAGTCCCCCCTCTCCTCCCTTTTCCCAGCGCCGGGATGTTTCTCCAGGCTTCTCTGTCTCACCCACTCCATCTTCTTGTCACCTCCAGGCTCTCAGGGTCCATCTCTGGAATCCACAAGCAATGGCAGACACAGTGCCTCGTCGCCCAAGCTCCCTAACACAGAGGAGCTCACTCGGCCCATTTCCCCCGACAGCCCGGAGATCATCAGTGAGCTGCAGCAGTATGCTGAGGCAGCTGCTGCCCGGGAGTCTCGCCACAACTCCCCCAGCACTAACACTGTGCATGGACATCCTGCCCGGACAGAAAACGCAGCCACCTTAGCAGCCCGGGGAGCTGAGCAGCGATTGGGCCTCCATTGCTTGGCTCCGTCGGTTTCTTCAGCCCTGCCAGCCACCAGCCAGAATGTCGATGGTCACTCAGTGCTGGACTTACGGGGCAACAAGCGCAAGTCGACCTCACCCTCTGTCCCCGAGGAACCAGCCCGTCGGCAGCAGAAAAAGCGCCACCTGCCAACGTCTGTTCAGTCATACGAACACGGGTACCCAGTCTCTGGTGGGTTCACCATGCCCCCTATCTCTTTAAACCACAACCTAACCCATCCATTTCCCCCCCAAGCAGGAAACTCCTTGTACATGGGCACTGGCTCATCCTACTACCAGCTGCCCAATTTACTACCAGACCCTCAGCTGGTGTTCCCTGTGACTACTGACCCTCTGCTGACAGCCGGCACCGCCAGCTCCTCTGCTGCTACCTCAGCCACCGCCAGCGTCCCCTCGTTCATGCTAAACCCCTCTATGACGGGGATGCTGCCCAGCTATTCGCTTCCCTTCACGCAGTCACTCCTGCCTGAGCCCAGGATGTTTGCTCCTTTCCCAGCCCCAGTTTTGCCTAGCAGCCTTCCCAGGAGCATGGCGTCTGCCTACCCTGGCTACATGTCCCCTCATTCGGGCTACCCGGCCGGGGGCCTCCTGCGGTCCCAGGTGCCTCAGTTTGAATCCCAGGAGGCCTCAGAGGTGGGATGCAGCTCCAACGATGACGAAGACAAAGACGACGATGTAATAGAGATCACAGGGAAATAATGGGCCCAGTTCCTGTTAGATCTCAGCTTAGCCAGGAGGCAAAAGTTTCAGGACCTTTCTGGAGTCAGGATTTCACCTCTGGGTTATGGCAGCAGGGCTGGAGGAGGAGACGTTTTTAGATGTCAAGGATCTGCGTTGTATTGGGGAGGGAGGGTGGGGAGAACAAAACCTGAACGGACTTGCAAGGGTGGGGGGCAGCAATGCAAACCATAGGAGTGCCTCCCTTGCTTTCTCTCCTGCATTTTCCGTTTGTCTGTCTGTGTTGTCCGAAAGGGAGCCTTGACGTTGCGATTCAGTGCCCCTTCTCAGGCGTGGAGACACTGGGTTGATCTCTGTGTGTGGAAGAGCTCCCTCTCCCACAAACTGCCTTATCTGTGAACTTTTCTCGCTCAAGGAGGCACGGGGTGGGAGTATGCCCCAGGAGAGGGTCTTGATGAGCATTTTCAATTTGGGCAGGGGAGGAGCAGGCTATATGTCGTGTGTGTACCGGGGGAGGGCAAAGGGGGTGTGTGTGTGGGGGGGGGGTCCATGTGAAAACCAATTTGTTTTTCATCCTCTTAAAAATTCAAAACACAATAATCTGACAGCTCGTACCAGGCCCCTGCTGGAGGATGAGATGGGGAGTGGAGGGAATGCTGAGCCGTGGCATGACTCTCCAGTCTGCTCCCCCAGGGGGCCTTCTCTATGAAGCCCTCTGAAGGCAGTGACCCTAGTAGGTTGATCCTGTGGTTCTGGTGCTGGCTTCTCGAGCCTGGATTGGGTTAAGAATCCTTTAAATCTTATAGCGGCTCGAGGGCTATCCTGGGGACTTTCCCAGTTCCTCCCTCTCTTCCAGTGATGGCCTCCACACCAGGCTATTGAGGGACATGCCCTCAGGCTCCAGGAGGAGGCCTGGGTGGGAGCAGGTGGATCAGTTTGACTCCTATCAACCCCAGCCAGCAGGACAGGTTGAAAAGGGATACCACTGCGGACTCAGCGCCCGTCTCCATCGACTCTGTGATCGGAGCAACTGCCCCCTTCACAGAATCTCTACATTAATTTATTTCATGAAGGCAAATATTTATTTGTTTGGGGAGTTTCTTTCCACGTTTTATTAATTTTGTTTAAAAGAAAAACAAACCTGCTGGCCTCCATAATGCAGTGGTTGCTTGGTGGATTGTCTGTATGGGGGAGACGAGACATAATGACCATTTGACCAAAGCATAATCTGAAAGCAGGACCAACTGCGAACGTTCCCCAGTAGCCAGCTCCCTTGTTTGGTTCTGTTACAGTGACGTGGCATTGCCTGTGCCATATACACCCCTTTGGGGGAGCGTGTGACAGTAGCGCGGGGTAGTTGTTACAGTGTCCGTCCGTGCAGTACAAGGGATAATGAGAAACCTCTTGGTCTTGGGGTTGGGATCACTCTGGCACAGTGTTTGCTGGGCGGCTGAGAAATTAGCATGCTAACCAATCTCTCAGAGAGATAAGGAGTCTCGGCTCATGACAAGTGGGCTTGGGGATCTCATGGCAGCAGGCTTGAGCTCCTATTGGCTTAACGGACCCCCTGGCTGACATGTGGAGTGCTGTTGCTGGGCTCCAGCCCTTCCCAACTAGAGAGGTGTCACATGAGAGTAAAAAGCGAGAGCGTGCCTCTAGCACAGAGAGTAAATTGCACTGACTGTTCAGCTCTTGGTGTCTGCAGGCAAATCATGCTCTTGGCATTGAAATGCCACATTTGCATGAGTTTGGGCACCTGAGCTAGATGGCCTGACATCCTGTCCACTGTGTGCGTGCTCATGCACTGGTAACTGCTGAGTAATCTTGGAAACTCAATGCCTGCTCAAAGGCCCAGGTCCTCGAAGGGATGTAGGCTCCTAAATCCCGTTGACTTCAATGGAAGTTAGAATCTTAAATACCTTTGAGGATCTGGACCTACGCGTCACCACCTCAGGGAACGAGAGAGTCTATGAATGTCCTTGGAAAGTGGTCCATGCCATTGGACCAGTGACAGCTGTTGGCACAAACCTGTGATGGGAAAACCTCCAGGGCTGATGCTTCAGTACGGTTATTGAGGTCTACTCAGACCAGCTCAGGAGGGAGGGACAAGGCATTCTGGCATATTGTGTAAGGTAGCTGTGAAGAAAGGGGAACTGCTTTATCGAGGGAAGGTGGTGCAGTGCGTGTGTGTGTGTTTGTGTGTACCATGACAAAAGTAGGACGTTATGGGGCTTTCTCTCTGTCTTTCTCTGTTTTAATGGAACTTGTCTGTCAGACGTAACCACACCATTCATAGAAGCCTTAGATCTACAGTTTAGCTATGCAAATTATTTTAAAAACAAACATTGAAATAGTGCTTTCTTCTTTAACATATCCTAGGAGTTGAAAACCAAGGGGTTCTGAGCAAGCTTCTGAACAACTTGTCTTTGGATGTACCATGGAAATAAACAAACTCCCCCTTCCCCCCACTCCACCCCTCACCCAATAACAAAGCAAACTAACTGATGGTGTCCACTCCAAACACTTGACAGTGCTGCATCTGTGAGTCATGCCCTTTGCAGTTTGTGTGTCCATCTTATGCAAAATACTGTGACGCTGATTGTATCACAGCTGTCTGTTGTATCTCTGTAAGGCTCTCAAAAGCTCTAGTGGATTTGGGAAGCGGACCTAGGCAAGGGGGTTTCTTGTCAAGAGTAGCAAGGATTCAGACCTGGGGGAAATCTAAACAATACTTGTGGAAGGCAACTGTTGATTTAGGTTAGAGCAGACCTTTTAACCAGAGTCCCTTGGCATGGAGTATGGTTCCTTCGTTGTTTGTGCCAGGGTGGCACGTTTAATCTGAATGATCCTGCTAGTTCTTTGTAATGGGGGCATTTTGTGTGTCTTTTCTCTGCTCAGATGAGGCATACAGATTTGACTCTAAACAGTAGGTTAGCGTATGGTTCTGGATGCTGTACCTGAAATTGCAGCAGCTTTCACAGAGACTTTGCTCATTGTCTCACGAGGAAAGCACCAGAGGCCTCTGGAGGGCACTTTGGATGGTACTGAATTGGGCAGGCCTCTGGCACACCCTCACTTTGGTGGGTGGAATATGGGAATTTTTCTGCTCACAGGAATAGGTGCACCTAGGGTTAGTTTAACCAAGCCCTGTAGCCATAGGAACTGGAGACTGATGGATCCTCTGATAGCCATAGGAAATGGACCCCTGTAATTTACTTCCCCAGCCACTGGATGACAGTGTTGTTTCACATGGAATATTTACTTTCTGCAAGCAAGTAGGTTTAAAATTGTGCTTGTTTTGAACACTGGTTTTTGTATTCAGTCAAGAAAGCAAGGGGAAAACTAATGCTCTTTTTGCATTGTGCAGATTCCTGCATTAAATTGACTCTTGTAAACAGGGACCTTTCTCTGTCCCTGGCAAACTTCTATCTCCTCCTGTCTGTTCGTAGTACATTCAGTGCTTAGAGTGCACATCCTCCATAAACTACTGGAGACTAATTAGCCCCACAAGTGCCTGGGTTGAACCCCCATCCTGTACCCCAGCCAGCACTCGGTGGGTGGGTCCCTCTCTCCCTCCCGCTCCATCCGGACAAATGCTCAATCCAGACTACCTCCTCCCCCACAGACCCTCCCAGTTTCCATGTGTCGTCTCCCAAACGCTAGCTAGTGGTTTAAAGATGAAACCCCATTGATTTGGGGCATCACAACCGTTGGGAGAGATGATCTCATCCCGTGGAGTGAAGGAAGGTTTGTGAAGGTGATTTCCTCTGCCCTTAGTTTTCTGTTAGTGCTGAAGAAACCCCCATCACCCAGATGCTGACCACTGAGTTCCACTGGGTGTGCAACATCTTCCAGGAAGGTGCAGCTTCTCGTGCTTCTGAGTACATGAAGTGCAGAGAATGCAGACTGAGACCCGGGATCAGAGCTGTTTAATGACGGAGACCAGGAATCAGAATTGTTTAATGACTTTGGCATAGAAGATCAGAAAGTCCTTTATCTGATGATGTTATAATCTTCAAGAATGTCTTGGAAATTCAGAGGTGGTATTGACAATGGAGACCTCTTTGAATCCTGTTCCACAACACTTTCTTACCTAGGGCATGTCTACATTACAGCCACTACAGTGGCACAGCTGCGCTGCTGTAGCGCCATAGTATAGGCTCTTCCTGCACGGATGGAAGGGTTTTTCCATTGCCTTAGGTATTCTACCTCTCCGAGAGGGGGAAGCTAGATGGATGAAAGAATCCTTCCATTGACCTACCTGTGTCTTGACTGGGGATTAGGTCGACCTGACTACGGTGTGAAATTTTTCACAGTCCTGAGCGACGTAGCTAGGTGGACCTAAGTTTTAGGTGTAGACCAGACCCTAGTCTCCTCGCTCCTGTTCCACGACCCTCAGTCTTCCCTCTTTCCCTGATCTCTCCTTTCCAGACTCCTATCTTTTCTCTAGCTGACACATAGATCCTCTCTTTTCTTTCCTGATCCCCTGTGATGGGGCTGTCTCTGTTAAATTTTGTGACTCCAAATGGACTGACCAAAGTAACTTATAGTTCATATTTGTGCTGCAGATAACACTGAGAGTAGAACAGGGGCTCTCCGATAAGCACTTGGACACTAAGGAAGATTCCTGGGCAGAGCACAGAAGCCCTGGCGACTTGTGCAATCCTTGGGTTGCACTTTGGCTGCCCCTTTCAGTCAGTATCTAACTATAATAAGTAGATTTTACTTACTTAGGCTGAACTGTTTAGATGGCAGTTTATGGAGCAGCAGGGATATCAGGGCAAATTCCACTCTGTACTACTACAAGACACTAAGACAGAATTAGGGGAAGAGGTGACCTCATAACTGTGATGTTTCTGTGAGTTTTCTAGGATGTACCTAATCTCAGTCCAGTCTTGGGCAATGTATTTTCACGCAGTTCTGCAGGATGGAGCATCTCACATTCAGTTCCACTGCCGTCTGGGGACAAAGCTGGGTGAAAACTGCCAAACGAGCTTCTCTCAAGCTTTGCTGGGAATGAAAGAATTCACTTTGTGTTTTGCTCTCCGGGAACAATCATGTGATTGAATTTCACTAGTGTGAATACTGATGGAAGAGCTCCCTTCACCTTGCACATTTGAATACTTCTGGCAAGCAAATTCAGGTTGGTTTTCCATGGGCATTTGCACCAGTAAGCAGATAAATGTTTGCTAATAACTTCAAATAATTGCTAAATTAGAGAAAATCATGGTCTGTGGACATTCTGTGAAGAGAAAGTGGTAAAATACAGCAACTCCATTCACAATGAATGTGCTTCTCTGCTCTCTCAAGTGAGATCAGGTAGTCCAAATTTGAGGGGAAAGGAGGGTGGGGGGAATTTAGTCCAACTAGGATACACTGGGAATGGCTCCTTGCAAGCTGAAAAGGAAAAGAAACCTGTCTGCAAAGGGAGAGGATGTTGTAAGTGGGGGATGATCAACCAACTGTGTAGGGTGGAGGGAATAGAGGGAAGAAATCCCCATATGCTCCACCCTATTCCCCCTGTACTGAAACAATACCACTAACAGCTGCCCAAAGCTGCACTGTGTCTTGGGTCTTGTATTGTTAGCCATCCAGCTTGCATTCAGAAACTCTCTGGTAGATTTGCTTGTATAGGGGAGCGTGAGCGAATCCTTTGATGTTTGTTTTTTATTTTGTTTTTTCTGTTTTTAATACCGCCTTAGTTTGTGGCCTGTCTTTTGTGATCAGAAAGAGGAGTTACTGTAGCAGGGTGGGTCGGTTGGCCGGCTGCACACATGTGCTTCCCTCTTCTCTCTGTCTAATGGAGCGTGGTCACTGATCTCCCAGAACAGAGACTTTGAACAATTTGTTGTTTATATGATGTATTTATTTTTACTTGTGTTTCATGTCATTTTTTAAAAAATCAATAAATTGTAAGTTGGTATAACTGCCGATGGGCTCTCTCTCTCTCCTTTTTTTTTTTTTTTGGTAAAATAAACTTCAAAATTAAAAAAAAAAACAACAGTGACTGTTGTCTGAAATGACTTTGGTTTGGATTTGCATGTTCACAAATTATTGCATGCACATGCTGATGGAGCCAGGGAGCTGGGAAGAGGTTTAGTGAGTTTGATTGTTCTGGAGTTAGAGAGACAAAGCCTGGTGCATTTAGGATGTCAGGCCTCTGATTCAGTAACGCACAGAGGCATGTGCTTAACTCCCATTGAATTCAATGGGACTTAATTTCAAGCCTGTGCTTTGCTGAATTGGGGCTGTGGTAAATTTCACTTTGATCGGTGGTACATGAAAATGGATAGTTCTCAAAGTATGCACAATCCCAACAGAATCACGCCTCTTTTCAGCAAATGTTTAATATCCTCGGGCTGCAGTGAGGACTTTTGGTATTAACACTCCATTATTTTGTACAAGTAAGAGGGCAGAATACTTACCGCAAGGGATTTATTCCCTTTGTTACTGTGAATCAGTCATGCTCTTATGTACTTGCTCCCAGCGTGAGGGCAATGAGAGCAAAGCTGCAGGGAGGGGACTCCAGCATAGACCTGTTCTGCACCCCTGTCCCAACTACCTTGATTTTCCTCTGAATTAATTAGTTCTGGCGTGGACCCTCAGAGCCCGTTCATCCTAAGGCAGACATGCCACATGGTCCTCCACCTTCATATCAACAAGTTCCTGACGAACCCCGCACCGTGAACAATTGAACCTAACGCTCATTCTCAAGGCCCCTATAGCCTCATTCAAATGGATGGCTAGACATCATATTTCCTATTACCATATTTCCCAGTATGTCCTTCCCCTGCCCAGTTAGCAAACTCCAGGCCCTTTCCATTAAGGAACCTTTCTCCACTTTTCCTTGAGGGATTAGACTCAAATCTTATTCTGATAGTCAACTCAGCTCTGCCTTTCACACGAACCAGTGTAATTCCCTGTGTGCCTTTTGTCCCAAGCCTCAGCTATGCCAACTCCATGTGGTGGATGTTCACAAGGTCCTAAAATTCTGCCTCAGAAGAAAGGAGTGGAAGGGGTAACTATTGTCTGCCCTGCCCTTGAAGGGCTCAGAAAAGTCTTATGGCACAGATTAGTTCAGATAGGCTCCAAGCCTGGCCAGCAAAGCTGTGTATATTAATGTCCCAGCCCACGATACCAGAAAACTGTTGTCCTCCTGGGATGGGGCCAGTTATAGCTTGTTCCCACTATAATACCATGGTGCAGGTTTAATATCCTTTTGTCAGCAAGAGACAGCCTGGAGCCTGCCTGCAGGGTATAATGGCCTTGTCATGGCCTCACATCATCTGTTGCTGCCTCCATCATGGTAAATGGCCTGCTGGATGGGTGTCCCCACATATGTCGTTTGGTTTTCTCCCGGGTTAGAGGATCCCAGCGCGGGAACTCTCCCTGATTAATGCTATGCCGCTCTGGTACCCAAGACTAACATCTGCCTTTCGAGTTCCCAGCATTGGTACCATTCTGCAAGGAGATTCATTCCAGCTGCCTCGGTCTCACAAGAGCAGTGCAGCACTGCAGAAGGTTTCTCCAACAAGACCAGATGGCTTGGAAGGGGGAAAATATAACTAGTTAAACATTGCAGTGAGGGAGGTAATTATGGTTGTTCCCATTTTGCCCCACGCCAAATACTGAGTCAGTAGCAGCGCTGGGACCAGAACTCCAAACTCCTCCCTCCTCAAGCTTGTGCCCTATCCATTAGCCCATGTGTCATCCTCCCTAATTGACTTGCAGTGCTTGCCTGAAGGGGCGGGGGGCTCTGTGCTCCACCAGGGCAGAGGGAGAAGTGTATTACTGAGGCCGGATATCAATTCCCCATAACAAGGGAGGCTGGTAAGCTACATGGGTTTCCCTTCTGTTTAATTTCCAGTATTTATCAATAATAAGAGGCATAATAAGAAAATGACAGAAGGAAAATGCAGAGAATAAATATTTCATGGTATGTAAATAGTTTAAAGTCCTCGCGTCACATCAGTCTGTGTCAGCCGGCCTAGTAACCAGACTGTTTGCTCCAGGCCGTGGCTGCAAAGTCCCTGGTCTAGCACCTCCTGGACTTAGCAGCCCCATTGGTCTGGGGGTGTCTGAGAGCATCTGCACTGGCCACTGGCCTGCTCCAGGAGATGGCGAGGGGCAGTGTCACGGCTGAGGTAGTACATGGCGAGTCTGTGGGCCTCTCAGCAGGCAGAGCTTGGCAGCAGCTGAGCTGAGCTGGCACCTGTGTGCAGGGCTGTGCATTCAGAATGGCTCTGGAGACGTGGCCGGCTAATGGAGACTGGTTCAGTGACCTGCTCCCCCTGCAGAGGGCACTGTGCAGAGATCAGACTAGTCTCAGCCCAGCTCTGGCTGGCTTCAGGGAGTTGGGATGCCTCCGCACTCGGCCTTTCTTGCTCTCCAAGGAATGCTGCTGCCACTTCGGGTTCCAGGCCTTTTGCCGCTGCCTCTCCTGGTGCCGGAGCGCATTGCAGTACTCATCCAAGCTGGTGCCTGGTGCCCCCAGGGTCCGCGGGTAGCCCTTGTACTGGAGCTGCATGGGCATGGCGCTCAGGTGGCTGCCTCCCTCCTCGGCCCCCTTACTCCGTTTGGCCCCCATGGCCTCGTGGCCAATGACACGAAGGCTGTAGTGCGTGAGGGGGCGGGAGAAGGCACGCTCCATTGCCTGGCACTGATAGATCCCGGCATCCTCTCTCGCCAGCTGGCGGATCAGGAGCCCTTGCTCCAGGGTAGAGAAGCGGTCACCGGTCCTCACCTGCGGCAGACACAGGGAGGGGACAAAAGCAGAGCGCCCTGAGATGCTACCCAGGGGTTGTTGCGAGGGAGCCAGGGCTGCAGCTTGCGACGTGCTCTGCTCGTCAGTCGGGGACGGTGGCATTGCCCGTGTGGGGACTGTGCCAGCTGAGCTGCTTGTGCACTGGGCCACGCTCAGGCCTGGGCAGCACCCCCCCACACCCCGCTGCCCTACCCCCTCTGAGGGACGGGGAGGAGCAGAGACTTGAGCTGCGTCCCCCCCTCTGAGGGACCAGGGTGGAGCAGGGAGGCCTGGGCAGTGTCTTTTCACCACCATGCCCCCTCCAGGGCAGAGCATGGGAGTCTGGCCGTACCACTCCCCACGATTTAGCTTTTCCCTTCCCCAAGTACCTCATCCAGGGCTGCCTCCTTGCTGCGCTGCACGAGCCATCGAATGGCAGTCTGGGGAGAGCGTGCCAGGCACTCGAGGAAGGTAGAGTTGTTCTCCACACCAAATACCAGCTTCTCCTCAGCTGCAGTGACCCCTGCAAGGGGGAGAGCAGAACATGTGCATGTGGGGGGAGCAGAGCCCTGGGGCCTGGTGCATCGAGTCTCTCCATGCCCTGAACCAGCACCCCCTCTTCCCCAGCTCTCTAAACCAGCCCCGCAATCCTTGCTGCTCTAATCCCCTGGAGCAGCCCTGCCCTGGCCCCACCTGCTCCAGGAGCCCCACACCCCCGCTGAGAGAGTCCCACGTTCCGGCTGGGCCATCTCTGGCTAGAGCACGGCGCCACACGTGTGGCTAGAGCTGGCTAGAGCACTTTGGGGCAGGAGGGCAGAAATGTAATTGGCAACAATACAACCACCTTTTGCTGCATGAAAAGGGGCCTGGGGGTGCGTGTGGGGTGACTTGCTGTACCTCGTCTTTGCACACACGCAGCTGGCAGTGCCCAGAACACAGGCGGAGGACATGCTGTTTGCAGAGCCATGTAAATCCCGGCCTTCCCGGCCTGGCATGCTGGGGAGTGACTGGAAGGGGGACAGCGTTTATGGAAATGGAGCTGGCCATCCCAAGATACTTTCCTCTGCTCACTGTTTGCTGGTTAATTACTTGGCTGCACCCAGCCCCATGTCAACGGCCGCCTGTCACTAGATTTGCTCACACGCTGTGCCCTGGACCTGAGCTGGGTTCAGTTTTGCAGGCAACACTTCCAGGGGAAGTGCGTTGTCCAATGTGACTGTACAAGCCTGGGGTGGCGCTCCTGCGTGGCTGCTGGGGATAGCTGCTCCTGCACATTGCTGCCAGCGTGGGGGGGGGGGGCCCTTCCCGGGGCTATTGGCACCCCAACGCTCAGCTCACCACGCGGTGCAGTGGTACAGGGTGCAGATGCACCATGATGTGGCATTGGTGCAATGTCTCCATCATGGGGCGGGATTGCCCCACCCATGGCCAGTCCTGCTGGAGGCACCCGAGGCTGGCTGGGGTTTCTGACTCACTCCCACCTGCTCCCTCCTCCATGGCGGAGCGCAGCCCACGCTAGGCAGCATGCAGCCTGTGAGAGAGGGGTGCCACAGTGGCTGATTCTCACCTGCTGTGATGTCCTGGCACTGACTGACCGGGTCGGCCTTCAGCGCATCCTGGCAGCGTGCTCGCCTGTGTGGAGTGCAATGAGATAACACACTCAGTGAGCTAGGCGCCTACTGCAGGGCGTGCGTCAAATGGAGATTTATTGGTGGGGCTGTGTGGGGCCCAGGACTGGAATAGCAGGAGGCTGCAGGTCTGGATGGAGGGGCATCGGCAGGTGGGTGTCTGGAAGGCCCCGGACAAGAACAGGCAGGGACTGCTGCAGTTCTGGATTGTTGACTGTGAGAAGCCAGGGCAATGTCTGGTACGGTGGGTGGTGTCCATGGCTGCTGGGGAGCGGCTCCAGACTGCAGGGTGTGTAACTAGCCCTGAATTCCCCCTTCCCATCTCCATGCAAACAGCCAGGGACGGTGGATACTGTGTGAAGGGAACAGAGCGGGGCTCACCTCTTCTCGGTCAGCCGGTAGGGGCTGCAGCTCTTGCCGTCCCAGGTGCAGTAGGGGTCTCTGGCTAGGCAGCAGTCAGCGCAGTCTTTGCCGTAGAGCTCGCAGCGGTACAGGGAGAGCTGGACAAGCCCATGGGTGCTGCTCACAAACAGCTCCTGCTGCTCATGGAACCAGAATGGCTGTCAGCACCCCTGGCTCCCCTTCCATGGAGGAGTGGCACGCAGCAGCCTGGGAGCAGGGCTGGACCCACACCTCAGTTCCTAGCTAGTGAAGGAACCAGCTATTCTAGCTCTTCATGGATTAGTGCAGGGAGTAGGCACCTGACTCAAATTGGGGCACTTTGACACACATGGACTCGGGCAATGCCACTCCTGGCACCATGCAATGGGGCGCCTGACCCAGCTGGAACTGGGCAGCACTGCACCTGGTGCCACGCAATGGGGGGCCTGACCCTGACAGCTGGAAACGGCCAGCGCCATGCCTGGCACCTGGTGCCCTGGAGTGGGGGATCCTGTCCCACACAGCTGCAGCATGTGAATGTCTGCATTAGTGTGTGGTTCCTGGCTGGAGAGCCTGGGAGTCTCATCCTTGTCTTGCATGGTGTGACTGGGCCCTGCACAGGGCTTTGTGAATGGTCATTAATGAGGCCTTACCCGCTTTGGTGAGAACTGCATGTCCAGGATGGGAGATGGCACCTAGAGGAGAAAGGTCCGCACTGGAGCTTGGGTAGATCTTTGCCCAACTTCCCAGCTGAGTTCAGCCACCGCAGCCCCAGATGGTCCAGTGCTGGATCCCTCATGTCCGCCCTGCTTTGCCAGTGCACCTCCAGCCTGACGTACCCTAGCCCCTGCTATTCTAGGATCAGCCCTGTGCTTGAATGGGTTAAATTCCAGCAGGAAATAGACAAGAGGTCAGGATCCAGCACCAGGCTCTGACCCAGGCTCTGTGTGATCTTGGGAAAGTCACTGACGCTACCCTGTGCCTCAGTTTCCTGTCTGTGCAATGGGGGTAACAGCACTGCCCCTGCCTCTGACTGAAGGTGAGGCCCTCTGAGACTACAGCGCTGAGGCTCTGAGCCTCCGGGTGGAGGGGCCGGGGTGCAGCCTCCAGGACGCGGTCACCCCACACCCTTGGCTATTTGTGGCACGGCTCTGCATGAGCTCTGCCCATGGCTGCTGCAACTGAGGGCTGGGACAGGAAAGAGCAAGGGCCTGGCTGGCCCTGAGGGAGGAGCAGCTCTCAGTCACAGCAGCCAGGCTGGGAGAGGCTGCTGGCCCCGCCAGACACTCCCCCAGTGCAGACCCCAGCTGCAGAGGAAGTTGCACTGTTGCAGCCACTTTCAGTGGCCACGCACAAGCATCCCAGGTCCTGCAGCTGAGGCCTCTAGAGGAATCAGTTCCCCCAGGAGCCAGTCTAGCCCCTCAGGGCAATCGGAGAACCCAAAGGGGGTGGGATGGGTACCTTAGAGACACTGATTTCCTCCAGGCTGATCTCCTCGCTGTCCTGGCCTCTCCCGCCGGTGAGCCCCACCTTCAGCACTTTGCCTTCGTCTGGGGAAGCAACGGGGGAGCCATCACAATCCCACTAGACCCAGCGAGAGCCCCCTCAGGAAGTGCTCGAGGGGGAGGTGCCGCAGCTATCAGCTGCTACGGAGCTTCTTTCCTTCCCTGAGCTAGTAATGATCTCTCCAGCCAGGGAGGAGATCATCACTAGCTCAGGGAAGGATAATTATTCAGTGTCCTCCCCAGGCAGGGGGGACTTTTTCCAAGCCAGCACATGTACTTTGTCTTCTCCTTTCGGATTCAGCAGGAGAAGAGATCGGACTTGACTTCTGAGCAAGCCAAAGCTGACCTGCCAGGACCAGCCCTGTGAGAAGTGGGTTTTGCTAGCCGCCTGCCCTTTCAGCCTTCCTCCTCATTGTCCCGTCTCCTCAGAGCCATCAGTGCCAGGAGACCGAGTCAGAGACCTGCTAAGTGTAGCAAGGGAGACAGAAGCCAGACTGCACCAAGGCCTGGCCTTTACCCAGTTCTCTTCTTGGCAAGAGGCTGCATCGTGACTATCTGCAGCTTGCTGGCAGATCCCACTCCTGGGGGCCACTGACGGGGCATGGAGCAAGCGCCTGCAGTATTTGCTAGCCCTGAACATCTGCAAACTCCCCCATAGCCACCTACAGAGCTCAAGGTCAGGCCCCAGTGAGGATGGAGTGGGAAGTGAGTGATGCCCTCTAGAGGCTGCTCTAGATACGATAATTGACCTGCTCTGGGGTGAGCCTTGTGCTTTTGAAGCTGAAGGGTCCAGCTTCTGGTTACCTGTGTATGTACAAGTGATATGTACACAGCTAGCTCTCTGGGGGCAGGGACGGTCATGTTCATTTGTACAGCCCCTAGCACCACAGGACAGGGAGTCACTGTCCCCAGGGCATGGCTGAGGTATGCTGGCTGCTCAGGCCGAGACTGGTGCAGAGAGAGGACAGGACCCTGCTAGGGTGGGGCTGAGGTGCTAATACAGCTCAGTGGGGCAGGCTGGTGTGGGGGCAGAGTGGGGGGTTTTCACTGGAGCCAGCAGGGGCGGGACATGCTCTCACCAGTGGCAGTCCAGCAGGAGAGGGGAAAAGGTACATTCAGAGCTGGTGGTAAAGATCCCAGAGCCTCTACCTGTTCCAAGGAAGAGAATGTCGTAGTGCCCAGACTCCGTCTCCACCCTGTCCACCAGCAGCTGCCGGAGCCGATAGGGCACGTTGGCCCTCACCAGGATGGGCTTCCGGCCAAGGGGGTACACGGGGCTCCACATCAGCTGGTGGTTGCGCATGAAGCTTATCAGGTCATCAGGGAAGTCCTTGGTGGAGTGGAAAAGAGGGTCGTACGTTTCGCTGGGGCACTGGGGGAGAGAGGGAAACAGAGGGGGGAATTTAAAGCACAGAGTGACCCAACCCCTTCCCCTGCCGTCACCAAGCTCTCAGCCCCGCCCCCCACCCCGCCCTGTGTCCCACACTCACTGTCCCTGGGCGGGGGTAGGGGATCCGGCCCTTGTACTCCACCCAGCGGTAGTCAGCTCCTTCCTTGTGTGCAAAGGGCCCGCTGAAAGCAGCTCGTACAGCAGCCATGGAGTAGACACACACGGCAGAGCCGCTGAAGATCCCGCTGCCAGAGAGGAGACAGACCGGCCTGAGCATCGGACTCTAGTGCGGCCGCCGTGGGAGCCAGCGCGAGAGGCCTGGTCTGTGTGCAACACTGCTGTGGTTTAACCAACTCAGGGCTCAGACCGGGCAGCCCCTTTCTGCAGCTTCAGTGGGGTCCATTGCCTGAGCTTCCCTCCGTTCCCTGCCAGCTTCTGCCAGCGGTGCTCTGAAGCTGCAGAGAGAACACTAAGCTGCAGGGAGAGGTAGTTAAGCTGGAGGGTAGGGATAAGGTCCAGAGTGACCTAGACAAATTGGAGGATTGGACCAAAATAAGTCTGATGATGTTCAACAAGGACAAGTGCAGAGTCCTGCACTTAGGAAGGAAGAATCCCATGCACTGCTACAGGCTGGGGACCGACTGGCTAAGCAGCAGTTCTGCAGAAAAGGACCTGGGGATTACAGTGGACGAGAAGTTGGATGCGAGTCAGCAGTGTGCCCTTGTTGCCAAGAAGGCCAACGGCATATTGGGCTGTATTAGTAGGAGCATTGCCAGCAGGGCGAGGGAAGTGATTATTTTCCTCTATTCAGCACTGGTGAGGTCACACCTGGAGTATTGCGTCCAATTTTGGGCCCCCCACTACAGAAAGGATGTGGACAAATTGGAGAGAGTCCAGCGGAGGGCAAGAAAATGATTAGGGGGCTGAGGGAACTGGGGTTATTTAGTCTGCAGAAGAGAAGAGCGTGGGGGGGGGAGGGGTTTGATAGCAGCTTTCAACTACCTGAGGGGGGTTCCAAAGAGGATGGAGCTCGGCTGTTCTCAGTGGTGGCAGATGACAGAACAAGGAGCAATGATCTCAAGTTGCCATGGGGGAGGTCTACGTTGGATATTAGGAAACACTATTTCACTAGGAGGGTGGTGAAGCACTGGAATGGGTTACCTAGGGAGGTGGTGGAATCTCCATCCTTAGAGGTTTTTAAGGTCAGGCTTGACGCAGCCCTGGCTGGGATGATTTAGTTGGGGATTGGTCCTGCTTTGAGCAGAGGTTGGACTAGATGACCTCCTGAGGTCCCTTCCAACCCTGAGATTCTATGATTCTATGATCCACCAACACTAATCAGTACAGCTGGTGCTGAGCCACCCAGCCTAGGGCTAGAGAGCTGCTGCTTGCACGGGAGAGGCTGACGTCCATTTACCACTGACCCACCAGTCACTGCCCTACGATCCTCGGGAGACCAGCGCTAGCTAATGGGGGCAGGCAGGGAGGGGCTGGCACGGTCCCAGGGGAGCGGGATTGGCTAGGAGGCTCTGCAATGGGGTCTGTTTTTGCCGTGGGCTTCGTGCATCCTCCCACAGGGACCTTGTGTCCCTCTTCTCCCCTGCCCTGCCCCGGCGCTTGGCTAGTAACAGCCTCCATGCTGTCCGGCCACCAGTCTCACTGCGTTTGTGCGAGAGCCTCCTGCCCTGCTGCTCCCTTTGCTCTGCTCTTCCCCCCTCTCCCCTTGGCCTACCCGCTCACACTGACCTGGAGACCGTGAAGAGGCCGAAGATGAGAGGGCTCTGTGGGTCCCGGGTGCGGAGGAGGAAGACATCCTCTGCAATGACAGCGGGTGAGGCGTCCTGAGCACACGCTCTCAGGGACCCAGCTCTGGGCCCAGGGAGCAGGGTGAGGGGCTTTCATCAGGTGACCTCTGCCCCCTCCCCTCTCCCACGCCAGTGACTATGCCCCACTCGCTCTGGTGAAGGAGCAAGCAGCAGCCGGCACCCTTCCGTCGGCAGCCAGGGCTGCTGTGGTGATGCAAGGTGCTCAGAGTCCCTGCTACGGCTCAGTGGGTCGCCTCTGGGAGGAGCCCAGCCCCGATGACCCTGCCGTGGGCCCTGAGGAACGGCAGCCCTAGGCGGGCCCGCGCGCCCCACTCACCGAGCTGGTCGAAGTGTGTCTCGCTGGCCTGGGGGCCTGGGATGGAGCAGACCAGCCGGGCCTTGAGGAACGTGCTCCAGCGATGGATCAGGCTGCGCTTCCCGCCGACGTCGTTCTGCAGCCACAAACCCACCGCTCAGAGGACGCTTGCGATGCCCCTCCCCCACCCACCCCCCGCTCCCTCTAGTGTTAACCCTCCATGCCCGCTCCCTGCCCCAGGTCACCTCCCCCTCCAGCATTGTTAACCTTGACATGCCCACAGCTCAGGGAGGGCGGGATGGGCGATTACCCCACTCTCCCCAGCCCAGCGTCTCAGCTTCACAAAGCAAGGCAGGGGACATGACTTGCCCAATCCGTGGCAGAGCGGGCAACAAAGCAAAACAAAACCCAGGTCTCCTTACTCCCATTCCCTTCTCTAACCACTCCCATCCCTCTCCCCAAAGGCCAGTGCTGAGCCCAAGGAGCCCTGCCAAAAGGAGAGAGAAACGAGCCCTCGTTTCCCAGTAGGACAGTGCCATGCCCCTCCCCTGCCACTTGGTAGCGCTCCGCAGCCGTGCCCTGATCCTGGGTTAGCTGACCTTGCAGACGCGTGCCACCCGGGCATGGATGCGCCGCCTCTCCCACTGGCCAGCTTCTAGGGCCGTCTCCCGGAGGAAGATGTACACCTTGTCATCGTGGGAGTTGTGGGTGTCGGGAATCACGTAGGCACTGATGAACACGGGCTCTGGGAGAAGGGAAAGTTAGGCAGCCAATGGCACCATGCCGGCAGGTTGACCCATACCCATACCCATACCCTCTGGCCATGTCCCCTTTTCCTTTGACAGACTTGGCTCTGCTCCAGCTTTAAATGATGCAATGGTCTCAATGGCACCTGGCTCTGAAATTCCCTGCTGGGCTTTGGAGCTGGGGCTCTGATCCAGACCCATCTAGGCTTTACTAAAGTGAAGGGAGATGCTGGAACCAAGGAGGGGAGTGGGAATACCGTTAGCTTCCCGTCACATTCATTTTTGCTGCCATGTGATAAGATCCTTACACACGTGGAGCCATTGCTTGTTCTGAGCGTAGTGCTCTGGATTTCAGCAAGATGTCACGCAGGGCGAGGGTGTTGCTCAAACCAAGCTATGCTGGCAGTATCTCACCTTTGCACTTGTCCTCCCCAGTGGGACTGGCATTCGGCACTACCCACTCAGACCATCTCAGTTTTCTTCCTGACAAGATCATTGTGGCCTGAGGTTTGATCCAAAATGCTCTGTGGGTTTTTGATAGTCTCACAAAACTTCCCTTGAACAATGCAGGTGTGATGGCTGAGAAATTGGGCCTCTAGGGCCAACAGTCTGAGCTGCTTTCACTTGAGCTAACGTTTCCTAGCTGGGCCTGCAGCTGACTTGCTTCCTCCGTGGATGGGGCATAGAGGGGCCCTGTCACACGCCCACAGAGCAGTGGGTTACACAAGCCGATCTCACTCGGGGCTGGGTTTCAGCAGCACCTTCCATCTTTGGGGGCCGGAGATCTGAAGAACGTCAGAGTGAATCTGGGCTGAGTTACTCACCAAAGGGAGCTTGTGCCCTGCAGTGAGTCTGGGGCTTTGGCCCAAAGGCAGCTGGAGCTGCTGGGCATGGAGCTGTCCTGTTCTACCCGGGTCTTTCCTCTGCCATGTGGGGGCACCTCCCTGCCCTTCTCCCTGCAGCTCCTGAGGGCTGAGACTGGCGGGGGCACGGGAGGGGACAGCAGCAGAAGGGGTAGTTTGAAGTGCTCGAACAGAGGCCTGTGCCCAAGTGACGGTAGGGGGTCTGGGCCTCTTAAAGCAGCAGGGAGAGAAAACCAAGCCCCTGCTCCCCTGCAGCAGCACCGGAAATCTCTTCCCCAGCAGTGCTAAGTCCATTATGTTGCTGGGTAGGACGGCCCCCCCAGCCAGGCTATATCCCAGTCCCCCATTGTACCGTTTAGCCAGTGATCTTGGTTCTGTTCTGTCCGGATGTAGTTCTGGGCAGCCTTGTGAACTCGGGTCCGGAAGAAGGCGGCGCTGCTGCCCATGAAGTCGCTGGAGGTGCCCGAATACAGCTCCCCGTCTGAGCTCAGAGAGGCAAGCACGTGTTAGCAGAGCCGGCGAGTGCTTTGACTTAGCCAGCTCCTCCCTCAGTCCCACCCCTGGGGAAGGAGGCACAGACTGGGTTACGGGGCACTGTGCCATGGGTCAGCCTCGCCTGAGGAGCTATGAGCTGACCACGAAAAGGTAACGGCAGATCTCCTTGCAGGGGCTTGAATAAAAACTAGAATCACAGCCCCTGAACGAGGGTCGGTTTTTCTCCAGGCAGCCTGTGCATTCCCTGCTCAGGAGCGGGTCTCAGAGGGGGCCAAGGTTGCTGCGGATCTGCCGCCTTCCCCTGTGAATGCTTTGCGAATTGAAGGCAGGCTGTGCAAGGCAGTCGCTGGGGAGGGAGAGTGAGGCGCTCTGAGGGTATGACTACGCTGCGGCTGAAGGCGTAATTCCCAGCGTGGGGAGAGGTACATGTGCCGGCTCTGACGAGCTACTGTGGGTGGCCACGGAGCCAGGGGCAGCATCTTGGACTGGCTGGCTGAGTACGGTAACCCCAGGTAAATACTCCACTCCACACAATGAGGGCTGGAAATTCTCCGGCATTAAAACAAGAACGAACACCTAACGAACCAACAGCTTAGCAATAACTAAATACAGGGCAGATGAAACCAATTCCCTTCATCGCTCGGCAGGGAATGCCAATTTCCTTACCTACCACCCTGGGCCAGGAGAGGGTCTTATTATAGCCTCCTCCTGCACAATCTAGTGCCTCTATCACGCTCCAGAACCAAGATTGGCAGCCTTCGACTGCTGTCGGACAGATCATAGAATCATAGAATATCAGGGTTGGAAGGGACCCCAGAAGGTCATCTAGTCCAACCCCCTGCTCGAAGCAGGACCAATTCCCAGTTAAATCATCCCAGCCAGGGCTTTGTCAAGCCTGACCTTAAAAACCTCTAAGGAAGGAGATTCTACCACCTCCCTAGGTAACGCATTCCAGTGTTTCACCACCCTCTTAGTGAAAAAGTTTTTCCTAATATCCAACCTAAACCTCCCCCACAGCAACTTGAGACCATTACTCCTCGTTCTGTCATCTGCTACCATTGAGAACAGTCTAGAGCCATCCTCTTTGGAACCCCCTTTCAGGTAGTTGAAAGCAGCTATCAAATCCCCCCTCATTCTTCTCTTCTGCAGACTAAACAATCCCAGCTCCCTCAGCCTCTCCTCATAAGTCATGTGCTCTAGACCCCTAATCATTTTTGTTGCCCTTTGCTGGACTCTCTCCAATTTATCCACATCCTTCTTGTAGTGTGGGGCCCAAAACTGGACACAGTACTCCAGATGAGGCCTCACCAGTGTCAAATAGAGGGGAACGATCACGTCCCTCGATCTGCTCGCTATGCCCCTACTTATACATCCCAAAATGCCATTGGCCTTCTTGGCAACAAGGGCACACTGCTGACTCATATCCAGCTTCTCGTCCACTGTCACCCCTAGGTCCTTTTCCGCAGAACTGCTGCCTAGCCATTCGGTCCCTAGTCTGTAGCGGTGCATTGGATTCTTCCATCCTAAGTGTAGGACCCTGCACTTATCCTTATTGAACCTCATCAGATTTCTTTTGGCCCAAACCTCCAATGGGCCTTCCACTCTTAGATCTAGCTAGTCACAAGCTTGGGCAGCTTGTAGTTCCAGCCCCAGATCAGCCGTGCCAGGTAAGAAGCTCGGCTGTGATGACGCTGTGCAGCCAGGCACTCCTTGCCTAGTCCCTGTCAGCGCTAACATCCTGCCTTGGCCTTTCACACCTGCCTGGGCATCTGGCTGAGCTCCCCCGTGAAAGGGAGCTTGCAGGTTCCACTCTGGCAGAAACCACAGCTGAATGCGGGATGTGGGTTAGGAATCATTGGCAGGGGATGGAGCTGATTGTCTAACCCTTCTTCATTTCTAATGCGCCCATCACCACAGTATCTAGGCCCCTCTTCCTGCCCCCCCCATTCCTCTTACCTATGAGTAGTCCAGTGAAAGGTTCGTGGGGGCTGAATGGACACTTGCCTCTCCCAGATTCCACAGAGTTGGCCACCAGCTGTATAGGGGAGCCCCCCGGCTCCTGCAGGGGTTAAAGGGGAGATTTTGGCCCAGGCAGAGGCTGGGAGTGAACTGATCTGAGCGGCTTTGGGGCAGTCCTGCCAGATTTCAAAGTCCACGTTGTGTCAGATGCACATGCTTGTATGCTGGGGTCTGAGCCACGTTGGGCCCGCTCGGCCGGCCACTGCCAAGTTAGCAGCACTTAGTATGGATCGGATGGGTGTGTTCACGGGGCCGGGGGCAGAAGCAGACACGGTCCCTGTTCCCTAAGAGCTCATAATACAGGGAAGGTCTTGGGGGTATGACCAGGCAGAGATGCTGCTGGGCACCAACCCAAGCTGGCCGGGTTAAGCTCATCTGGTGAGAGACTAAGGGCCTGGCCTGGGTCGCTCAGCTGCTGTTGGCCTGGGAGCAGCTGATGTCTGGAGAGGATTGACCCTTACGAGGGGTGCGTGTGCCCCAGGGTCCCGCTGCAGGAATGCCTCCCTCCTGCTGCTGGGGGAGAAAGGGGAGTGAGCACCCTCTCCTAGGCCCCCTCACGCTGCCCCCCTCCTGAGGTCCTTCATGCCACCTGTACAAAACGTGCTACCAGGTTCCTTGCGCTAGGTGCAGAGCTTGGCACGGGCAGGTTCTGGGGTCCCTCTTGCACCACCTAGGAGATTGTGCGCCCCTCCCCTGCAATTCCTCATGCCCCACCAGAGAGGAGAGAGTGGGTACCCTGGGATTCACCATGGAGCCCAGTGGGGATGAAGGCACACCCTGGGATCTTCTCACTGCCCTTGGCCCAGGCAAATTCACCCTCCAGGGTCTCTCTCACCTGTGCCCCGGATCCGAGCTGGACGAAGGCGCAGACAGGCTGGTAGGAGCCAGTCCCGCAGGCAAACACGTGGCTCCTGTTGAAGGGCTGGAGAAGCCGGATGAAATTGGCGCATTCTGTCTGCTCGGGAAGAAAAGGTTCCTTCAAACACCAGCACCATGGCCCTGGGCCTTTGTGCTCCAGATCCTGCCCCTGGAGCCCCCTCACCTCTTCTAACACTGGTCTCCAGCATGTCCCCTCCCCAGGGCACGGGAACGCCCTGGCGCCCTTTGCTGTACGCTTCTCCATAGGTCTGCTGATGCCCAGAAGAGTGGGCGATGTCTGGCTATCACTAGCCCTGGGGACAAGGCCAGTGGCCTGGTGGCCCCGACCAAAGCTGTATGCTTACTGTCCCCATTGTTAAAGGTTACATTGGGTCGAAGGGAGCTGTGCCGGCAGCCTGAGCTCCCACTGGCTACAGATCCATGAGCCTCCTGCTCTCGGCAGGGTGGACTCACGTGGGTCAGGCAGATTCCTGCCTGGGCCTTGGCTCACTGAACTTTGAACAAGGATGTTGGGGTCCTGCTTTACCTCTGCGTTCTTCCCAGCGAGCCGGCAGCGCTCCACCTGCTCCTTGCGGGCTGGCCAGAAAACCTGCAAGAGAAAGCACCGGCCTGGGAGTGTTACTCCAGCCTCCTCTCCTCCTCCTCCGTGGTCCTGCACCAATCGGGCTGCGCAAAGGGGGCTGGAGCTGCTCCCCAAGAGCGCGCCATGCTCCATCCTGCTTCCCTGACGTGTGCTAAGCAAGGGCAGGTGCGTGTCAGTACATACAATCATAGCCCAGCCAGCCAGCGGTGCCGCTCCGTGGGGCAATGTGAATGAGCAAATGCCACCCTGAGGGCTGCAGTGTGCACCAGGACTTGCATGCTCTTGGGTGTAATGCCCCCCCCCTTAATGGCAGTGCATAACAGGCCTTTGGTCGCTGACTTTGCAGTACCGGTGCCCCCTCCGGCACGCACAGCTGTGCTCCCGGCTCCCCAGGCTGCTGGGAAGGGTTAAGCTGGGCTGCCTCGGGACCGCGTTTCCATGCCCACCCGGCACTGACCTTCTGAGGCTCCTCATTTGGCCTGTCCAGATGCAGCAGGAAGATGTGGTTTTTGGCTCCCACCATCAGCCACGCCCTGGTCTCATCCACCAGGAAGGACTGGAAGGCCAGCCCGTCCCCTGAGCCCAGCAACAGGCGGGAGCTGTTGGATCTCAGCAGGTCTGCAGAGCAAAGGGGGAGGGATCTGTCACCCCCATACACAGGAGGGAGCCCTGACCACATCCCTCCCCCAGGAGATAGTGAGCACTACCCCACCCGATCCCGCACTCTCCCCAGGAAAGTCCTCTTTACTCCGACCCCGGAGGAGTCCTTGCTACCCTGAACACCATACCCGTGCGCCCTGGGGAAGGACTGCACTACCCCAGGGGATAGCGAGCATTACCCCTGCCCCCACCCATGGGAGACAGCAAGCACTGCTAGTAGCTGCCCTTTCCCCGACACCAGGGCAAGATGGCCCAGCCCACGTCTGGCCAGTAACCAGTGTGGCCTCTGGCAGTCCTGGCCTGCTGTTCCCTCCCAGAGAGCGGAGTGTCCCACAGGTCAGGACAGCTGGCTGGCCCCACAGGAGACAAGCAGCTGCTATAGTTGGGCCCACCCAGGGTCATGGCAGCTCAGCTTCGAGTGTCACTGACCTTGCAGTTCAATGGCGCCATGGGGCCTGGAAGAATTTTAACCATTGCAGCAAATCCCCAATTCTCCCCAGTCCTGTTCCCCGGGCACTGCGGGCTGAGAATGCAGGACGGGTCCATTTTGCACTTCTAGTGGAGGGATCCCTGAGCACAGGCTCAGTGGAGTTTCTATAGAAAAGCCCTCAGTCATTCCCCTGGTGAAAGTAGCCTTGAAATTAAAGGCTGTATTAAACCGGTGGCTGCTGCTTGATTTACGGGGTGGTTGTTTGTGGTGTTGCGGGACTCATTTCCCTAGGTGAGCTGGGCCCCACCTCCTGGGTCAAGTGGAATCTCGACAGCTTCTAAGTCCATCTCCCTCTCTCTCCTGGGGAACCGCAGCGTTCCCCAGCCCTGGCCCAGGCCGGCTCGGGGGAGATGTCCTTGGGACAGGCGGGTGAGAGCAGCACAGAAACTGGAGGTGGCAAGGCCCCAGGAGGTGATTTCCTGGCGCCATTGCACCGTGGAATCCGTTTGCAGGGGCATGTTCCAATACTTTGTCTGTTCTGCTCTACTGCTAACGTCCCAATGGACGGGGCTGTCACCGCTTCTCTAGGGAGAGTATTCCCCAGTCCCCAGCCTCTCTTTGCCCCTGCTTGTCTTCTCCTTTATTTGCTAAGCACTGACCACATGCTTTGCTCTGCACAGAGCCAGCCAGTCCCTGCCCCAGGGAGCTTACACTCTTAACCTCCCCCTACTGCTCCTTGGTCCATCCCGCACCATTCCTCAGCCTCAGTGTCCCTCAGCAGATGTGCCTTCAGACTGCTGAGCCAGCGGGGATCTGGCAGCTCTTCCCCTCCCCCTTGAAACTGTAGGGGAGTTTAAGCCCTGGATTAGTCCAGCTCAGAAAGTAGCTTTTAGAGCAGCCATTTGCTGACAGCCAAGCCCCGGATGGCAAGATTCCTGGGAGCAACATTGGCTGAACGAAGCAGAGGAGCCAGCGCAAAGCCCACTCCTCCACCTCCCACTCCTCCTGCCACCCACCAGCGGACACAGGAGCACGGACTCGGTGCTGCTTTGGAGAAAGTGCTAGCAGGGTGAGTGCCCTCAGGCGAGGGGGCAGGACTGGGCAGCCACTGCCAGGCTCCCGATCCTCCTCTTCCCCCCCGTTCTGTTTGCACGCGACAGCCAAGGCGATGGACCGAGTGGTGATTGAGTGCCCTAGGCATGAGCTGGACTGGAACCCAGCTCGCTCTCCCATTGCTATAACATCCCCCTTGGCTAACAGCAGGAATCGCTCGTCTGCTGCAAAGCAATCAGGAGACATGGACGCACATGGGGAGCAGCGACATGAGGCCGTCTGGCCGTACTCTCTCTCTTGCCCACAACCACCTCATCTTCACCTGTGGGGACACTTCTGAGCCTCAGGCGTCTGGCTCCCCCTTCCTGGCTGAGTTCCAGGGGTGCTTGGGGTGGGGTGGGGGAAATCTTCCACCTTGGCTAATCGTCCCTGAAACATTGCCCAGTCTAGCCTGAGCCTGGATAGGGGGCTGCGTGGGCATTAACGAGACATGTATCAGTCTGGGGGACACAGCCAAATCCACCCCCCTGTTGTTCCAGGGATGTGCATGGAGTTTTGCTCTGGTTAAGTGCTGACCACACGCTGTACAAAACCCAAACATCAAAACAGCCACTGCCCTGGAGAGGTTACTCAGTAGAAGACTGATGCAGACAGACAAGAAGTGATGGGAGGCCCAGAGGGAAGAGTCACCTTAGGGCATTTAAAACCCTTAACCAATCACTTTCCTATGTCTCTTGGAGGAATCTGACTGAGGCAAGAGTGCTGGCCCACTGCACTGCGAGGTCATGAGAGGCTGAGGGGGCTTGGAGGAAGGTCGGAAGACAGGAGTGGAAGAAGGAAACAAGAGGGGAGACGAGGCAGGCGTTACTGGCTGAGTGACGGGGCTGGGGATGCGTAGGAGATGAGATGCGAGTCCTAGGTCTGGGAGAATCTGTGCAGGACCTTGAAATCCACAAAGATGGGATGAACTTGGTTGTCTGGGAAGCAAGCACGCCAGCATGTGTCTGTGCAGGTGTGGATCTGTGTATGTGGGGGCACGGGTGCCTGAGATGGGATGCATGGAGAGACATGCTAAAACAGGCCATGGGATTGTAGACTGTTTCTCTTTCCCTGTCACCCCATTCCCAGGGGACAGGGGAAGCCAGGACCTCTTTTTCTTCAGGACAACTGCAGTGAGCTGGAAATTCCACTGACATCTGCTCAGCCCAGCAGGGCAAGGAGCAGCCGCAGCATTTGCAGCAGGCAGGTGCTTGTTCTCAGTCTCTGTACGAAGAGAGCGCTTCAGTCAAGGAAGTTCAATGGCAAATCAGTTCCCCGCTCAGCCCAGCTCAGTCTGGCTAATGACCGGGCCTGTCATTTCATACACAGCGAGCCAGGGAAGTTCCTTGCCACTAATCATTCTTGCTGGGAGTGTCTTATAACTAGCCAGGGGAGGCATTCTTCACCGTGCACTTTCTTACGGCTGGCATCATCACTTGCTAGCTATATCTCCAGTGCCGTTTACCTGGCTGCAGCCTGGCGACCGCTGTGTGCTTTCCCCACCCCCATGCCGAGGACAAAACTTTTCAAATCTGCCCAGGGAATCTGGAGTCCAGTGTTTGTTGGAACGGGGCAGGTGAGCACAGTCCGAATGAGCCAGAGTGGGGAACTCGCCCTCCCCCAAGCTGATGATCGCTGCCCTGTGAGCGACCCCAGACGGGAGCTGGGCAGGACCCAGAGCCACAAGGCATTCACCGGCCTCTGAAAAGGCTGGATGTTTCCCTGGAGGCAGGGCTGCTCCCCTGACCCTGCTCACCCAGAGTGAAATGTAGGCCAGGTCCATTCAGGATACAGAACAGAGTGAGGGGCAGGGGCAGGTCAAAGGTTTATCCAATACACTCCCCCACCCTGCTTAATTAACCAGAGTAATGCAATGGGGTCCCTAGGGCGATAGAGCCCAGGACGCTCCCATTAGCACTGCTTCACCTTCTGACCTCCCTCATGGGCAGGGGAGAGGTCAGCCAGGATTCATGGTGGGGTTCGCTCAGGCCCGCTGTGTTCTTTGGGGCTAAGATTCAATCTGGCTTCCAGGCAGGATGAATTGTCCCGCACTTGCAGCATTAACTCCATCGCCATGATCTCTAGTTTCAGATCCTCCTCCCTGTAGCTTGGCTTGTCCCATTCCCTTCATGAAGAGGTGGGTGGGAATCTGACCCAGTTTGTCCCACTCATGAAACAAACCTGGGCAGGGAACTGATCAGTTAAACAGGAAGTCTGAGGGGCTGGGAAAGGGGTGGAGCAGGGAGATCCCCACTGTGTGTGGCTGGGAGAGCCCAGGTACCCGCTCCTTATCTGCAGATGAGGCATCATTATCCCCCCAAGCATATTTACATTCCTGGCCAGGTCCCCCATAACCACTGCAGCCTGCTGAGCATCTCTGCCCAACCTTCCCCTGAACTGTGCTCACCACGAGGGCATCCGAGTGCCTCCCGGGCCTGAAGCATTGCTCTTCTCGGAGAGCATTCTCTCTCCTCCCATCGCAGACGGGCCGGCGCTGAAACCCTGAGCCGAACACCCCAAAAGCATGGGGACAGTCTGGATTTGAATCAAGCCTTTTGCTGCCTTTTGCTGCCAGTGTGAAAGGAGTCCATTGGGGCCACTTAGTGGTGCGTGATACGGATAACTGCCTGCTGGGAACAGGAATGAGGCCCATGAACTCACTGTGCGCCTACACCACCAACCAACCAGCCAATGGTAACAACGTCCAGCCCCTAACAATCTGTGAACCAGTGACCTGCAGGCAAAGGGCTCTGTAGCCCGCGTCCGGTCGCCTGGAACGTTCAGCCCTCTATGTTAAGAGCAGATCACGCAGCGTTAAGGTGTAACTGCATTGCTGATATGTAAGCCCAGAGTAACGACACCATCCCAGATAGAAAGACACAGCCCAGTCCAGGATTTCAGCTGGCTTCAACGCTGGCCTGTCTGAAGCTGATTGAAGTAGCATTCACTTTCTGAATGCCGATCAGCGCAGGCCAAACACCAAGAGGCTGGTAGTGCTTCCCGTCCAGTAATGTAACTTACTGATGTGCATGTGGTACAGGTCCCCCTCTGTGACTATCAATGGGATACAAGGGGTTGCATGCAGCCCCAGAGTTCAGGCAGCTCATGTTTTCAGCTCTGGAGGTCCCTAGTTCAGGCCCTCCCACGTCTGTCACAGGAGCAGTTGTGTGGATTTTCTCAGGAAGGCCGGCATTCTATTATAAGCCCTCCGATGGCGTTATCGTGGTGTGAGGGGTCATATTGCTGCTTAGCCTTATTGTTCTGCGCCGTGTTCCCCTGTGCACCATCCTTCCTTTGCTCTCTCTGCCTTAGGTCTGTCATTTCCTTTCCGAAAGCCTGTCTGTGTTTCTCCCCACCCCCATTCAGCCCACGCCCCTCCCCCATGCGGGGCTCTGACGATAGCTCGGCTCCCAAGAGGCTCTGGGGCGGAGGGAGTCTGGGAGGTTTCTTTCCTCTGGGGTTTTTGAAACCTAGACTTGTCAGGCCGTTGTGGCCTTGACCCTGCTACGTGTGGTCTGTGAGTCACACCTCCTGCCATTGTCTGCGTTGTCCCTAAGCCGGCCTGAGGCTGGGAGCTTCCTCTCCCAGCTCTGCCCACAGCACGAGGGCCGCTCTGGCTTTGAAGAAGGAAGCCCTCCTCGGTCCTCTCCTCCAAACAATCTCTGCTCCCGCCTGGCCAAGGAAAGGAAGATCTAGCCATTGTGTTTCTGAGACGTGTTATCGATGCTGGCAATCGCCCAGCGGTGACCTGCTCTGGAGCATTGTGCTTCCTCACCGGATGCTGCGTGGCAGACAGTGTGTGCAGGCAGCCCTGACCAGGGCCAACTTCTCCCCCCACTCCCTTGTGGTCCTTGGTTTCAAGCCTGAGTTCTGGTGGCTCCCCGCAAACCCCCAAGGCATCTCCCGGCTTGAGTGCCAGTCTCTGCCCAGTCAGTTCTGTACTGAGAGCACATCACCCCTAGACCACAGCCAGTGCGCCATTACCTCAGGCTTGGCGTCCAGGAGACAGAGTTTTGGGGAGCTCTATGTTTGATGAGCATCCAGTCTAAGTCCCCCTTGCACCTCAATTAGACAGCCAAGCAACTGGCTCTCTTCTCTGGGAGTGAGAGGAGACCTATGGTCACAGGTGTCATCCCTGCCCTGCCCTGACGTGCCACCCGTGGTCCTCACCTCTGCCCTGAGGCCACCACCGTCATCCGAGTTCTTCCTGCAGCAGAACCACTGTCCTCAGCTAGTGTGAACTAAGCAGGCTTGTGCCTGGCTGGAGTTTGGATGGGAGGCCTCCAAGGAAGCCTGGCTATGGTAGCATTGCTGGTGGGGCAGTTCAGTAAGTGGTGCTCATCTGTGTCTGCACTGATCCAATGGCCCAGCATGGAGCTAGGGTGTGCTATGATGCTGCTGGGTGAAAATCAGAGAGCGTCCCGACCACTTTGTCATTAAAGAGCCCTGTCTCAGGCTGAGCTGGCCCTTTAAGGGGGTGGGAGCTCAGCCCACCTTCCCAGCTGAAGGGGGTCACGTAGGAGAAGATTGTGACTCAGAGCCAGGCCTGCGGGAGTATAAAGGGCGGCCTGAGGGTGTAAAGCCATCTCCAGCAGAAGGGAGTAGAGCAGCTTGCCTTAATTCCCAGGCAAAAGGCCTGGGGTGTGGAAGAGCGGCCAACAGGAGACCCTGGGTCAGGGGAAGGTCCTGATTTACATGTGGAGCTAAGGTTAAACTGTTTTACTTGGAAAAAGCAGAAGCCAAGTCCTGAAGAAAAGGGACTGAAAGGCAGTGAAGGCTGCGAGGTCTCGGAGGCACTGGCTGGTGAGTTGGGCCTCTGCCTTACAAGCCCATGCCGGTTTTCCTGAGAGCAGGAATGCTGAATTCCAGCAGCCTGGCTGGATCCCAACTCATGAGTAAGCTATGCAGATTAGTCTTCACTCCCCCATCCTCTAAGCTGTTGTGTAGTTTTGCTGTGTGCTGTTCACGAGCTAGTGCATTCTATACCAGAGGTGGCTGCATATCATTGTTGGGCCTTGGAGCCCTCCACAAAGTCTGTAAAATGCTTCAGAATCCTTTTGGCTGAAAGGGGCTATGTGGTACATGAATGTAAGAGTGTTGTCAGTAGCTGTGGCATCGAAATATCGCACCATTAGGATGGGTGCTTGCATACCCCGGTGATGAGTGCAGTATAAATAACTAGATAAATCATCATCTTTATGTCGCTAGCTGAAAGAAGGTCAAGGGCAGATGTGGTCCAGTTGCAGAATTAGCAGGGGTTCAGGGAGGGGCCTGGAACGGCTCTCCTCAGAAGAGACTGAAAAGATTGGGATTGTCCCCTTAGAAAGGAGACGAATAGGAGGGGATGTGATAAAGGTTTGCTTGGTCCTGCCACAGTGCAGGACTTCTCAAGGTCCCTTCCAGCCTTACGTGTCTATGAAAGGCTATAAAACCATGAATGGGATTGTCATAAATATAAAGGGAAGGGTAACCACCTTTCTGTATGCAGTGCTATAAAATCCCTTGTGGCCAGAGGCAACATCCTGTTACCTGTAAAGGGTTAAGAAGCTAAGGTAACCTCGCTGGCACCTGACCAAAATGACCAATGAGGAGACAAGATACTTTCAAATCGGGAGGTGGGGGGAAACAAAGGGTCTGTCTGTCTGCGTGATGCTTTTGTTGGGAACAGATCAGGAATGCAGTCTCAGAACTTCTGTTAGTAAGTAAGCTAGCTAGAAATGAGTTAGATTTCCTTTTGTTTAATGGCTGGTAAAATAGCTGTGCTGAATGGAACGTATATTCCTGTTTTTGTGTCTTGTTGTAACTTAAGGTTTTTTGCCTAGAGGGATTCTCTATGTTTTGAATCTGATTACCCTGTAAGGTATTTACCATCCTGACTTTACAGAGGTGATTCTCTTACCTTTTCCTTAATTAAAATTCTTCTTTTAAGAACCTGATTGATTTTTCATTGTTCTTAAAATCCAAGCGTTTGTGTCTGTGTTCACCTGTACAAATTGGTGAGGATTTTTATCAAGCCTTCCCCAGGAAAGGGGGTGTAGGGCTTGGGGGGGATATTTTGGGGGAAGATGTCTCCAAGAGGGCTCTTTCCCTGTTCTTTGTTTAAAACGCTTGGTGGTGGCAGCATAGGGTTCAAGGACAAGGCAAAGTTTGTACCTTGGGGAAGTTTTTAACCTAAGCTGGTAAGAATAAGCTTAGGGGGTCTTTCATGCAGGTCCCCACATCTGTACCCTAGAGTTCAGAGTGGGGAAGGAACCTTGACAGGGATAGAGAAGGGAGACTGGGAACTTCTGTTCTGCCTCATGACATGTGAACAAGGGGACCATCAATGAAACGGAAAGGTGGGAAATCCAAAACTGACCCAAGCTTTCCTCCAATGTACAATCAGCTTGTCTTGCCCCAGGAAGTTAAGAACTGTCTATATGGATAACGAGGCTAGCTAGTTAACATAACTGATGAGAGCAAAACTTCTGGAAGTGATATTAGCCCCCATGGTTTGAGCCAAGCTCTCACTACCAAGCACCAGATTCTTGCACCTTTCTCTGCAGCATCTGGTGCTGGCCTCCAGTTCGCTGGGCTAGATGGACCTCGGGAGTGAGCCGGTCTGGCAATCCCTGTGTCCCTAAAAGGAACTCAGCATGATGCCTGTCTGGTGGCCCCTTTGTGAGACCAGCTGAGGGTTTCAGTCCAGTTCCTTGTGGATGTGTGCCCATTTCACAAACCCGCTGCTGCGCTGGGAGCCTCAGCAGAGAGGCCGAGGGCTGACGCTGTGGTGTGTGAACTCACCCCTACAGAGAAGAATTTGGGGCTGTGACGAGAGCTAAATCTCCGGCAGCACGAAGGGTGAATCCTCACTCCCTCCCACACAGCTGGAGTAAACAGGCTGGGCACTGAGTAGGAACCCTTGCCCCAGGCCATAGTGCAGCAATGACTCTGCTCCATAGCTGCTGCCACCTCTCTGGGCTGCCATCGCCCCTTCCTTGCAGGGTGCTGGGCAGTGGAGCTGTGTAGCCTGCAGATCCCCCAGTTCCTCCCTGGCCCACCATAAGAGTGCTGGGGTTGGGGTTGCAGGGAGCCCCCACAGAGCTCTGTACCACAGAGGACAGGGAATGCAGCCTCCCTGCATCCATGTCTTGGGTCTTGGTTGACTGAGCCTCACAAAGCTGAGTTAAGTGACTCGCTTGAGGCGACGCACTGAGTCAGTGGCAGAAGCTGGCTCTCTAGATTCCCAGTGACCTGCTCTAACCACTAGACATGCTTCCTCCCAGGTGAACTCAGGCTGACTCTGTTCCCGCCCTCACACTGAAGTCCGTACGCTTTCCCCCATGCAATTGAACAACGTGTTTTGTTGCGTGGCCTGTGTAGCTAGAGGCTGCCCAAGGCCTCCTGCAGTGTGTGACGTTTCCCCATGGCGAGGGCTGGCCCTGCCCCTGTGCGTTACACAGTACATGGAACATTATAAAGCACTGTACGCTGAGTCTCAGGGTGAAATGGGGTATTTTTAGATCCCCTCCTGTGCCCCAAGGGCAGCCCGAGACTTCCCCTCTGGGCCATTCCCTTTCCAACCCCCATCCCTGACAGCAGCAGATAGATGGGCATTGCCTGAGCCCCCTGGGGTGGTGGCATTCTCTGAGCTCTCTGGCCATGCTGGTGTCCTCCCAGGCCATACTGCAGTCAGCTGAGCTCAGCCTGTCGGGTTCTGGTGCCTCACTGGCCACAACTACTGCAGGGCAAGAAGCCCCATTGTAGGGCTGATATTGGCCCCACCCAAACCCTATAGTCCAGATCCTCCTCCCCCGACCCATTCCCACCAGCCCTGGCCTCACTAGCTGCCAGTCAGCTTGGCTACCTGATGCTGCTTCTAGATCATTCAGAACAGGGCATGAACCCCAAGGAAATCCTGGCTCTGACTGCAGGGCTGATCAGCCGCAGGCTCCCCCTACCTTTGTAGGAGAGGCGAAGGCGAGGGACATCTTGCTTCCAGGCACCACCATTCCCAATGCTCAGCAGGAGAATCCAAGTCAGCAGGGCAGGGGCAGTGGAGAGGTGCCGCCTGCTAAAGACCAGGGCTGGCATGCTGGTGGATTCTCTGGCCGGGGGCTCCTCTCTCAGCAGGGAAAGCTGCTCCTCCCTCCAGGGAGCATGTTCTGCTGGGAGAGATTCTGGTGCCACTTCCAGCTGAAAACAGAAAGGAAGGAATTTTGCATCTCTGTTCAGCCCTGCTAAATGCATGGCCAAGAATCTGGGCTCTTGGCCTGCATGTGCTGAGCCTCTGCAGTTCTCATTGCTGCCTGGGAGATTGTTTTAAGTCAAGGTGATTGAAGTCAGTGATTTAAATCATGATTTCAATCATCAGATGGGAAGCCTTGATTTAACTCATTGATTATAATGAACTTTTCCATTTGCATTTCAGTTACTTCCTAAAGAAATGTGCATTCTCACTGGTTGATGTAATCATTTAAAACATGTTGATTTAAAACTAGAGTCTTTGCACTAGACACGTTACAACTTTTTGCTACGTCGGAGGGTACACAATAACTATAAACATTTATTTAAGCAATTCTGTAGCTTATTATTTTCAGATTCTTGTTACTTGTACACTTTTAGTATGTTTGGAAATGGTGAATGATATATTGCTTATTTACAACAGAATTAGCTTTTGGCTCATGATTTGGGCCGAGCTGCATTAGGATGGTAACTGGAATTGAATTAAACACACAACGGCAAATACAATTTATTTTTAGTAAACAAAACAACTTTAAACGTTTTGGCCACATAAACATCTCTTATCAAAGCATGTTTCGCATTTACAACTAAACGCCAATAAGTTTCGGCCTTAACATATTTTGGGTTAAAATCAGATTTCCTTTTAAACAGGTTTATTTTTAAAAAGAAAAATGCTATAATGTAAGTAACAAAATAAAAAATGTCTGATTTTAAATAAAAAAATCTAATTTAAAATTTTTTCAAAAAAAATCTTTAAAAAAAAAAAATCCACTCGGCTTTGCTGGCTTGGGCCAGCAAAGAATTAATTGCATCTGAGAATTAATTGCATCAGTGGCAATAGAAACTCTGGCGCCAATAGAGGAGTCGTGGGACAAACCCCAGCGCAGGCATGCTGCACCTTTGTAAAAACCACTTGCACGTGTGGTGTTGCATCGGTGTGGGAAGAGCAGCACAAATCCCACCCTGTCGGCAAGCTGTCAGGCAATATCTAAAGGGAATCAATTCTCCAGCTCCATCAATTCTCCAACAGCTGATCCCTGTAGGAATGGGGCTGAAATCCCACCCTCCCATTCCTATTCACAGCCCCACCCAACCAGGAGCATTCTGAACTACGGAACTCCTTGTAAAGAGGGCTTTAAACCTGAGGGTCAGGCTCATTGGACTGATGGGGGGGGGGGGGGTACAATCAGTATGGAAAGGCACAAAGAATCCCAAGCCCACACAGCAAGTCAGTGGCAGAAACATTGCTTAATAAGCATAGAATATCAGGGTTGGAAGGGACCTCAGGAGGTCATCTAGTCCAACCCCCTGCTCAAAGCAGGACCAGTCCCCAGCTAAATCATCCCAGCCAGGGGATTTGTCAAGCCTGACCTTGAAAACCTCTAAGGAAGGAGATTCCACCACCTCCCTAGGTAACCCATTCCAGTGCTTCACCACCCTCCTAGTGAAAAAGTTTTTCCTAATATCCAACCTAAACCTCCCCCACTGCAACTTGAGACCATTACTCCTTGTTCTGTCATCTGCTACCACTGAGAACAGTCTAGAGCCATCCTCTTTGGAACCCCCTTTCAGGTAGTTGAAAGCAGCTATCAAATCCCCCCTCATTCTTCTCTTCTGCAGACTAAACAATCCCAGTTCCCTCAGCCTCTCCTCATAAGTCATGTGTTCCAGTCCCCCAATCATTTTTGATGCCCTCCGCTGGACTCTTTCCAATTTGTCCACATCCTTCTTGTAGTGTGGGGCCCAAAACTGGACACAGTACTCCAGATGAGGCCTCACCAGTGTTGAATAGAGGGGAACAATCACATCCCTCGATCTGCTGGCAATGCCCCTACTTATACAGCCCAAAATGCCATTAGCCTTCTTGGCAACAAGGGCACACTGTTGACTCATATCCAGCTTCTCGTCCACTGTAACCCCTAGGTCCTTTTCTGCAGAACTGCTGCCGAGCCATTCGGTCCCTAGTCTGTAGCGGTGCATGGGATTCTTCTGTCCTAAGTGCAGGATTCTGCACTTGTTCTTGTTGAACCTCATCAGATTTCTTTTGGCCCAATCCTCTAACTTGTCTAGGTCCCTCTGTATCCTATCCCTACCCTCCAGCGTATCTACCACTCCTCCCAGTTTAGTGTCATCTGAAAACTTGCTGAGGGTGCAGTCCACGCCATCCTCTAGATCATTAATGAAGATATTGAACAAAACCGGCCCCAGGACTGACCCTTGGGGCACGCCGCTAGATACCGGCTGCCAACTAGACATGGAGCCATTGATCACTACCCGTTGAGCTCGACGATCTAGCCCGCTTTCTATCCACCTCATAGTCCATTCATCCAGCCCATGCTTCTTTAACTTGCTGGCAAGAATACTGTGGGAGACTGTATCAAAAGCTTTGCTAAAGTTAAGGAATAACACATACACTGCTTTCCCCTTATCCACAGAGCCAGTCATCTCGTCATAGAAGGCAATTAGGTTACTCAGGCATGACTTGCCCTTGGTGAATCCATGCTGTCTGTTCCTGATCACTTTCCTTTCTTCTAAGTGCTTCAGAATTGATCCCTTGAGGACCTGCTCCATGATTTTTCCAGGGATTGAGGTGAGGCTGAGTGGCCTGTAGTTCCCTGGACCCTCCTCCTTTCTTTTTTCATCATTATTCATTTGCTATTAAAATAGCATCTTGAGGACCTCAGCCAAGATCAGGGCCCTGTTGTGCTATGCACTATGCAGAGACAATCCCTGTTCTGTAGAGCTCAAGCTGCTAAGTAAACCCAGGTGCAAGGGGAAGGGACTTGCCCACAGTGCTGCACTGTGGTATCGTTAATGATGTTTTTAGGATAGCCCGAATGTTTAGGTGCCCATCCCTATAGGATTTCAGTCATTTTACAGCAGAGCCAAACAGTTTCCAAGGGATGGGGAGCAGGTGTCCCCCTTCCCTCAGCATAGTCTCCTCTGTCCTTGAGGAATCCCAAGATCACAGAGTGCACTAGCCGGGGAATCTAATGCCTGCATGCTGCAGCTATTGAAAAGCCTGCTCGAAAAGGTGCATCTTGCCCAGATGGCAAGGCAGCCAGACCCTGTGCATGGGAGCGTCCTGCAGAGATAGGCTTGTATTGCAGCAGCACTGGCATGTGTGCAAGCAATGTGACAATGTTTGCAGTACTGGGGCCTGGTCTATAGTAGGAGGGTGAAAAATCCACACCCCTGAGAGACTGATCTCTGCTGACCTAATCCCTGGTGTAGGCCATGCTTCCCCTGCCCTAGCTGCCGCCTCTTGGGGAGGTGGGTTACCTGTGCCAACAGGAGAACCCCTTCCCATTGGTGTAGGCAGTGGCTACAGCGGGGCAGACGGGCTTGTCACACACCCACCCTTAACTCCAGTGCTTTTTACTTGGTTTGGCTTGCCTGAGGGGGTGGATGGGTACAGCCTGAGAGAACACAATTCCCCCCCCCCACCCCCGCACAGCTGCTAACATGCTCACAGTGTCATGTCGAGGGGGGGAGGGATAGCTCAGTGGTTTGAGCATTGGCCTGCTATACTGTTGTGAGTTCAATCCTTGAGGGGGCCATTTAGGGATTTGGGGCAAAAATTGGGGATTGGTCCCACTTTGAGCAGGTGGTTGGACTAGATGACCTCCTGAGGTCCCTTCCAACCCTGATATTCTATGCAGGCTAATACTTCTTGAGTGACACTAGTCCTCCAATCCCTTCCCACAATTTCCCCACCACGCACCCAGAAAGGTCAGAGGACATCTCCCACAATTCATGGGTGGATGATGTAGATGTTCAAGCTCTAGGACCACACCATAGTTAAACAGCCCCTTAGCTGGAGCCTCTGGAGTCTGCATCAGCTGGCCTGCACCAGCTGTGCGGTTTTAATTGCAGTGTAGCCAGACCCTTACTGTTCTCTCTCCTTTGATTCACCACTTCAGTGCCGGGGCTTTGAGAGGCTGGCATCAAAGAGCCATTTTCCACCCTCATGACCACATTTCTTCCTGCCATCCCCCCAGAGCGGCTGCTGCTTGGGCCACCTGTCCCCTCTGCAAGGGGGAAGAAGAGAGGCTCGGGGGCAACAAATAAAATGAGTAACAGTAGTGAAGAAAGGGAGTGTGTGTGTGTGTGTGTGGGGGGGGTGCTGTTCCAGCACCATGCAGGAGCAGCAACAGGTGTATCCCCACCATAGTGGCTCTTCTGGGCCTGGGCAATGCCTGGAGCACCGCTAGGCAGGGAGGTTGCCCTGGGTAACAGTATAGAGGGTTGCAGCTAGATGCACATACTGCATTCTGTCCTGATGAGTCCCCCCCACCCCCAGAGTAAATTGTAGGGATGTTCTCTCTCATGTGATATAGTATATCCTCCTCTACATACAGCGATGCTTGCATTTCCCCCTCCTCGGCCTGGAGCTGCCTCTCCTGTGAGCTGGGTGTATGTGCACCCTGCCCTTTCCTGATGGACTAAAACCTGCACATGGTCCAGCATCCTGGCCAGGAAGCTGAGACAGCGGAGCTCTGCCTGCATGCTCCCCACATCCCCCCCCAGGGCTTTGGGCAGAGCAAACCCAGTGCTCATCACAAGGCCAGGGCTGGGGCTGGCCTGAGACTCCTGCCAGTGTTCACTGGTTGCTGGAAGCCTTGGGAAAACGCTAGCTGGTAATTGCAGGCTGCTATAAATGGAATGTGCCTGTCTGGGGACAGCGCTGAGCAGTGGGAGGGAGCCCTGAGTGACCTGATGCCCCAAGATGGTCCTAGGTGGCTGCAGGATTGGGGGTGGGGGGGCAGATGGAGCAGAGCCCTGACCCTCCACAGCCTAGGATTGCCCCTGAACGACAGCCCTGTGGGTTGGGTGGGGGAGCTGGTGTGTTTCACACGCCACCTCCAGGGGATGAAATAAAGGGGCTGGTGGATACCCTGTGCCAAGGTTCAATCCTGCATCTCCAGAAGTCAAGGGGAAACTCCCGCTGGGATCAGGATCAGGCCTCAAAATGAAATCCAAATAATAGAGGACAACTGCCCTCCCCTGCAAGAGGGCCAGTTCACTATTGCTATAAAGGATACGAGTCCAGGAGACTTTTACCTACTTGTGCTAGCCGTGAACATGGCCCAAAGTCTGCAAAAAGGCAAAGGTAACAGCCAGTGATATTTAACCCAAAGCAGGTGGGCAGTCATTGCTAAATGGTACAGGGCAAAGGAAGCACAGTTACAAAAATGGATTCCCTGTTCCCCCTATATCAGTGGCTGTCAACCTTTCCAGACTACTGTGCCCCTTTCAAGAGTCTGATTTGTCTTGTGTACCCCAAAGTTTCACCTCACTTGAAAACTACTTGCTTACAAAATCAGACATAAAAAGTGTCACAGCACACTATTACTGAAATATTGCTGACTTTCTCATTTTCATATAATTATAAAATAAATCAATTGGAATATAAATATTGTGCTTACATTTCAGTGTATATATAGAGCAGTATAAACAAACCATTGTCAGTATGAAATTTTAGTTTGTACTGATTTCGCTCATGCTTTTTAAGTAGCCCGTTGTAAAACCAGGCAAATATCTAGATGAGTTGATGTACCCCCTCAAAGACCTCTGAGTACCCCCAGGGGGTGCACATACTCCTGGTTGAGAACTAGTGCTCTATACTATCCCAGGACTTAATTCAAGGCAGCTTCAAGCCAATGCTTCTTTGCCTTGGTATTGTTGGATATAAATCCTTCTTACAGTGCAAAAGGCTTAGGAAAGCCATTTTTCTCTCTACTGCCCTTGTTCTGTCTTTTTTGCTCCCAGTGTCTACTGTAGCAGTCTTTTAATGCAACTTGTGGAACTCCCTGCTGCAGGATGTTATTGAGGCAAACAGTATACCCAGGATCAAAAAGGGTCTAGGCACTTAAAGGAATAAAAGGAGCACCCACCATTACACTAGCTAGGTGGGGAAATTACAAGGCTCCAGGGCTGTGCACCTTCCTCAGAAGCATCAGAGGCAGGATGCCAGGCTTCACTGTTCCTTCAGGAGCAGCAATGCCTATGTTTGTGGCACTATTAGTGCAGCAGGTCAGGACTGAGGGGCATGAGCAGGGCGTTGTGGCAGCTCCGGGTTGTGCGATTAAGGGGTGCAGTGAAGTTAGCTTCCATGGTGTCTGTGTGGGGCAGTCCTCCCCCAGCTTGGCATTTGCTTTGTTAGGGGCTCCTTCAGTTCTGGAAACAGAATGTCAAAGATCATTTTCAACTAAAGTTGGCTCACCGATTTCTCCCCTCCCCTGGCAGTCCTTATGCTGGAAGCACGGCTCCCTGGTGGGCTTCCCCACACAGCAGTGTCCATCCACTCCATGCCAAAGAGGCACTTTGAGCTTCTCCACACAGCCAACTGGGCATGCAGCTGTGGGCGCTTCTGCGCCCCCCCACCCCAGCAAGTGTTGACTAGGGGCCCCGCAGCAAGCGCTGCTTCCCGCAGCAGTGCCCTGCCCATATCAATGAGGACTCCAGCAGAGGCATCCTTCTCCCAGCAGTATCCTGGCAATGCAGGCCTAGCAGGTTCTCCTCCACTCCACCCTAGGATAGAAACCAAGCAAGGGCTCCCCTGTACGAGTGATAACGGCCCCAAGCTATAAACCTCTTCCCAAATATACTCTCGGCGGGAGCTTGTCCCAGGCAGAGTTTATACGTACTCTGGGGGGGAAGCGGGTGTCCAGTGGATGGAAACAAGCTGCAGATGATGAATCCAAGCTTAAATTAAACACTCCCGACAGCTTTATGTAATCAACTGTCCAGAACGACAAGTGTGTTCTCACTCTGTTTGGAGCAGGGCGTGCTGGTGGGTGTAGGCAGCCGGGCAAGGGCACTTCTGCGTGTCTGGCTTCAGAGCCAGGACTGTGGCAGGGAAAACGCACCTGGATACTGTCAGTGGGAGCTGGGCCAGTCCTTGTGGGTTCTGGAGTCGGGGAGGGGGGGCAAGGTTTTGGTGAATTTTCTCTCTCATAAAAAAGGACCAGTGTCCCTGGGCAGAGCCGGTCATGATCCCAGGATGAGCCGTACATGCCCCTTGCTTGACCTGCAGCTCCTTCACCTCTGTGCCAATGATCCGCCGCCCGGCCAGCAGCACTTCTGCCCCCTCCGCCCCACAGCTCTCCAGATGCACCTCAGTCTCGACCTACAGCACTCCCCCTGTGTTTACGGCCTGGCCACCCACCCCACAACTATGGCACGGCCCTTCAAACCTGAAAACTAGAGTCCTCTGTAGAACAGCGCCAGCTTCCCAGCTATCCTGCTGCGGGCTGCAGCTACCAGCTGTTGTCTAGATACCAGTCCACCACGAGCTGCACTGAAACTGGACAGGCTTTTCACATAGGCAACCAAGCAGCCTTCAGATGGTTACAACTTAATCACTGTTGACCTGGGTTGGCTTTGAGCCATTGACTGGAGTCGTGCATTCCCGATCCCACTGGCCACCCAGGCTACCAGGGGCAGTGCCGCTCTCATTGTGCCAAGCTCAGACAGCACTCTGGGAGCAACGGATCGCAGGGCTGAGACTCGGTGACTTTGTCTGTGTGTCCTGTAGCATTATTCAATGCGCCTCCATTAGAGCCGATCCCTGATCGAGGGATTTGTACCCATCTACAGGTGGAAGATGACCACTATAGTGGAGGGTGTAAACACCACAAATGGGTTACCCCATAGAATTCCTCCCAAGGGCTGTAATTAGGAGTTATGGGAGGAAACTGAGCTAAGGAGCTGTCGACTGAATTTCAGGGAACCCGTATCCTGGCAGCGAGATCTAGGCTGTGGATCACCTCCCAAAATGGAAGCGTATGTTGCGCTTGAGCCTTCTGAGCTGTATGATGGCACCAACAGCAATGACAACATGCTCCCTGCTCCATCCCCCCAGCCCAATGGGGCCTGCCATGTGCGCTGCACTGCTCAGCAGTTCTTGGTTGTTTCCTAAACGATCCAGAAACAACATTTGCAGGAGATTGCTGGCTCACGTTCCCGTTTGGAGCTAGATGGGCCATGCCCAGGATGATGGGGTCAACAGCTGGGTGCAGCTCAGGGGAGCAGCCAGTGGAGACAGCCAGAAGGGGGTTGCACGCAGTCTGTGAGGCGTTACAGGGTGGTAAAGATCCCTGTGGTGGAAGAGGAGCCTCCTGCTAGATCAGGTTGTGGGTGACTCACTCTTAGGTTGCCTGAGATAGGAGAGCTCAGTGCCTTTTACTCCCCCTCCCCCAGATACCCGCTGCATTGGGCTGGCATTGTGCTGCAGTGTGGGAGAGCTAGGCACAAGTGGATTAGCCGCAGATCCTGTGCTTAAATCCAGGCTTCACGGTCCTGGGGGGCCTGATGCTGCAGTCCTGCTTTCACCTGCAGATGCTCTCCTGAGTCAGCAGGAGCTGGAGCCGGGGGCGCTAACGAAGTGACAGGTTCAGCCCTTGCTGGAAGGGATGGAGAGCATTAGGATGCGCTGCCATGCCCCCTGTGGCCATTTTGGACGTGTTGAGGATGGACTGCAGCGTCTGGATGGGGCAAGAATGGAGGAGCTCATCAGGGCTGCAAGAGGGACTTGGATGGTATGTCTATGCTGCTATTAGACACCTGCGGCTGGCCTGTGCCGGCTGAGTGAGGCTAAGGCTCGCGGGGCGTTTAACTGAGGTGGCTCGGCCTGCAGCCTGAACTCTGCGACCCTCCCCCTTGCAGGGTCCCAAAGCCCAGGCTCCAGCCTGAACCCAAATGTCTACACTGCAATTAAACAGCCCCTGGGCCTAAGTCAGCTGGCATGGGCCAGCCGTGGGTGTCTAATTGCAGTGTAGGCACACCCAGAGAGCCCCCCCAATTCCATGAGCAAAAGTGAATCATGCACTGAGTCAGGCCTTGCCTGCTGGAGAAAGGGTGACTGACAGGGCCATGAATGACCACCGTCCCACAAAAAGAGCGAGGAGCACTTGTGGCACCTTTAGAGAATAACAAATGTATTTGAGCATACGCTTTCGTGGCCTAAAGCTTATGTCTGTCTCACACTTGCTCAGGGCATAAGCAGGAGGCATTCCCAGGCCATCCTTCCCCCCTACTGTATAGCGCGTCGCTCTGGGGCTGTGCTTACTGGATCTAAATCGGGATAGGGGCCTCTCTCTGTGTATTCGTTCGAGTGTTTGAGTGGTGTATTAGTGTGCTGCTACTTGCATCTCCACGTACATGTTATGTGTAAGGGGTGGTACCAGTATGCATGGGCCCATATTCCTCTGCATACATCTGTGTGCAGAGACACATACCTCTGTCTGTGGGCCCATGCCTGTGCCTCTGTAAAACAGATGTGTGTGCACTTGTCTGCATGTACACGTGTGCCGAAATCTCTCTATGCTCCATGAATTCCACGGAGGTTTTAGTTCCTATGGTGAAGCATGATGGATTCCCCAGCAGCTGTGGCTGCTCCCTGCTTAATGCAGGGGCTCAGGGCAAGGCAGCTGTCCTCTTTCTCTAAATGAGATGACAAAGACAAAAATAAATGAGTTCCTTTCCCTCCCTGCCCCACTTCCCTCCCCTGCTGCGTTTCCCCTGGTGCTTCCAGGCGAGGGGAACAGCCCTCCGTGCTGTGAGTGTGCATGGGTCGCTGGATGGCACGTACTGTTCGTGTGAGCCTTACGCGTACTTAACATCTCATCCCTTGTGGAAGTGACCTTAAGAGGCAGGAGTGTGAAGGCTGGGCCCAGAGCCCATGTGACAGCAGGACAGCCAATGCATGTACTGTACAAAAAGTGGCCCGTAACCTCCAGTTGTTTGGGGTGATACAGAGTCAGGAACCTGTCTGTGCAGAGTCCTGAAGGCGGACAGAGGGAGGGAGCAGGAGGAAGGGAGGAATTCTGCAGCAGCGCTCAAACTGGAGAAATGCTAACAGGGTATAACAGGCACATTCTGTGCAAGCTTCCCTCACACCTACTCTCTGCCAGGGCCCCTCCGTCCTGACTTGTAATCCCCTGGCTACTCCAGCACTGCGACCCTCACACAGTCTTGCCTATGCCCTTCAGTCCTGATTGGCAAGATTCAATGCGGTTATCGCAATTATCACCCTGTGCAGATTTCTCCCAAAAGTGGCAACACGGAAGCGTGCTAAGTTCCAGGAACGTGAAGGAACAGGCTCTGTCTGCTCTCAGCACACACACCCCTGCCATGCTCCTCCTTTGGTTGAGCTGCTTTACCTTTTCACCATCTGCCTTTCATACCTGCCAGGTAGGAGAACCCACCGCTCCCAGGTATGTGATAATAACGACTGTAGCAGACACAGCTCCGTCCACCCGATAACTCAATGCCAGAGGGCAGCAGGTCTTGTCCAGATCAGGGGAACTTTATGGCTGTTTTGACACATGAGGCTGTGAGCTCTTCCTTCAGTTTTTATTCTATCTATGTCATGATGTAAAGAGTTCACAGCCCTTCCAGGGTTCAGCTGTTTTGTCAATTTCACTCCATATGCTGGGCGGTTGCCTTGGCTTTCTTCTCTTCCCCTATTCCGTGGATGGAACTGTGTCTATCAGAACTATGCCTAGTTCTCTGAGAACCCGGCAAATCCCAGCTGCCAAAACTCTCTCTTGCACTGAAAAGAACTTTCAATCTGTTCCATGGACAGGATCAGTGGAATCAGGACTTGGCAGGCTGCTTTCCAGGGAGCAGATCTTTGTCTGTCTGGAGAGGTCTCTGGGAGTTCTGCTCCCTGAGGTTCAATTCTGTGGCACCATGCCCCTGACAGCTTGTAACACAAATGGGGAATGACTGAGCCCATTGATGGCCAAGGTGGTTAATACCACCCTAGGAGAGGTTAGGGAACTGGCTTCCCTCTAACAAGTGGCTGTTAATCCCATAATTTGGAAACTATTGTCTGGGGCTGGCACACTTACCAGCTCTCTCTCTCTCTGTCTCTAACCTTCCATTCTTGAGCAAGGCCGTTGTAGTGTTGATCCCTCCCCACTTTGGTTTCAGGCCTGAGTAATGCACAGAGCCTGCACTTGTCTCACTGGCTGGCAGTGGGCCAAGGGGAGGTGTTAATGCTGATGCTTTCAGATCACTTGTCTGCCTTTGATAGTGTTGACCATGGGGTTTTGTTGACTTGCCTGCATGGAGCGAATCCCCACCTTCTAGGACCTGTCCACTCTTTCTCCGGCAGATGAATCCTGCTAGGAGGCAGTGGGCCAAGCTGGCATAGGGAGGTACCATCTGACCTCCCCTCTACCCGCAAGCGTGGGTCTGGTCTGGCCCAAGAGCTGCAGGGAGCCCCCAGGTGCTGAGTACCTGTGGTCATTGCAGCCACTGCAGTGGGAAAAGGTGTCCCAACTGACTGGAGAGGACCTCCCCGGGCTATACCTACAACATAGGATTGGCTTACTGCCTCCCTGAGGCCAAATTGAGTAACTGATTCTTGACCAGTGAATATGATGCCTCAGAGTAAAATCTAAGCCAGACAAAATATTGTACCACATGAGCCCCAGTAGGGTGGAGAGCCTCTGGGACTGTGGCTCGGGATTCACCCATCCCTAGCTATCAATGCCACCTGTTCAGATCCTATCTGGTGGTTCGCACCGTTGCCATCTCCACACTGTCAACCCTTGATCTCTCGCCATCGAGAGCCCACTGTTTGTTTGGAAGAGCGGTGCATGAAGTGGCCTGGCTCCCACTTCCTTGACCAGCCTGGCAGGTCTTCTCTGTGGGGGGTAAGCCACAAGGCAAACTAAGCCAGATGGCAGCTGGGCCGCGTTTGGACAGTTTGAGAGAAAGAGGGCTGGGCTTCTCTCCAGACAAAGCCCAGGGTCAGAAACGCGAGACAAGTGTGTGGCAGCCACACCTCAAGCTGAACCAGCAACGTGGCCTGCTTTCCTGCCTGTTTGCCAGAATCCCCACTCTGATGAACCACTGACTCTGAAAAGCAAGAAAATGTGTGCAGCTGGTACCCTGCTCCTCACACTAGGCTCAGGCCTCTGCCCAGAGTACGCCTTCTTGGCTTCTGTGTTAATTATAGCAACAGCAAGCACTGCCGTGCTTTCCACCCCAATCCCCTCTTTCAGCATCCTGGAACCTCCTATACTTTCTGCCTTTGGGACTGAAGTTCTCTCCTTGCAGATGAATGGAGCGCTTGCTGGTTACAGTTTGAGGAGAGCCAATTCAGTCATTCTGAAGGACCAGGAGAAGGAATAAATCATGTTTCATCCCATGATTTAAAAAAAAAAAATCATCCTGCAACCTTTTGAGGAGAACACCACAGCTGAAACGACTGGTGGGAAGAAGTTGGCATTTGGCCTGGAAATAGCCCTGACAGAGGAGATGTATCTTTGAGTCTTCAGGTGAGAAATGGGTTTAGAATGACCAAGTTGGGAGCCAGTGCATAGCAAACTCTGCATGCCTGAGACATTTGGCACAGAACTTTTCACCCAGCTCTTAGAATGTGCAGCCAGGGAAGCATTCACTGCACAAAGCATGCACGGCCAGCTCAGAGGAAAAGGTAAGTGAGGGGCTGAGGAAAGGACATCAGAGGAACCCTTGGCTTAGTCCTTCTGGAGGACATAAGGTGCAAAAGAGTGAGGTAGGGCTGCTGTCTACTCTTTAAGGCTCACAAGTGGCAGTTCTGCTGTGATGGACCATAGGAGCTCCACACCACACAGAGGGCAGAGGAGTGGGATTCCTTCCCACGACTCTCCTACCACATTCGGGATGGCATTCTGGTGGTGTTCAGATTAGGGCACTTGTGCGTTATTGCCAATTTTCTGCAAACCAACAGAGCTTTCAAGGTGTGGATAGCCTTAACTCTGCCCCCTCTTGTGTGTGCATCACATGGCCATGTAGGAACTTCATCAGTGTCTCTATGTTGCACACTGTGATCAATCAGAACTTCTTGCAACCTCTGGCTCCAAGAACCCAGGCCCCTCCCACTGCAGAGAAAGGAGAGTCACTGATGGCAGTATAGAGTTTTCCCATGCAGTTGAGCCATCCATCAGAAGGCAGTGGTGCACCTAGTTACTTCATTACACTACTGACTTAATTCATAATGGTGTCAAGAGGTTTAAATGTCCTAATGTCTGAAGTGTGCTGATACCCTCTGATGGAGGGTGCTGGAGGCAAAGTGCCCACGTAGTGTATCAAAGAGCCTCTATCCCACCCACATCACGGAGTGTGACTGATCCCTAATGCGCTGCAGATTCCAGGACACACACACACACACACACACACACACATTCCTGAGAGCTCTTTACACTGAAATCCTCTCCGCTGGGAAGAAACTGACACTTGTCACCTGTCTAACACATGGTCTCACACAGTACAAGAAGTCAGAGTCCCATGGAGTTTGTCCCTCTTTACCACTCACTTCATTAGACTTTCTGAGTTGAATCTGTAGGTTAATGCAGCAAATTCAGATGGGGGCTCCTGACCTCAGTGTGCTGGGTTTGAGAGATGGCCATTGCCAGGCATGATGCGCTGTTGCTAGTGCTTTTTACATCAGCCCTGCTCAAGATCATTTGATGCCCTAGCAGATAGAAATTTAAATGTATTCCATACCTAGAGAAGTGGGGGTTGCTGCAGTGTCCCAGCCTCTCAGACCTGGAAACATAGGTTCAAATCCTTGTTCAAGTCAAAACAGAAAATAAATGTGACGGTCTCAATGTCGCACTTTTACTATTGAGCAGGAAAAGGGTGGGTTTGTGAGGGGAGCCCAGGGCTGGCATAGCAGGGGGTGCGAGGTCAGGACTGAGGGGCAGAGGCAGAGCTGTGAGGGGGAGCTCAGGGCTCGCATAGCAGGGGGTGCCAGGTCAGGACTGAGGGGAAGAGGCAGAGCTGTGAGGGGGAGCTCAGGGCTGGCATAGCAGGGGGTGCCAGGTCAGGACTGAGGGGAAGAGGCAGAGCTGTGAGGGGGAGCTCAGGGCTGGCATAGCAGGGGTTCCAGGTCAGGACTGAGAGGAAGAGGCAGAGTTGTGAGGGGGAGCTCAGGGCTGGCATAGCAGGGGTGCAGTTTCAGCTGCTCACAAGTGGGGCGGTGGAGGGGGCTGCTTGCCTTGCGGCACGGACACGGCACTATCCAGGGCTATCAAGAAGCCAGTTTCTAGAGCTAGCATTCAACTCACTGAAAACTCTCCTACAAATATATTTCAAAGGGATTTCTCCTGCCTAAAGTTAATCTGCACTAAGCTAAGACCTCCTTGGCCTCACAGCGAGTTGGTGTGGGTGTGCTGCAGCTCTCAGATCAAGGCCCTTAGTTTGCTGGGCTCCTCAGTTCGGCCTAACGCTAAAGCTGGGGCCATCCTGCCACAGGAGTCACCTGCTGCTTTGCTCAGTGACCCAGTTAGATGGATTCACTGATGCCAGCCAGTGCCCTGGGCCAAGGTTACTGGGCCTTACGTTCCTGAAGCTGCTCCCTGCCTCAGCCAAGGGCGCCTGCCTCCCCCACCTGACACATCAAAGCTTTGCAGTATTTTCTTTTAATCCAAAGGAAGCCTACTCCCTGCCCTCCCCTGGTCTCCTGCTCTAATTGGAATAAAATAGAACAAACAGGCATGGGGGACTCTGGCAGAGAAAACGTTTTAATGAGCAGTAGGGGGTTCCTGCACTACTCTCTGCTTCTTCTCAGAGGCTGTCAGCTGGAATGGCTCTGTAACTGCAGCCTGGATTTGATGGGAGGCTCTCCAGATGAGTCCCCAGGACCCCTGTACAGTGCCGTGCTCCCACAGCCTTTTGGAAGAGCTGCTCTTTCCTCTGGCACATCCAGGCCTGCCTCTCTCACTCCGTAAGTGGCCTCACTCCAGGGGATAAAATGTACCATTCAGCTGGCCACCTCTGAAAGACACCTGTTGAACAAACCTCAGTAGTGTCCCCTGGGGTTTGAGCCAGGGAAGGAGAGGCTCTGTAGTTTAATAGAAAGTTAAAGAAGAGATCTTTCCTAGTTTTTGCCTTAGGTGGTTCCTTTCGGCCTGATCCTGCAGTCCTTACGCAGGCAGCCCTGCCATAGAAGGCCATGGGAATTTTCCTGAGCTAGGAGCACTGGATTTGGCCTGTATAATCTCCAGGGGATTAGTGAATGGCTGAGAGGCAGACGCACATAGGGTGACCAGACAGCAAGTGTGAAAAATCGGGACAGGGGGTGGGAGGTTATAGGCGCCTATATAAGATAAAGCCCCAAATATTGGGACTGTCACTATAAAATCACATCTGGTCACCCTAGATGCACACCATGCCTTTAGCCCCAGCTGGCCATTCGTTCAGCCCCATGTAGGGTCCTTGCACCCGGGTCATTCTGGAGATGAGCTGAAACCCAAGGAAGATTTGTCAGGGGGAGGGTTAATTGAGCTGATGAGAGGAAAATAAACCTGGAGCCCTCAGTGTCCTTTGCAGGGTCACTTTTCTGACTACGGTCACATTTTGAGGAAAAGAAGGATCCCATGGCCCCAGCCATTTAACACCATATCAGTCAAACCTGAATGAATCTAGCAGAGATGGGGTTAATCAAAGAGTGCTGAGGGTGCAGGAGGCATGTCTGCATAAAGGCTCCCAACACGAATGATGCATCAGCTGACTTGCACTGGAGTGAGCAATAGCATAGCCAGGGCCAGGTGTGTGGGGCCAACCTGAGGTGTGTGTATGTGGTATCTACCTAAGGGGCTTCTGTCTCCCTGTCATTGTAGTATCAGGGAGCCTCAGTATCTAATTATCCCCACTACACTCCTGTGCAGTAGGGAAGTGTTAGTAAAGATGGGAACTGAGATCAAGACCAGGGGTATGTCTACACTGGAGCTAAAGGTGTAATTTCCAGCTAGGGTTGCCACACTAGTGCTAACTCTGGGCGAGTTAGCCGCGTGTATGGCCCTGAGATTTCAGATGAGATTGGCCTCGGGGCAGCTAGCCCGTGCTTCTGCTCGCTTCAATGTGACTACGCTGCTGTTTTCAGTGCACTAACTCCATCCGAATGTCTGCACCAGCTGGGAACGACCCCTCCGGTACCAATGTAGACATACCCTAGGTGATATGCTCAAGAACACACGGGCATCTGTGGCGGAGCAGGGATTCAAGATCAGGTCTCCCACAGCCCACGCTGGCTCTCTAGCCGCTGAACCATCCTTGCTTTCCACAGCGCATGCTAGGCCAGCCTTTTTGAAAGAGCTCAGCATGCCAGGGGAGGCTCTGGCCCTTTCCGTCCGAGTGAGTGGGCATGTGTGAATGAGAGCAGATAGGCACAGGCTGGGGTGTGGGTGTGGTTACAGCATGCAGGTAGCGGTACACTACGCAGGTGCATCGTATGTGGTACAGTTCTGTTCTCATCATGACTCAGGAGAGACTGAAACCAAAAGCTGTTCACCCCATTAAAAGCTCTGGGAAAGAGACTTCCTCATGTTATCTGACATCAGAAATCTCCCCTTGGAAAGCGAGGAAATAAACTTGAGCCTGATGCCGGGAGACGTGAAGGAGGTGGCGAAGCAGCCACACAATAAGTGGCAGCCTGCCAGTGAGTTAGACATGAAGAATCACAGCTGATGGCCAGGTGTTTTTGAAGCACATTGTTTCTGTGAAGCCATATCCTGGGCAGGCACACGATTAGACTTTATTCGACATGAGCAACGATTGTGTCCCATGTCATGCAAATAAAATTGTGTTGGCCCAGTGCACGTGTGTGAGTGAGTGGCACAGTGGGTGTGAGTGAACACAGGCTGTCTGCTGGGTCTGGGTATACAGGGAATGACTGAGGATGGATACAGCACAGTCACCTGAGCACGTGTCCATGCAACCCACTGGTCAGTGTGTTCATCTCTGCCTCGTCTACAGAGAATACAGATCAGTCACAACCCCTAGCTACAGAGCCAGGCTCCTTAACTCAACCTGTAGAGACTCCTGCTTTTAGTTCTCAAGGTCCTCAGTTGAGTTCCCAGTGTGGCAGCCATCACATCTATGCTACTGATACACCACCCTAACACCTTGCTATCCAGGTACCAGTGGGTCCAGGGTCTGTTTGTTTGTGCTCATGATTGTTATGATCTGTGGGGATGTTTAGAGAGGCATCGTGACCCAGTGGAAAGGGCTCTAGAGTGAGAACCAGGCCACCCCTCCTCCCCCCGCCCCGTGTTCTGTTCCCAGCTCTGCAACCTCAGGTGAGTCACTTTGCCTCAGTTTCCTGAGCTGTGGAAGAGGGGTAATGATACTCCTGAACTCTGCTGATGAAAGGCACTCAGAACAAAGGCATTTGGGAGAGCAAATGTGGGTCATTTAGGAAACTGAAGAGGAGAAAGGGCTCAAGGCTAGGCCTGGAGTCCTGGACCAGAACAAACTGTCTTTTCCCCCCTTTCTGGTCTGGAGTTCTGTCCTGCTCCACTCAGGAGGTATGTCACAGCAGGTCATTACCCCAGTTAAGAGTGTTCCCTAAATATGTGCATGTGGGGAAGGACTGGCTGCATCTTTCCCAAAGCTTCTCTTCTCCCTCCCCCACCCTAGTTTAAAAGCCTTTCCAGCTCCAGCCTGGGATGCATGGGGCTACTCAGCTGATTCCTCAGCTGTCTGTCTTTGCCTTGCTCATTTTTTCAGTACCAGGTCTATGCTTGGGATCCCAGGTTTACTAAAAGTGCCGATCTCGCTCTGCACTCCCCAAAGAGGCCCTTGCTGTAATCCCAGCAGGAGTGTGGGATGGGCTGTTTCTAGAGGAAGAGGCAGCTCCCATGGGGCAGTAGCCAAGATTGGCAATAAATCTTCCTTCCCGCTGTAAACAATCCCGGAGAGGGTGTCACAGGAGCACGGATGGAAGCGAGGAGGCCAGGAGCACTTGCCTGCTTTAATGTCTGGCAGTAAGTGTGTCCCATTGGCTCTCGTCCCCGCTTTCTGTGCAAAGAAGACCATTCCTAGGGAGCTCCATTGTGGCTCCTGCTCTAATGAGCTCAGCTGGTATTCTTTATGTGTGAGCTTGGTGCTGGCGAAAGGAGTACAATGGACAACCCTGTAGCCTGAAGTCCTCTCATGTACAGAACAGGGGTGGTTCAGCCACCTCCATGGACAGGACAGGCTGTGGCATTTTGGAGAGGGCTTTCAGGACAGCTTTATATCTTTACAGGCTCCCTGCTCAACTCCCTTCTTAAGAAAGCAAATCAAATTCAACTCTCTCTCATCTCCACTGACTGCAACGAAATTAGAGCAGGGTATTTGGCCCAGTGTTTCTAATGGAACTGATAACTGCTGGTCCACCACATTCCCCCATCTCGAGTTTATGAATAGTGACTGTGTTTGTATCTCTGTGATGCTTGCACTGAAGTTAGCTTAGCAAGGAATAGCTACAGACAATAAGCAAGGCTCTACAACCTGTATACACACTCTGTCTCGCACACGCACACACAGTCTTTCTCTCTTTGCCTGGAGAATCTATCAGGGCACCGACCCATGAGGACTACCAAGCCCTCCATGTTTGTGAAGTCTGGGATGGGATTATTGAACAATGCCTAGTGATATTGGACAGAATCAGCTTGGTCTGGGGAAAGCTCCTGAAAGATTGTGTCCCGTTCATGTGGCAGGCAGGTGTGTGAGATACCCAGCAAGAGGCAGCAGATCAGACCAATCTGGGAGAGTAGGGGAAGGAGCCCGAGTATATCTCAAACACTGAACGTTGCTGATGGTGAGTGAGGCAGCGCAGTGCATGAGCGAGAGAGAAAACCATTTCTTTCTTTAATGGATTGGATAAGCCTGGCCTGTAGGAAAATCTGACAAAGTCTGATCTCTGCTCTAAAGTCCTGTGGGTGGAACTGCAAGGGGCCTAAGGGAGTTAGTTAATGGGATTTGGGCCCCTTTGAATGTCCCAGCCTATATTTCTGTGTCTCAACTGTGTGTGTAACTCCTGCTGTCCTTTCTGGGCCATGATAACATGACGTCTCTGGACACTAAGCTGGCAACAAGGCTATGCTGGCTTCTAGTTCAACAAAGATTCCATCTGCTCACCAGCAGCTAGCTAGATCCCAGCCACACACCCATGCAGTGATACAACACCGAGAGATAGCAAACTAAGCTGAGCCGTGGCAACAACCTGAGATTTCTGGCCAGCTATATTCTGCTGACTGACAATCCCCCTACAGTTTCCGTTGGATATGGTATCCTTTAAGCAATGTCCCAGACTGCTATGTAGCATTTCTGTGTACAGTACCATTAGACCACTGCTGTGCTCCGCCCCAGCAGGGGGTCTCATATCAGGGGTGGGTAAATAATCTCTATGTCCATAGTTTTAGTCTAAATTTGCAAAGTCCTTTTCTATCTATCTATAAACATATAAGTGCAAGTTATTATTATTAATTATTATCATATTGGTCCATTCATCAAATTAAATCTTACAAAAACACAATGTTGAAACATCCGTCCCTTACGAAAGGCAGTATTGGTTTTGTCTGCCCCCAGGCTCCCCAGTCATCAATAACCCAAGTACTGAAATATTTAGAAACCGAAAGAGCACGAGTTAAATGATTCTTTCAGAGAGCACTTTACATTTCTCAGGGTCTGTTTCTTTTCTGCCCGCTGCACTGCATGTCCTGAGTTTCTGGGAGTAGAGGCGTTGCAGAGAGGGGGGCGCGACAGCTGGTTTAAAGGAGCAGAACTTTGCCCTGGAGAGGGTTTAACTCATTCAGGGGACTTAGTGGTAATTTTTTTGTTTAAACATTAGTGCTGTCAGACAAAGTCAAATGGAAAACAAAGATTTATTTACAGGTTTCAGAGTAGCAGCCGTGTTAGTCTGTATTCACAAAAAAGAAAAGGAGTACTTGTGGCACCTTAGAGACTAACAAATTTATTTGAGCATAAGCTTTCGTGAGCTACAGCTCACTTCATCGGATGCATTCAGTGTAATTACATCCAATGAAGTGAGCTGTAGTTCATGAAAGCTTATGCTCAAATAAATTTGTTAGTCTCTAAGGTGCCACAAGTCCTCCTTTTCTTTTTAAAGATTTATTTAGTCATTTTTACTTTCTTTTTTTGGGGAGAGGGGGATCCAACAGAGTAGCCTGTGGTCAGTGGAACAGTCCTCTGAATGGAACAGTCCTTCAGTGGAAATGTGATCTGTAAACTAATTTCAGATTGTTAAAATTTATTGGTGGGAAATTAAATGGTCAGAGTAAAGAAGCCATAGAAAGTACCAGCATGGAATATACAAAGCCTTATCTTGGTAATAAAATCTGCTGAATCCAAAGTAAGGCATTTATAATGATGACAAATAAGCTTACCAAAGACTTCCCCATCATGTAATTCGGAACACGAGTGCCAGAGTAATCTCTGTTTGCTCTTCGATTTAGGAAAGGATAAGTCACAGTCAGAAGCTGTTTGCAGATGTAGAGGCCACCTATGTGCTCAGTTACAGGGGGTTAACCCTGACATAACTCCACTGACTTTGATGGAGTTACACTGGATCTGGCCCAATGTAAATGGAAACACAATTTTGGTCCCACAGGGAGAAAAAAATACAAAGATTTTCCAGCCACTAACAGTAGCATTTTAATAACTCTTTGTTACTCACCACCTCCAGGCTCTGCTGACTTTTACAGATGATGAGCTGTTGTCCCTTTAGCAGTGTGCTGTCTGTTTACGCTGCTTTCCTGTTTCAAGCTCCACAGCCTCCAGTGCATTAGCCCTTGGCAAAGCAGAAGCACCTGAAATGTACAAGGAAGCTGTAGAGTAGGGGTGGAGTCAAGAGCCAGTGATGTCATCCAAAGACAGCCTCCATTCATAAAAATAGTAGAAGCTGTTACCAGACCATCTGTTCCACTTATTTATGTTTCATTCTCAACCCTTAATCCAGTTCCTTAGCCCAGACAAAATCTGCTGCGAAGAGGTGACATCTAGTGGTAAATGTCTGTATTTATCGAGCTGGATGTTTGGATCCAAATAATTTCCAAGCACCTATTGTAACATTGCAAACTGGCCACTGATCATGGTTGTGAAGTGGGTGCAGATTTTTGTATTAAATTATGTGTTCTCTGCTTTTCTAGAGCACATTTCACTTGATGAGCTCAGTGCACCTGATGGAGATTGGTTAATTAACACTCAAAATATCCCAATAGGTAAACACTTTGTGATTATGCCTCCTTTATAGATGGGGAACTGAGATACAAAGAGGCCAAGGCCCAGATTTTCAGTGGCATTTAGGTATTGCTCAGCTCGGCACTGAGGCCTAAGTGATTTAGGTGGCTACATACCATTTTTAAAAGTGTGATCCACAAAGGCACTTAGGCATTGCCATTTTGAGGGTCGTGGTGCCTAGAAAAGCCAGGAACAACACAGTGATCCACAAAGCCAAGTTATGCAGCTAGGCTCCCTGTACAATGAATGGGGAGAGAGAGGCGCATACGAATGGGGTCCACAAAAGCCAGCACGTTTAGCAGGGAACTGCCAAAGCCAGCCAATAGGAGTTGGCAATCAGAGGTGTATGCTAAACCCTGCCCATCTCTTGCAGATGGGTGCCTAATCCAGGCAGCAGGGCGGCACCTAGATTTGCTTGGTGATCTGTGAACGGGCATCCACCACCTGGAGTCAGATGGCTTAGGAGCCTAAGGCTTTTCCTGTAGAAATGAGTTAGGTGTCTGCCTCACTCCATCCAAACCGGCGGTTGGTGGTGCTCAGTGGTTAGAGCACTCATCTGGGATGTGTGAGACCCAGCTTCAGTTCCCAGAGTGGGAGAGAAGGAGTGGGGTGTCCAAGAGTCACTGGATTGTCCTCTTGAAGGGAGACAAATGAGCAGCTGTCCTGGTGGTGTGGGAATCTCTATGGAGAATGCAGTTGGAAAGGATGTGCTTCGGCTAGGTCTACTCACTGACGTGCAGCTTGTTTTTCATTGAACAAAGGTGGGAGACCTAATGAGCATTTTGGGAAAATGAAAACATCAGAGGGACTTCAGCTAAGAGGCCCCTCACACTAACAAAGCCAGGAATACCCGGAGGGAGCTCATCTTCAGAATGCCCAGGAAATCAGCTGCTCTAAGGGCAAAATGCCTAATCCAGCTCCCTTTGACTTCAGTGGGAACTTTTATTGATTTCAGTAAGCATTAACTTAGACCCTGAATTCTTCCATTAGAGCCACACAGGTTATAGCTCAGATAAACAGGTGAAATCAGAAGGGATTTAGGTGACTTTGTATCATTTCTGAGTTTGGGACAAACTTCCCCAAAAGGGGGCACATTTTAGTGGTAAAGGGGTGGTGGATAAAGCATCTTACTTATACTGCAGCAGACTATTGTTCAATTTATGTGAGTGCATGCACTCTTTATTAGAAATCCTTCCCACCTTTTATTCCCTTGGGTTTGATGGGTGCATGTTCAGCAGAAAATTTTCTTTTTCATCCAAAAATTAGCAGCATTTAATACGGGTTAAACCTCTCTAGTCTGGCCCCTCGGGACCTGACCGGTGCTGAACCAGAGAATCTGCGAAACCATGGGAGGTCAATGCAGAGTGCCAGCGGGTCTCCACAGGCGCGGGAAGTAAGGGTGCGGGGGGTGCTGCAGCCCCCCCAGGCTTTGCACCCAGCATGGCCCCCCCACCCAGGGGCCTGGGAGCTCTGATACTGGCCCAAGGTCCACCCCCTCCGGCCCAGAGCTTGAACACCATGAATCAGCTGTTCGCGGCATTCCAGAAGGGCTGGGAGGGAGGAGGAGGAGTTGGTAAGCGCAGCGCCACGTGGGGGAGCTTGGAACCCACTAATTTTTCCCCCTGGGTGCTCCAGCCCTGGAGCACCCAGAGAGTTGGCACCTATGTAGGACCACGGATGTTGCCAGACCAGGGAGTGCCAGATTAGAGAGGTTCAGCCTCTAATATTTAACCAGCTATTGGATCAAGGCATTTACAGTATTAAGTTAAGTGATTTACAGTATTAAGTTAAATTATTAGAAAATGTTGCATGCATTTAGATCTTGCTATGAAGCAAGAAAGAGACTTATTCCCTTTTGTGGTGTAATTTTTTAGCTCTCCTAGACTAAGGAGGGTTAGGCATAGTCAGTATCTAAATGGGAGATCGTTCAAGTACATGTTACTTTAGGTAACAGCATTCTGCTTTCCAAAATTGCCCCTATAGTTTCAAATAACTAGATCATGCATCTTCATTTCCTATCCTAAATGTGTGTGTAGAATGAGTGTATGCTATTAAACAGCTACCAACATTTGCTCCCCGAGGTGGCTGCATGTTGCTGGTGGGTCAAGATGCTCCTGCATGTTTATAAAGCACTCTGGGATTCTTTGGGATGAAGAACTATTGGGAACTATTTATATTTGTGATATTATCATGACTAGTTTGTAAATATTGCTGTGTAAAGTTTGTGTTCATATTTTTTTACTCTTTTGGTGACTCCCTTGGGCTAATGGAATTGAGCAGCTGCGGTCTAGTGCACTGAGCAGCTTACAGTGGAGTTAGGAGAGGTGGGATCTAGTCCTGGCTTTGACACTGACTTGGTGTGACCTTGGGCAAGTCATTTACCAGCTCACTGCCTCAGTTTCCCTTCCTGTACAATAGGAATAATAATGTTTAGCTGTTTTTGTAAAGCACTTTGATATCCATGAAATAAATATGCATAAGAGAAAATTATTATTATATCTAGAACACCAGTCAATCACTGGGAAAAATCAGTTCCAAACCAAAAAAAAATGGTGGTAACTGAGTATTCTAGTGAGTGAAGTTATAACAGATAAACCTATCTTCACTTTTCCTTATACTGTAATCCTCCTCTTCTCCATGGCTTCTGATGCAGATCCAGGTATTATCTATCTTCCGTACCCGTCCAGCCATACAACATCCATGCTTGACTTCAGTCCAGTCTTTGCTGTAGCTCAGTTTGTCAATACAGTTTCAGCCACAAGGGGTCAGAACTTCCTCAAGTACAAATGGCTCTCAAACCTTTTCCTTCTGTGGGCCATCTGCCCTCCTATCCATCCCTGTGCTAACTGCATCCGATGAAGTGAGCTGTAGCTCACGAAAGCTCATGCTCAAATAAACTGGTTAGTCTCTAAGGTGCCACAAGTACTCCTTTTCTTTTTACGAGCACTTGGTTACAGTAACTTGCCTGTGTAACAACTGCATAAAAGCTGAGGAAGGATTTCAGGATTTGCTCCCGGTACTGTAGTAGTGATGGAATATATGGAATTTCTCTCCAGCTATGAGAAAAGGAGGTCTTGTGGCACCTTAGAGACTAACAAATTTATTTGAGGATAAGCTTTCGTGAGCTACAGCTCACTTCATCGGATGCATTACTGTCTTCCTCTGCTAAATGGTATTTCCAACATTGAGGTTTGTCAAGGCAGGATGTATTTTGCAATGTTCCAACTAAAATGTTCAAAATGTAATGAATGTCCTCCCCACAGATACTTGCTTATGTTGGCCCTTTGAGTCTAAAGTGATTTTTTACAAAGCACATTGTCTCCTCCCTCCCAGTTCAAATGCATACCGTGTAACTGAATTTGGGGAAAGGGAGATAGTGACAGGAGATGGCATGTGTGACATCTTGCTCAGGTCACTCACAACTATGAGCCCTCTCCGATACACCCGCTCAACTGCTCTGCCAGCAAACTCTCTTGAGTACTCTGCCAGTCCAAACCTTGCCTTGCAGATACCCATCAGTGCACCCTAACTCCCAAGTTCCCCAGAGACGTCTCCCTGCCATGACCCTCTCGCTGGACACTCATAAGTTTGTTGCATCTAGAGAGACAGAGCACACACCAGAGACCCACTCTGTAGTTTATTACACAACCTTGAGATTGTTTTGTAATGAAACAAGAATGTTTATTAATAGAGAATATTTGTTAAATGCCTTCAAGTAAGAGTGAAAGAGCTAGGAAAGATCAGTGACTAAATCTTAATTTCAGCAAGTTACAATATCTTTGCCTGAGCAGGTTTCTCACCAATAGTCAGTTCCCAGGAACTTCAACACCCTTGGCTAAAGGATCCACCTTTCTTCAATTTCAAGAGCTCTGGCCCCTTTTGTCTTCCCAGTGAGAGATACCAAAATGGCTTTCTGTGTCTGCTTAAATCTCCCAAAGCTCATTGACCCTGTTATAAGAGGCAGGAATGGTTCTTGGGGTGGAGCTTCCATTCCCTGATGTGATTGCTAAGTAGCCATCTCCCCCACTTGCTCGCCTGATCGCCCTTATTTACCTTCCATGTAAATGTGCTTTCATTGTCTTTGATGTCACTTTGCTTAATTTACATTTGGAAACACAGTCAAGCAGGCAAAACAACATTCCTTTGTCTAAGGCATAGTCATTGCCTGTCAAAGACATTTTAGGAACATATTTCCAGCACACATCTATAATATTTTGTACATCACCTGTAAATGCATTGCTCAATAATATTAATGACTTGTGTGTTACCAGTTTGCATATGGTACCTTACATGACACCTTTTAAATACAGATTCTGACAACAGTGAGTTGGGGCAATGAGTGTGTCAGGCCTGAAGTGAGTTATGGTAGGGCATGCCCTCTGCCAGTTGGCATTGGGGTCTCCCTGGATCACAGCATGTCCAGCAGATGGGGATAGGGTGAAGAGCCAGGGTGCTGTGCTGGGGAGGGGGACTGGAGTCTGATGCTGAGTCGAGGGCTATTAGGGGCATGGAGCTCACCGATGCCTGTGTGATGATTGCATAACTGTGAGGCTGACTAACCGGTCCAACTAGCAGCACACAGGCACCTGCACTGGACCTCGTACCACTGTCCAGATAAAGCTGGAGTCTATAGACATAGATGGATGAAGCAGACACACAAATATTGCAGAGAACAGGCCAGGAGCCAGTGTGACAGATGAATCAATACTTTTCCAACAATCAACATCCCCTGTTTGCCTCCTAATGTGAAAGAATTTAAATAACAATGGGCTGAAGGGCCAGATGAGTCATAATCGTAAACCTCTCCAAGTTGATCAATATACCAGTTGAGAGAGACACAGCACTCCTCTGAGAGCCTCTCCTAGGGCTGAGCGTGCCGCAAACAGTCCAAGGCCAAATATATTCAGAACCTCAGTTGCTGCTTCTCAATCCTACCAGCCAACAACCCAGGCTTGGGGATAGCTGCCCCTACTGGGGGCACTGACCTGTTCTGAAGAAAATTCTTTGTATTTTTGTAGCAAATGCAACCATCAGCTCTGCTTGGCACGCCCCTAATGAAGAGAGTCAAAACTAACCAAACCCCTCAGGATTTTCTAGATTAGTTAGATAAATTGTGCGTGTGTTCTGAGTTTTAGGCTAAAGCATATCCAGGGCTAAATAAACTTCAGGGCTGGAGGGCAGGGGTGCTCTCACTCACTGGGTATGTTCAGGCAAAGCACTTAATTTCCCTGTAACGTTCCCCTCCCCCCCAGTAAAGAAGGTATGATACCTAATTCCAAGAGGGCCTTTGAGATGTAATTCAAGTTTGTAAAATGGAGCTCCTTGGAAGAAAGGGGCTAAACGACGGTAAAGTATTATTCTAAGTTATACTGAAATAGGCTTTCCTGCCTCTTGCCCTCCTCACACTCTCCCATCCATGCTCCTAGGACCAACACCTTGAACTGCCACTGGAAACAGATGCAATGCTAACACAGGTGCATTGCTAAAGCTCCTGAATGGTCTTCGAGCATAGTAAAGTTGTAGTCCAGCCTTTGGGGATAAGGGCCATGCTGGCTGGGTGAAGTCTGTGGCAGCAAGGAACACCGCAGCCTCTTAGTAAGCTTCAGCAAAATGAGAGATCAGTGCTACCTGGGAATTCAAGGCCACTTGGAAGCTCAAAATTACCCACAAAGCATGAACCGGGACACAGTCCTGCAGCAGAAAGAGCAGACCCAATCCTGCAGCAGATAGAGCACGGCAGTCACTGTGCGTGTTACTTCCCCTTGCCAATAAGCATAAGGTCTGTCTTTTCCACCCTAATGAGCTATTTTCACTTTTAGCCAGGCAGTGGCAAAGCACTGCCCAGATCTCGTGAAAAGGAGGCACTGAACTGAGTATTACTGGGATGTGATTGCAGCCCAAAACTGGTCTCATATGCCTCTCACATACACATTGGAATAGAGGTGGGATGGAGTGCAGCTCTGTAGCATGGCATATAAACAGGCACCACCCTCCGAAAACTCTCAGACAGAAGGAGTGTAGCCATTAAAGAACAACCCTGTCCACCGTGCCAGACCCCATGAGTCAACCATATCTTGTGCTCCACCATATCAAAGGCTGCTGATAGAACTAACAACACCAGCATGACCGCTGACGTTTGTCCAATGATTGGAGGAGGAAGAGCATCAACTAAGGATACCTCCCTACCCTAGCCAGGTCCGAAACCATAGTGGTAGGGATCTGGCTGAGCCAAGGAACAGAGGAATCCAGATGAACCCTGAGCTGCCATAGAATCATAGAAACGTAGGGCTGGAAGGAACCCCAACAGGTCATCGCTCATCTTCCCTTGCTAAGGCAGGACTAGACCATCCCTGACAGGAGTTTGTCCAACTTGTTCTTAAAAACCTCCAAGGATGGAGATTCCACAACCTCCCTTCGAAGAAGCCTATTCATACATATCCTTTAATTTAGCAAGTTTTTCCTAATATCTAATCGAAATCCCCCTTGTGCAGATTAAGTTGATTACTTCTTGTCCTACCTTTGGTAGACATGGAGAACAACTGAGCACCATCCTCTTTATGACTGCCCGTTATATATCTGAAGATGATAGAATCATAGACTATTAGGGTTGGAAGAGACCTCAGGAGGTCATCTAGTCCAATCCCCTGCTCAAAGCAGGACCAACACCAACTAAATCATCCCAGCCAAGGCTTTGTCAAGTCGGGCCTTAAAAACCTCTAAGGATGGAGATTCCACCACCTCCCTAGGTAACCCATTCCAGTGCTTCATCACCCTCCTGGTGAAATAGTGTTTCCTAATATCCAACCTAAACCTCCCCCACTGCAACTTGAGACCATTACTCCTGGTTCTGTCATTTGCCACCACTGAGAACAGCTGAGCTCCATCCCCTTTGGAACCCCCCTTCAGGTAACTGAAGGCTGCTATCAAATCCCCCCTTACTCTTCTCTTCTGTAGACTAAATAACTCCAGTTCCTTTAGCCTCTCCTTGTAAGTCATGTGCTCCAGCCCCCTAATCATTTTCATTGCCCTCTGCTGGACTCTCTCCAATTTGTCCACAACCCTTCTATAGTGAGGGGACCAAAACTGGATGCAATACTCCAGGTGTGGTCTCACCAGTGACAAATAGAGGGGAATAATCACTTCCGTCGATCTGCTGGCAATGCTCCTACTAATACAGCCCAGTATGCCATTGGCCTTCTTGGCAACAAGGCACACTGCTGACTCACATCCAGCTTCTTGTCCACTGTAATCCCCAGGTCCTTTTCTGCAGAACTGCTGCTTAGCCAATCGATCCCCAGCCTGTAGCGGTGCATGGGATTCTTCCGTCCTAAGTGCAGGACTCTGCACTTGTCCCTGTTGAACCTCATCAGATTTATTTTGGCCCAATCCTCCAATTTGTCTAGGTCACTCTGGATCCTATACCTACCCTCCAGCATATCTACCTTGACTGTCATCAAGCCATTCTTTGACCTGTCCAATCAAGGGAAGGTTTGAGGCAGAGTGGTAATGGCTGAGGTAATTACAAATAAATGTCTTGAGCAAAGTCCTGATCATCCCTTCAGGGTATTTAGCATCTTGCTCTCCAGAAGGGAGACATTAACATTCCCCAACAATAATGCACCCCCAAACCTCCTTTCTGGGTTTCACCAGCCATGCACACATTTCACAGGACATAGTCTACAGCCCTCCTAGCACTTTCTGGATCTCTGTACATGAATTCTGGTGAGACTCTGTTGGTCCAGGCCCATGGTGTCCTCAAGAGGGTAGCCAAACCAGTCTCAATACAACACCTGTGAAGTGGGTGAAAAACATCTCCTGACAGGAAATGACCAAATCTGTTATTGGGTGGAGTCCATTTGGATTCACCAGACTGATCACCACATAGCTCAGTCTTGCTGGTCTGGACATCATGAAGCAGGGCATGAGAAGAATTTAACAGCCCCTACCATAGTCATGGCACAGAAACATAACATTTCCTTACACTGAAGTCCTCAGGTGGGAGGAAACTAGATCACGTGTGAGCCTTTATATTCTGATATTATTTTGTTAGGTCCCCTGCTGTTTCATTGATGAACACTGTCTGGTAGACAATCAGTTGGTTTTGGATTACATTTTCAGAATATTTATTTATAGGCATTTCTATGATGCTTATCACTGACTGACATCCACGCGTGAGTTAGTCCTGCTGCCACTTCCTGCTTTACTGTAATGGAGCTTTAGGGACTTTCACATCCTTTTCTAGTCAACTTTTAAATAATATTCCAATACAAAAATGACTGTTGGTGCAGGTTAGGTTGTTGGGGGATAACAGTGGGGTGCCTTCTTCTGATGCCACCTTGCCAGAGGGACACTGCTCCCATTCTTCTGTGTTAGTTTGGGGTTACTCTTCTGAGAACACCACCCTCACCTGGTGGGGGAGGGGGGACTCCACAGATGCTTCTGCACCCATTTCTTGATAGGACCAGGCCCGGCTGGAGCCCTCTTCTGGCAACACTGTCCGCACTGAGCACTCAGCCAATACTACAGGACTAGGGTACTCTCCTCGGATGCCAACGTGTCAGCCTGGCGTGCATCTGTGACAGCCCAACACAAGGCTGGAGATCTCCTCCCACAGCACGACAGTAAAAGGCCGCTCGGTAAATTGCAAGGCCCCAGCCTTGGATGCTCCTCCAACAGCACCGTTTTGCCCGGTGGCCCGGCTCCGGGCTGCCAGTGTGTGGGGTGTCACTCCTGTCCCAGCATTTTCTTCTGCCCCCCAGCATCCGGCTCTCATTTGGGCTGGCTGGGGAGCAGAGCTGGGAGGTAGCCCAGGGACCGAAGAGCCCCCTAAGATTGGCACGTTGCCTTGACAACAGACTGGCGGTGCCACCTCAGGCTCACCCATGGACGGGCCTGGTTCCAAGGACGGGCCAGCTCAGCGACCCCCCCAGACCAAGGCAGTGGCACCTCAGAGACCCCCCTCCCCTGCTGGTTAGGGTAGGGCCAACCCGGATACGCCCTCCCCCCCAGCGGCTGAGATGGCACCACTCCAGAGACCCCCCTGTGGCTGGGATGGTACAACCCCAGAGATCTCCGCCCCCTGCTGGCTGGGGTGGGGCCACCCCAGAGACGCTTCCCCCCCCGGGGCTGTGGCGGGGCCATCGAGGAGCCCCTCTATGCCGCCCTACCCAGGCCCCCCCCCCAGGGACGGGCAGCGCCACGCCCAGCGCGGCGCCCGCCCGCAGGCAGGCCGTGCCCGCGCACGCTCCGTCCCGCCGGGGCCCGCGCGCCTGTGTGGGGGCGGTGGTGAAGCGGGGGAGCCTCTTGCCGCCTGCCCGCCCGGGCGCGCCCCCGAGCGCCGCCTCAGCAGCGCCCGAGACTGAGCCAGGAGCGCACGGCCCCGAGCCGGCCCTGCTGCCACCGCCGCGGGGTGAGTTGGGCGCGGGACTGACCCCAAGGGGAGACGGGCCCGGCAAATCCCGGGGGGAGAAACGGGCGCTCAGGGGTGCAGGGGGAGTCTGGCACTCGGGGGATCCCTGCTGGCTTCGGGAGGAGACTGATACATTTGTTCGTCTCTAAGGTGGCCCAAGTCCTCCTTTTCTTTTTACTCAGAGCTTGTAAACCCTTGTAGACCAGCCTGCAGGGGATCCCAGTGTGGTGTGGAAAAAGAAAAGGAGGACTTGGGGCACCTTAGAGACGAACACATTTATTTGAGCATAAGCTTTCGTGAGACTGACATGCGCTGGGCAATCCCGGAGTTTGAGCAGTGTTTCCCAAGGAGGAGGGTTCGAGTCCATGGGTCAGCAGGGTCTCTGGCGGAGTGGCATGCGGTGCTCAGGAAGGGGACTCGCTGTGGGGCAAGTCTTGCTGGGCCAGGTGTTTGACTAGCCCCAAAGATTTCTGCATCTCTTTTGTCTGAGGAGGAGAAAATCTTTGAGGAACAGCCAAACACTTAGTATGCCAAAGTTCTTCTGAGGGTGACCAGTGTCCCCTCCCGCATTGATCATCCCCCCCAAATCTCCCCCTCCCCAATGCCCTGGGCCCTCCTCTGTGTTTTTTCTCTAGCACCCATCACCATGGTATCTGGGTGTGGGAGATTCCTTACAGTGCAACTTTCAGGAGAACCCAAACAGTATTTAAAATAAAAAAACCCCACATTTTCTCTTGCTGTGAACACAGGTGTTTCTTTATCAATCTTTGAATGGAAGCAAAAATTGATAATAACCAACATTTACCAATTTAAGTGAAGGCCCAAGAGTCTGTAATGAGCTTGGACCTCATTTGAATTAAAAATTCCAGTCCACGCTAGTCAGGAAAAGCAGGCTGGCAACAAACGTGATTCGCCCTGATTTGAAATCAGTATTGGATCCCAGTGGCATCAGGGCCCAAGGGCTCATTCCACTCCAGTTGCTTAGTCCTTACCTGAAGCCATAATCCTCTGTTTGTGTCATTACAATTAGCTGAACAGTTGTCACAGGAGATTACTACTCAGGTACGGAATAAGAATCTGGAGTGGGCAAACTCTGAAAGGAGCAGAGAAGCTGTTTTGATCCCTGGAATCCTAGAAACAGTCCCCAGCTGCCTTCCCCTTTCCTGCTGGTTAAAACATTGACACCCAGGCAGAACTGCTGCCAAAGTGTATGTGTTCCAAAGTTTTCCATAGAGCATCAGTGGCTCTTTAAGGAATGGAAGGAAAAATGCTTGTTGGCTTCCCAGACTGTGCACGAGCACTGTGACCTCATCAGGCTGGTACACGTGAACCAGGAAGCAGAACACAACTGAAATAAACAAGACAGGTTGGGAACTTGGGAGAAACTGAACAGCTGTATGAGTAGAGAAGGGGGTGAATGGGATTTGATAACAGATTCCAGTTTCTGGGCTCGTCAGTAACGTCTGTGCAGTGGATGAGCTGGTTAACTACATGGGGGCTTGGTTCACTTTCCTCTTCCTAATTTTTGACACGCACAGATTGTAGCCCTGTCTCAATTGTTCTGTGTGGCAAGCTTCCTTTCTTCTTTTTCTTTTGTGTGAGGTTTATGTGTGTGGGTGTGGTATAATCGGTGTGATTTGATTACTAACATTTGTATTGAGTAAGCTTTAGAAACAAACAAAAACATAGGACCAAATTCTGCACCCTGTTACCTGAGGGTAAATCCAGAATAACGCCTGAACATAGCCATTATATGAACAACATACCCTCATATCTCAATGTCTGTACTTTGACCCGTTAACCTTCTACCCTCAACTGGGGATATTGCAGATTATGTATTCTTTACGCCATCAGATCCTAAACCGAACTTTGCATCCCTTGATAATCTGTACGTTATTCCCTGATAACCAGAAACTTCTATGCTTGAAGTGAGCTTTAGCTCACGAAAGCTTATGCTCAAATAAATTTGTTAGTCTCTAAGGTGCCACAAGTACTCCTTTTCTTTTTGCTTAAACTCTGTATGGTTTTCTTTTTATTTTAACATCATCTTAATAAAATATTGATTTCAATGGAGTTCCTGCAGATTTGCCCCAGATTTAATTGATAGCAGAATTTGGCTGAAGTTTTGCCCCTTTGCTCGCTGCCCAAGTATGTACCCAGGAGGTCTGAGCAGGCTTGTTGTCAGGCGGCTAGCTTGAGCCGCTGCCTATGCGACCTAGCCATGTTGCTATTTTTAGCTGGAGCAGAATTAGCATGAATCTGTCCCCTGCACTGGGAGGCACGCTCCCAGCTGCAGAGTGGACATATCTTGAGATGCATTGGTGGAGCTGGGAAGGTTTGCAGAGCACCCCTGGTCATGGACTCACGGGTCGTGCCCACTCTTAGCCCCATGCAGTCCCTGGAGGGAACCCCTTTCAGTGAGACAGCCGTTCTCGGGGGTTAAGCCCCTCCACCTCCTGGAACTGCACATGACTGTTTCTCGCTGTGGGCCCCCTCAGGGAGTCCACTCGCTCTGGACCCCCATGGCCTCCACTCCCAGAGGGAATAATACAACCCTGTTCTCTAGACTGGAGTGACTCTCAGCCAGCATAAAACAGGAGGGTTTATTGAGTGTCTGAACACAGCATACGAAACTCTCAGGGCCCTCAGGTCTGGCCTCCCTCAGCACAGTACATCTGAGTCTCCCCTGCATCCAGGTGGGCTCTGCCTGCTCTGTCTCTCCAGCCCAGAGCCCCCCTGCTTCCTAGCTGGGCATCTGATATCACCGGCCCCAAACCCTGCCTGTGTCCATTGTCTTCTATCCAGGTGAACAGGGCCTCCTCTCCTCTCTTCTGTCCTCTGGCCCCCTTTGGCTGGAACCGCCTGGTCAGGTCACCGGGATCCTCTCTTTACAGCCCATTGTTCTCCCACTGTCCGGAACTGGCTGTGGATCCTGAACTAGGCCTTCAGGTCACCAGTCCCTGGGGTATCCATTCTCCAGGACATTGGCTGGGGTCCCAATTTCCATCGCCGGTCCTCTGTAACAACAAACTCCCTCTCCCATCACCTCTTTAAACCAGTAACAACCAGGTAAACTGAGTCCCACCCCCTCTGTATGCAAACCATTGGAAAAAACAAGGAAAAAACAAGAAAATCCCCCACTTCATCACACCCCTCTGTGCTATTGCTAGCTCAAGCCATGCCATCTGGCCTTTCTTGTCATGAAATGTTTGATCTTAGATTTTGGAAAGAAATCTCTGAATCTTTCTTTTTAAATTCCTCTCCAATCCTGAAGGGAGATCTGCAGCTTTCCAAGGTGATCTTTTTCTGAATGGAGTTCCTCAGACAGCTCTGATGTGGCTAAACAATCCCAAACTAAAGGGACATGCCATTCATCTCAAGCGGGCAGGGGGTTGGGAGTCATTGTTTGGAATCAGCGATCCTGATTCCTTTCCAAAAGGGAGCACAACAACTCACTTGTAAAGTGGTTGGCGTGGCTGTTTATTTCTAAAGTGTGTGTGTGGGGGGTGGTTTTCATGCTGCAGTTATTAATAAAGGAAATAACGATACTATCTCCCTCCTGTTTTAGGAACGTGGATCCTTGGTCAGGACTCTAGCAGAGACCATGAGCTGTTGCTAGTCTCTAGCCTTCTGACTTTCAGGTGAGTAGAAACATAAGACACAGTGGGTCAAATTCACCCCAGTCTAATCCCCCTGCAGTGAGTGGAGTTAGACCAGGGATGGATCTGGCTGACTTTGAAGTGTTTGGTCTTGGCTGTGCTTGCATTGATGAGGATAGCAGCAGGATTTGTGGTCAATGTGAGGCTGAATAAAGAAATGGCCAAGATGGAATTGTTTTTTCAGAGAAAGTAAATTTGTCCAATGTAGTTAAAGGGGTGCTGCTGAACTTTAACTTGGGTCCCAAATTTAGTTTCTGCTCAAAACCCCATGAGCATAGATATGGGGTTTTGGGGAAAATAAAATCAAACTTTTCTCTAGTGTATTTGATTGAAACTTTCCCCCTAGATTATTGGAAAGCTAAACACAACAGTAGCCTGCTTGTGTGTGAAAACCAGCCAGCAAAATTCACCACGCTAGTTTCATTGCTCTGAAGTGAAGAGAAGACAGAAAGCAAACAGCACAAATGGTGGAAAGTCAGTCACCATTTTAAAAGCTCTTACAGATTTAAAAATCAGGTGAAGAAATAAAGCAATTCTACCTTGACAGTGCCTCTTTAACGTATGAGGATGTTTACATTGTGCCTTTCGCTTCTGGCTGTGGTATGGTTAGAGTGATCTGGTTTTGGGACGGGTGTGAAGCACAGTTTAAAGTCACGTTGATCGTACTCCAGCCCTCTTTAAGAAGTGGGCCTCTGCTGGCAGAGACAAGAACTGGAACCCCAGAATTCTACCTGAGTTATTTGGATTGGGTCACCTCCACCTCCATCTGAGTAGCTTAAGATGTATCATGATTACTCAGAATTCCCTCTTATCCCTCCTGCACATAAAGGCTATTCCCTTCCAGATGCTAGTATAGATACCTGTCATCAACACATACCAATCTCAGACTGGCTGGGTCTTCATATTTATGGCATCAAGGAAGATGGTGTGAATTGAGAATCAAGCCTAGGTCAGAAACAGGGTAGCATTGTCCATTGTGTGTAGTTCACAATAGCCATCATCAGGATGGAGTTAAACATTAAACATAACTGATTATTTGTGAAAAGAAAAGGAGTACTTGTGGCACCTTAGAGACTAACCAGTTTATTTGAGCATAAGCTTTCGTGAGCTACAGCTCACTTCATCGGATGCATACACGAAAGCTTATGCTCAAATAAATTGGTTAGTCTCTAAGGTGCCACAAGTACTCCTTTTCTTTTTGCGAATACAGACTAACATGGCTGTTACTCTGAAAGCTGTGATTATTTGTGAGTTACAAAAAAAAAAAAAAAAAAGTGGGCCTCTTTCCACAACGCTCTTTGCCAATAGGCGAGATGAGAAACAAATGATCTCTTACATTTTAGTCCTTAACCTTCTGCCTTGTCCATTGTACCATAAATAAATCCTCCAGTGTCCTGGATTCCCAGCCTGGTTAGGTGTTGATCTCGCCTGGTTACATCTCAGGAAAGGGGGTGGAGCACCAGTGCTCTTCTGGTAACTGAGTGATAACAAACAATGTCTTCCAATCCCCTGGCCGTTTAACCTCTTAATTCCCAAGAGGCATTCAGGTGGCACAGTTTGCATGTGGTTACAAAAACTGAATGGTCAGCAGGGTGTGGGGTTAATTTGTTGAGTGCTTCTGAGCTGGCCTTAGTTGCATTCATCAACTGTGTGGAAAGCAGAGGAATTGGAAGAGGAGGGTGGCTGATGTTGCTGGAAAGTAGCTTTGAAGCTGACCACTGTCTCCTAAGGTTGGCTTAACTCTCCACTTTCTCCTCTTTAGTTTGTGAGGGGAGTTTGAGGCACCAGGGGCCATGGCGGACTGGGTGCTCCTTGGACTGATTGGGGCATTGCTTGTACTCCTGCTGCTGACTCTCTTTGGCTTTGCCATCTATTCGGGGCTCTTCTCGGAGGTGGTCGTGAGTACTGGCTCGCCCCCCATCCGCAACATCACCCTGGCATACAAGTTCAAAGTGGGGCCCTACAGCGAGTGTGGCAAGCTCTTCATGGAGAGCTGCAGCATCTCTCCAAAGCTCTGCTCCATCGGCGTCTACTACGACAACCCTCACACGGTAAGAACCAGATGGGAGCTCTCTGGAGCTGGCCAGGCCTGGAAGCCATGCTGCTAATACTCCTCCAGGATGGGCATACAGCTGTGGGAACTGGGCGGAGCTCTGAAATATGGGCCTCAAGTCTGTATATGGCAGAGAGGTCCCAAGCTGCTGGGGATCTCAGGCTAGTTTTAGGCATCCCAATAGATGAGTTCTATAATCCTCTGGGCTAGGTCTCATGGAGTTTCAATGGAGGCACTGTAGGGACAAGAGTCTGAGGAGGACCAATTGCAAGTGTTGAGGAGTTCTGTTTCAGTGGGGGAGCAGAAGTAAGATCTCCATATGACCCCTGCTGGGTAGAACACCCCTATAATTCTCTATGGAGTGGGGCTGGTGTACTAAACCATGGGAGTAAAGTATTGGATGCCAGATCTCCCTGTAGATGGAAGCGCAGCCTTCTCTTCTGGGCCGCTGTTTGATGTTCTCTGTGGTTAAAAGCAAATTGTCTCTTCCTCCCACTACATGCTTGCCTATGCATGGTTTCTGAGCCTTCGCTTACCTACCCCACCTCTGGCTTGCGAGGTGAGGTTTGAAGAGATTTATATCCCCAGAAGTGCTTGAGACTTTCAGTCTGCACTTTTCTGCTGGTGCTTGCTAATTGCAAGATCAGATGGTGAGTCCTAATGAGATCCTAAGCCTAATACAGGCTTCCCTGTAGAATAAAATGGTTCCCTCTGGCTCAAACTCTTCAGGTGGTGGGGAGAAGATCACTGTCTAATGGATGCTAGGCAGCAGGTTAGTACCTTAGATTCTGAGATTGACCTAATCCAGATGGCCAGTAAATCAACCTGAGTCTTAATTCCCAGGGGGATAAGTAGGATGAGTGACTGACTTGTTAAATGGCATCTGCCCATGATAGACACACAGTCTCACAAGTGATTCAGCAACACCCAATGTGACCTGTCAAGAATCCTGGGCGAGACTTGCCAGCAGCTCTGTGTGTGTGTGCTGGGGAGTTTGGGCTGTTGGACTTAGAGCTTAGACTGATAGCTCCTGCTTGGCTTTTCTGGTCCCTGCTGAGCTTGGACGACTGGTCTTGTGGTGCAGGAAACTGCCTTGAATGTATGAGGCCTACCCCTGTTTTATTGTTGGCTGGTGGTGCCTTTAGACAAGCGTAACGTGTCGCTCAGCCTGACTGTCAACATTCCTCTCCTGTTAAGGGGACGTCATCCACTTATACCTCACACTTCTGTTTGCAAACATTCTACCATCCAGCATTACCAGGGTCCCTGCAACCACTCCTGCTGGAGGAAATGGGAGGAAAAGAGCCTCTGGGTGCACCCGTTTGTTCAGTTTGTGCATTTAACAGCACTTGTCGTGGAGTCAACTTGGTGGCCCTAAGCCGCTCTAGCAGTCCCCATATCTGCCCCTTGCCTGGCCCCTTTACTCTCATTGTCCTGTAGCTCCATGCAGGCTGTGGGAAGCAGAGAATAGCCACAATGCAGTAGACTCCTGCCCCAGACTTGCCACTTCCCTCTCCATGCCTCCAGGATGGGAGCAGAAACGGGTGCTGACGAAGACCCCGTATGCCGGCTTTATGCCAACATGGCAGGGGGTGTGCGTTGGTGGTTGTTTCTGCCACCTGTAAAGTGTGGCACAGTTGGGCTGAGAGAGAGAAGGACTCCAAGTGGGTACAAGATTGGGCTGGAATAGAGTGGTGGCACATTTGGTGCTGGCAGGGGATCTGAGTGGCTGACTGCCCTGCGCTGTGACCGAAGGACTCTTCCCAGATTGTAAATGCTGCTGGAAAGCTTTGTCATCGTTTTGGCCCATCGCTGACTACTGGACATTAATAGGCTGTTTGTGGATAATCTCCCCTCCCTGAATTCCGAGGTGCCGAGCGTCTGCTCTTGAGTCAGGCCCACATTCACAAGTTGTACCTCTTGAGTTACGGGGAATGAATATTCCACAAGTGGTAGCAGGAAAATCAGGACTTTCAGTACAGGGTCACTCTTCCCAGTCGATCAGCCTTCAGGTTTACAGCCCTTCCTCTCCCCCTTCTCGCTGCAGCTGTCAGCCCTCTGCTTCCCCGACTTAATTCTGCAGTTGGGGATTGTTGACGTTGTCCTTGTTCCCATGTCAACGCCCCATGACATCAGGGACTAGAGGGTTATAATATCACAGCAGGAGCTGTTGGGAGGATGAACCCCTTATTCCAACATGAATCTCTTTAGTAACAGCCATGGGAGCATGCACAAGTACTAGCCACGGAGCTTGCTCTTGGGAGAAATTTCCTATGGAAGGCGCCTCCAGCATGGCCGTTCCTCTTTAAACAGCAAAGTGTATATCTGGCAGCTTTCAGTCTGAGCAGGGAAGGGAAACAGACTCTGGATCAGTCGCTGGGGTCAGCAGCATGGATGTGCTAGGAGCTGTTGAGAAACCCCTGCTCTCTTGGCATACTGGGGGTCCTCTTGTTTCCCCCCATTATCTGCCTGCTGGCTCCCTGGCTGCCTCCTGGGGAGACATCTTTGGAATCAGTTTAATTTCTTTTAGTGGGGTTATTTAATGTCTCGGACCCTGCTTCAGCCACCTCTGTGGTGGAACGTGGCAGCTTTTTAACAGTGCCCAGCAACGCTACACAGCAGTTTAGTACAGGAGACGAAGAAGGATATTGTATGGAATTGGGCCAGGACTTGGGGCAAAGAACCCCTCCTCTTTCAAACAGTGCCACAAGGGCCTTAGTGACTATAAATGGTCAGGACCTAAGGGAAATATATGGTTCCTCCAGCAGCAGACCCCAGCCTCATGCTGGGCCAGGGGGTCAGCGTTAACGCCAGGGGCAGAGAGCTCCACCTACTGAATGGCCAAAAGAATGAGGAGTACTCGTGGCACCTTAGAGACTAATAAATTTGTTAGTCTCTAAGGTGCCACAAGTACTCCTCGTTCTTTTTGCTGATACAGACTAACACGGCTGCTACTCTGCAACCTGTCACCATGAATAGCCAAAGCAGACTTTACAGGCAGGCTGGGCAGCGTAGTGGTAACCCTGAATCTCTCCTGCCAACGTTGTTGGTTACATTGGGGCAGGTGATAATACCACATTGGTAGGAGATGTTCTGAGCCATGGTACCTGCACCACTGCTGGGACAATTCCATCCGCCATGCCACAGATACCCAGGGAGAGCAGCGCCCTGCCCCTGGGAAAGGTGCTTAGCTCAGGCTGCTCCTCTTTTACTGCAATAACATGGAATCTCAATGTGTATTAAGGATAAGAAGCAGCAAAATGTTGTTGGACTTTACACTTCAGCTGGAGTTTGCCAGGAAAGAGCTTCTGAGCATCTGTGAAACATTCATTCAACAGGGCTGCTCTGGTCATATCTGCACAAGTCTCACCTCCCCAGCCCCCCATGGTCTGCACACATCCTTCCTCCCCCTCCCCCATTGTGGTCTGCACATAGCACTCAACACATCTTGTTAGGAAAGTTTTGTAAAGGTGCCTTTGAAAGCTGCTTTCTGCAAACACAGTTCCACTGGCTAGTCCCACGTTCACCCAGTTCTGCCCCATCCCTGCCAGCTGGCATCATCGCATTTGCAGACCTCTGTTTTACACCCCAGGTTCAAACAGGATTTATTGCCCTTGGGTAAGCTGACATTCTGCCTCCATAAATTCCCCCTCCAGCTTCGATGGGTTGCAGTATCATATTGGTTGGTGCCCTGTTCCATCCCAGAGGTGGCTGCATTGCAGGGTCCCTAGGTCCAGTCTCCGGTACTGCTTTGGGATCTGTTTGGCTCTGGCCATGTCAGATCATTCTCCACTTGTCCAGCAATGCCCTAGCTGGGGAAAAGGGAAGGCACCCTTCATGCTTCACAGAGGTGAGCTGGCTCTCCAGGGGGAAGAGGAATGCAGGGGCTCTGGGGTGCACTCACAGCAGAGCTCTTGGATAACTAATCCCAGCGAGGAGCGATTCTCCAGTCTCCTTGTTGATCTGGAAGGACTGAGCTCAGCCCCCCACTGAGCCCAGAGCTCCACCCAACACGTTGGCTTCTTAGTGCTGCTTCCGCTGGGGGGATGTGGGGCATGTACATTGGGTGGCCTTTAGGAGGATCTTCCCCCATTTCTGTGAGCTGGTTGAGCTCCCACCTCTCCACATCAGTTTTCCTTCTTGGTCTGAGGTGTCCCCATGGGGCATCGCCAGCAGCAATGCCAAGTGCTTTGGGTGCTGAATAATAACAGGGAGACCTTGGTCTCCAGCGCTGTCCATCTGGCACCATTCATTGACGCTCAGGATGTGATTCTGGGCAGGGCTGAGCACCACAACACCCCTTTGATTTCAGTGCTGCTTGTTGTGCTTGTGGGAATTATGATTTATATTGGTGTAGTGCCCAGAGGCCCCAGGCAGAATCAGGGCCCTGTTGTGCCTGGTGTTGCATGATATTATTGTTAATAATACTTTGCACTTCTACAGCATCGTCCATCCAAACACCTTCAAACACTCAAGTTGTACACAAACAGTGCATCAAAGCACCCATGTGAAACAGGGGGGTGGGATCCTTGTTTTACTGAAGGGGAAACTGAGACAGAGAGGGGCAATGTGATTTGTCCAAAATCACACAGCGAGTCAATGGCAGAGCTAGGAATAGAACCGGGCACTCCCGACTCGCAGTCCTCTGTTCCAGCTACTGGATAACAGCCTGCTGGAGAGACCTGGTCCATTGCCAGGTACAGTGCAGTGCTTGATGGGAGCACAGCACCCGAGATGCCTGCCAGCAGACTTTCAAAGACAAGTCAGGCCAAGCTATTGCAGCATGATCAAAAAACTCCCCATGGCATCAGCCTGCGTGAACGAACTCCTTTGCCAGTGCCCGGGCTGTAGATGAAAGGCAGCTGCTTGCCCTCTCCCACGGGATAAGGAAACTGGTTTTGAACAGGGTGTTGCAGTTGGGACGTGAAGCTGCCCCAGTAGAAAGAGGGGGATCTAGGTGGAAAATAGATTGATTTGCTGTATGATTGTCCCGAAAATAACGGTGCTTGAGTAAGATGAGGAATGGCTCAGGGAGACAGAAATGGTCTCCACCGTCTGTGTGTGTGCCCATGGTTGCTAGGAAGAGGTGACAGGGTGTGTGTGTGTGTGGTTGCTAGGAAAGGTGATGGGGTGCATGTGTGTGGTTGCTAGGAAGAGGTGTGGGTGGCATGGGGACGCTCGGAATGGAGGGGTGTGGGTGGCATGGGGCACTTGGAATGGAGTGGTGCGGGAGGCATGGGGGCACGTGGAATGGAGGGATGCAGGTGGTACAGGTATGCTCGGAATGGAGGGGCACGGGGCGCTCGGAATGGAGGGGTGCGGGTGGCTGGCAGGGGGCGCTTGCAATGGAGGGGCACGGGAGCGTGCGGAATGGAGGGGTGTGGGCGGCATGGGGGGGCGCACGGAATGGAGGGGTGTGGGTGGCATGGGGGGGCGCACGGAATGGAGGGATGCGGGTGGCATGGGGGGCGCACGGAATGGAGGGATGCGGGTGGCTGGCAGGGGGTGCTCGGAATGGAGGGGTGCGGGTGGCTGGCAGGGGGCAGTACAGACGAATAGTGAGGAAATCCATCACTCTGTGGATCTGCAGTGCTAAACCCTCGCAGAGGGCACAAAGAGCGCCCAGGTACTGGCAAAGCACATGGCTGTAGCTGTGGCAGTGGAATGGCTACAGTCTAGACTGTCACTCGGTCAAACAGGTGGCATTGGCTGGGGAAAGACTGTTTTCCTCACAGCCACCCTTCAATCCTATCTGTAAAATTACCTGGATTTTGTGCAGGTACTTCAATATCTGATCCTTCCGCTGGCGTGAGCTGTCCCCATCCATCTGAGGGAGAGTTGATTCTGAAGTCTATTGATGGCAAGTGAAAGGGACCTGTTCCACTGCTAATTATTTTAACAGAAACACCAACCTAGTCTGCAGCTGTGGGTGAAGATTGAGTAGAATACTGCCATTTACTGCCCTCTTCCACCCCACTCTAACGCCTGCAGTGAGGCTCCATCACCCTTCCCCGTTGTTTCCAAAGCAGCCAGGCTTGGGCGCAGAGGCAGCAGGAAGGAGGGGAGGTCTGCGGCCTGTGGGACACTGGAGCAGGAGGGAAGCTGAGCAGAGCCCAGGTAGGGGATGGGAGATCTGTCTGTGCTTTACTCTGAAGAGGCTGGACTCAGGTGGCATAGGTCTCTCCTGCCTGTGGGCCTAGCTGATTGTAATGGGTTAGTCGGAGAGGCCAAGCTCTGAGGCTTCTCTCCATCCAGCCCAGGCATGGGCCTCTTGCTTCACTGAGAGACTTCTGCCACTGCCATCCAGCTGGGGAAAATGTCAGGCCCAATCCCCTCTGGCTTTTCCCAGTTTACAGATCAGCAGAGACTTGGCTGGGAGCCCGGCAGGTGCCACCCCCAAGCCATTTCTTTTTTCCAGAATTCTAAACAGCAGCTGGAAGGGCTGCTGGAAGCAGACCCATCACCTCCCCCCGGTCCCTGTTTGCCAGCAGGCCTCTGGCTGTTGGGGAAACCTGAAAATCTGGCGGAACAATGAGTGCTTGCATGGACTTTTAATCCCCACTTATTCCTTATGAACAAAGGAGAGTGTGGTCATGGTCTTAGAACAGCGGGACTAGAATGCAGCATGGGCCACCAAGCCTTGTTTTAAGAAGACAAGCTGATCTTCCTGTTGGAGCACATCAAAGCAGCTCCAACCGTAGGGGGTGCTGTGGGATAAAGACAGCTTTGTACATTTCACTTGGTGGCTGTTTTCATTCAAGTAGCCCCGCTTCTGAGCAAAGACCGAATTGCCAAGCGCTGGTTCTAAGACACTCTCTGTCTGTTGCTCCTCACCATGGTATCGTTCCTCTGGGATGGGTTCCCCTGGCCCAGGCGGGAATAAGCGAGGTTGCTCCTACGTGAGTCTAAGCTGATTTTTCGGGCCTGTCCAGGAAGGACAGGCTGTGAGACCTTTGGAGGTTCTTGGAGGGAAGGTGCTGTAGAAACAAAGGAGAGGGCCAGAATTGGCCTTAGTGCTGAACTTCAGTTGCAGGGAGCTGGGGGCAGTTACAGAGCTCCTGTCCCTTATTCCACTGGGTGCTGAAACCCTCGTCTCCGGACTATTATCATTATTGTTATTTGTATTACGCTAGCCGCTAGGATCCCTAGGCATGGACCAGGACCCCATTGTGTCAGGCACTGGACAAACACAGCACAGCAAGATGGTCCCTGCCACAAGGGGCTGAGAATCTGAGTAGAAGGCAAGAGACAACCGATGGGTACAGACAAGGGGGGAGAACATGGAAACAGTGAACCAACATTGGTCTGTGTGATAGGCTGTGGTCTCAGCACACCAGCAGCCCAGCCAGGGTCCAGTTTTACATGGGTGAAGGAGAGCGTTCAGGAGGGTTTTGAAGTGGAACAAAGAAGGGGCTTTACAGATGTTTATGGTGAGTGCCCCCCGAGCATGTGGGGCAGCATGAGGGAAAGCAGGCGCGTGGGTGATGGAGACTGGCGCGTTGGGCCCATTGGAGGTGAGCGTCAGCAGCTTGCTAAGGAACGAGCGTGCCCCTGGCCATAGTCCGGTCTCTCTCCGTGTTAGTGCACAGGGTGGGTGTGCAGGCAGTGTTCTTGGAAGACAGCCCTGATCAGAAAGGGGAGGCCCTGAGACGGTTCTGCTTGCCTTTGGCTGTTTCTTAGCCTGCCACACTCCAAGTGCCATTCCATTGTGCATCCTCAGCACCATCGTCAGCTGTGTCCTGAAGCTGCCACCATATAGAAAACTCTGCAATATGTTCTGCATGCTCCTGCCAGCGTTGCTTGGGTTTGGTCCTCTCTTGTCCCTCTTTTTGTAGCAATACTTGTGTAAAAGAAGGTTTATTATTTACTGAGGGGTTGGGCTCAATCCTGGAAACCCCCATGTTGAAGTCAAAGGGGAACTGGGTCCTGTCACAGAGTGACTGGCCCTTTAAGGGGAGATGTGTCCTGCTCCACAGGGGATATCCTTTAATCATCTCCCCAGGTGGAGGGAATGAGCAGAGGCAGGTCATGTGGCTAAAATCCACCTTCAGATTGGAGATGAGAGAAGGCTGTAGTGGAAGGGAGATTCCAGATAGGAAACCCTGGGAGGTGCTGCATGATGCAGAGCAGGGAGGACTCGGAGGAGGGCTTTGTGAGCTGCTCTACAGCAAGAGATGTGCCTTAGCTCCCAGGTGAGGCTGGGGGACAGCCTGCATGGAGCTGGATCCAGTGAGGAAGGCTGGAGTGGGGAGAACAAGGCTGCCAGAGGAACGCCTCAGCAGGCCCAGGGCTCGGCAGCTGCTGAGGGTTGGGAGCCAGCTAGGTAGGTTGGGGGAATTCTTGTTTCCTTGTGACCTTTGCTAATAAACCCTGGCCCCAAAAAGGGATGTGACTCAACATATGAAAGAAAGCCTGTGCCAAAGGTATTGGGAAGCCCAAGGGGGAGGGAACTGAGGCAGCTGCTAGCCCAAAGCCAGCTCAGGTCTGCCGCAGCACTGCCTGCCTGATCAGCTGTAGGAGTTTCTGCCTAAATGCTTGGTTCTCATGCAGTAGCAGGGTGCTGGGTTTGGGTTCCCAGCTCTGCAAGGAGCTGGGCATGCCTCTGCCACACTGTGCACCTGGCTCACGCTAAAATAAAAGCCCAGCTGAGATCGGATTCCACTGGAAAACCTCTTTGGAAAACAGCAATGGAAGGTTTAGTCCTAAAGAGGAAGGAGACCTGGTGGTTAGAGAGCCAGTCTGGGAGACCTGCTCCTTTCCTGTCCCTGGATGACCTTGGGCAAGTCATAGCTGCTCTATGCCTCAGTTTCCCATTTGTATGTTGGGGGTTGTGAGGACAAAGACATTGGGATCAGGAGGTGCTGCGATGGCTGCTGTGGAGCTGGGGGCCATATGTGTACCTGACACAGAACCAGCTCTGCATCTCTCAGTCCCGCTCCATCGAGCTGCGCTAGAACTGGGAAGCAGCAAGGTTCCCTCTGCCAACAGCCGAAGGGCAAGCAGGAGCCAGCACGGCAGAGCAAACAGCCCAGATGTGCTTCTCAGTGCCACCCCTGCACCAGGTACGTCTGGAACGTCATCACTTCACGGAGAGCGTGCCTGGTAGGGGGGGCAGCAGCGGAGGTTTGTCCGGCCCCACATACCTGGTACGTTGGGCAGTGCTTAGTGATCAAACAGTCCGGTGGGGCTAAGGCTGATGATATCAGCTGATAAAACGGAGTGCATTTCACTGGATCCCTTTCTGGAGGTCGAGAGCGCATGACTGGGGCCATGCTCTCAGCTGGCACCTGTGTTTGTGCCTTACAGGGCACATCTGCCCCACCCCTTCCTGGGGCCAAGGCTCCCCGGGGCCCATGGAGCCAATGTGGTGCTGATGGGCAGGGATGAGCCAGTGCAAGGGGATGAACACCTCTTGTGGATCATGTGGCACGGCTCTGGGGAGGGCAGGCTTCTGAAAGTGGGGAGGTGGATCAGGGCCAGTGGATCCAGCCATTCTGCCTTGCAGGGAGGGCTGAGGAACAGCCTTGGGCCCCCATGACACCTTCCTAACCAGTCCCCATCTCAAGTGCCCATTTCAGCCCGGGGAAAGGTTGCCCTGTTGTGTGCAGATCAGGTCCTTGTCCCCTGGACGTGCCCAGTTGCTGACTGCTGAGGCAGGCTTTGCAGTGCAGGATGAGAGAGGCCTTGGCTAAAAATGTTCTCCAGGGACACCATCCATCTCTGATGTGTCTGTAGTTCCGGACCAACCGGCCCCCAATACATCAGCTGTCCCCCTCGGGGGTGCTGCCTCTCGCCACGGCCCCGGGGAGCCTCCAGAAATATTCTTTTCCAAATTGGGACTGCAGAAAAGAAGGGATCTTTCCCCACCCTGCTGCCCCCTTCCTATGTTCCCACTCATCCCTCCTCCCTGCCTCTGGGGTAATTCAGAGCCTCCTCCCCAGAAGGAACCCACTGCTTGGTAACAGAGGCTGCTCCTGTTCAGGGCTGGCCCAGTGTTCCTGATGGTGGCCAGTGGCCAGAAATAGATGCCTTTGTCATGAGACAGTGGAAATAGCTGGCTGCCTGCCTGGGGCTCTGTGGGCAGAGGATGCACTCTCTCTGAGCGGCTGGGGGCAGGGAGGACAGTGGCACCTGCCATGCTGTGGGGGAAAAGGGCCCTGGAGTCCAGCGCTCTAAAGTAGTACTCTGTTCTAAGCTGTTTAGATTCCCCAACCCCCAGGAGGCAATCCTGTTGGGTGTGGAAGGGTTAAGCACCAGGTGTTGGGCCCAACCATTGGCAGCAACAAAGGGTCAGTTACCTCGTGCACATAGGGCTTAGGAGATGTCAGGACAGTCCATAAATGAGGGGGTGTATACACCCAGAAAGCGGGTGGGGTGTTGCTTGGGGTATCCCAAAAGGTGTAACTAGGAGGAAGGGGAGAATGTTAACTAAAGAGTGAACAGAAGGAAAAACATCCTGCTAGGGTTGGGGATCTCTTAGGCTGTGGAATTGTCTTCCCAAGGAAGAGGGGAGAGGCCCCGTTGCTTGATGTGTTTCAGAGTGGTCTGGATAAAGCTCCAGTGAATGTCTAGCAGAGACTGATCCTTCCCAGGCTCCTGATGGGTGGATGAGATGATTCTCTGAGCACTGCCCAAGTGTATAGGACAAACGCAGACACTGCAGTCATGGCTCCAATCCCCAAAGCCTGATTTTCATGCACTCACACATCCACCCATCTGAACAACTTGAGACTTGTTTTCTTGGTTCAGTGACTTGACGTTTGTGCAGACATGCAGGATTTTAGAAGGGGAGGGAATGGCCGTTCTGGATCTCTGTTAATATTGGTTTGCTATTTAGGCTTAGAAGGAACATGGAGACATAGGCATTCCAGGCTGGATCAGACCCAGGGTCCTTCTAGCCTGCTGTCCTGTTTCTGATAGGGGCCAGCACCAGGTGTCGCAGAGGAAGGTGTAAAAACCCTGCAGTAGCAGATAGGGGTAATCTGCCCTCACATTAGTCTCATCCTGGTGTCTAAGGCCTGGTCTACACAACAGAGTTAGGTCGATGTAAGGCAGCTTACATCACCCTGGTTGTCAGTGTGCGCACTACAGCCTTGCTTCCACTGATTTAAGTGCCCTACTACACCAACATAATACCTCCACTTCCATAGGGCCTATGTCAGTGTAGTTAGGGCGATGCAGTGTCTGTATAGACACTGCATTGCTTACATGGGCTGCTAACTGTCATTCTTGTCAATTTCACAGGTCCATGTTGGAGCTGTGAAATTGACAAGAAGCTGGGCTGTCACTGTGGAAGGGGAGGGGCTCCAGCTAAAGCCTGGCTGCCCCTGGGCTTCCCGCTTCCAGTTGACCTGCAGCCGCCCTGCTCAGAGCCTGACTGCCCTCTGGGTCCCACTCTCAACCCAGCTCTCTGCCCAGGCTCCCCATTCTGAGCCGGGCTCTCTCCACTCTGTACTTAGCTCCCTGCCAAGAGCCCAGCTGCCCCTGGGCTCTCAGCCCCCTCCCGCCACTGACCCTCTTAAGTCAGTGTAAGTGCTCCTGGTGAGGACGCGCACCATCTACAGAAGCAGGGTAGTGTGGACATCAACCACCACAGTAATTACCTAACATAGGTCGACTTGCATTTCTAGTGTAGACATGCGGCTTAGCCCCTGACACCCGAGGTTTAATATCCCTTCCCAAATTTTCATGTTTAATAACAACTCCTCTGGTTCTTCTTGTTACCCATAATCATGTCCAATCCCTTTTTCAATCTTGGTAAGTTCTTAGCCTCACCGACTTCCTACGCCAATTACTTACTGCATGGCTGAATTAGTTTGTTACCTGTTTGTTTGACTGGCTGCCCGAGTTGAAGCAGTAACTGTATAGGAGCAAAAAGAAAAGGAGTACTTGTGGCACCTTAGAGACTAACAAATTTATCTGAGCATAAGCTTTAGGTCTCCTAAAAGTGGCAATTCTTCAACAAAAAAACTTCAGAAACAGACTCCAACGAGAGACTGCTGAATTGGAATTAATTTGCAAACTGGACACCATTAACTTAGGCTTGAATAAAGAATGGGAGTGGATGTGTCAGTACACAAAGTAAAACTATTTCCCCATTTTTGTTCCCCCCCACCCCCGCACTGTTCCTCACACATTCTTGTCAACTCCTGGAAATGGCCCACCTTGATTATCACTACAAAAGGTTTTTTTTTTTTCTCTCCTGCTGGTAATAACTCACCTTACCTGATCACTCTCCTTACAGTGTGTATGGTAACACCCATTGTTTCATGTTCTCTGTGTATATAAAATCTCCCCCCTGTATTTTCCATTGCTTGCATCTGATGAAGTGAGCTGTAGCTCACGAAAGCTTATGCTCAAATAAATTTGTTAGTCTCTAAGGTGCCACAAGTACTCCTTTTCTTTTTGCGGATACAGACTAACACGGCTGCTGCTCTGAAACCTGTATAGGAGCACTTCATGTTGCTGGGCAGTGATTTCTGTCATTGTACGATTGTTTAAATGTGAGGCACCCGTAAATTTGTGTGTGTGTGTGCTTTTGTTTTTGACACCTGAAGTAAAAAGTAAATATTCGATCACACCACTGCTTCACGATATGACAGTTGCACTGTTATGCCTGTCATGACCCTCAGGTCTCAAGCCTGGGGTAACGGGGAGTGGCCCCACTCAACCCTCCACCTGTTAGCCTGGGACCCATGAAGCTCAGCCCCAGTTTGAGGCTCCATCCCGAGGTCCTGTTGGCAGAGTCCCGGAGCAGCTGATTGGCCTGCTGGCCCTATGTAAGCCAGCAGCAGGATTGGAACAGGAAGCTGTTTGAACTGGGCTCCATCCTGCTCTGGACTGTTGTGCCTTGTGTTTCTGGCTCCAGCTCTGGCTTGATTTCCTGGCATCCTGAGCCAGCGTGACTCCTGGCATCTGGCTCGTGATTCTGATCTCCAGTTTGTCTCCTACCTGTGATCCCTGGTATCCTGACCTAGCCTGACTCTGGTCCCAGTGTGTGGTTCTGACTTCCTGGTATCCTGACCCAGCTGACTCTGTCTCATGACTGTGGACTGCAGCTCTGACCATTAGGTCTGGACGCCTGTGACCTGGCTGTGACAGCCTCATGAAAGGTTGAATTATTTGCTACTGACGTTAACTAACCATCAAACAATCTTTGACATGCACACACTTAGTAGCTCCTACATAATATTTTCAGAATAATGGAGAAGGGATTTAACAGAAAAAAATTAAAATTGAATACTTTCATTCCCAGTTGTAGAGGCAAGGTGGAAGAGGGAATATCTTTTATTGGGCCAACTTCTGTTGGTGAGAGATTCAGACTTGCGTGCTCTCACTGATTTCTTCAGGTCACCCACTAGTCTCCTGGGACGCACAATGCTAATCCCAATATAGGTCCCTATCGCCACCTGCTGGAGAAGGGATTGAACTGTAGTGCCAAAGCCACAGGGCAATCTTGATGCATGTATTATTCAAAGTAAACAGAAGATTGCCTGCTAAATTCACTTAAAAATTAAAAAAAAAACTAATGAGCTGCCAAGGCTGTGCTGCTAGCAATTTGCTTTTTGTTTAATAAAATCCTCTCTACTTACAGCTTAATTTACTTCACTCAGTATTTATCTTTGTTTTATCTGCCTCAAAACAGGAATTGTGAGTACTTAAATAAAGGGATTGAAAGGATGTTTCATTTTCCTGGAGCTTGGCCTCTGCTGAAATGCTCTTTACTCACTTCTTAAAGCAACAGTTTCAGAATTGTGACAGAGATTCCTGCAGCGACAGCATGTGGGGAGATGTCTCTTCCATCTTTCAGACTCATGAGCACTTTAATAATAATTGAGCCCATGTCCCCAGGAATCAGTCCAGGATTGGACGCTGCAGACTATTCTCCACAGCTTTGTCTAGTTTTAAGTGATTCAAGCAGTGGGGCTTCTCTGATGTCCCTTGGGAGACTGTTCCACAGTTGTATGTATCTCACTGTTAGTAAGCTTTCGCTGCTATTTTGGCCTAAATTGTCCTTTGCTCAATTTCAGCCGTGATTCCTAGTTATACTTTAAGGGACTGAATAATTCCTCTCCTTCCAGGGCTTTACATCCTTCTAGAAACAATAGTCACATCTGCCTGGATGGAGTGTTCTCTGTATGTTTTCCTAGCCTCGTCAAGACTGTGTGGGCTGGTGTAGTGTAGATCCCTGGCATTCTGCAGTTGGAGATCAATCTTTGAAAAAGCAGCTTTGGCTGTGAAGTGGGGAGTCAAGTTCCATCCCCCTAATGCTGGAATGTGTAACTCTGCAGGGAATCCAGAATGCTCAGCTGTGTGTCATAGGTCCTGCACTGCTGATGGAGTCTCATCTGGGTCAAATGGCAGGTAATTTGGAGAACATAAGGTCTGATGAGTTCTGTATCCTCTGTTGCCATAAAGTTCCAAATGGTTTGCAGTGTAGTGACAGCTCTGAAATCCTAGGTTGCCGGGAGATTGCTGCAGTCCACGTGTGAATCTGTTTAGTAGTGAATCTCTTTATTACAGGAATCAGATAACAATACTGACTGGTTTTTCACTGATCCTTCTTTTCCACAACTGGGCTCCATTCTCTGCTTAGCTCCAAAAATATGGTCTGAAGAAAATGTGGTGGTCTTTCCGTAGCAGAGCTCTGCACGCAGGTCCCTCGTGTGGCACAGGGTGGCAGCAGTGTGCTGTTTGAACCAGATCTTTGCTCCGTGGCTTGTTAGCTAGCATTGCTTGTGAGAGTCCCGTTGTACATTTGCAGCTGCCTTTAAAAAAAAAAAGAATATTCTTATGCTGTGGCATCAAAGCGCATCTCTAGGAGTGTGTGGGAGTGAGGGGAAGGAAGGACAAGGAATCCTGCGAGGTACAGATCCGCTACAGGAGAACAGCACAGGCAGTTGAGAGAGAGCGCACATAATTGGAGGCATGATTTCGAGCTGAATCAGGCTCAGATCACTTTGGAAAGTCCGGAGGCTGGCTAAAGGAGGGAGGGGGAACCCTCCCACCACTGGACCAGACTTGGGCCGCTTTGTGGTGGAGCCGCTTAGCTGGTTTCTCCTTGGAGCAGAACAGCTGGGGGATGTTTCCAATAGAGCCTGGGACTGGAGGAGGCCACGGGCTGCACTCCAGAGGCCCCGTTGGCCACATGAATGGGGAAGCAGGCCCAGTGCTGCTGAGCCCTCAGTCTCTGCATCCCAGCTGTCCTCCCCTTTGATAGCATCACTCAGGAAGTGAGCACCTCAGGCCTGCCCTGCTGCTCCTTCTCTTTTGACCCATGCTTCTTGGAAGGAGGCCCGTGTCCCACAGAGTCCCCAAGGCAGGTGAAGCTGCCATAATTACCACCCGACCAGCTGGTCTCTGAGTTTCTGTATTGTAGAAAGAGGGATTGGAGATGGGCACTGTAACCCACTGGTGTAATTTGCACCTTCCCTATGACTCACGCCATCCCCACCATGGAATCACATAATGATTTGAGCAGATGCAGGCAAGATTTGTCACCTGAGGTGGCATGAGTTTGCAGGGCTCAGCTCTCTGTCCCTCACCAACTGTAGTTAAAGGAGAAACCCAGGACCAAGAAGGCACAGATGCCATCTCTGCTTCCCAAGCATAGTGAATTCGGTGCTGCCGAAAGGGGTTACCAGCCCTGGAACCTGAAGTCCTCTCACTAAAGGGCAGGGAGAGCAAAAGTGGCAGCTGTGCAAAGCTTTGCTACGCAGCTCTGCCAACATGCCCCCGTGGGGCACAGTGGGATACCTTTCTCCAGGGCCCAGTCTGTCCTTAACGCCTCTACTAAGCTTGGCAACGGGGTCACTGAGTGATTGTGTGATGCAGATACCAGTGCACTGGGAGCTAGCCTGAGATCCACCACCTCATTTCATGTAGGAGCCACAGACCAACATGCCTCAGTTTTGGTCTCTATTGGGCTGGATTTCATGGGGTGATCTAGAAGTGAAGGGCTCTCTCTCCCATTACCGTGAGCCAGCCTGTCTCCCCCTGAGTTCTCTGCTCTGTTGTCTCCCCAGAGACTCATGAGGATCTGTGCTCCCATGGGCTCCTGCGGTGTCAGGGATTGTGCAGCTATGATGGCTGTGTACAGTGTAATGTCCCGTGCCTGAGCTGCCCTGTCTGTCTGTATTGGAGGCTAGAATGCTGAGTGGGGGAGCAGGCAGAGATCTGAGGGTTTGGAAACAGCTGGTCGTAGGTCTGCAGGTTGTCTGTGATATCTGATTTCTGATGGCTGAATGTCAGGTGGTTGACCAATGGTTGCCTAAGGTGCTTGTATGATAACCCCAGCGGTATGCCTCTGTAGTGCAATTGACAAGCCCCTGTCTTGGACATGGACAGAGAGAGCTGTCTGGGGTGTGTAAGAACTCTGGGCTCTTATCTCCCTGATTCATTTTCCCCCTCCCCATCCATGCGCACTGTCTGCCTCCCATCTTTCTGCTGTGTCGGTCTTGTCTTTCCCCCCACCTTGTCTCTCTCTGAGGACCCTGTTTCTCCCCTGCGCGCTAGAGCCATTTGTCAACACAGTGATTCAAACTGATGAGCTTCTAGGAACCACTTCCCCAAAATGATTAAGTAGATTGTTCTTCAGGGGCCTCCTGGCTCAGTTCTCCAGGTGTAGGTAAGGGGACTTGGGGGAATTCACCAATCCGTGAGAATTGCGGCTTCTTAAGTAGACAAATATAGTGCAGTCTTCTCCTGAAGACGATATCGTTGGAGTTGAGAACAGTGCATGTCCCTCACCCACCATTGTGCCTCAACCCGGGTGCTCTCTACCCAGGAAGGAGAGGGGCCAGGGTTACGGATGGTGGCCCTGATTGCGGTCAATGCCTCCCTTATCTGAAATGGGCTGCATTCTTGGAAGGAGGGTGCTGGGCTTAGGACTTGCTGTTTTTCTGGCCTCTGAGAACGTCCTGGCTATGGCGATCTTCTCTTTAAGTTGACAGCCCCTTGTTCTGAGAGGTGTCATGTTCTGGGATTGCTTGGAGGCAGTCAGGGTTTGTGGAAACGGGCTGGAAACCCTCTAATGCAGTGGTTTTCAACCTTTTCTCATTTGCGGAGCCTGAAAAAATTTAGAATGAAGGTGCGGACCCCTTTGAAAATCTTAGATGTAGTCTGCAGACGCCCAGGGGTCCACAGACCACAGTTTGAGAACCACTGTTTTATGGTAACGACAACCTTTCACGGACCTCTTAGCCATAGTCTGTGGACTCCAGGGACCCACAGACCACAGGTGGAAAACCACTGCTCTAGTGGCATGACTTTGCTCTCTCTCTGACAACAGGAAAACAGTCTCTCCGCTTTCTTCATGGTTTGAGAAAATCCCTTGCCACTGAGTCTCTCTCTAGCAGACCATGTTTTCCATCACCGCTGCTCGCGTTTTCTTCCTTCCCGTTTCTCCCATTGCACGTCATCTGAGAATCATGATGAGAAGCATGGACAGCAGGACGGGAGGGGGAACTTGGGTACCAGAGTGCCAATAGCTGTAGATAGGGAGCGGTTCTGTGCTTCGCTGATTCTTGTATTCCTTGGCCTTCTGGGTAGCTTCAGTTCTATCAACATGAGTTTTGGAATTCAAGCGTAGTCAGGAGTTGTCCATGGTGGTGGCAGCCATCTGGCCTTCATGTTGGCAGCTCCAGCAGAAAGGCCAAGGATTGAGAGGACCTCAGAGACATTGTTTTTTAAAAATAACGTAATGTATGACGGGGACGCCACTGGAAGTTTTTGGAGGAGAAGCGTGCCATGCCATGAAGTGGAGCATAGTGGAGGGTCTTCATTCCTGGAGGAATGAGTTTGTTCCACAGTGTTGGATCAACCCCCAAGAAAGCGCTGTCTCCTGAGCAAAGCACCATACCCCTTGCAGTGGACAGTTCCACTGCCACTAAATGCAGGTAACGCCCAGTTCTGCATTTCCTTGGTGTCCAACACAAACAGTGCCATCCCGCAGTGTTCTCAGGCCCTACCAGAAATCAGCCCCTGGCTGAAGAGGAAGCTGGCTATAGATGTACCTAGGAGAGACTGAAGAGAAGCTGGTATGAAGAGGGAAGTGCTTTGAGAATTACCCTCCCAAAGAACGTCTCAAGGGCATCTGCTCTCAGCTTGTTAGGTAGGTCACAGCCTTGGGGTCCTTTTGGACCCCTCAGTGCTATTGGATGATCAAATAATCATGGCAGCAAAGAATGCCCTCTTTCATCTGTGATGAGCCAGGAAACTCAGCCCTTCCTATTGGAGTCAGGCCTGACCATGTGAACTGTGCATTTGTGACTTCCAAGCCTAATGAGTGCAACTCTATGGGGCTAGGAATGAAGCCACACCCGTGAAAAAGCTCCAGGGGGTGCAAATCACAGCAGCCTGGCTACGTAGCCCTACATGTCGCTGCAAACACCTGGCCCCCATGCCCGTCCCTAATTGATTTCAGGTCCAGTTCAAACCATCTATGGGGAGTGACCCAGGCTACCTCAGGGATCATCCCTACCTCCATGACAGTGACTTCCCAGGATGGCTGCGTTCTGCCAGAACAATGGTCCTGCTGACCAACTGGTGAGGCTCATGGCATGGGAGGTGGAACTCTGCTGGGAACTGGCCCTCTGTTATGGGACTAGCCTGTGCACGAGATAAGAATGGGCCTGGGCATCATCACGCTCAATGCACAGCCTGTTGCTGAGGCCGAGCTTCCCCTCAGTGAGTTCTGCGCGCGCACACGCACATGCACACGCTCACACACACACATACAGGTCACTCAAGTGATTTCTTCTACAGGTTGGAAAGGAAGCAAGAGAGACAGATTGTTATTGTTTCTATTTTTAAATACATGCTGGGGTGGAGCTGCTATGGTGATGGCACCCCACTGCTACCCAGCTCCCCTAGCTAGCTAGCCTGTTGCTTTTGTGCGATGTGGGCGCCTCCGCATGAGAGATTGGACTGAGACCTACAGCTCACTTCACATAGGTTGCAATATCACCGGGGAAGGGCACAGTGTCCCAACTGGCCTGGTGGTCCCTGTTGACTCTCTCATCCAGTAGCCAGCACTCTGGTTTCCTCTTCTGGAGTCTGCTCCAAGCAGGGCTCTGCTCAGCTGAACCCTTCCGCCAGCTGGGAATCGTTCAGATGGGGGAGTGGGACAGGCAAGCTTTTGAGTCTCTCAGATGGGGCCCAAGGAGTTTGATGGCTGTCCTCTGGGTGCCCATGGGCGTGCGTGGGTCTAGAGCGATCTCCCCTGGGTCCAGAGAGGGACTAATAACCCTGTTGGCTGTTCCTGTTTTGAAGATGCTACTGTGTGGCTCAGGCTGCAGCCTTTTACAGGGATCCTGCTTTATCTAGCGGAGAACTAGAGCTTTGGCTGGCTAGGTTATGATTGTATTAGGAGTCCCCTGCAGCTCTGATAACTCCTCCCTCCCCCCCCCCCACCGCTCTCCAATGTGCCCTGCATTAAACCCTCTGTTGGTGGCCACAGTTCTCATGGCTGAGGAAGATTAGGCTGGCCTGGCTTCCCCAGCAGGCGTGTTGTGAGCTAGGTTTGCTGAGCAGTTCTATGGGGGTGGTAGAAAGATCCCAGAAGAGAGGAAAGCTGGTCCAGTGGTTACAGGACGAGACTCGGGAGTCCATGCTCCACCAGCCTTCCTGCGTGCAAGTCACAGATCCTCTCTGTACCTCAATGCCCTCCTCCCAGTAGGGTGGGGAGGGTAAATACGATCCAGGTTGGAAGGTGCTTAGATATGATGATGGGGGGCCAGAGAAGTACCGAAGGCAGAAGTAAACGGTTTGTTTTGTCTGGTTCCCTCGAGTGCGACTCGATCGCAAATACCTTAACCGCTTGTTGTTTTTCCACACGTTGGGAAGCCTTCCTTGAGAAGAGGCAGCCTGGGTTTGTGGCAGAAGGCTGCTGTTGTGTTTGCAGTTCGACCACTGACTCACCCTGTGGCCCTGGACAAACCACAGCTGCTCCGTGCCTCAGTTTCCTGATCTGTTAACTCTGGGTGAGAGGGTGGGGTGTGTGTGTAATAATACTTATGGGTAACCCTAATTCCAGAGTTTGTTTCTTTCTGAGGGCTTGACTTGGGAACCTAATGGACATTCTTTTCATGGCCGTTTTCCCTCTCTCGTCTGTAAATCGATTGAGTGGTTCTGCTATTTGGTTAGTCACATTGGAGGACTGTTTCTTAGAGCCCCGCAGAATGCTATGGGGTTGTTGTGTGTAGTCTGTGTTAGCGTCTGGGGGGCAAATTCAGCTAGCTGCAGCCTAGAGTAAGTGGGAGCAGGAAGGCTATGGGCTAGGTTCATTTATCCATCAGACATCTGTTGATTGTAAAATTGATGCACATGACATTATGTATCAGGCTGAAAGTGTGTGTCTGAAATGTGCCAACCTGTTAGCAGCTGTTGATCCTATTGCGAAAGGATGAAGTGGCTTCTGCTGGTGCCTATAGACCACTGGAATAGTAGGGAAGTGGGACTGGCTAGAGAGAAAGAGAGGGAGGATCCAGAGTGTGGGCTGAGCAGTGCTGAATGAGGAACGCTATAAGCAGCTGAGGCGGGAGTGGGAGAGAGGGTTTGAGCTGATCATTTCTGTGGTATGGTTAATTTCTTTGTCAATAAAGCTGAGCCCCAAGAAAAGGGTGAGTTTGGACTCTGCATAGTGTGTGGTCTGTGTCTGAGATGAGAGGTGGTCAGGAAGGTGCACACTCCTATGTGACTTTCCCATGTAGGCCCATCTGGCAGTCAGGGGGTCAGGCAAAGCAATGAACAGGAGTCCTTCCTACCCCTTCCATCCATCCGTCTCTGACATAAGAAGGCAAACACCCAATAGACTGCATTGGGAGTAGTGTCCACTTTATGGTGAGTTGAATTAGTTCCATGTAGAGACCAAATCACTATAAGCTCTGCTCACTGGACCCCCTACCAAATGCCCAATTTGTGCAAGCGACATTACTTGGCCGCTTAAACCCATTATGTGACCAACATCACTGAGCAAGTAACATGTCCTGCCCTTTGTGTTTGGATTTGCCTGTTTAGGAAGTACTGAAAATACCTTTTCCCACATCCCCCAGGCCGATTTAATATGCCAACCAGTGGGTAAAATAAAGTAGGCCAGCTAAGGCACTGCATGTAGCAGAGATGGCTGCGCTGGTTCTGGACTGCAGCCCCGGGAACTTCAGGGGTTTGTTTAATATTCTGCCAGCAGATTTTTAAAAAGCTTGCGTGCACCGTATGGTCCTCGGTTAGCAGAGAAGGAGAGGGCAGTCTGCTGCTGCCGCTCACTTGTTGACATCAGCATGAATAGCCAGCATCACTAGATAAGGAGCATTCCCTCATTTGGCCCTGTTTAATACTGTCCTAGCTGAGTCTGTCTGGCTCTTGCCCACAACTGCAGAGGGTTGAGAAGAGACTTTAACATTCATATTCTGCTTATCTCTGTTGCTTTCCCTCCGAAGATCTCAAAGCACTCTGCAGGCGTTAAGGTTCAAAGAAGGGCAGGCGGGAAAAGGGGGAAACTGAGGCACAGAACAGCTAAGAGACTTGCTGAGGAGTCATTGGTAGCACTGGGAAAAGAATCCAGGCCTCTTAATTCTGAGTCCTCTGCTTTTGACAAGAGGTAGAGCTGCAATCCTATTCCATATTCGGAGAGAGTAATGTGGTCTGACATAGGACCAGTAGTTGGGTTCTCCTGAGTTCTGATTCTAACTCTGACACTCGCTCTCTGGGTTGCTGGGGGGTCAGTCACTCCCACTCTTGGCCTTGTTTTCCCCATCTGTGAAATGGGGATCCTGCTCCCCTGGCACAAGGTGGCAGATATTCATTTGTCTGTGAAGTGTGGGGCGGGTGGAAGCTGACTCACAGGTTATCCACTTCCCGGAGCAGATACAAAAACAAATAAACTGTATCTTCTAATTGGCCCAGGTCCACAGGGACACGTTCTCAGCATGTCCCACCTTTACCCAACTGAGGGCTGCATTTCCAATGCATTTGCATCTATTTTACATAACATTTACATAAAACACATGCACGTTCCCTACTATTTGTCTGTGTTTTTCTCTTCCCTGTTTGATTAATAGATTATTGTTTGTGGGTCAAATTCATCGGCAGTTACATCAGCTGACCAGCTTTGTCCTCACCCTGTTCTTAAGGGAGCAGCTTGCCAACGTGCAGGGTTTTGGAGTGTCCCAGGCAGCTGCCCCCCAAATTCCTCTAGGTGTGTTATTCCTGTCCTGTGGGGGTGACTCCAGTACCAGGCTGTGGGGTTTCCAGGGCACCTACCTGTCCCTGGCTGATGGATGTGGAACCTTATAAAAATCTTAGCCTGGACCCTTCTCAGCCTTCTTTCTCCCCTGATGTCACCTGTTGTTCATTCATTTCTTTAGGTGCCACCTGAGAAATGCCGCTACATTGTGGGCTGCATCCTGAGCGAGGGGGAGGAGAAGCCGTCAGAGGAGCTGATCCGACTCTTCCAGAAGTTTGGCTTCAAGATCTTCTCCTTCCCGGCTCCCAGCCACGTGGTCATGGCAACCTTCCCATTCACCACACCCTTCTCCATCCAGCTGGCAGTGATCCGTGTCCACCCAGCACTCGACACTTACATCAAGGTGAATGACCATTGCGTGCAGAATGTGTCAGATTCATAGCACACCAATAAATGCCCTCCTGCCATTGGCTGTTGTGGATGCAGTGAGTTACCTTCTGGTAACTTCCTCCTATTTGGTCACTTGGTCTAAGAGCCTCACCTGCCACTGGCTGTTGTGGATGCAGCTGGTAATTTACCCATAATAAGTTCCTGCCATTCACTCACCTGGCCTCATGTCCTCTCTTGCTGTTAACCTATTGTATCTACAACAGCCATCTTGTAATAATTTACTGGTCTTCTCCCCATTCAGACATATTGATTAGTTGGTTTCCTGCTAAAAGCACTGCCCTGTGGTTAGGAGTCTAGCAGGTAAGTGGTCGTTCCATGTTTCATAACTAGACCTATGCATGTGCCTCTCCATTTCAATTCCCTCCTTCCCCTGCAGTGGAGGGAGCTGCAGTTCAAATCTCGTTACTCCAGTGGGGCTAGGTAGCAATCTCTAGCTGGTTTAGGGTTTAATGAGTAGTTTGGATTAGAGTGTACTAGAAATATTTCTCCAATCTGGGTGTGCCCTGCTCTGTGTGTATATGTGACAGGGTGCTATAAGCCAATAATGCCCCCCATGTTGTTTTTGGAATTATTTTAGTTTTAGCTCATTCTTTCTCTGGAAGGTGGTTGTCACTATGGAGAACCGCTCCATCAATGACTGTTTAGCCAGGATGGGCAGGGATGCAATCCCATGCTCTGGGTGTCCCTAGCCTCTGATTGCCAGAAGCTGGGAGTGGATGACGGGATGGATCACTCAATAATTGTCGTGTTCTGTTCATTCCCTCTGAAGGATCTGCCATTGGCCACTGTCAATAGACAGGATACTGGGTTAGATGGACCATTGGTCTGACTCATTATGGCCATTCTTATGTTCTTCTTACTACAGCCTCCTGGGTGAGGGTGGTATGCTGGATATGGGTGTGTGTGTATCCCTTTATCCCAGGTCTTCTGGGCATTTCCTGCTCCATTACATTTTCTTTCATACCTCCCTGCCAAGCTGTATTGTCAAATCTCCCCACCTGAAGCTCCCAACTTCATCCTCCTGTTCTATCCAAGTTCTACACTTCCTCCGCTAAAGCCTCCTTTTAGCTGTCAGCTGAAGACTCTTCCCCTCTCTGCACTTTGTCAAGGCTGTTCCTTTCAGTGGGCAGGTTCCACTGCAGGCTGCTCCCTTGCAGTTTTAGACTCCTGTGGGTTCCAGCATTCCCCCATCCAGGGAGCACCCATCTCAGACATGGGAGCAGAGCTGCGTGGATCTGTGCCCTGGGAGAGGGACCTTGTACCTGGCAAGGAAAATGTTTTCAGGAAGTAGAGCTCTGCAGGGTAGGCTGAGACTGGAGTGCAGGCCCCTGGGACGCTGAGTCTGCAGAGTGGAAACGTTCAGAAATTTTCATATTTAAATTTAGTTTTGAATGGGCTGTGTTCGCTAATAGGACTGGCTAGAAACAGAGTGATTCCATGCAAGAGTGCACACTCATAGCTCTGGGGCTGCGTCTTGGTCATGATTTGCAGCACCCCCTCTTTTCCATTCCTGCGGCATCTAAGCTTTGACGTGCACCTTCCTAGCTATTTCAGACCTGGGTCTTGGGATATGCAGTGAGGTGGTAGGATCCTGCAGGTAGATGCAGGGCTATTCTGCTGACTCTCTCTGGCTGCTAGACCTGTTGGGCCACCTTAAGTCCAATCAAGGTGTATAAAAGGATGTGTGTGTTGGAGAGAGAAGTGGGGTCTGGGCTGATTGGAGAGAGAACTGCGGTCTGGGCTGGTAGGGGCCCTGCCCAGAAGCCCCCAGGAACACCCAAGCTGGGAGAGAAACTTAGGCTGAGTTTTGTTTTGTTATTTAACGCAACAATGGAGGCAAACCCCAGGAGGGGTGAGCTGAGATTATCCCTAGGGTGTATATACTGGATAAGCACAGGGTGGGGACTCTGCCAGGGTACAGGCCTCTCTTGAACAGAGATGGTCTGTTGTGGCTAATTACGTTGGTGGCTTAATGATGTGGACAAATGGAGATGCCAAGGGAAGCACCAGCTTCCTTTGAACATGAAGGGCCTGCACCAGGGTTTGAAGCTGGGTCCGGAGGAGGGAGAGGCCAGCACACTTGCCTTGCTGTAGCACCTACCCATCGAATGCCGACATTTTCATCCGTTCATATGGAAGCAACTATTTATAAACCTCCTGTTCCTGGCGTGAATCCCAGCCCTGTGGGAAACAAAAATATCTTCCTCCTACTTTGTGCTGCAGGATGCTGCCCCAGAAAGTGTGTACCCAGTGGGTCATGAGAACCAGCCTTTTCTCTTCTGTCTTTGGGCAGATTCCGGTGCCGGCAAGCAGGGGGTGCACTATTCAGGCCCCGAAGAATGGGCTCTCGAGGGTGGCAGGGAATCAGGAGAAGAGAACACCTGTGCCATTCCCAGTTCTCTGCCCTTTTCCTGTTCTTGTAGCTCTGCCTTCTTGGTAGCTGCTGTTGGAAATGACCACCTGGGCTGCACATAACAGGGTAGGAGGCGGGTTACTTGGGGCCGGGGGTAGCAGTGCCATGGGACCGTACCAGGAGACAGTTCCCCTGAGTGACTCTGCCAGCCCTGGGGCAGGTTGTCGAGATGACAAGGGTGGGTGGGGTGGCTCGGAGAGCATCAGGTTTGTTAAAACAGTGCTTTGTGGTGCAGAGATGACGTTTTCTTGCTCCAGGAAAGGTCCTGGAGAGCGCATCTGTCACACAAGAGATAAAATCATTAGAGCTAAAAAGAGAGCCACAGATTGTGCTGGGAACACCTGGCAGCTTTTTAATGAGAGCTGCCTTTCTATTTAAAAAAAATCCAACATCTAGGGATCTTGGGCGTTCAAAGCAAATGGAGAATAGGAGCTCATCCTAGACTAAAACTGTCACCTTTGAATCGGCAAGGCAGGACTGGTTGTGTTCAGGCAAATTTCTCCCAGCTCACATGTGCTCATAGTGCCACCAGAGTGTGTCCCTGTCAGGATCTGAAGTAGGGAGCGGTAGTTGAGATGGGTTTTTGTGTCTCAGCCCCCTACTCTGGGACTGTCAGGGGTGGGAATTGGTCATTGTCTCTTGGAGAACTGGGAAGGCAGGTCACATCGGGGGTTGTCCTGGCATCTGATCATGAGCCATTGGCCAGGATCAAACCCTGCTTCATTTGTAGGAGAATCTAAGATCAGTCTGAGCCTGTTCCACCCCCCAGTTTGGAGCAGCAAGTATATAGGTCATATGTGGCACATTTCACCTGTAGATCTCTAAGCACTGTCTAGAAGCCCAACCTTCTAAAAGCATGTACCCACCATTATCCTTGGTATGCTGATGGGGGTGGGGGGTCTGAGGCCAAGTTTACAGTGGCAGAGGTAGGAATAGAACCCAGGAGTCCTGACTCCCACTCTCCTGTTCAAGCCCCCAGGCAGAAGATGGAGGGCTGGGGTGGGAAACATAAGGGGATTCGTTGGCCCTCAAGGGTACATCTCAGGATAAAGCAGATGTGTGGTGCTTTGCTGTGAATCCTCTCCCAGTAATCCCCACACCTATTCATCGCTTTCTGCGGGTGAGCCCAGATTTTTTGCACTCAGTGAACCCCCACAAGATCCCCTCCTCTCCACCTAACTCCCCAGCATTTACTTCTGAGCTGTGACTCACGATGGGCCTCCGCTGCCTGGATGCCCGCATGCCAGTGGGACTGAGAAGTGGTTACAGTGGCGGGGTCTTATGCTGGTGGTGCCCTAAGAGGATGTGGTGCTAGGAGTTCTGAAATCTCCTCCAGCCTTGTTCACTGTTTCCGCTCTCATGGGCGAGGGCTCTGTGACTGTAACACTGGCTAGACCCAGGCATGGTATAAGCAAAAACTCTGACGGCTTCTTTAGGCAGTTGTGCCAATGCCCGTGACTTCCAACCTGCAGAACTCCCCAGCCCCTACTATTTCAGTTCTGACAGTGCCAGTGTCTCTTCATCCTGACCTGTGGCCCCTGCTATTCCAGTTCTGGGCTTCCCACAACCCTGGGACCCTCACGCATCCCTGCCAATGCACCTTGATCCTGACCTGCAGCCCCTTGCTGTTCCAGCCCTAGGTTCCCCCAGCTCTGCCAGTGCCCCTCAGTCTTGGCTTGCAGCCCCCGCCCTGCTATTTCAGCGCTGATCCCCCCTGCCAGTGCCCCTCAGTCCTGAACTGCAGCCCCGGGGCTTGTGTTGAGCAGAAACTGCTGTCCTTGTAAACTGTGTGGTGGTTTGATGTGAACAGGGACTAGGAAGCTGGCTTGTCACCAGTCAGCTCCTTTTCACTTGTCACCTCACTCAGGTTTGCTCCTGAGCCTTCAGAGATGTCAGGCTCTTGCCTTTGCCCTCCCCAGTATGGCGAGCCCCCTCGCTTTGTTCCCTTTCCCAAGCTGTAGGAGGTGTCTGTGGGCTTCGGAGGCTGGGGGAAGGCAGAGTTCCCCCAGGTGCTTCCCCTGAAATCGGAGGCATGCCAACACTGGCACTTCAGCAGCATCTGCTCCCCCGACACCTGTTGCCGAGGCAGGGGGGAAAAAATCAAGAGAGAAACTTTCATGCAAACAGGTGACCTGTGCACCATTTCTGAGGGGAATTTGTGTTGCCATGGAGACAGCTTCTCCAAAGAGCTCCCAACCCCCCCCCGCTTCCCTTGAAGAGCCTGAGGCGCGGGCGAGAGGGTTTGGCAATGTCAGGTTTGAAAAGATTCTTTTAATGAGAGTCGGAGGCCAGGCGTGCTGGGCGCAGGAGACCCTCTCTCTGCTGTGCCGTCCCTGTGGGAGCTGCAGAGCCGGAGAATGGGATTAGCAGAGAGAAGAGGAATCAAAGGGCTGAAATACAGCCTCCGCTGGCTTTCGGGAGGGAAGGCATTAGTGCAAACGGATCGGAGCCCTTCAGAGGGGAGGCCAACTTAGCAGCCCAGTAATGAGAAGGAGGAGTCAGGAGAGGAGGGGTGGGAGATGGGAGAGAGACGAGGTGGAGCCAAAGAGACTGAGGGAAGCAGGAGGTGAGGGGAGTGGGACTGATGAAGAGAGTGGGAGGCAGGAGAAGTGAGGAACGCAGGTGCCAGCCGTAGTGAGTGTGAGGCTTCCTGGGAGTGCCCAGGGCTGGGAGGCCCCTCGCCATCACTTGCCCTTAGCTTGAGGAAGGCTTGTCTGAGCTTGCCGTGGGTCAGCTCCCCAACCCCCTGGACAACGCAAGCCCTCTCGGCCATGCAGCACTCTGCAGGTGGGCAGTTGGCACACCCCAACCCTTGAGCCTCCTGAGCATCTCCCTGGAGCAGTGGTCCCCAAACTTTTGAGGGTCATGCTCCCCTTACTGCTGTCTGTGCCCCCCGCCCCCGGGGCTGGGAGCAGGGCCACTACTGTGGACGGGGTAAGGGGGCCACAGATGAGGTGGGTCTGAGACTGGGAGAGGGGCTGGAGCTGCGGTGGGGGAGGGAGCGGAGCCGTAGCGGGCTCTGGTGGGGGCCGGCAGCCAGGCCCAGCGCTAGGTGCGGCTCTGCTCCCAGCCATGCCCCCAGCCTTGGCCCTGGGCTGGGAATGGAGCCGAGTCTTGGGGCGAGACTGGGAGCTAGGGGCGCGACTTTGGACAGGACCAGAGCAAAGCTGGGGACGGGAAGGGGCTGGTTGGCACTCCCTCTTGAGGTCCTGTGGTGGCTGGCCCGGGCCCTGCTGCACCCCGAAGGTTCCTCTGTGCCCCCCCTAGTGGGGCACGCCCCACAGTTTGGGGACCTCTGCCCTGGAGTGTCAAGCCCCTGCTCAACTGGATGTTTGCAGTGTTCATGGGTTCACTGTTTCCAAAGAAATGGTATAGCCCAGCATACCAGTTCCCTCTCAGATCGCCCCTCTGTGGAACGCCCCCTCAGATCACCCCTCTGCTGAGATGTGCTTATAGTGAAATCAAGCGTCAGTTCATTTATCAAAGCAGAGAGGCTCAAGTCGGAGCAAGTAGAAGTGGTGGAGACAGTTACATATAAAATAAAATCACAACATGCATTCTACAGCGTAGCTATTCCCATGTCTTGTAGAGTGGTGTTCACCCCAAATCCTTGCAACACTTTACAGCCAGGCTGGCTGTGACCCTCCTTTCATAAGTCAAGGATTCAGTGTATTCCTTTGCACTCCAAGACAGACGCGAACAGTCCTTGGTCCTAAACAGGACACACACCCCTGCTATTTGTTTCATCCTGTCGATTTCATCTCCCATATATTTTGCAGTGTCTTAATTTGCACCTGGCTCAGTATGCAGCTAGATCTTCAATAAATAAATGGCCCAACAGGGATATAGGTGTCTGTTACCTCCTGCTTGAATGGAACATCTCCGAGGTGTGTCACCTTCTGGTGACCTGTCTCAACTCCTAGGGCTTAAGAACATAATTATCAGAATAGATACAGAACGTCTTCAGTGAGACCCGTAAGTTCATTTCCAGATTATGACAGCCAGTGGGCTACTGGCTCTCGATAGAGACCTCCCCTGCCACCTTCGACCCGAGGGATCCCTGTAAAGCCCTGTGCACCCCTTGTGCCGGGGGTCCCTGGGTCATGGTGAGGCAGTGTGCAGAAACGGAGGTGGTGACGGTGTGTGAGAGGACTCGAGGGGGCGAGGAGTGTGAGAGGATGGGAATGGGTGGGGATGAGTCCAGGCTCCCACGGTGAAGCCATATCCAGGGATGAAAGAAGAACTAAGGCAGAGATTGCGAAGTGGAACTGGTGAAAGCAGGGAGGGAGCCCAGGCAGCAAGGGGAAGAGAGATGGAGAGGGGCACTTGTAGCTTCCCCTTCCCTGGCGAGGCCATGTCTAGTTCAGCTGGGAGGCCATGTTGAGTCGGTCAGTGCTTGGATTTGCCTGGGAATCAGCAGAAAGCTTGCAAATACCCAATAATGTGGCATGCTGGGACTGCAGCCCTCTTGCAGATACGATGGCTTTGAGCTGTCAGTGCAGTCCTGGGTGTGATCACAGCAGCCTCCATTCCCATCACTCCAGTGGAAGATGCCTCCAAGGTGTGATGATGCCTGGCTCGGTCCCTGGGCACCCACTGAAGCACGGCCGCCTCTAGGGTGGGGTGTGGCTGCTGTGTGGCTACACTGCACCTCACAATAGCTTCTGTTAGTCTAGCCTCATTAATATAATTGCTGTGTCTGGAGGGTGGGTGTGTAGAAAACTCGCAGAAGGTCGGCAGAGACTTAGAGGGACCCGTAACCTGTAGGCAGGAATCCATCCGTAAAGAGATGGACAGAGACCAAGCAGAACTTGCTTCAGATAAAGCTGTCAGGAATCAAACCCAGGTTGCTTGGTGAGGGCAAGCATTTGAACCCCAGCACCATCACGCCTCCTGGCAGTTTTCTCTTGGCACCCTGTACTCATGCATTTGGCACTTTGACTGTAACGGCGCGTGAGAGTCATGGAGGTCGGGAGGAAAGGGACAAAGACCACTTGGGGCCAGTCTCCAGAGAAGCAGGGATGTGGGAAAATCCTTTCCGCTGGACTGCAGCATCCAGTTGGCGTGTCATGTCCCTGGCCTGAATTGTCTTTAAGGTAGCCCATGAGCCACATTTCCCTGAGACCAGCTGCAGCCACTTGCTGGAGTATTTTGTCACCTGCATCTTCAATAGCACCATCACTTAGCATCTCTTAGTGCTGTCCATCCAAAGAGCATCTTACAGAAGTGGATGGGTTACACCTCACAACAGCTCTCCCTCCTGCATGGTGGGTATTACCCTCATTTTTCAGATGGGAAAACTGAGGGGCAGGGATGTGAAATGCCATGCCCATGGCCGCGCAGTGATGCAGTGGCAGAGCTATGAACAGACCCCAGCTGACTCCCATCCCTCTGCTCTAACTATTAGCAGCACTGCCTCATCTATAGTTCTCTTGGTCTTCAGAAACGGACTCCTCAGTACACACAGGCTCATCAAATGGGACCCTCCCTGTATGCTGCCACTGCTGCACTGTACTCCATGTAGCCATTGACGCAGAGTGCAGGGCTGGGTCCAGCAGAGCGAGGGTTAACGCAGCGCGAGATGCACAGATGCTGTGACGACGTCTAGGTGGCCCGGGGGATGTGAGAGTCAGAGAGTGGGATGCGCTGATCCTGGCGGCTCTGGTGCGCTTGTGCTCTCTTCTATTCCCAGCTGCCAAGTCCCCAGAGTAGCAGGTCACGGAATGCAAATGAGAGCTCCTCTGAAGACACTCTCCCAGGGCGAGTATTTCAAATGGCACTGCGAGCGGATTATTAAACTGTAACCTCCTGCCATTTCAAGGAGCGTTGATTCCTGGCATGGGTTTAATTAGCCCTCCATGGCAGTTTGCGCAGGCCTGTGGGCTGGGCACACAAGTGTCTCCCCAAATTCAAACTTGCCATTTAAAGGCCTGGAGGCCCTGCAGCTTCTGTTCCTGTGGCTTCTCAGGCAGCCTGCAAGGTGTTTAATTGCATCCTTGCAGGGAAGTCCATCTGGCTTGGACAGCTCTGAGCTGGGAATGCCCTAGTTTCCAGCCACTTTTGCATGGACAGGTGTCCCTGTTACAGCAGTTGGCTTGAGCTGGCCCCATTTGTTGCAAGTCTCACCAGATCTGGGCCGGTATGGGCCGTAGAACTTGCGCTCCTTCCAGGTCAGGAGTGAATCATAGCTTTTAAGGCCAGAAGAGACCACCAGATCATCTAGTATTGCAGTCACCAACCCTACCCAGCCCCGGCACTCCAAGCCCACCAAACACAATTAGACCCAAGTACTACAGTCCTCAAGAGACTGAACTGTTGTGTGCCACAGGTAGAGACCAGGAGAGACTGAGGTGCTCCGGTGCTCCAGGTCCTTGCGATAGCACGGAATTGATTAAGTGAGGCACGTTGGTGAATTGGGGTAGGAGATGCTCATGCTGTGGGTATAGAAGGCTTTAGTCTCCCAGGGCTGATGTTCTTGCACCTTTCCCCATAGCCCTGCTCTGGGGCTCAGAGCGCCGCCTCCTGAGCCTCTCTCTCTGCCACTGGTATAACGCTTCGGGATAAAAGTCTCAAAAGCACAGAGTCCCATTTTAATCAGTGACTCACAACCCTTAGTCCCATTGTCCATGAGACTGAGGTTTCTAAGTGGGACTTTTGAAACTGGCTTTTGGGCTCTTAAATTATTTAGGCCTTTTTGAAAACGTTACCCTTGAATTCCAATGAAATGCACTGCAGATTCCCCTTCACTTCTATTGTAACATATTCACTGCCCAGGTAAATGGGGTGAGAATGCGCTATACCCAACAGGCACCCCGGATACAGTGAATCCATGCTAGAATATCACTTTTGGGTCCATGCGTCTCTTAGTAGCAAGGTGGATTGATTTAAATCAAGGCAATTTAAATCATGATATAAATCACTGAGCGGAAAGCCTTGATTTAAATCGTTGATTTGAATCCACTTTTCCGTTTGTGCTTCAGTTAGTTTGTAAAGAAAGGTGCATTCTCATTGGTTAATATAACCATTGAACCATGTTGATTTACAACTAAATAGAACCTTTGCACTAGATTTGGTACATCTTTTTCCTACCTAGAAGGGTACACTATAATTATATACAGTTATTTAAGAAATTGTATAGCTTAATATTTTCAGAGTCTTATTAATTACTTGTATATTTTTAGCATGTTAAAATGGTGACTGATATATCGCTTCTTTACTAGATAATTAACATTTTGCTGATGATTTGTGTAAAACTGCATTAGGATGGTAAACTGGAATTTAATTAAACACAAAACAGCATATAAAATGTATTTTTATTAAACAAAACAAACCTTTAATGTAGTACCTGGCCTCTTGTGCCATATTTATAAAGCTTGACAAAAAACTTGACAAAAGCTAGATTCCCCCCCCCCCCCCAATTCTTTCTTTATATAGAAAAGCAGCCTTTAACTCAAAGTTTTTGCTAGAGGCTCATGGATTCTGCATATTTTAAATAAAAATGTTTTAGGAGATTCTGATAAATTTAATCCTGAACATATTTTGTGTTCACTTCAGATTTCATTTTAAATAGATTTATTTTTAAAAAGAAAAATCATTAATTTAAATAACAAAATCAAAACAATCTAATTTAAATAAAAAATCATTGATTTTTGTCCACCCTGCTTGATAGCAAGGTGTATGTGGCTGACATAACAAATCCACCTCCATCTGAATTCAACGGGTTGGTATTTGAGGAGCTATTCTGAGACTCTTTTAAAGGGTGGTTGTTTGAGGGTCTCCTGGGGTTCACAGTGAATAGCGGAACATGCTGATTGTGGTGGTGACCGTCGTATGGCACAAAATGAGAAATGCAGAGAGAGAATTTCTTTCGTCCAGGAAGCTGATTCAGGAATTTGGTGGCATGGAGTCAAATTTTGCCCTGTTGTAAGTGGGTGGAGTGCCTGCTGAATTCATTGGAGATAGTGCTAGATCCTAGCAGGGCTGAACTTGATCTGTATTGAGCAGCACCATAACTAATTATAGGGGAACTTTCAAAGGGCTGGGGAGGCACCAAGGTGATCCCATGCTTTAGCCAAATTGGACCACCCCTCTTGGATTTGTAAAATTGAGCTGTGATTCTGGTACAAGCAAAGTGTGTCAGTCCTTCTGCTGCAGGCATTGGATGCGGCCAGAAAGCACACAGGTCACATGAAAATGGCCGATAACTAAACTAGTCTGGCCTGAATCCCTATGATAGTTAAGGAATAGGCTTGTTCCAGATGCTAGAGCAGGGGTGGGCAAAGTTTTTGGCCCGGGGGCCACATCTGGGTATGTAAATTGTATGCTGGGCCATGAATGCTCACGAAATTGGGGGTTGGGATGTGGGAGGGGGTGAGGGCTCCAGCTGGGGATGTGGGCTCTGGGGTGCGGCCAGAAATTAGAAGTGTAGCGTGCAGTAGGGGGCTCCGGGCTGGGGCAGCAGGTTGGAGTGTGTGCGGAGGGTGGGGGCTTCAGCTGGGGGTGCGGGCTCTGGGGTGGGACTGGGGATGAGGGGTTGGGCGTGCAGGAGGGTACTTTGGGCTGGGACCGAGGGGTTCAGAGGGTAGGAGGGGGATCAGGGCTGGGGGTTGGGGCACGGGTGGGGGCCAAGGGTGCAGGCTCCAGGTGGCGCTTACCTCAAGCAGCTCCCGGAAGCAGTGACATGTCCTCCCTCTGGCTCCTATGGAGAGGCGCGGCCAGGTGGCTCTGCATCCTGCCCCATCCACAGGCACTGCCCATGCAGCTCCCATTGGCTGTGGTTCCTGGCGAATGGGAACTGCGGGGGTGGCACTTGTGGCAGGAGCAATGTGCGGAGCCCCTGGCTGCCCCTACGCATAGGAGCCAGAGTGGGGACATGCTTCAGCTTCCGGGAGCAGTGCGGAACCATGGTACACGTGGAGTGGGGCAAGCCCCAGACCCTGCTCCCCAGCGGGAGCTCAAGGGCCAGATTAAAATGTCTGAAGGGCCGGATGTGGCCCCTGGGCTGTAGTTTGTCCACCGCTATGTTAGAGCATCAGTCTCTAGTTTTTACACTCGCCTCACCGATGGGCTCTAGGGTCTCTCCCCTAAACTGAGCCAGCTGCACTCTCTTGGGGCTGTGCAGAAATCCGTGTCTCTTTTAGCAGAGGAGAATGATGGGCTCATGGCTACAGTGCCTTACCCAGAGATCCGGATCTGCCAGAGACCTTGGGTAGATCACTTAACTTCTCGGGGGTCTAGTTGCCCTATCTGCAGAATGGGGCTAATATTTCCCTGCCTCAGAGGAGAGGTGGTTGGGGATTTTCTGCTGATAAATTTTTATTTTGGAAAATGCTGACTCATCGAAACCAGTGAGGGCAGAAAACAAATGTTGAAACCTCAGCATTGTTCATGAAGCGGATTGCTAGCTTCACAACCAGCCCTAGTTGTTCGGCTCCATTCCTGACTGGTTTGAAAGCACTTGGAGGTCCTTGGCTGCAGAGTGCTGGAAAAGCACAAACCATTGCGAACATGTAAAGTTCCTTGCTAACCAAGGGCCCTTGTTTTAGTCCCAAATGTACTTCTCTGTAGTTCTTCCAACGCCAGTTCTGTTACCAAAGTGTAGTGTAGGATGTCTAGAAAGACCTGGGGTACTTGTCCCCCCAGTGCCTGTGATAAATCCCCTATAGTCAATAAAGAATCTTCACGCATCAATACAGGCTGGGAAAAAAGCCCTTGAGAGTAGAAGAGGATTTGACTTGTCTGACGAGGCATTGATAGCAGAGACGAGACCAGTACTGACAGCGTCACAAGCTGTCAGACCCAGGGGTTGGGAATTAGCATAACAATGTGGACCGCAGGGACCAGGCTTTCAGAAGTCTGTGCATGCATTTGCACGTGCCATTACCATGATTGCACATGCTGTCGTGGTAATGCACGTGCAAATCACCAGTTACATGTCTAGCTAGCCCTTTTGTACATGCACGCTGTAAGTGCATCCCCAAGTTTTGCAAGTGAAAGCTGCAATGACATGCACAGGCTTTTGCAAATGCAGCTCTGATAGTCTAGAAGTGCAGACAATTGGATCATCTCCCACCTTCCAGGGAAAACATCCTGCATGGAAACAGTCATATGTTGTTAATAACTGCAGCTATATTGTTCTTTTCATAGAAGGAGATCAAATCACTTTGTAAAGACAGGGAAATATAGTTACACTCGTTTTATAGAAAGGGAAACTGAGGCACGTGGGTTTAGTGACTTTCCCTGGGTCTACATTATAAGCAGCAGAAGCAGAAATAGAATCCAGGTCCAGTTCAGGGCCCACTTCACTGCCTCTTGGCTTTAGTCATTTTGGCCCCTGGTAAGTATTTCAGCAGGCTGTCTCATTTGCACCGTCTATTTTAGTGCTGACATCGCCAGTCTCACACCATTAATTGAAATAGATCAGATGTTTCCCCCTTCCCCCAGATTTAGGGTTTTTGGCACCTTCACAATTTGTCATTTGTTTTCTGCAAATAGACTCATAGTTTGGAATGAAAAAACAGTCATTTAAATAGTTTTGTCTCAAACCTGTTAATTTTTGCACCAGAAATTAAAATCATGTACAGTGATGGAGTTTGGAGATTAATACGGTGGAGGGACAGATGGGAGGGGCCCTTGTTTTTCCTTACAAAATGGCTCTGATATTGTTATCAGGAAACAGTCCAGCTAGCCCTGTTGGTGAGGGGCCACGGGAGCAGATTGGTGGGAATGGTATGTGTCTCAAAGATCTAGCACACAGATCACTGAAGGGGAAACCACTTCAACATGGCATTTTCTGTGACACGTATTAGACATCGGTTCTGTGTTCCTTGCCTCCATTGGCATCGCATTGCACTGCGCTGGTTGTAAAGTTGCTGACTGCTGGTGTGCCGTGTGCACTGGAGCGTTGACAGAGCTGCTATCTTGTGGGCTAGAGATCAGAGGGGTCCCTGGATTGGAGCTCAGAAGAAATTGTCCTCCTCTGAACTCCAGACTTCAAAGATGGCTCTTGGTTTTTAAAAAAAAATAAAATCCAAGAAGTCAAAGCCATTTCACCGCTCTGATACCCCAAGGCTGTAAGCTGCAGTATGGACTGAGGTTGTGTTTTTTTTTTAAAGCCAGTCAGAATAAATACCTTGCACTTTCATAGCACTTTCCATCTGAAACACCTTATAAACCATCACAAAGACTCCCTATACCCTGGTGAAGCATTATGATGGCTGCTCTGTGCCTCAGTTTACCCTGGTGTTGAGAGCAAAGATCACATGCTGATTAGCAGCAGAACAGAGAATAGAGACCAGGAGTCCTGGCTCCCGGTTCTGTGCTCTAATCACTGGGACACACTGGTGCCTTGCATGTCACAGAGGCCAATTCTCCTATCCCCCACAATGTTCAGATTATTATTACTGATCATTTTAAACATGGCAACTTCTGCTGAGGTGAAAAAGAACTGGAAGAGCGTGGAAACTTCCAGGAGCAAGTGATGCAGTGTTTGTTCCTTTTCCTCCATGTATATTTTCACAGGCTCCACCATGACTATGGTAAGTCCAGCCCAGGTTGCATGTTAAGAGGCTGTTTCTTCTCTCTCACCCTGGTGCGACTCTGCTGAGGGCAATAGAGTTACACCTGATTGATACCAGTGCATGTGGAGGCGAGTCAGGCTAGAATGCGACTATAGGCTTTGGGCGCTGGCAGCTTGACAGCTTGAGCGACGGTCCCTCTCCCAGTGTACAATAGTGATGGCTGGCATCAGCTAGGACGCTGTTGCTCACAGTTGTTAGATATGAGTATATGGAGTCTGACAGGCGGGTGTTCTTCAGGGAGGGACCTTCACCCTGGAACTCACTTCCCACATTGTTCTGTTGAACTTCTGGCCCTGGCGTAGGGCTGGTCTAGCGTGGCCCGAAGCGGGAATTGGCTGAGTGGTGGAACTCTGAGTTGCAAGTCTGTTAAGGCTCACTTGAGCCCATTGCTGTAGATTTTGGTGTATCTGCTCAGGGATTGCATAATGCCCCCATTGTATCGATCTCCCAGTAAAGCTAAGACATACGCAGGCCGGGAAGCATTTCCTCTGTGCGATCTCAATGCTTTCACTGATGTTTACGTTTTTCACTGACTTCTACAGACAGCTGGTTTTCTGGGTTTTTTTGGCCAGCCAGGCTATATGTTCGTGATGGTTGGCAGCCCCCGGCTGCGTGTCAGTTGGTAGCAGTCCATGCATTCACAGCTACTTTTAGTTATTTTTTAAGACAAAAACTCCTAAGAATTTTGTAGCATGTGGTCTGAGCAGTATACCAGAGTACATCAGCAGGACAGCTCATTTGGTAACTGACTAGATTGGGCCTCCAAAGGCGAGATGGTCCTGAACTGAAACACACATTGGGTAAAATCAAGGGGAATGCAGCTGAAATCGATAGTGTTACACTAGTATCAGACTGGTGTGAGACCAGTGCATCTTGGGGCCTCTAAGCCTCTGGGCCGGTCAGGCCTGTTGGAGCAGTCAGTTTCCTAGGCATTCTGTGTTTAGCCTGTTTTTGAAGAGAAATCTGCTCCTTTCATCTCTCTAATGGACCAGATTGGGATCTGGGGCTCTCTGCGCTGTTGGTCTTCTGCCATTCATAGCAGGTTTCCTAACTTTGTCTTTGCTTCCCATCTTCTCCTGGAGATGTTTGGCAGCCCTGAGCTATTCGTCTTCAGCTGTCAATTCATCCGTGATTCTCGCAGACAGGCAGGTGACTTGTGCCTTGCCACCGAGTGCCCCTCGCACCGGAGGCTGGAAGCTCTGCTGAGGGGGTTGGGGATGAATGACTCATGCCGGGTGGCGTGTGACTGGCAGAGCAGTGTACCAGCTGCCAGTGTCTCAGGTGCAGTGAGCCCAAATGAGCTTTGTACCTGCTGCCATGCCATCTTGCGCTGTGATTGCCTCAGATCTCACCGGTTAAACTGGGCTGAGTATTGGATGGGAGCCCTCAGATCCTACCTTGGGGTTAGAGGAGGCTCTGCTGCAGGCTTGGATGAGACACAAAACCAGGTCCCTGATTACAGCACATCTCCTGGGCTGATTATAGCTCAGGGCATTATATGTGCCTTGCTGAATGCCCCTTGCACTTTCAGTGTATCCTAGTGCAACATCAGTGTACAGTGTTCCCTGTGAAATCACAGTGGTGGCACTTTACTCTTCCATGCCACTGGTGTACATAGTTGTCCAAGGCAGTTTTACTTGTTTTACTTGACGGTTGGAATAACGGCTGCCCCTTCTGCAGGGGCTGTGCGGGGCTGTATTCATCTCCGGCCCTAGTGGCCCCACTCCATGTCAGCCTATTTGGCTCCAGCGTGGATACCTGCTGTGTGTTGTCTAGGGGATGTTGATGCCCTCTCCCTGGACAATCCATCTACTCTGCACTCCTCCTCATATCTGCTTGTGGGGCCTAATAGGCGCTGAGAGCCTTGACTGGGTCTTCTCCAGCGGGGTGAATTTCCCTCCAGCGCAGCAGTTGCTCTGAGCAAGACTCTTAGCAGGAGGGGTGGGGATGAGAGAGTGAGCTGCCTGTTATCATTTTTATGGAAATTGAGGCCAAGCTAATGAATGTTGGATCCCTTTATAGCAGCACATAGATCAGGAAGAATGGGGCCAGTTTGCAACCCCACCGTGTTTCTTTCCTCTGGATCCTTTGGCAAGCCTTGCAGGGACATGTGGTCAAAGGAGTAGGGGATTGGAGGGGGCTCATTTGTACATGTGTAGGTGCAAGTGAAACCCACCCATGATTTCATTCACAGACTTAGAAGCCAGCAGGGCCTTGGACACAGAGAGATGCAGCTTCCTCACTCAGCGGGGCCTCTCCAGTGCAGAACACTTTGGAATAGCTGGGGGGTGACTCTGTCCAGGATGTCAGGGCTGAGCCCCTGCTCTTGTATTCATACGCAGTTAGGAATATCAGCATGCGTGGGGAGTTGGTGTTGGTCCCAGATGGACGGGCCTAGAGACTGTTGCCTTCTCTTTATCCTGCCAGCAGCAGTGCACGTTTCCCTCATGCCCCACCCATGAGCCCCAGCGTTTGATCTTGGAGGGGCCCACACTTTGCACGGAGAGGGGAGTCCAAGATCCATTGGCCGTTCAATGCTTGGCCTCTCTGCTGAAGCCTCCGGAAAGGGGAGAGCGCTAAGTCTGATGACTAGCACTGAACTCACTCTTTTCCAGCTGTGCCCCAGGCTGTGGCTAGCCGTCAGGTACCTATCTGCATGAGGCAGAGCAGCATTTCAGGACAAGCGCTTCCTTGCGGGAGTGTTTCTGGAGGCAACTTGGAACAGAATTGCTGGTCAGTCCCCTTCAGCGGCCCAGAGGCAGGATTCCCAACAGGAGTTGACAATTAGCAGTGACCTTGCAGCCAAAGCCTGTCATCACCGTGACTATACTGCAGCTCCCATTTCTGTGCATTCAAATCAGTAATACCCTTCCCAGAAAGCAAGCTGGCTCTTAAAAGAGCTGCTTTTTAAACTTAGCCACTATTCAGCCTGGCAAAGTTGTCATGAAAATGTATCTGCTCAGGCACGAAATCCACTCCCCCATCCTTTCCAGTGAAGATTAAGGAGCTTGGAGAAAAGCAATGGTATTTTACTTGGACATCAAGAAACAATAATAAAATGGCTTGCCCTGAGCCAAGAGGGAAAGAAAATGCTGCAACACCTGCCTGTCTAAGCTCTTTATCTACTCAAGCGTACACTTGCGGGGACGTATTTGTTGAGAGGACTTGATGATGTGGGCTGGTCAAAAGGTTTCACTGGCATGAGTTTGGGAAGGGTTCATCACTCACAAATGAAGGCACTAGCCCAAACATAGGCTGATAAACGCTTTAGGCCTCACCGCTCTGTCATATGATTTATATGTTCACACACGTTACAAGATTTCCCATCTGCTGTGTTTTAGGTGTATTGTAAAGAGTTTTATTGAGATGGTTCTTTTATCCCTTCTCTGGTAAAGCCAGGCCCCGACTGTGCAGTGCTCAGAGGGAGAGCAAAATTAAAATGAACATGTGATACAACATCTAAAATCACCTTTCTGTACCTTGAAGTGCTGGCTGCTCTGCTTCCCAGTCTTTTAAAGTTCCCATTTTGAGTCCTGCCGGGCTCTGAGATAACCAGCTTGAAAGCAGTGACTTTTTTAGATATAGAAAAGCCATCACTGAACCACAGCAAACTTGTACCTTCTGGGTTGTAGACAGGTGTCATATTTTGGGAAATTCCCTGTTTTTTGCGGGGTGGGGAGGAGAATAAGGAAATGTTTCTCTGGCAGGTTGAGTATGGCATTAAAATAAATAAAATTCCAGCTGCTTGGAATGTTAGACTAACTCCTGGAACATGGGCTAATGGGAGGGTGATCGAATCACATGTATGTGATAAATGTCAGCTCTTATTTAGCACTTGGCTATCACCTGCGTATGGGGTGAGCTTGTAATAGAGGCAATAAGTTGCATTTTTAAGCTTGGGGCCTCTCAGTCCCATGCTTGGATGCTTGTATTGATGCTCAGGTACATAAATGCCCAGTTTGTGTGATTTGGTGCCAATCTAAGCATCCAGATTTGAGATTTGGACTTGGCTGTCCCACATTTGACAAGTAGGTGCAGTGTGCATGTGTAATCTCTGATTATTAATGATAGGCATTTGTGAGGCATGCATCACCATAGCAACTGGGCAGCCTTTATGATAAGCAGGGTTGGTAGTACTGCCTATTGTTAAGACTGCCCAACACTTCCTAGTTGCCTTTTACTTTGCCCAACTTTAACCATTTGGGCTGTGTGTGATCTAAGGACCTCCTGATGTCAACTGGCAGGGGATACAGGGATCCCTTGGGTTCACCAAAACGGATCTTATAGGGTCTCTACTGAAAGCCTGTGTCACACTGCTCCTCATAAGCATTGTGGAATGTATGTACAGTAAATATGAGGAGTTGCGTGTATATATACTAAAAATTATGTTCCCTGGGTCTGTAGTTAAAAGCATGTCACTCAAAGGTGATGTATCTTGAGACAGACTTTTCCAGACAGGGGGTGGGAGACACTTGTTTCCCTGTTAGAACATTGTGTATTGTGTGTTGTGCAATAAAAGCTTGTTAGCATGCGAAGTGAAATGTTAAAGAAGACCTGGCAGAGACTCAAGAATGAAATTAACTAGCAGAGGTAAACAGCGGGGTTGGGAGAACCCTGTTTTCAGGTGAACATCAAAGGTCTGATCCGGTATATTTGGGGGTGCAGAGCGACATCTTGGCTTCCTTCTGTCTGTGAAGACAAGCTGCCACAGGGCTTGATCTTATGCAAAGGGGATCGGCCAACCTGGTTGAAAATGCTGGGAAAAGGACTTGGGGTAAGCTATCTTGTAGGAGACAGGAGAATGTCTTCTGAATTAAGCTCAGCGTCTAGAAAGTGTTTTATGATTTTGTTTTATATGTAACCATTTCTTTCCAATATTCTTTTTTCTATCACTTGACTCTCTGTTCTTTGATGATAAACATATTCTTGTTTTCACTATCTATTTATCTGTAAGTGCTGTGGGTTAAATGGAGGGTGATCCTGGGTTGAGTCTTGGAAGCTGGTGTTTACTATTCCTGTTGGAGCAGCAAGTCTGAGAGTTCTGGGACAGGGACTGAACACTCCCTGGGATGCTGGGAGGACTCGGGGGTTGGCATGTGCCTATAACTAATGTGTACAGTGAGCGCGAAGCCTGTGGAGGCCTAGAAGGCAGGGATCTGATCCACAGCAGGCACAGACAAGACTCCTTCACGCTAAGGACAGGTGGTAGCGAGGTGCCTGGGTACTGCTGGGAAGCGACAGACCATGTATCTTGCTCAGTCTGAATTTTTTATTTTATTTTATTTTTTATTTTTTGGTGGAAAAATTCAGCCAAAATAGTTCAGCCATTAGTGGACTTTTCTTTGAGAAGCGGTAGCACCCCCATGATTTTCAGTAGGGACTTGAAGCTTTGGCAGGGAGGTGGCCTGTGAGCCAGGGATGTGTCTTTTGACATCCTTGTGTAAACCTGCCAAAATTTGGCCAAGTAAGAAGCCTATGAAAAACTGCAGTTTGCTCACGCTCAGTAGAGAAATTTTAGAGAATCACAACTAATTTCCCTGAAGATCCTGTCCCCACTGGGCATGCTCCAGCGCTGCAGAAAAAACAGTATGTGAGCATGGAATTAAAGTCATAATGTATATGCATGAGGGGACCGAATTAAGATTGCACAAGCAACTTTCATTGTGGCAACTCCTAACTTTCGACTGCTTGACTCTCCAGCCTTAATAATGGTCTTTCAGCACAGTTTTGTTGTGTGTAATATCATTTAGACTAACAGAAACAGATTCCTCCAAGAATAAGGCGCATGAACTCCATGTTCCCCATAAGTATTGGGCCAGTTACCTGAATTGAGGAAATATGGGCTTTAAAGTCACCTGCCCAGGGGTGGTGGAAGGATTGAATGGAGAGAAGCATTTCAGAACGCTTTTCAAACATGGCCAAATTCATGGTCCGACATTTTTGTGGGGGAATGGAGTCCTGAAGGGGCAGGCTAATCACCAAAAACGCCCTGCTCTCAGCTTCCTTGAGCTCTTCCTTTGGGACAGAACACCAAAGTCAACCTGCTGAGTGCACAACCGACGGGGTGCAAAGGGAGACGTGTCTTTGAGATAAGAATAACTTAGATCAGTCGGGGCTTTATAGAGCATAATTAGTACCTTGAAGTTTACCTGGAGGTAAGTCAACTGACAGTGCAGAATGCAGAACACAGATGAGGTGAGCTCTTGTTGATCTGCTTCCCCATTGGGGTGGTGCATTAGCTGAAGCATCTGAGTGGCCTTCAGGAGAAGGTCTAGATAGTGTGTTACAGTAGTTTAGCCTTGAGATAACAAAGGTGTGACTGTGGTGAGGTCAGCATCTGAGAAGAAAGGGTAGAGTCTCTTGGTCAAGAAAGCATTTCTGCCAACTGCTGCCATCACTGAATCCAGAAGCACTGAAGTCTATGCAGACCCCAAGACTGCAACCGCTTTGGGTAGTGGTCAGTCAGGCAGCCTCCACAGAATTGTAGTCACTGACCCTGCCAGCACCCCTCTCTTCTGTCTTGTTGGTTGGCTAGATTTTATCCAGATCCCTGTTTGTGCTAGGCACAAGGTAAGGTAAGGCCTTGTAATTCCTTATTCTGCTAAGCTCTCAAATGCCAATTTCCCCACCTGAGTGGAACCCCTGTAAAATTAGAGCATCTATTAGACATGCTGAGAGCCTCTTAACTCCAGCAGTTGTGGCAGGGCTGCTTAGAATCCTTGCAGGTGAGACCTGCCCCCTGAGGTACAAAAGGATGAGAGGCAGCCTTAGGCTATTGTATTATGCAATTGTTAGATGTTTCCGGCCTAGATCCCTTGGCAGAGTGGTGATTTCTGGGCTTCCCGTGTTATGTGGTGCCACTCGGTCAAAGAGAGAGAACTGACAGGTAACGAAGGAGCAGAGAACCACATCTGGCTCCTTTCCTTTCCCCCAGACATGCGAGATGTGCTCATCTTTGGCTTCACTTTCCCTCTCCTGCTTGAAACGGGGAGAGTGGCATGTTCTCCTGTTGATATCTGGGAATCAAACTGCTTTGAAATGGGGAAATAATCATGAGATAACGCTTGGGACAATGGCAGGATAGAGACCCCAGAGCATCCGCTCAGAGAGAGACTAGTGCTTAGAAGCAGCAAAGAGTCCTGTGGCATCTTATAGACTAACAGACGTATTGGAGCATAAGCTTTCGTGGGTGAATACCATCCAACGAAGTGGGTATTCACCCACGAAAGCTTATGCTCCAATACGTCTGTTAGTCTATAAGGTGCCACAGGACTCTTTGCCGCTTTTACAGATCCAGACTAACACGGCTACCCCTCTGATACTTGACATAGTGCTTAGAAGTGTTTCCTACCCCACACTGTCTCTGTTTCTGCCAGTGCAGCAGTGTCTCCCTCTGCCCCTACCACACCAATATGTTCATGTTCTCCCTGCCTCATGATCCTACAGCAGCTGGGGGGATCTGGAGGCTTGGACCAAATTCAAAGCCGGTTTTAGTGGGTGCAATTTCATTGAGTTTGTTGGAGTCGTACTTCATTTCACCAGGCCTGTATATGTCTCTTTCCCTTGCCCTGGGATCGCCTGCCCTAAACCGGGACATCGCTGCACTTCTGGGACAAGCAACAATGGAAGGGTCAGATTTGTACAGCAGGAGAGGGAGGCACCTGCAGTGTGGAGGTTTGTGAGAATCATGCCTAGAAAGAGAGTTGATGTTTGCAATGTTCCCTTCCTGCTGCTGCACAGCCAGGAAAGCTGGGGTGGGAGAAGGATGGATGACAGGTGGCCAGCCGCACTTGAATCACCAGAAGCCCTGTGTACACTAGTGCTTCCCCTATTGCTGTACCTTTGGTAGCAACCATAGGAAACCTTAGAGAGAAAAGGGATGTGTAGACAAAGGGTTGGTTCTACCAGAGGCTTCGTCCTCTTTGCTGTGGAGGGTGTTGAACTCAGCTGACCTTGCCCATGCCACCAGGACAGCTATTTTGAACACCAGATTATGTTGGAATCATAAGGATGCCATAGAATCATAGAAGTGTCAGATTGGAAGGGACCTCGAGAGGTCATCTAGTCCAGGCCCCTGCACTCATGGGAGGATATATATGGATATAGTGTGTGTGTGTGTGTGTGTGTGTGTGTACGTGTGTGTACACACAAACACACGCTATATAGTGCCCATCTATAAAAAGGGAAATAAAGACAACCCGGGGAATTACAGACCGGTCAGCTTAACTTCTGTACCCGGAAAGATAATGGAGCAAATAATTAAGCAATCAATTTGCAAACACCTAGAAGATAATAAGGTGATAAATAACAGTCAGCATGGGTTTATCAAGAACAAATCATGTCAAACCAACCTGATAGCTTTCTTTGACAGGGTAACAAGCCTTGTGGATGGGGGGGAAGTGGTACACGTGGTATATCTTGACTTTAGTAAAGCTTTTGATACTGTCTCGCATGACCTTCTCATAAACAGCCTAGGGAAATACAACCTAGATGGAGCTACTATAAGATGGGCGCATAACTGGTTGGAAAATCATTCCCAGAGAGAAGTTATCAGTGGTTCACAATCATGCTGGAAGGGCATAATGAGTGGGGTCCCGGAGGGATTGGTTCTGAGTCTGTTTCTGTTCAATATCTTCATCCATGATTTAGATAATGGCATAGAGAGTACACTTATAAAGTTTGTGGACGATATCAAGCTTGGAGGGGTTGCAAGTGCTTTGGAGGATAGGATTAAAATTCAAAATGATTTGGACAAACTGGAGAAATGGTCTGAAGTAAATAGGATGAAATTCAATAAGGACAAATGCAAAGTACTCCACTTAGGAAGGAACAATCAATTGCACACATACAAAATGGGAAATGACTGCCTAGGAAAGGGATCTGGAAAGGGATCTGGGGGTCATAGTGGATCACAAGCTAAATATGAGTCAACAGTGTAACGCTGTTGCAAAAATAGCAAACATCATTCTGGGATGTATTAGCAGGAGTATTGTAAGCAAGACGCGAGAAGTAATTCTTCCGCTCTACTCGGCGCTGATTAGGCCTCAGCTGGAGTATTGTGTCCAGTTCTGGGCACCACATTTCAGGAAATATGTGGAGAAGTTGGAGAAAGTCAAGAGAAGAGCAAAAAAAACGATTAAAGTTCTAGAAAACATGACCTCTGAGGGAAGATTGAAAAAATTGGGTTTGTTTAGTCTGGAGAAGAGAAGACTGAGAGGGGACATAACAGTTTTCAAGTACATAAAAGATTGTTACAAGGAGAAGGGAGAAAAATTGTTCTTCTTAACCTCTGAGGATAGGACAAGAAGCAATGGGCTTAAATTGCGACAAGATTGAGGTTGAACATTAGGAAAAACTTCCTAACTGTCAGAGTAGTTAAGCGCTGGAATAAATTGCCTATGGAGGTTGTGGAATCTCCATCATTGGGGATTTTTAAGAGCAGGTTGGACAAACACCTGTCAGGGATGGTCTAGATAATACTTAGTCCTGCCTCAAGTGCAGGGGACTGGACTAGATGACCTCTCAAGGTCCCTTCCAGTTCTATGATTCTATGATTACCTAGACCAGTGGTCACCAACCGGTTGATCGCGATTGACTAGTCAATCCTGGAGACTCTCCCAGTTGATCATGATCTCCGGCCGTTGAAAGTCCAGTGGTGTAGTGAGGCTGCCACTAAGGCAGGCTCCCTGCTGGCCCCAGCCCCATGCCGCTCCAGGAAGCGGCCAGCACGCCCCCAGGGGAGCGGGGGCAGGGGTCTCTGCGCGCTGCTTCTGCCTGCAAGCACAGTCCCCGCAGCTCCCATTGGCCGGGAATGGGGAACTGCAGTCAATGGGAGCTGCAGGGGCGGTGCCTGCAGAGAGGGGCAGCACATGGAGCCATGTGCCTCCCCCCCCGCCACCCCCCCGGGGCACGTTGGCCCCTTCCGGGAGCGGCATGGGGCCAGGGCAGGCAGGGGACCTGCCTTAGCAGTGCTGCCTGGCGGGAGTAAGTGCTTCCTGGCTGGAGCCTGCACCCTAATCCCTAGCCCTGAGCCCCCTCCCAGAGCCAGCACCCCGTACTCCCTCCTGCACCCCAACCCCTTGCCCCAGGCTCAGCCCAGAGCCCCCTCCCACACTCCTAACCCCTCGGCCCCACCCAGAGCCCGCACCCGCTCCTGAGCCCCAACTCAACCTGGTAAAAATAAGTGAGGGTGGGGGAGAGCGAGTGATGGAGAGGGGCGGATGGAGTGAGCGGGGTGGGGCTTCGGGGAAGGGGCATAGTAGATCCTGGGTTGCACTTAAATTCAAAAAGTGATCTTGTGCATAAAAAGGTTGGAGACCACTGATCTAGACCATACCTGACAGGTGTTTGTTTAACCTGCTCTTAAAAATCTCAAATGATGGAGATTCCACAGCCTCCCTGGGCAATTTATTCCACCCTGACAGGAAGTTTTTCCTAATGTCCAACCTAAACCTCCCTTTCTGCAATTTAAGCCCTTTGCTTCTTGTCCTAGCCTCTGAAGTTAACTAGAACAATTTTTCACCGTCCTCCTGGTAACAACCTTTTATGTACTTGAAAAACCCCTCACACTCCCCTCCCCCGCCACAATCCTCTCTTTTCGAGACTAAACAAACCCATTTTTTTCAATCTTCCCTCAGAGGTCGTGTTTTCTAGATCTTTCATCATTTCTGTTGCTCTCCGCTGGACTCCTTTAACCATGTTGGATACCTGAGGCCCACAAAGCAGAAACCTACAGGAACTGCTTTTCCTAAAATCCAGGGAGCTGCTCTGACCCACATGGGAAGGAGCATTTCTTGGGGGTGGGGCAGAACTTGGTAAAGTTTGATGGGGCAGGCACAGCCAGCGTGATTGGCAGGTGATGGTAAATTGGGATTTGTTCTGAAACACAGCATAAAGACATAACTGTTGCCTGAAACATGCCATGGGCATAGCACATGGGGGTTGTATTACTACATGAGAGGTGTACTATTCAGCTCTGTAGTTTCTTCTTGTGGATTTAGGTTCACTCAATGGCAGTGTGGCCTAGTGGGTAGAGCACTGGACTGAGACTCAGGAGACCTGGTTCTATTCCCAGCTGTGCCACTGGCCTGCTGGATGATTGTGGGCAAGTCACTTCCCTGCTCTGTGCCTCAGTTTCCCCACCTGTAAATGATGCATAAAGCACTTTGAGATCTATGGATGAAAAATTCTGTAGAAGAGGTAAGGATGATTATGATGATGATTGTCCTGGAAGGATCTAGCTAGGTAGGATCTTAAGCCTTGATAGTTATCTGAGAACTGCCGTTTGGCTCCTGAGCAGGTTTTCATCTGCCATACTGCATGCTGACATGAGGCACTCCCTGAGCTGTTGGTTCAGTTCTGCTCCCTAAATCTTCACTATAAAATGTCCAACTTCCATGAGCCCCAAAAGTCTGGGGTGAAAGCTCAAGTGCATTCCTGTCCCTAAGTCCCCAGCACAGCATAGCGGGTCTGTGCCGCTGTCATACTGCCCTGGATTTCCTTCCACTCAGCGAGTTTCCTTTTGGCTTTCTCACCACTTTGGATTGCTGTGGCTTGGCCTTTTTTTTTCTCTCTTTAAAGGGGAGGGTCACAGGGGCGAGGAAGAGGAAGGTCAGAGTTCAGCTTCTCGGCTTGTGTTGCTGATTGGCTCCTTGAGGCTGTGTGTAGGAGGCACCCCACAAAACCTGCCCTGACAGCAGCAGGAAGCATCCTGCTCTGAACAAACAATGGGTTGGGGTGGGGAAGGCAGGATCTTGAAACACCTGAAATCCTGTCCAGCCTGGAAACATCCATATTCAGAACCAGACTTCTCACCATATACACTGTCTTCCTTTTATGGGTGATTCCCCTAATGGCTTGATAGGTGGCTTTGGACTGCTATAAATAAGGGGAAAGTGCTGGAAAATGATGAAAAATCTTATTGCTATTTTGCCCAATAGGTGGCGCTTTGAGCATGGTCTCAGCTCCTTAAAGGCATAAGCCTGGCCCACTGCACTGGGGCTCAGATCTCATTGATGGGCCATGATGTTGGTCGAGTGTCTCAGCCCCAGGGTGATTCTGTGTGTGAGGCTGCCTCACAGGAGTGAACATCTGACACAAAGGAGGCTGACTGCTTATTCTGGGTGGCAGAGCAAAAAACGGAACTGGATTTCCATGCCAACCTGGAGTAGAGTCCAGGTACAGCTCCTGGAGGCAGAGAAGAATTTGAACTGGATTCTTGTGGCCACAAGGATCAGACAGGGCATTCAGCTCCTGTGAGGAGGAGAAACTGAGCGGGATTGATGTGCCCATCTGAATTGGACTCTGGGGGACAGGTCTTGAGAGAGAGGGAAGAACCTGAAGCTGGGTCCATTTGGAACAGACTCGGCACTCTGTGGGAGGAGAGGAACCTAATCTGGATTTTTGAGACCTCCTGCAAGAGACTCTGGGTGCAGCCTTGGGAGTGAGCGAGAGCCTTAACTACATTGCTAGGTTTAGAGAAGAACCTGAAAGGGGTGATGTCCTACCTACCCCACTCTGAAGGGCAGTCCTCTGTCCCCTGCAGGGGAAACCGAGTGGTCCCTGGCAGGCAGTGGAATGCAGACAGATAAGGACAAAATCGCAACCAGCCCTCCCTGACTTTGTAAAGGAGAAACAGAAACACTAATGAGGCTCAGGGTGCGTTTGAATCTTCCAAACCACTGAAGTTTGACTGTCTGTTAGCTCTCTGTGTTTTTGTGTGTTTTCCCTCCCCCCACCCAAAGCTTGGTGAGGCCTTTGTTGATCTAAGGCAGAGGCTGCTGATGAGCTTCAAATTAAATTACGCAGACGGCACAGCTTTACATTTCAAAGGGTTTGAGGGAGAGTTTGGAACGGCTTGGACTTTCTGGAGTGTGGTTTTTTTTTTTTTTTGGAGTAGCTGAGGTGATATTTTGACAGATTGTACAATTCCTGTCAGATGCTAAATCCACAGCTGGTTTTGTGCTGCTTGTTTATCTCCAATTAATATGAGGAATTCATAATGACCATTTATCGGAGGATGGCATGTTTTAGCACAATGTCATGAAAAAAGATGGCAACCCCCCTATGTCTGACTCCCCTATAACATTAGCCACCGTAGTCAGTAGATATGGTCTCTTGTCACGTGGCAGGAGGCATAACCTTTTGTGACTCTGACTCCCAGCTCTCCTGCGTGTCACTTATTTGTTACTCCCTCTCTCTGAATTTTAGTGAAACCAGCCAGTGCCCCTGTGCTTGTCAACTTAATGGCGAATGCTGCTCTCCTTCTCCCCATCCCTGCCCCAAATCCTTCCATCAAGAAAAACATTCTCCAGTGTCTTTGAGGGCAGTTCCAGTTTCCATTCTGTGTCATCCTTGATGGTTCCTTTGAGTGTGTCCCAAGGCAAAAGTGTTGTGTGGATCTGGTCACGACTTGGTTGGATATATCCAAGGACAAGTATCAGAAGGGGTTGGTGACCTCTGAATCAGTCATGGTGTTAGGAGGCTGCTGGAGGTGCTGCCTATCAGAAGAGACATAAAACAAAAGACTTGGCCCCTTGCAGCTGTTGATGATCCCATACCACTATATACAAAAGTAGTAGGGTAGTTGGCTCTGGCATCCTTGCCAGACTCATCTTGGGTAATTATATTCTGCATCCCTGAATTCCCCAGTTAAATATTCTTCGCTTTCTGTTCTGTACTGTTGTGCAGCGTTACTTGATGCTAATAAACAGCTGTCACGTTCCACCTATGGATGTTGGCAATATCTCTGTGCATATAGATGGTCAGTTGCTTGCAACTTCACCTCCATGCACAATCAAGCCTGATGGATAAATAGGAGGGGATGTCAGTTCCTTGACATCTACGAGTAGGATATTTATCATAAGTTGTAGCCAGCTGTTGCTCTGTAAGTGGCGTGCGAAGTCACAGTTTGTGGTAACATCTGTCCAATATTAAAGTGAATCTGAGTTTGACCTGAGGAATGATTCTTTCTGATACTTCATTGTGGCATATTAAAACCAATTTAGGAAACTGGCCATTTAATGTGGTCTAGATCATCAAAGTATAAGTTATAAATGATGGTGCATGAGCATCCAAGCAATATGGATCTGGGTGCTTATTGGAGAATTATACTCTTCTCTTCCCCCACCAGATGTCCCAGTCTGTCACTTCCTGTTGTGCCTCTCACCTAGCACTCATTTCTGAGTCTTGAGATTTCCCTTCAGCCATTTCCCCCTGGTTTTCTTCTGAAAAGCTCTCCATGGGGGCAGAAGCTCTTTGGGTCAGTCAGAACTGTTTGCTACAGAGTGTTGTGATTTTGTTCTCTCGGCGCTCCCCACCCTAGAGCTGAGCACCCCACCTCCAAGATGCTCCCACTCTTTGTCAGCGAAACCTTGTGCTGCCGCTGCACCGCTGGACCATCCCATGCTGCTCTCTGCTCCCTGGCTACCAATCCCAATCTCCTCTGCTTTACGCTGGCATCTTGTGATCCCACATTTGATTGCACTGGTTGCTTTTTGCTCACCTATGCAAACGCCTCGTTGGCACGTCCACCCAGGTCTGCCCTCATACCATGTTATGTTGTATGTCGCTGGATCTGAATGCCTAAGGTTTGAATACTGAAAGATGGACAAAGCTATGACTCTGCATGCTTGGGCTTAGGATGCGGGGAACAGTGCTGTGGGCTGGTTTTGGAGTTAGAATGATGGGGTGTGGATAAATATTTACTAGGGGCCATAATAGGAATGGTGCCAGAAGTTCAGGGTGTATCTGGGATCTTGGGGGTGCTGCTGGCCATTTGGAGTGTAGTTGAGATGTGAGAGTGGCAGGTGTTGGTGGATTGTGCTGGCCATTCAGGATCTAAGTGAGATTTATTGAGTGGTAAGTGTTGTGGGAACGGTGCTGGAGGTTACCAATCTGGTTTGGGGCTCTTGCATGGTGGGTATTGTGGGGAGGGTGCTGAACATGTAGGATATCACTGACAGCTTAGGTTGTAGTCATGGCTATGGGGTTGCAGATCATTGGAAGGATGTTGGAATTGATGGTTTAGACAGGAACATGGAAGGCTGGGGTTGCTGGAAGCACAGAGTATAAGCTGCATTCTTGGGGGGCCAGGGGGAAACCGTGCTGGGGGGTCTGGATGAAGCTGGCTGCCTGAGAGGGAGGAATTCTGGGCCCTGGAGCTGAAAGGAGTATTTACATCTCGAGCTTTTCTTGTTTGTTCCACATCTGCCAAAGCATAAAGGGATGGCAGGACAGACAAAGGCTGTTGAGTGGGGAGGTGAGCCCGGCTCCTTGCATCATTCTTTTCGATTTGATTTTCTCATTGATCCACGTGGTCGAAAGTGTGATTCTGAGCTTGTTAAGGGAAAGCAGCCAGGCTGCAAAGGTCGTGGAAAGCAGCTGCTAACCTTCCCTCGGTCTCTGCCTGGGTTTAGCTTTCTAATAATAATAAAAAAAATGTTCCTATATGAGAAGCTTGCTTTGTGTGTCTGCTTCTCTCCTCCTTGTCAGCACAGGCTGGTAATTGCCTTGCCTTCCACTCTGGCGCCATCGCAGAGAGCTCTCGGGGTTGAGGTAATGAGACCCCCCGGGAGAGTGCACATGAGCCCACAGCTGTGTTGATTTGGTGTCAGGGGGAGGGCAATTACAAAGGGGGAGTGGGACCACCGAATGGCTTCCTTTTCCCACAGCCTCTGACACCCCACCACCTTCTCATTCCTTTTGACCTATTCCAGCTGGTCTTGAAATTCCACATTGAAATGTATGAGTTTATTTTTACAGTCTCCTAATGCTTTCCCTGGGCACTGAGATGTCCACCACAGTGAGTCAATACGAAAAAGGAGTGAAGTTCCTACTAATATGGGAAGCTGAGAGATCCTTGTAGTCCCCTATAGGAGGAAGAGAACCTCTGCTGGGTTTTAGGCCCACCTGTCAGCCTCCATTAGTTTTTCTTCCATGTGCCATTACATTTTAAAGCTGCAGTGACAGTAAGAACTGGTTCTCTGATTCCTTTTGCTTCTAACCACTGTCTTTGTCTCTGATGACCAAAAAAGGTGTAGGATTTTGTCCATGCTGAGAAGGCACATCTTGTCCTTGAGTGAGTGAAGGAAAAATAAGGCTAAAGCATTTCCTTTTGTTGCATTGTTCATATGAGTCCAGGTGATTGTGGGGGAGTCTCTGACGTAGGTGCCCGGCGGCAGCCCAGTAACATTTTCCCTCTGCCTCTCTGTGAAGTAGAGTGAGGTGCGTGGCTGTGTAGAAAGAACATTGGGTTGGAGGTTGTCATTTTTTTTCTTTTCCCTGGGAATCCTGATGAAATTTGCTCCATTTACACATCAAAAGGTGGCTTTCTTTTATTTGGCATTGCTGCCAACTCAGTCTGGGACCTGGATTATAAAACATCCTCCCAGCTCTTCCTCCAGACTGAAATATTCCACCGAGGCTCTACGGAGACCCAAACCCTTGTCCGTTTGCTGAGTTGAAAACGCAGCTTGTGTCTGTGCTCCTCATAGAAGGAATGACTCTCTCAACTTGAAGGAACCTGGACTTGTTCTCCCAGTCTTGGGAATACTTGAAAGACATTACGTTGTGTCGGAACAAATCCTGGAGCCTTGAAATCAATGAGGTCTCCGTGAGCCCTTTCCTCATTTCCCCTCCCAACCTATCTTTCCACCTGCTTTTAGAACATTCTCTCCCATCTGCTTCCCTCCCCTTTGTTCTCACTCCCTGTGTTTGTTTTCATAGTAGCTTGTCCTGCCTTTCGATAAGTTGCATTGTAATATGATGCTGCTCTTTCAGCTCCCTTAATTTTCACTCAACTTTGATTCCAACTGTAGTTTTTTTGTCGCTCAGTCTCATAAGTTCTAGGCTATCTCCTAGCTGGACTCCTACCTTCATCTTGTTGCCGCTCACTGCCTGGGTTGCAGTTTGCAGCTAAGATTTCCTAATGGTAATGATTAACACAGTTGGCATATAGTATCTGGGAAGCTGTAGACTCCAGGGACTTCATTTGCTGTGCTCCCCCCATTTGTTCTCTTCATGTGGGAGCTTGCCAGGATTTCTGGCCTCTTTGCTATTATGTGCCTCTCTCTTTCCTCTCAAGATCATCAGTGTTTTACTGGAAGGGTCATCCATTCTTGAGCCCAGGACTCTAAATGTTGCTTTTCTGGAGGCCTGCAGGGAGATGCATCTTTATTGTTTGTTTTTAATGGGCTGATAAGAGTACAGGAAGGTGCTTATCGTTGGCTCAAGATGACCTTGACATTTCTTTAAAAAACACAAAAGCCTAACACAAAAGGCAAATGGAGCACCATCTCTGTCTGAAACAAATGGTGAAACGGTAAAAAAATAAATAGCCCAGTCTCCTCGGGTCTTGCTCCTCTGGCGACACTCTCCCCCTGCTGAACGGGAGAGAAAAATCCTCATCGACAGGATCTTATATATAAATCAGTATTGAGGGCATAAGGGATTGTCTTGGGGCTAAATCAGCGGCCTAGGAATCAGGAGATCTGGATCCTGCACGTGGCTCTGCTCTAGACTTGCTGTGTGACCTTGAGCAAGTCATTCTGGGCCCAATCCTGTTGCTCTCCTCAGGCAAAACTCCTATTTGAGTTACTAGGAGTTTTGCCCAAGCAAGGTCAGCAGGTTTGGGTCCTTCATTTCTCTGTGTCTTCACCTGTAAAGTAGGGCTTATGATAGCTACTTCACAGGGCTGTTGTGAGGATTAATTCTAATCTGTTTGGAAAATATGATGAGAGTGTTGGATCAAGGGCCTTGTAGAAGGACAGAGTTTTATTATAATTATGCAGAATTGGACCAATGGTATATATTTCCTTGCTTTCATACACCATTACATGACTTTTCCTCCAAGACGTGTCATCCAGGCACGTGTTCTGAAGCTGACCTGATACCACAGAGGTCACAAAGAGGGGCTAGAGAAGCACACTTTCCAGAAAGTAAGGCCTATGGAGTTATTCAATGATAGATAAGTAAACTTCTATGAAAGGGCTGACATTCTGCAGTCAAGGACGGAAAGAACAGTGCAGGACATGAGGCCAGTTCAACAGCTTAGGTGTTTCCCAAAGTCTCTTGTCATTGGTTGAGGCAACAGGGCACATTCTAGAGCACATGCAGTAGGAGTGAGTTTATTTCTGTAATGTGCGTACTGCTCAGGTTGAGTTGCATGAAGATGGTAGCACAGGCTGTTGTCAAGAAGGCAATAAATTGGAAAGCTTGAAGCAAGAAATCTAGATCGAGTATTCCTGTTTTGGAATGACAAATATACAGCTTACAAGAAGTGGAAGGTTGGATATATGACCAGGGAAGAGTATAAAAATATTGCTCGGGCATGTAGGAATGAAATCAGGAGGGCCAAATCGCACCTGGAGCTGCAGCTAGCAAGAGATGTCAAGAGTAACAAGAAGGGTTTCTTCAGGTATGTTGGCAACAAGAAGAAAGCCAAGGAAAGTGTGGGCCCCTTACTGAATGAGGGAGGCAACCTAGTGACAGAGGATGTGGAAAAAGCTAATGTACTCAATGCTTTTTTTGCCTCTGTCTTCACTAACAAGGACAGCTCCCAGACTGCTGCGCTGGGTATCACATCATGGGGAGTAGATGGCCAGCCCTCTGTGGAGAAAGAGGGACTATTTAGAAAAGCTGGACGTGCACAAGTCCATGGGGCCGGACGAGTTGCATCCGAGAGTGCTAAAGGAATTGGCGGATGTGATTGCAGAGCCATTGGCCATTATCTTTGAAAACTCGTGGCGAACAGGGGAAGTCCCAGATGACTGGAAAAAGGCTAATGTAGTGCCAATCTTTAAAAAAGAGAAGAAGGAGGATCCTGGGAACTACAGGCCAGTCAGCCTCACCTCAGTTCCCGGAAAAATCATGGAGCAGGTCCTGAAGGAATCAATCCTGAAGCACTTACACGAGAGGAAAGTGATCAGGAACAGTCAGCATGGATTCACCAAGGGTAGGTCATGCCTGACTAATCTAATCGCCTTCTATGATGAGATTACCGGTTCTGTGGATGAAGGGAAAGCAGTGGATGTATTGTTTCTTGACTTTAGCAAAGCTTTTGACACTGTCTCCCACAGTATTCTTGTCAGCAAGTTAAAGAAGTATGGGCTGGATGAATGCACTATAAGGTGGGTAGAAAGTTGGCTAGATTGTCGGGCTCAACGGGTAGTGATCAATGGCTCCATGTCTAGTTGGCAGCCGGTGTCAAGTGGAGTGCCCCAGGGGTCGGTCCTGGGGCCGGTTTTGTTCAATATCTTCATAAATGATCTGGAGGATGGTGTGGATTGCACTCTCAGCAAATTTGCGGATGATACTAAACTGGGAGGAGTGGTAGATACGCTGGAGGGCAGGGATAGGATACAGAGGGACCTAGACAAATTGGAGGATTGGGCCAAAAGAAATCTGGTGAGGTTCAATAAGGATAAGTGCAGGGTCCTGCACTTAGGACGGAAGAACCCAATGCACAGCTACAGACTAGGGACCGAATGGCTAGGCAGCAGTTCTGCAGAAAAGGACCTAGGGGTGACAGTGGACGAGAAGCTGGATATGAGTCAACAGTGTGCCCTTGTTGCCAAGAAGGCCAATGGCATTTTGGGATGTATAAGTAGGGGCATAGCGAGCAGATCAAGGGACGTGATCGTTCCCCTCTATTTGACATTGATGAGGCCTCATCTGAAGTACTGTGTCCAGTTTTGGGCCCCACACTACAAGAAGGATGTGGATGAATTGGAGAGAGTCCAGCGAAGGGCAACAAAAATGATTAGGGGTCTGGAACACATGACTTATGAGGAGAGGCTGAGGGAACTGGGATTGTTTAGTCTGCAGAAGAGAAGAATGAGGGGGGATTTGATAGCTGCTTTCAACTACCTGAGAGGTGGTTCCAGAGAGGATGGTTCTAGACTATTCTCAGTGGTAGAGGAGGACAGGACAAGGAGTAATGGTCTCAAGTTGCAGTGGGGGAGGTTTAGGTTGGATATTAGGAAAAACTTTTTCACTAAGAGGGTGGTGAAACACTGGAATGCGTTACCTAAGGAGGTGGTGGAATCTCCTTCCTTAGAAGTTTTTAAGGTCAGGCTTGACAAAGCCCTGGCTCGGATGATTTGATTGGGGATAGGTCCTGATTTGAGCAGGGGGTTGGACTAGATGACCTCCTGAGGTCCCTTCCAACCCTGATATTCTATGATTCTATGATACTAGGTGAGTGGAGATCTAAAGGGACAACATCAAGAATTGGGGTGAATACATTGGTATGAACAGCCAGATTACAAGATTCACAAGCCCTCATGACTATCATCTTTGAAATGGGCTCTGACGAAAAGCTTCGTATGTGATCATTTTTACCCCCAAACTCCATGTGCTGGTTTACAGTGTGGGCATCCCGAGGCTGCTGTTTTGCTCACTGGACTGTGCTGACAGAAGTTTGTAGAAGGGAAACCAGCTGCTGTTTCACAGAGGTGGTTCTCCTCGGGCTGGCTTTCCCAGTAATGCAGGACGCTGGAGTCGTCAATATCGTGGGCCACCTGTCACCAGTAGGAAGCACCTAAAGCATCTTTGGCTAGTATTCCTTTCCACTCTCTGCTGCCTTGGATGTGAAATGGAAGGACTCTTCTTGGCAAGAGGCTGAGAAATTGCCACAGCTGCAGTGCTGGCCAACCTCATCAAGGCAACAAGAACAGGCAAAGCAATTTTGCATTGCTCCATTCATCCGTGATGCCAGGGATCATTTCCCTGACCTCTTCCCCAGCTTCCTTATTAATTCTGGGTAGCAGAATGCTGCTGGAAAACTGTCCTCTGTGGTCTGAAAGGAAGGAATTGGTCTCTTGGGACCTGTACTCTGAAATAGATGCAGCCCTCCGCAGCTGAGGTACTGATCTCCTTCCACAGTCAAAAGTGTGTCTTGTCTCAAGGCTACAGTACCTTTGATGTATGGCTGTTGTACTACAAACTTCAGTTGCAGAGAAGTTGCAGAGGATAGCAACAAAAATAATTTGAGATGTAGTAGGTCTGCAATTTTTTAAAAAAGACTAAAAACAATAAATAAGAATAGAATCTGCAAGTACTTCACTAAGGATAAAAGCTAAGAGTTACTGATCCTTAGGGTAACCATATTTCCCTATGCTGAATACGGGCCACCTGGTAAAATTACTCGTATTCAAGCGAGTTCAACGACAATCAATCAGAAATATGTAGTAAAAACATTCAAATTAACATCAAGTTGACTGTTAAAAAGAAATACTGTGTACTTGGAGTCTTTTTATTTACATTCTTATCTTTAAGGCTTCAGGGTTCACATGAGGAGAGGTGACACACACACACCTCTCACATGGGGTGGGGGTGTGTGTGACCGATCGACCCAACTTTCCCTGCCTTGTGCTCTCTGCCCTCCATACCTGGTTGGGCCCCGGGACAGACCTGCCTCTCCTGGTACCTGGCACCGCTGCTTCCTGAGGCAATGCGTAGGAGGCATGCAGGGTCACCGCCCCCCCAAAATAGATTTCTGCCAGGGTTCACACCAGTTTGTGACCAACAACAGCCGGGGATGGGAACTCCTTCCAGCCGCAGGGGAGGAGGGGGAAGGGAAGGGGTGACCTGGCCCGTGTCTTTGCAGTGGTCATCTCTCCACCTCCCCCCCTTCCCCTCCCCCCCCCCCACCCCCAGGCGGGAAACAGCTTGTTCCTTCCTGCCCACATAGTGTTCAAAGGCAGCTAACACCTGCAGGCTGCTACTGGCCATGGCCAGCTACCTCCTGTCCCGATTACAGTGCTGGTAGGAAGGGGTTAAGCCATAAGGATGCATTGTGCACCAGGGCCCAGGGAACCTGACTGCAGGAACTGCGGTGAACCTGGCCAGAGAGGAGGCTCAGCAGGGAAGGGTGCCTAAGGGACAGAGCAGCCCTGCACTCCCTGGGGGAGGATGCAGGGTGGGGGGATGGGGACAGGTGAAAAGGGTGCAAAGCCCCTGCCGGAGGGGGCTGCTGTGGAGCCTGCGGGGTCTGCGTAGGCAGCAGAGGTGACATGTAACCGGCCACTGCCTAGCGCCTGCTCGTACTCGCTGGCCGCTGCAGTTCGCAGCCAGTGCCAACGGAAACGGCCCTGCTGACCAAGAGCCAGCACGCAGCAGGGGCTGTGCTGATGGGCCAGCAGAGGGAATGGCTGGTCCCACGTGCTGCAGCTTTGCCCTGCCACCAGCCTTGCACACCCACCCCCATAATCGGGCCACTTGACCTCACCGCTAGCGAGTGGACAGCTGGTGAGTGGATATGCAGCCAGCAGCAGGACCCGCCAGTACTGCTGGGGTGGAAACAGAAAATACGGGACAATTTGCCCATTTTTAAGAAATAGTCAGGACAACTGCAGGAGGGCTTAATATGGAACTGTTCCTTTAAAAATGGGACATCTGGTCACCCTACTGATCCTCATGCTTCAAGGTGCAAGTGATCAACTGGAGTCAGGAAGAAATTTCCCCAGTGGTATATAGTATAGCATATTTGGGTACATTGTGGTGGCTTTACAGCCTCCTCTGATGCATCCATAATTAACCACTGTTGGAGATAGGATAGTGGACTATTGGAGCAGGTATCGGGGGTAGCCGTGTTAGTCTGTATCCACAAAAACAACCAGGAGTCCGGTGGCACCTTAAAGACTAACAGATTTATTTGGTCATAAGATTTATTTGGTCATAAACTTTTGTTTATGCATCTGAAGAAGTGGGTTTTTTACCCACAAAAGCTTATGACCAAATAAATCTGATAGTCTTTAAGGTGCCACCAGACTCCTTGTTGTTAGAGGAGGGACGCTCCTATATTACTGTGTCTGTTTTGATCACCTACCTGCTTCCCAGCCTTTATAAAAACCCATTTTTCAATAATTCACTGTTCTTAGGCTGTCATGGGCTGTCCAACAGCCAGAGGTCTACTTTGTAGGGTCACTGAGGGACACAGCCATAGCAAGTGGGGGCTTTTTGTTTGTGTGTGTGTGTGTGTGTGAGAAGGAGAGAGACTTTGGATCAGAGAGGGTTTTGGAAGTACTGTAGCTGTGTTGAGTTATCTGCTTTCTGTATCTTGTCGCTATATCACTAGCAAACAGCTAGTCTCCAGTCTTGCTCCCGCAGCCTCTAAACATGACAACCTCTCTCTCGGCTGTTCCCCTTGGAACTCCAGCTGTCCCAGGGCTGCTTTTAGAAATGAACGTGTGGCATCTGTTCTGACGGCTAGCGTGGTGCCTTCCCACTGAATTATTGCCTAATCCCAGGCAGTCTTTTTAGGATTGGGTGGAGAAGGGAAGGTTGTTAAGGATGGGCTGGAGAAAAGGAATCCCTGGTGATATGTACTTGTTTCCTAGGAGACAGGACAGAAGAGAAGTGATATTTTAGTGACTTTTATGGCAGCCTCCATCAGGCAATCCACGCACTTAAAAAAGAAGCCACTTCCTCTGGTTTCGTGGCGTGGTGTGGAGGATAATTGAGTGGAGGGACTAAGAGGAGAAGGGGTTTGTGAACTCGAGTAACCCCTCCCAGCGCTGTTGTCAGCCAGTGGTCTCCAAGCTGGGGTGGGGGGAAAGCTCTCATGCTGAGGAATTCACACCTGTCCGTTTTTGCACTTACTGATTTTGCTGTGTCTGACAGCTGTCACTTTCCAGCTCCTCTGGCTCCGCTGTGCATGTGCATATGTGTGCGCCTGGGAGGGAATGGCCAAGTGTTTCAGCAATGGGAAGTGTGAGGAAGATAGACGAGGTGTAAATTGCATGGTGGCTGCCTCAGCCAAGGTGAAAATGAAAAACTCTCCCGTCTTTTGTGCCAGGGATTCTCAGATTCCAGATTCAAAATGTTCTTCCTCTCTTCCCCTCGCTCACTACTCCAGAGGGCGTTTTGTGAGCTGATTTCCCCCCTGCCTCTCCTGCAGTCTGGACTGTTATTGATTCACGAGATGGTGCGCTCCTTTCATGCGCCCTAGCAGAACAACTGATTCTTTAATTTATATTTAAGTCCCTACTTACACAGAGGGGCAATGAAATGTGTCGTCCTCCTAGCGCAGAGACCCAGGCAGAGGTGTTTGGTCATGGGAGGTGTGTTAATTGCCAAGTGACGCACTTTGCTACCCTGGAGGGTTTTACCATCCTGCCTCGATTTTTAATTCTAGCCTTACCTGTATCTTCTAACCCGCATGGCATTTAATTACTTGATGCTGTTTATATTTTGTGCTTTGCCTGCTGACTGGCATCCAGGCGAAGGAGAAATAGGCTTATGGATTCTCTCGAGTGAAATAATATCATCGTACATTTATATAGCACCTTTCACCCCAAAGGATCTGCAAGCTTGTTACAAAGTATGGGAATATGGGAATTGCTTCACTGAAATGCGGCCATCTCTTAGGAGGAATGCAGCAGGTGTTTAACGGTGCACACCAACGCTACCCAATGAGGACAGTGCTTATGTGTTTACCTCTTAAGAACACAAATTGTTGTTTGAGCGAATCTTAGGTCTACAGTTTAGGAGCTTCCTTGGCAAGTGTGACTCTTGATGACAACAAATGGTTAGGGCTGCAGTTTTATGGTTTATCCAAAAGGCAGCACTTCCAGCACTCTCGGTGCTATGCTGCGGCCTTGGTTCAGTACTGATGCAGGGATGAGTGCTACTTCTTGGACCGCTGCTCCTGAACTACCTGAGATTCCTTGAAGGATTTGACCCCTGCTGACCCTGGTTGGCTGATGAGACCTGCTGAAATCCAAGGGGTGGCTTCTGGTTCCATGGCTGCTGGGTGATTGGGCGCCACGGATTGCGTGACAATCCTTGAATTGGCAGCGTCCTCAAATGGTGCGGCGCCCCTGTGCTCAGCCAACTCAGAAAATATCCAGAGCTGCCCCTTCCAAGACAGAACCTGTTTTATTACCACGAAGGGTACGTGTCCATCCTCTATTCACCAGCATCAGCCCATTCTCATAAGGCCAAGATGTTGCCCTGGCTCATTGTGTACTGAAGCCCAATTATCCATCCCTTCCGGCCACAAAGCACCACTCTCCCCTTTGCCCCTCACTATCAGGGGTGGGAACTGCCTCAGGGCTCTCTATCCCCCATTCCCACCATGCTGTGACCACAGACTTCTCCATTGCCTGTCTTTTTAATGACATGAAAATAATAGTGTGAATATTAACTCTTGTTCTATAGACCATTCTCCTTTAACTCAACAAAGCCCATAAAAATAACCAATAATAGTAAACAAGGCTTATGGATTATTCTCTCTCTCTCTCTCATATACACACACACACAAACTGCTACACACACAGCGAGTTACAGCAACTCTGCAGAGGTGTAGTCGAGCCAGACCACCACGTCGGTACTCAGCGAATCAGCTCCAATCCATCACTCAATAATATATTTGTACCCTGACGGCAGGCAGGCAGCAGTGATGCTGCATCTGGACCAGAGCGTTAGACATCCTTAACTCACAGATAAAACACCTCCTAAGCTAAACAAAACCTCATTACAATTAATTGGGCCAGCGTAACGGCATTGTGCTTAGCAATTTAAACTACAAAAGATTCCAGTTCTTTTTCTAGGCTTGGCCTTACTCTGCCAGGGATTGGAATCATAGAATATCAGCGTTGGAAGGGACCTCAGGAGGTCATCTAGTCCAATGCCCTGCTCAAAGCAGGACCAATCCCCAACTAAATCATCCCAGCCAGGGCTTTGTCAAGCCTGACCTTAAAAACTTCTAAGGAAGGAGATTCCATCACCTCCCTAGGTAACACATTCCCGTGTTTCACCACCCTCCTAGTGAAAAAGTTTTTCCTAATATCCAACCTAAACCTCCCCCACTGCAACTTGAGACCATTTCTCCTTGTTCTGTCATCTGCTACCACTGAGAACAGTCTAGATCCATCCTCTTTGGAATCCCCTTTCAGGTAGTTGAAAGCAGCTATCAAATCCCCCCTCATTCTTCTCTTCTGCAGACTAAACAATCCCAGTTCCCTCAGCCTCTCCTCATAAGTCATCTGTTCCAGTCCCCTAATCATTTTTGTTGCCCTCCGCTGGACTCTTTCCAAATTGTCCACATCCTTCTTGTAGTGTGGGGCCCAAAACTGGACACAGTACTTCAGATGAGGCCTCACCAATGTTGAGTAGAGGGGAATGATCACATCCCTCGATCTGCTGGCAATGCCCCTACTTATACATCCCAAAATACCATTGGCCTTCTTGGAAACAAGGGCACACTGTTGACTCGTATCCAGCTTCTCATCCACTGTAACCCCTAGGTCCTTTTCCGCAGAACTGCTGCCGAGCCATTCGGTCCCTAGTCTATAGCGGTGCATGGGATTCTTCTGTCCTCTTCCTTGTTGAACCTCATCAGATTTCTTTTGGCCCAAACCTCTAATTTGTCTAGGTCCCTCTGTATCCTATCCCTACCCTCCAGCGTATCTACCTCTCCTCCCAGTTTAGTGTTATCTGAAAACTTGCTGAGGGTGCAATCCACACCATACCCCAGATCATTTATGAAGATATTGAACAAGACCAACCCTTGGGGCACTCTGCTTTATACCGGCTCCCAACTAGACATGGAGCCATTGATCACTACCCGTTGAGCCCGACAATCTAGCCAACTTTCTGTCCACCTTATAGTCATTCATCCAGCCCATATTTCTTTAACTTGCTGGCAAGAATACGGTGGGAGACTGTGTCAAAAGCTTTGCTAAAGTCAAGGAATAACATATCCACTGCTTTCCCCTCATCCACAGAGTCAGTTATCTCGTCATAGAAGACAATTAGGTTACTCAGGCATGACTTGCCCTTGGTGAATCCATGCTGACTGTTCCTGATCACTTTCCTTTCCTCTAAGTGCTTCAGAATTGATTCCTTGAGGACCTGCTCCATAATTTTTCCAGGGACTGAGGTGAGGCTGACTGGCCTGTAGTTCCCCAGATCCTCCTCTTTCCCTTTTTTAAAGATGGGCACTACATTAGCCTTTTTCCAGTCATCCAGGACTTCCCCTGATCGCCATTAGTTTTCAAAGATAATGGCCAATGGCTCTGCAATCACATCCGCCAACTCCTTTAGCACCATTAGATGCAGCGCATCCAGCCCCATGGACTTGTGCTCATCCAGCTTTTCTAAATAGTCCTGAACCACTTCTTTCTCCACAGAGGGCTGGTCACCTTCTCCCCATACTGTGCTGCCCAGTGCAGCAGTCTGGGAGCTGACCTTGTTCGTGACGACAGAGGCAAAAAAAGCATTGATGCGTGCAGTGTACCTGCCTGGGATCCAAGGGACTAGTCAACAGAAAGGAAGGAGGACCCTCAGGATTATTATTCATTATTTGCATCACCGAAGCGTTTAGGAGCCCTAGTCATGGACAGGACCCCATTGCACTAGGTGCTGTACAAAATGATGCCACTCCTTTTAACAAGAGGAGCCAAACTTTCAGCTCCCTTGATTACATGGGGATGTGGAGGAAACAGGAGGGAAGGATGGAGGCCCACAGTCCCCACCAACGGCAGGGGTTGAGCGTGTTGAGTATGTCTACCTTATTGAGTGGAGGAATGCAGAGAAGTGGGAGGCAAGTGGGCAGGCCAGTGCAGGCCAGCCCCTATTCTCTAAAGAGGAGCATGCTGTGGAGACGAGGCAGGGAAGGGGAAATAAAGGTACTGCGAGGGCAGCTGAGTAGCCAGTCCTGGCTGCGGTCTGATGTTAGAATAGCATTTGTGTCTGTGCGTCTGTCTGTCTCCTTCTGTAGGTGCATCATCCATTCAACTGCGTGTGTATTGGCATGTCCTTCCGGCCCTATCCATCCACGTGTCTATCTGCATGTCCTTTAGTCTGTGTCCAGGCATTTGTCCATTCATTCTGTATCCTCCTGTCACTGTGTCCTCAGAGTGAATCTAGTTTAAGTGCCATATCTCTTTGTTTAAAGGTTAAATAATAAAATGAAATCTCGCCGCATGCTACCTCTCCTCCCCTCCCCGCTGTCAACTCCCCCACCCTTGCTCGCTCCCTTTAACTCCTTTTTATTACTTCCATTTTGAGAGCTGTCAGTCAGGCGCAAGGCACTTGACTGCAGGGCGGGGGTGCTGTGATCTCTCCCTGGTGTGTTTATTTCCAGATCAAAAAATCAGATGGATGAAGGCAAAGTGGTTAGTCAGAGAGTGGGGTGTGTGGGGAAGTCGTGGAGCCTTCTGGGGGCTGGTTTGTAATGAGATGGGAGACTAAATGGGAGAGGAGTGTGCCGGCTTTCTAAACAGCAACCCAAGCATTGTACAAATGCATTGCCCAGTAGTGGGCTCCAACTACTTCCTGCAGGCTGTCAGGCCCGTCGGAGCAAGCCCAATGTGAGTTTAAAAGCATAACAAATGCAAAGAGCGAGGAACATGTGGCCTGGTATATAACAGGCAGGGACTTGGGGTGTGCTGAAAGTAGAACTGCCCTGTCGTTTAGCTTCGCTGCTGAAAAACCAGGTGCCTCGTGCAGTGCTCAGTTACAGGTTTGGAGGGTTTGCAAATAACCTCACAAATATCCATCCCCCCCACCTGGGTGATCCCTGGCCAATGAGCCCTGTGGAAAATGGGGAGAAAGCTGATGTTTGCAGAGCGAGGTAATCTTGCTAGAAGTCTAAATAATAAGATGGGTGAACTAGAGTGCCTTGTGTTAAATGAGGATATTGATATAATAGGCATCACAGAAACTTGGTGGAATGAGGATAATCAATAGGACATAGTAATAGCAAGGTACAAAATATATCGGATGGACAGAACGGGTCATGCTGGTGGAGGAGTGGTACTATATGTGAAAGAAAGCGTAGAATCAAGTGAAGTCAAAATCTTAAATGAACCAAACTGTATCATAGAATCTCTATGGATAGCAATTCCATGCTCGAATAATAAGAATATAGCTGTGATGGTTTCGATCACAGAGACCGCCGTTGGGACTGTCACCTGATGTGCTGAAATTACCTCTGAGCACGTTTTCCCTGCCAGCTTGGGACTCCAGAACACTGCCTTGTTGAGCCAGACATGACAGCCTGCTGCAACACAGACTCAGGGTCTGGGCCACGCCCCCAAAGCTGCAGACTTTAACCAAAAACAGCTGAGCAGATTACCTCTCCAGCACCCAGACACCAAGTTCCCAATGGGATCCAAACCCCAAATAAATCCGTTTTACTCTGTATAAAGCTTATACAGGGTAAACTCATAAATTGTCCACCCTCTATAACACTGATAGAGAGAGATGCACAGCTGTTTGCTCCCCCAGGTATTAATCACTTACTCTGGGTCTATTAATAAACAAAAGTGATTTTATTAAGTATAAAAAGTAGGATTTAAGTGGTTTTAAGTAGTAACAGACAGAACAAAGTAAGTCACTAAGCAAAATAAAGCAAAAACACGCAAGTCTAAGTCTAATATATTACAAAACTGTTTACAGATAATATCTCATCCTCAGAGATGTTCTGTAGCAGGGTGCTGGTGCAAAAGTAATTAATTAGCCCCTGTCCAGTCAGCTCCAGTCAGGGGAAACAGATTAGGGCTGATGGAAAAGGCCTGATGCTGGCCTGAGGATTGGCAACACCTGCTGGCCTGACAAGCCAAGGGCTATAAAGGCTGGGAGGGAGCCAGAAGGCTAGAGGGGCAGCCAGGGAGAAGTAAGTCAGTCAGTCAGTCAGGGAGGGAACTGGAGGTCTCCTAGCTGAAGGCTGGCTCTGCCTGGAAAGGAGGAGAGTAATCCTGTAAAACTTGTACATAGATGGACAGTGATGGTGGGACGAAGTTAAGTTAATAAAGACACGGGTGTTGCACCACCCTGAAGCCTCTCTAAGCCTTACTGGGGAGGACAAGTGGGCCCCAGGAAGATGGGTGGGTTGTGGACCCAGTTACATGTTCCAATAAGCTTCTTTCACAGACTAGCCTCCTTCCTAGTCTGGGCCCAATCTTTTCCCCTGGTACAGTCCTTGTGAGTTCCAGCAGACATCTCAGGTGGTAAGCAGGGGATTTCTCATGACTGGCACCTTTGTCCTGCTCCACCTCCTGTTATAGCTTTGGTCACTTGTCCTGTGAGACCCCAGCCTCCGTTCTTCCTGGGCTGGCCCACACATACACAGGAAGGTTTGCAAATAAACAGACCCGTGTACAGTTCATTGATTCTGCAGCACCCTTAATGGCTTCCACTTAATATATTTACATTAGTAATACAAGTTTATATCTTATTCTCATGATCCAGACATAGAAATAATACATGCAAACAAATAGGATGAACACACTAAGTGAATTATAAGCTTTGTAATGATACCTTACAAGAGACCTTTTGCATAAAGCATGTTCCAGTTACATCATATTCACATTTATAAGCATATTTTCCCAGAGCATATGGAGTGCAACGTCACAATAGCAGTAGGGATATACTACTGACCACCTGACCAGGATGGTGATAGTGACTGTGAAATGCTCAGGGAGATTAGAGAGGCTATAAACATAAAAAATTCAATAATAATGGGGGATTTCAAATATCCCCATATTGACTGGGTACATGCAGTCTCAGAATGGGATGCAGAGATAAAGTTTCTTGACACCTTAAATGACTGCTTCTTGGAGCAGCTAGTCCTGGAACCCACAACAGGAGAGGCAAATCTTGATTTAGTCCTAAGTGGAGCAAAGGATCTGGTCCAAGAGGTAAATATAGCTGTACCTCTTGGTAATAGTGACCATAATATAATTATATTTAACATCCCTGTGGCAGGGAAAACCCCTCAAACCAGCCCAAGACAGTAGCATTTAATTTCAGAAAAGGGGACTGCACAAAAATGAGAAAAGTAGATAAACAGAAATTAAAAGGTACAGTGCCACAAATGAAATCCCTGCGAGCTGCATGGAAATTTTTTAAAGACACCATAATAGAGGCTCAACTTAAATGTATAGCCCAAATTAAAAACATAGTAAGAGAATAAGTGCTACTGTGGCTAAACAACAGAGTAAAAGAAGCAGTGAGAGGCAAAAAGGCATCCTTTAAAAAGTGGAAGTTAAATCCTAGTGAGGAAAATAGAAAGGAGCATAAACTCTAACAAGTGAAGTGTAAAAATATAATTAGGAAGGCTAAATAAGAATTTGAAGAACAGCTAGCCAAAGACTCAAAAAGTAATAGCAAAAAATTCTTTAAGTACATCAGAAGCAGGAAGCCCTAAACCACCAGTGGGGCCACTGGACAATCGAGATGCTAAAGGATGATAAGGCCATTGCGGAGAAACTAAATGAATTCTTTGCATCGGTCTTCATGACTGAGGATGTGAGGAAGATTCCTAACCCTGAGCCATTGTTTTTAGGTGACAAATCTGAGGAGCTGTCCCAGTTTGAGGTGTCATTGTTGGAGGTTTTGGAACAAATTGATAAATTAAACAGTAATAAACCACCAGGACCAGATGGCATTCACCCAACAGTTCTGAAGGAACTCAAATGTGAAATTGCAGAACTACTAACTGTGGTTTGTAACCTATCATTTAAATCAGCTTCTTTACCAAATGACTGGAGGATAGCTAATGTGACACCAATTTTTAAAAAGGCATCTAGAGGTGGTTGAAACTATAGTAAAGAACAAAATTGTCTGACACATAGATGACCACGACTTGTTGGGGAAGAGCCAACATGTTTTTTTCTACAGGGAAATCATGCCTTACCCATCTATTACAATTCTTTGAGGGGGTCAACAAAGGGGATCTAGTGGATATAGTGTACTTGGATTTTCAGAAAGCCTTTGACAAGGTCTCTCACCAAAGGCTCTTAAGCAAAGTAAGCTGTCATAGGATAAGAGGGAAGATCCTCTCATGGATCAGTAACTGGTTAAAAGATAGGAAACAAAGGGTAGGAATAAATGGTCAGTTTTCAGAATGGAGAAAGGTAAATAGTGGTATCCCCCAGGGGTTTGTACTGGGCCCAGTCCTCTGCAAGATATTCATAAATGATCCGGAAAAAGGGGTAAACAGTGAGATGGCAAAATTTGCAATGGTACAAAACTACTTAAGATAGTGAAGTCCAAAGCAGACTGCAAAGAGCTACAAAGGGATCTCACAAAACTGGGTGACTGGGCAACAAAATGGCAGATGAAATTCAGTGTTGATAAATGTGAAGTAATGCAGACTGGAAAACATAATCCCCAACTATACATATAAAATGATGGGGTCTAAATTAGTTGTTACCACTCAAAGGAGATCTTAGAGTCATTGTGGATAGTTCTCTTAAAACATCCACTCGATGTGCTCCAGCAGTCAAAAAAGCTAACAGACGGTTGGGAATCATTAAGAAAGGGATAGATAATAAGACAGAATATATCATATTGCCTCTATATAAATCCCTGTTATGCCCACATCTTGAATACTGCTTGCAGATGTAGTCACCCCGGCTCAAAAAAGATATATTGGACTCGGAAAAGGTTCAGAAAAGGGCAACAAAAATGATTAGGGGTTTGGGACAGCTGCCATATGAGAAGAGATTAATAAGACTGGGAATTTTCAGCTTGGAAAAGAGATGACTAAGGGGGGGATACAATAGAAGTCTCTAAAGTCATGACTGGTGTGGTGAAAGTAAATAAGGAAGTGTTATTCACTCCGTCTCATAACACATGGACTAGGGGTCACCAAATGAAATTAATAGGCAGCAGGTTTAAAACAAACAAAAGGAAGTATTTCTTCATACAATGCACAGTCAACTTGTGAAACTCTTTGTCAGAGGATGTTGTGAAGACCAAGACTGTAACAGAGTTCAAAAAAGAACTAGATAAATTCATGGAGGATAGGTCCATCATTCGCTATTAGCCAGGATGGGCAGAGATGGTGTCCCTTGCTTCTGTTTGCCAGGGCCTGGGAGTGGGCGATGGAATGGATCGCTTGATGATTGCCTGTTCTGTTCATTCCCTCTGGGGCACCTGGCATTGGCCACTGTTGGAAGACCAGATATTGGGCTAGATGGACCATTGGTCTGACCTAGTATGGCCATTCTTATGTTGTGTTCAATCAATAATTTGAATGGTTACATTAGACTAAATTAGACAGGCATGCTGCACTGAAGTCAGCAATGCCTTCCAAGGCTGCTTTATCTAGCCTGGGTTAAGGGAGAGAGCATGTGGTGACACTAGTCAATCTGGCAGCTAGACAGTCATGTTCCACCCTAGAAGCAGCTGCATCTTGTTGGCAGATGAGGTGCTTCCTGGAGATAATTTGTCCAGTCCTTTGGGATCTCTATGGATGGAATGGGCTGTCTGAATTTATGCCTTCCACAAGGTGATGCCATTAAATGTTCTATTCCCCAGTCATAACTTTGTGTGAGAAGTAGTTGATTTCCAAATGATGATAACTGGGCAAGAACTGTGTTTATTTTAATTAATAAAATAACTGTGTTTGACTTTTCCAATCAAGCTGTGTATTTAAAAAGAAGAGAGAAAATCTGTGGCATTTTCTGCTCTTGGTTACAGCTTTGCAGAGCCATTCAAGTCAGTGGCATTACTCCAGATTTACACTGTGGAAACTGTGAGAAACGGGTTTGATCCCTAGAGTTTCCATTTATAGTCAGTGCTTTTTCTCCTCTGCGGCACATGCAGTGTCGTCAGATCCTCTATCTGGGAGAAAGGGAAGGCAGATCGCACCAGCCCCTGGCAGTGACAAGATAACATGCAAACAGCACACTTCAAACCAAACAACAGCTTCTCTGTGACTCTGGGGACCAGCCTTTCTCCAGTAAGTGTCGTGCTTTATTGGGGGAAAAGCTGCAAACACACAAATTATAGGCCCGATTCTTGGTTCTGCTGCGGCCCTTTGTGCTGCTCGGCCAGCATATAGTGGCCGTAAACTGAGTGGACCGGGTCTCCTGGAAATTCCCTCTGGGCAAGGTCCCTGGCTAGCGTAGAACTGGTATAAAGGAGCCATGCCATACCCTCTCATCTTTCCTCACCCTATCCTGGTAAAGGCTGTGGAAAAGGGGTGTGGCTGGAGTGCCTCTGCATTCTAGCTCTTCCTGGCTACTTGAATGTACTCTTGGGGCTGTGGGCGGATGGGTGTAAATTAGAGTGCCCTGAGGCTGCTCTAGTGCCGGGGCTGACCCAGACTCAGATTTGGGGAACTGCAAAAGTGGCAGCTCTGCCAAGCTGGGTTCCACCTGGAGGTCTCTCTGGGCATTCACTGGGACCCTGGTGTCATTTTCTACTCTGTAAGGGCCAAGCCCTCTTCTCCAGTGCATGGTATGTGTCATCAGGCTGTGAGCAGGGGAGCTGCAAGGAATCTCCTTACCCACTCTGCAGTATACCACAAGTTGCAGGAGCCCTGTTGCACTCTCTCCGTTAACCAGGGGCGCTCTGACTCCTGGAACCCAGGGAGAGTACCAAGGGGGCAGCGAAGGAATGTGAGTGATGAAAAGGCCCTATGAGGTACTGGAATTTTTGTTTACCTACGGCCCCCATCTGGTCTCCAGCACTGGAACATCTGAGCACCGCCCAACTTGGATGTATTTACCCTCAGACCACTCCTGTGCTATGATCCCCATTGTACAGATGGGCAGCTGAGGCACAGAGAGGCTGAGTGACATGCCCAGGGTCACCCGAGAAGTCTGTGGTAGAGGAGAGAATTTAACCTGGGTCTCCCCAGTCCTGGGCTAGCACCCAGACCACTGGACCATTTGTCTTCATGGATGTAATGAAGCAGCCTTTGGCGGGACACTTCTGAGAGTATTAATTCAGGACAAATTGCTTAGAGCAGGGCAGTTACAGCCCAAGCTAAGTCTTCTTTAGTAGGAGAATCTCATGTGCTTGGTGTATCCCAGTTTTTTCAGGTTGGGTATGCAAGCATAGTGGGTCATTAGAGGAGGGCCATACTACTAAGGGGTTCCTTCACTACTAAGGCACACCAAACCAGCCAACAGAGAGGACTTTGGTTTCACCCCACTGGCTAACCAGAAGTCATACAAGCAATTCCCTCAGACACTTCAGTTTCCCAGTACCACCACCAGCGCCACTCCTTATGGGGATGAATGGTTATGAAAACCAATACCCCAGTAAAAGAAAAAAAATTCTCCTGATCCCAAAGGACAGAGCCCCAGACCCAGGTATATATACCAGTTAGATCTTACCCACAAATCACGCTGTTGCCAATCCTTTAGAATCTAAAATCTAAAGGTGTATCCATAAAAAGAAAGAAATATTGATGAGAGTTAAAATTGGTTAAATGGAATTAATTACATACAATAATGGCAAAGTTCTTGGTTCAGGCTTGTAGCAGGGATGGAATAAACTGCTGGCTTAAGTTAAGTCTCTGTAGTACATCCACAGCTTGGATGGGTCATTCAGTCCATTGTTCAGAGCTTCAGTTTGTAGCAGATTTCCTCCAGAGGTAAGAAGTGGGATTAAAGACAAAATAGAGTGGTTTCTGCAGTCTTTTATATCCTCTGCCATGTAGAAGGACACCCCTTTGTTCTTACTGTGGAAAATCACAGCAGTAAGATGGAGTTTGGAGTCACATGGGCAAGCCATATGTCCCTGCATGACTCAGTTCTTTACAGGTAGAGCAGCCATTGCTCACATGCTACCTTGAACGTTCCTGAAAAGGCTCCTCCTATGTGGATTGGAGTCTCCCAAGGTCCATTGTCAGTTAAGTGTTTCTTGATTGGGCACTTAATCCGAAGAATTCTTTCTAAAGAAGCTGACCAAATGCTTCACTAGTGCTACTTAGAATCAAACACATTGAGTTACAAGTACATAGCCAATATTCATAACTTCAAATACAAAAATGATACACACATACAGACAGCATAATCATAACTACCAAATTACAACCTTTTCATAGACACCTTACTTGACCTCCTTTGTACAAGATTTGGTGCAACTATAGGACCTTGGTTGCAACAGTGAGCTAAACGGTCACAGTTCATGTCAATAACATCACAATGGGTGGTTTGCTGTAACATATTCTGTGGGGGACGGGGCTCTCTGGCTAATTAGGAGTGATGGGAGAGGTGAAGGAGGGGGTTAAGATTCTAGCCAGTAGGATTATGTGGTGTTTCTTGGTTCTGACTGGCTATGTGATGTGTACTGTGAGGATTCTGTTGAGGGCTACTCAGTGTGGTGCAGGCTGGGAGGGGTACCTAGTTTTCTGCCATGCATCTCTCTCCATTCCCACTAATATGAAAGGAGTCTGGTGCATGGCTTCAGCGGATGGGTTGCATTGGGAAGCCATCTCTCACAATTCTGGCATGTGGTTTACCGTCCATATATGTTCTGGAAGGTAAATGTCTCAGGTTTGCTTTGAAAGTTGTATTAAACGCTGGGGAAAGAGCCAGATGAGCAATGCTGGAGGCTGAAGTCCTCTATTTGAGCAACAGGTGCATCATGGGCCGCTGCGTGCAAACCTCCCCTGTGCTGCCCATTGCCAGCGTGCCACAAGGGAATTCAGTCCCAGGCTTCTCTCCTGAGCCTGCTAGCAAAGGTTGGCAGTATCTGCACTGCTGGTAAGGGTTCTTGTGATGAGGGAAACGGGTGGCTTGTGAGGGGTTCAGGCCAGTGGACAGAACAGCCATCTGATGGTAACACATTTCAGCTCCTACTGACATTAGCTGGATTTGAACTGAAGACCTGGCACTGAAAGGCTCCTCGTGTTACTAGCAGTGGCCTGAGGCCATCAGTCCAAAGGGAAGCATTAGGGGTCTGTGGCACATTAATGTTTCAAACCTAGGCTTGTGCTGTTCGTGCTGCTACTGTGGAAAAGCAGATACACCGTGTGCGTGCCCTTGTCCGGAAGCAGAGATGTTTGCCGTGTATCTGAGGGCCAGGTTGTAGAGGGAGCATCTGCCAGGATGATTGGTCTCACTCCCCTGCTGGTTTTCCAGTAATGTTTCAGCTTTATAGACAAGCACGCGTGTGGCCAGAAGGCACCAGAACCATCAGCTCGAGGAAAGTGACAAGCGTCCCATTGAATCTGAATCTGTAACTTTCCCCTCACTCACGTTCTGTCATCTCTGCCCCTCCTCTTAGCTCATCTTTTCCCCTTTTTGTATTTCCCTCCTTCCCCTTCATTTTTTATGGTTTGAATCTGGCTGCTCCTCTTGTGGCCAACATCCCATTGAAGCCAGTGGAGTTTCCCTCAAAGTAAGGACTGCAGAGTTTAGTCCCAGATGTGTATACATCTGAAGCTTAATGAAAGATAAGAGACGAGAGAAGCTCAGCTACTGTGGTGATGGGTTGGGATAAGAACCTGTCTTGAATGGAGAATAAATCTGCAAGTGCTTAAACCCTGCCACATTGGGATCCTGGTTCTGGTTCAGTGGGAGGTCGAACAGGTCTTGCACATGTACAATCCTGCATCATCAACCAAACGTTCTTCCAAGGAACAGATGCCTAGAAATGGCTGGATCTGGAAAGCTAAATTCCCCTCTCAGCCCAGAAGTGATGTCTCTTGGCTGGGTCCATTTGTGGAGCTGTTTGGGGGAATCTAAGCTTGAGTAAGTATAAAGCCTGAATCCTCTTTCTTCTGGGCATAGGATGGGGTCAGAGTGACAGACCATTTGAGCACGTGGGGAACGCAGGCCTGCCTGTCGTTGAAGGTTGGTGCGGCAAACCAAGCCATGAGGTTTTCCCTTGCTGGTCTTCTGACAAACGCCGGGTTCTTGCAGTGCTGGGAGATAAAGCAAATGCATTTGGTGGCATTTGAATTTCCAAGCAGACAAGCGTGGCTAAGCCCGTCCCCGCATGCCCTGGCTCTCTTTCTGTTTCCCGACAAACTCCAAGGGGCAGCATGCGGCATTAACAAGTCATTTCCTTCTTTTTTAATTTTGACAGGATTCAACTTGTATTTTAATGACTTCAGGTTGCACTGTAAATTAAATTTTAATTAGATCAGTCCCTTGTATGAGCAATTAAGAAGGCCTCTGAAGTGAAGACAGACCAGGTGCTGAGCTGGGGAAACCTGGGGTGATATGGAGTTGGATTGAAGAGACGAAAGGTTTCCCTCCCTGGTCCCCAAGGGGCAGAGTTTGGCAGCTGAGGCATTTTGCGCTCCAGGGTGAAGTTTTGGGTTTGGGGAATACGCCCTTCCGTGGCTCTTACAGCCAGTGTTTGAATGGCTGAACGTAATGTCCCTCTGCCTACCTGTCTCCATCTGTCCATTTGGCTCTGGACTATTCCCTTTGGGGAGGAAGAGGTTCTGATGACTGTGGGCCTGATTCTCCTTTGCCTCTTTGCACTGAAGTGGCATTTCCAGCCACTTAGGGCCCTTTTGCATGTCCGGAGCAGTGTATGTGACAGTCAGGCTTGGAAGGATCAGTTTCGGTTACTGCCTTTCTCTGGGGTGGCTAGGACACAAGCACAAAGTGCTAGTGGCAATGGAGGTACCTATGAGCTGTCTCAGTTCTGCCCTCTGAGGGCTCCGTGCGTATTATGCCATCCTTTCAGTGTTTGTGCTCCCGGCAGGTTCTTTGGTTAGTGGGCTAGGTGCTCATTCTTGCTGTATGGAGCTTCGTGGCATCTGTGGGTGCTGGCGTGGGGTCTACTTCCTGGTTTTGCTCTGACTCGCCACCCTTTGGACTGAAGGGAGGCCTGTTAGCGTTGGGCAAGTGTTGGATAAGAGCCGTGCTTGCATGGGGTTTGATTTGTCAGAGGCGCTTTGTGTCTTCAAAAAAATAGCTCTTGCTGCCAAGAATGAAGATGGGAAATTGTCAGTCTCTGCCTCTCCCTCCTTTGAGTCTGCAGCGTCCATTTATTCATCTATCAGCTGTCCCTGTCAATCTATCTGCCGTGGTGTATCTGTTATCTGTCTGCCCATCTATCCATCATTTATGCCTCTTGCTGTTCAGACCAAACCTGATTTGCTTTCGCTCGGTGCATTGGTCCTTTTGCAGACCCAGAGAGCTGCTATTAACCCACTCAGTGGCGTGCTCTAGGAAGGCTCTTCCCTGACATGGGTACATTCCTGGTGGTACCTTCACTTACGTTGTATCAGCCTCCCCGTTCCCTGCAGCATGGCACTGTGATCATGACATTATCGGCTGGTGCTAGAGCTCATAACTGCACCCTCTCAGACTTCACTATTATAGTGATGGTTTTAAATTATGAGCTCTTTCTACGAGGCCAGGGGCACTCCTCCCTTTTCTGCTCCATTCCTACTAAGACCTGGAATGACTCTCCCACAACCAGGGACCTGTGTTCAGTTACTAGAAGAAGACGGCCCTGCCCCGAAGTGGCTACAGTCTGAGGAGTAGAACACAGCTGCAGTCTTGACTGGGAGCAAGCGGGTGGCACAAACAGGCAGATGATGTGGGCTGGCCGGTGGGACTCACTTGGCCTTTAAGAGGGAAAATGCCATTGTGCCAACCCATGGGCACCAGCTGTGGGGCAGCTAGCCAGTTTGCTTGCTTGTGTTCCTTGTTAGCTGCCCTTTAAACCAGCTGGAAGAACAGAGCTGGGCAGCAGCCACAGAACCACAAAGCTTACTCATTAACTGGGAGTGGGGGATAGGAGAGCATGGAAGTCCGCTCCTCACCAGCACAGGGCCCTCTGAGGAGAATCTACTTACCTCCTAAGTGGGGATGCCTGACTGATCCTGGAGATCTGAGTTATCTATAGGCTCTGTCTTTTCCTTTTGCAAATCATCCACTCTCCTCCAAAGCTGACATCTAAGTCTGTTCTCATCAGCCAGCCTGCAAGCAGATGTGAGCTACAACTTCTCTTCATCCCATCCGGCTCGTAAGCAGGACTGTCAACCTTGCTTAGCAAGGATGGTCTTGTGGCTGAAACACAGGGCAGGGAGTCGGCTGCTATAGGATCTCTGTCTGGCTTTGCCATGGACACGCTGTGTGACCTTGGGCTCCACTTCTCTGTGCCTCTGTTCCTCCTCCTGCCCCTTCACAGCCTGAAGCCTGCCCCCTGCTGACATCACCGCACTTCCATCCTGCTAAGCTCTTTTCTGTGTGTTGCTCGAGTTCACACCAGAATGAGTCATTGACCCAAGTGCCTTGCTTAGCAGACTCTTCCCCTACCTTGTCACTCCATTCATTGATTAGCTGCACAATTAGCTGATGGCCTCACTAATCTGTTGCTAAATCTGTGGCTTGCTTAACTTCCCCATTGATTTACTGTGTTATTGAGCCATTGCTAATTCATTGTGCATTTACTTTTTTGCCTTCAAGCCTGCTCTACAGTTTGATCTGATTAACTGCATCCCTTTCTCCTAACTGTTTCTCTCCCTAATCAACTCATGGTGTCCTTTGCCACTGATTTACTTCTCAACCAGCTCTACCACTCAGTTGCTTACTGTTCACTTATCATGATTGGCCACTGCTTCCAAATGTGCTCACTAGGCTCCTTTTTTCTGCCTGGTTGTCTCCTTCTCTCCCACATCTTCTATCACCTTCATCTCCTTGAACACCCCATCAGTTCTATCTCCTCTACTCTTGTTTCCTCCTTCCCTGACACCAACTCCACAACGTGCCCCCATCCTGTTCCTTGATAACTGCACTCCCATTCCCATAATTCCCTTTACCTCCTCCCCTCCTTCTTCTCCATCTGGAATGCTCATTCCATCTAGTCCATCCATGACTGCTTCATGTCTCACTCCTATCTAGCTCTTCTCGCACGGAAACCTGGATCCCCCCATTGGGCACTGCCTCACAGCTGCTGTGTCTTGCATTGACCTCTCGTTCTCTCACACTTCTTGCCCTGAATCATCCCCAAAGAGCATTAGTGAGAGTGTTGGGTTTCTCCTGTCATTTCCAATCCCTTCTACCATCACTTTCCCACTCATTCTTCTCCCCGAGCCACACTCACACTGTGTTCTCCTCTGCCCCTCCATAGAGCAGTCATCCACTGTCCCTCTGACTCTTTCCTATCTACCTTGCTCTCTGACATTAGTATCTGGCTCTCCTCCCCCACCTCGTCTCCTTGAAATTTCTGTGGCAGGGTTGCATAGATCCTAAGGCCAGAAGGGAGCACTGTGATCATCTAGTCTAACCTCCTGTATAGCACAGGCCAGAGACCTTCCGCACAATAATTCCTAGAGCAGAGCTTTCAGAAACACATCCAGTCTTGATTTAAACACAGGTAGTGATGGAGAATCCACCATGGCCCTTGGTAAATTGTTCCAATGGTTAATTACTCTCTCCATTAAAAAGGAATGTACTGCTTCTTTGAGGGACAGTCTGGGCACAATCAAGGAGCACCGTGTGCTGTCTTGGGGCTGGGCGTCTCTATATAAACAGGAAAAGGAAGCTGAGCAAGAGAGAAGGCACTAGAAGCCAAGCTGGCTGCTACAGGTTGTGGGCCACCTCAGCTCCAGGATACTAGCCTGACTTTGATTTCTGACTGTAAGTTTGGTTGCTCTGACTCAAAACTGAGGTCTGGGCCTTATGAACTGGGTTAAGCTGCTCTTTCCCCGACCTGGTGGCCAAGGGAAAGGGAAAAAGCCAGGTTGTCTCCTAGAACAGTAAGAGAACTAGGAATTCTGCTGGCTGGGTTTGGTTTGGGGACCTTAAAGGGGACAGGTTTTTTGTTAGCTTTTTGGCCTCCCCACTCTCAGATACTGTACAGTCCCCAACTCTGATCCTTGGTGATGTCTTACCTGTCTCTGCCTTCTCACCCTCACCTCTTAATTTGCCTTCAGAGCTGGGTCAAATCTCCCATTCACCAAAACAGCCTCTCAGGCAGCCTTGTCTTCACCATACACTAGTCCTTCTTCAGGCTCTCCATGCCTTAGTTCCATCTCCTCTCCTCTAACATTTCCCACCTGCCCCCTTCTTCCCATCTCTGCACCTCCAATCCAACAGTAGCCATAATTTCTCTACTACTCACTTCCCTACTCCGCTCTCTTTTCTAAGCTGATGAATCAGTGATGGGGTGCAAGAGGGTGCTCTGAGTTGGGACCGAGGGGTTTGGAGGGTAGGAGGGGGATCAGGGCTGGGGCAGGGGGTTGGGGCACAGGAGGGGGTCAAGGGTGCAGGCTCTGGGCAGCACTTACCTCAAGCAGCTCCCAGAAGCAGCGGTATGTCCTCCCTCCAGCTCCTATGTGGAGGCGCAGCCAGGCAGCTCTGCGCACTGCCCTGTCCGCAAGTGCCGCCCCTGCAGCTCCCATTGGCTGCATTTACCGGCCAATGGGAGCTGCAGGGGCAGTGCTTGGGGCAGGGGCAGCATGCGGAGCCCCCTGGCTGCCGCTATGCATAGGAGCCAGAGGGGGGACATGCCACTGCTTCTGGGAGCCGCGCGGAGTGAGGCAAGCCCCTACCCCACTCCCCAGCTGGAGCACCAGAGTGGGGCAAGCTCCAGATCCCGCTCCTCAGCGGGAGCTCGAGGGCCGGATTAAAATATCTGGAGGGCCGGATGCGGCCCCCCCGGGCCATAGTTTTCCCAACCCTGTTTTACCCCCTTCTCTCCCATTTTAAAGTTGGTACCACTAACTGCCCACCCTCACTTTCTCCAACCCCTGATTGTTCTTCTCCTCTCCACTGAGCTTCTCCGGAGAAAGACACCACAAATGTATTCTCTCCTCTTTCGCTTCTGCTATGTTTCTTGACAAGCAATATTATTTCACCCTCAGTGGATTCCAAACCAACAATCCACATGGCTTATTTGCAGCTTTTGACTCCCTCCTGAAATCCTCTCCCTCTGCACAAGATCTCACCAGCTTCTTCGCAGAGAAGATTGGTGGGCTGGGCTCTTGATCTCTCTTTTTTTCCTTGTCCCCTCTGCACTGACACTGAAGTTGTCCCCCTGCTCCCTTCATCTGACCGCTCAACCTGGCCAAGTGATCCCCTCCCCTCCCACCTCCTGCTTCCCCTTACTCCCCACTCCTACACCTCCCTCATTCTCCTCCCTGCTCCATTGAAATTCCTCTCACCGTGATTTCCAGATGCCTCTTCCTAGCCAAATCACTGGGCCTCTACTCCACCCTCATCCTCTGCAACCTTGCTGCTTTTGACATCATTTATCACACTCTCCTGCTTGAAATCATGGCCTCCCTCAGCTTTGATACTGTCTTCTCCTGGTTCTTTTTCCATTGTGCTTTTCTGACATTCCTGCAGCATCTCTTGGTTTGTTCTCTTCCTCTCCTTTCCAGCTTTTTCTGGGGATCCAGCACAGGGCTCTGTCCTTGGCCCCTTCTCTTTTCTCTCTCTGTGTCATCTCTCTGAGTGATCTCACCCACCCGCACAACTTCAGCTACCTTCTCTTTGCTGAGGACTCCTGTGTCTACTGCTCCATTCTTGACCTGTTTACTGCCATCCAATCTCACCTCTCACCGCTATCTCTTGGACATTTCCTCCTGGGTTTCTCACCATCAGCTAAAACCTAATATGGCCAAATGTGAACTCCTGATCTTTCTTTCAAAACTCTTGCCACTCTTCCCTGTTGAACTTGCCACCGATCACTCAAGCCTGAAACACGATGGTCTTCCTCAACTCCTTCCACTCCTGTCATGTCCAGGTGATGTCTGCATCTTGCTGTTTCTTCCTTCCGAATATGCTGAAGATCTCACCTCTTCTCTCTTTCTGTGCAACTAACACTCTTACCCAGGTCCTCCTCATCTCTGTCTTCAGTACTGCAGCCTCCTCCCTATGGTTGCAGCTACATTGAGCTACACCAATTTACATAAGCTGAGCATTTGGCTCAGTATTTCCAAAAGTTCTTCTAGGTCTAGCAATCCTCTACTGACCCCCCATGCTGCTTGGGATGTCCTGCAGCAAGGTGTTGTTACGGCCCTCTGGATATATCCAATGGGCCAGATAATCCATAGTCAGCTTTTTAGTTTGTACCCATGTTTGTTTTGCACAGTCATTAATGAGCATTAATTAGGTAGTTGGGCATATAGTGAGCTGATTTTAAATACCTGTCTGTGTGGGTGTGCGCGCGCGCGCACAGTCTTTTATCTGCAAACGCTTGCATGTGAGCCTGTGCAGGGATAAATTGGAGATGGACATGAGGCTAGCTGACTAGTGGGTCTCTGGAGGGCTTTCCGTATGGTTTTGGCTCTGTAGCCAAGCCTTGGCTATCAAATGATGTATGCTGTATATCCTGCTATGGGGGCATTCCTAGGGCCTTCTGTTATGAGATCTGTAAATCCTAGGTGGGGGATATGTGTAGGGCTAAAGGGTGTTCATTGGTGTTGGTTTACCCAGTGCCTAGAGCAGCCCCTGCAGGGTCTGAGAAAGCAGCCTAGCAGGCCTAGCCCCCAAGCTCCTTGTTTTTCCTTTCTCCCCATTTGGGTTGTCAAAAAGCAGCTCTGCTTCCCTTTGAGCAAAGATCATAAGGAGGAACGGAGCTCCCTGGTGGGAAGGACTGAACAATGCGGCATATTGTTGTGACCCCATTTGGCCTAATCTTCCGAAGATGATTTGAGGCTGCTTAAAAGCAGACCTGATTGGTGTGGCAACCAGCAGGTGTCCTCTTTTACCTCTAATTTAGAAACCAGTTGCTGCGGAAGGTTTGGGAACCTTGTTCGCAGCCCTGTTCCTGAGAGGAGCTGAGTGGCATGGAATCGCCAGTGTCAAGATGGGTGTTTTTTTCTTCTTCCTAGTTTAGATGCATCCTAAAGGTTGTGGCCGTGACTCTCCACATACTTGGAATGGCTGCAAACACCAGAGGAAATACACCAGGCATATTCGAAGTAGAGAGGCAGGAGCAACAAGTGTACAAGAGTGTCAGTATTTTCCCAGAAGGAATCAGACGGGAATCCTGGAGTCCTCTCTTTTGCTACTAGCGAGCCAATACAATTGAGGAGGTGACTTCCCTCCAGTTCTTTGTGAGCAATAGGGCTGAGTGCAATTAGCCATCTGTCCTTTAATCATCTGATTGGCCAGGCTAAAAGACATCTTTGGTGTCCATATGAAGGTTTAAATTGTCAGGAGTCCAAGGGAGGACTCTGTGTATCTGGCTGCTTCCGTTCCATCCCCTCTGCTTGGCTCATCTCAGCTGTGTTTGGCTCCTGAACTTCTGGGGTCTTCAGGGAGACCAAGTGAACAGAGACTCCCAACCCAACTATGGGATAGGAAGTATTATTATCCCCACCTTACTGAAGGGAAAACTGAAGCACAGAACAATTTATATGATTTGCTCGAGATCAAACCAATGAGAAATTAAGTGATTTGCTCACTGCATTCCACAAACAATCCCACTCTCCCAATCTCTGATTTCTCTAGAGTTTCTTCCCATTATGTGAATGTTTCGAGGGTATGTTCTGGAACTCTGGAAGAAGACACTTAAGCCAACCGCTATTCTCAAGGAGGCAGTGGCATTCCATGAATACCAGTGAATAGCGAGTACATCTGATGTCTGTACCTACTGTTCTGGGGCAGTGTGAAAATTCCCAAGGAAGTGTAGCCAACGCACTGTAACCAATATTCTCCTCCTAAAGCCATTCGCCCTATGTCCATTTCATATGTCATGTCTTCCAACTTTCTTTAAAGTGAATTTCACATCACTGGCAGATACTGGATGGATACGCTGGCGACTGATGTTTTCCATTTATCTGTAGAATGGGGACAGTGTGGACAGCGGCCTGTTAGAGATATGTGTCACATGCCTAACATCGGACATAAGCTATGTACATGAAAGTAAAGGCCTTTCTCGGGTTTGGATTCAAACTTTGCAGCATGGCCTGTCGCAACATTAATTCCTCGAGTGATTGCTTGTGTGCATTCCAATAGGTGTGCGCGCACTGCGTGCACGATCATCAGAAGGTTTTCCCCCTAGCTGTACTCGTCGGGTAAGCTGTGGAGACCCCTGGAGTGGCATCTTTATGGCAGTGTATATAGGTCCCTGCCGACCCTCCGCCTGCTCAGTTCCTTCTTACTGCCAGTAACGGTCATTGGAGCAGCTCAGTCTCTTGCATTCGCAAGTGCCTACGTAGTGGTTCCTTTTTCTAAGTTGTTGGTTCGTTATATAGTAGTTTGTAGTTAGTTGGACTTGCTTCGGGGGGCTTCTCCCACCCTAGTTTCCCTAGGCACCAGGGCATGCCTCGGTTGCAGGGGTTTAAAGCATGCGAGAGGTGTGTGAAACCTATGCCCACATGCAGTCTGCCCACTGCCTGTCTCAAGTGCTTAGGAGAGGGCCATCAGACAGATAAGTGCCCAATTTGCAGGAGCTTTAGATCTAGGACTAAGAGAGAGCGGGACTGTCGTTTGAAGCTCCTCCTGATGGAGTTGGCCCTTCGCCTACAGCCAGCACCGGAAGGACTCCTCCCGGCATAGAGGATGTCCCGGCACCGAGGACTGGTGCCGCTCCCCAACTTGTAAGGTCAGTGCCACCAGGCGGCACCGCTCACAGTCCCCAGTGCCGCATAAGAAAAAGACGATGGATAGGGATCATTCCCCCGTCAAGAAGCCATGAGGGGATTCCAGCGGGGTGCGTCCTCTGGTGGGACACCTCAAGGCCTGGCACTGTTGAGTCTGGTGCTGGTGGACTCCCCGACTCGGGAGGATTTGGAAGAAGAGCTCGACCTTCCCTCCACACTGGACACCTACGAGGCAGCACGGGACCTCATTGCCATGACGGCGCAGTCCCCAGTCCTGCAGGTGCGGGTCCAGGCACCGTCAGCAGCACCGGCGACGGCACTGGCTACAGCCTCTATCCCAGCACAGCACGGGGCTGTGGCACCTATGGCGGCACCACCTCTAGTTCATCATCATGGCAAACCTATGATGTTATGGTGCCGCTCACCATCTCCCCGGTACCATCTGGCTCCACCCTGGCGTGGTCTGGCACAGAGTACTCGTCCAAGTCAGACGCAGAGTCTTCTGTCTCTAGACGCGGCCACTACTGCTCCTGGTCCCAGCACTGGTCCCAGCACTACAGACTGGTGGAATCATCGGCACCGGCGGTCACCTGGCTGTCCCAGTGGCAGGGTCCAGTCCAATGGCCTTTTTGGACCCCTTGGGCCTACCATCAGGGTCAGGGCTCCAGGCCAGCATCGGTGGCATCTGCACCCTGTGACCCCCACCCCCAGCAATCTCGCTGGCTCGCCAAATCCCAAGGGCTCGTGAGGACCCCGCTCGAGACAAGGACTCTGGGCTGTCGTGCTCAGGCGCAGAACCCGAACCAGCGCCATCAGTGACACTAGAGCCACCTCCAATCACGGGAGGCTCCGAGATACCTGACCTGGCCTCCAGAGAGCTAGAAGGGCAGGAAGACCTTGTCCCACAGGCATCCTCCTCCTCCTCGCTAGACCAGGCGGTGGCGGGCACCACCACCACCCTACCAGCAATGGACACCAAGGGACATCAGGACCTCCATAGGAGGGTGGCCCTAAACCTCAGTCTCCAGGCAGAGGAGGTCATGGAGGAGTCTGACCCAATGGTGGACATCCTTGCTCCTGAGGGTCCTTCTAGGGTGGCCTTGCCGCTCATAAGAACAATCCAAAACACCGCTAAGGTGGTCTGGCAGACTCCAGCCTCTATACCACCCACCACTAAAGGGGTGGAAAGATGCTATTTTGTGCTGCAGAAAGGGTATGAACACCTTTTCACCCATTCCTAACCAGGGACTCTGGTGGTCAATGTGGAAAATCACAAAGAGCGGCAAGGACAGTCGGGTCCCGCACCTAAGTCACGGGATGCTAAGAAGCTGGACCTTTTTGGCCGGAAGGTCTACTCGACCAGGGGGCTCCAGCTTCGAATGGCCAACCAGCAAGCGGTACTCAGCTACTATACTTTCAACTCTTGGAGCTCGTTAGCAAAGTTCCAGGAGTTGCTCCCGGCTGACTCACGCAAGGAGTTTAGCATGCTCCTTGAGGAGGGCAGGGTGGTCTCCAGAACCTCCCTCCAGGCCACGTTAGATGCGGTGGACTCGGCGGCTCAGATAATAGCCACCGCCATCACAATGAGACACAGTGTGTGGCTCCAGGTGTTGGGGATACCACCTGAGGTGCAGAACGCAATCCAAGACCTCCCCTTTGACTGTCCGGGCCTGTTCGCCCAAAATACGGATACTCGCCTGCACAGTCTTAAGGGCTCACGGGTGACTTTGAAGTCTTCGGGTATCCACACCCCTGCACCTCAAAGAAAGCATTTTAAGCCTCAGCCCCCATCCCGCTTCTACTCTGGGCCTCCTAGGCGAGACTCGACAAGGAGACGGGGCACAAATAATAGGGGGCACCCACCACAGTCCTCCTCAGGCCAAGGCCAGGGTTTGGCCAAACAGCCCCCTGGCCTGAAGCCAAACTTTTGAAGATGCGCCCGAGGACGGAGCATCAATTTCAGTCTCGGATCCTTACCCCCCCTTTGTGAATCGACTCTCCCACTTCTACTGTGTTTGGTCCCAGATCACGTCTGATCATTGGGTCCTCAGCACAGTAGGGGTGGGATATTCTATCTAATTCTGTTCCCTCTCATCCTCCCATCCCCCTTCCCCGTCCCTCTTCAGGGACCCTTCTCATGAACAACTCCTCTTGCAGGACGTGCAATCACTTCTCGCTTTAGGGGCAATAGAGGAGGTTCCTCAAGAGTTCAGGGGCAAGGGGTTCTACTCTGGCTATTTCCTTATCCCCAAGGCCAAGGGTGGGATCCGGCCTATCCTGGATCTGCGAGACCTCAAAACATTCATATGGAAAGTGAAGTTTCGCATGATGTCTCTGGCTGCCATCATTCCTCCCCTGGATCCGGGGGACTGGTACGCTGCCCTCGACTTGAAAGATGTGTACTTCCATATATCCATTATCTCGGCCCACAGACGATTCCTGAGATTCGTGATCAGCGGCAAGCACTATCAGCTCTCGGCGGCCCCCTGGGTATTCACCAAGCGTATGGCAGTCGTGGCAGCTTTCCTCCGCAAACATCAGGTGCAAGTATTCCCGTACCTAGATGACTGGCTCATCAAGTCCGAGTCCCAAGCACGGGCTGCAGAGCATGTGTCCCTGGCCAGGGCCATATTCCACAGGCTGGGCCTCATATTGAATGTGCCCAAATCCACACTGGCCCAGATGCAGAGAATAGAATTCATAGGGGCTCTCTTGGACTCCACGCAAGCCAGGGCGTTCCTGCCTGAGCTGCACTTCCAAGCACTCAAGGACATTATCGAAAACTTTCGCTGGTTTCCCACAACCACGGCCAGAAATTGCATGAAACTATTAGGGCATATGGCAGCTTGCACATAAGTGGTCCAGCACGCCAGGTTACACCTTCGGCCCCTCCAGGCATGGTTGGCGCAGGTGCACAGGCTGGGTAGGGACCCGCTGGACACAATAGTTACCCTCCCCCCTCGCATCCTCGAGTCTCTCCACTTGTGGCTGCAACCACAAGTTGTCTGTGCCTTTGCCAAACCCCAGCCTACGCTATCCCTAGTCACAGATGCCTCGGCGCTCAGTTGGGGAGCGCACCTGGGCAATATCAGAACCCAAGGCCTGTGGTCCTACACAGAACTATCGCGGCATATCAACGTAAGGGAGCTGAGGGCTGTTTGTCTGTCATGTCAAGCGTTCCAGGCCCGCCTGCAGGGTGCATGTGTGTCGGTGCTGATGGACAACACTGCAGCGATGTTCTATATAAACAAACAGGGTGGTGCTCGCTCCTCTCCCCTGTGCCAGGAAACCCTCGAGCTGTGGGATTTTTGCATTGCCCACTCGATACACTTAGAGGCGTCGCACCTTCCAGGAGCGAAAAAGGAGCTAGCTGATCACCTCAGCTGCTCATTTCACGGTCACGAATGGTCCCACAGGCTGGACATCGCACACTCAATTTTCCAGAGGTGGGGCTCTCCCCACATAGACCTGTTCGTGACGCGGAGCAACAGGAAGTGCCTGAGGTTCTGCTCTTTCCTGAACCACAGCCCAGGCTCCATTGCAGATGCTTTTCACCTTTCATGGATGAGTCACCTGCTGTATGAGTTCCTGCCCTTCCCTCTCATACACAAAGTCCTCCTCAAGACTCGCCGGGACGGTACTTCCTTGATCCTCATAGTGCCATTGTGGCCCCGCCAGCACTGGTTCACCATGCTGTTGAACCTCTCAGTGGACAGATTGGTGACGCTTCCTGTGTGCCCTACCCTAATCACACAGGACCACGGCTGTCTGCAACACCGCAATCTGGAGCCCCTCCACCTCTTGACATGGAAACTCCATGGATGAACCTTCTTGAGCTTCAGTGTTCGGACCCAGTGAGGGAGGTCCTGCTGGGAAGTAGGAAACCCTCCACTCGTGCCACATACTTGGCAAAGTGGAAGTGTTTTTCCATTTGGTCTCGGCAAAGGGGAACCGAATCACAGCTAGCGCCAATTCCCCTTATTTTGGACTACCTGTTTTACCTTAAGCAGCAGGGTTTAGCAATATCATCTCTCAGTGTAGACCTTTCCTGCCATTTTGGCCTTTCACCTGGGGGCAGCGGGTGGGTCAGTCTTTGGTAATCCCATGGTGGGCAGGTTTCTCAAGGGCTTAGACAGACTTTATCCCCAGGTACGACGGCCTGTTCCCCAGTGGGACCTCAGTCTGGTCCTGTCTGCACTCATGGGGCCCCCTTTCGAGCCCATGGAAACCTGCCCTCTGTCCTACCTTTCCTGGAAGTTGACCTTTCTGGTGGCCATAACCTTGGCCAGAAGGGTCTCCATGCTCAGAGCGCTGACTTCCAAGCCCCCCTATATGGCCTTTTATAAAGAAAAGGTGCAGCTACGCCCTCACCCTGCATTTCTGCCAAAGGTAGTCTCCCAGTTTCCTGTGCACTAAGACATATTTTTACCTGTGTTCTTCCCTAAGCCCCATGCCAGTAACAGAGAGTGCATGTTCCATTCCCTGGACGTTAGATGTGCCCTAGCATTGTACATTTAGTGCACAAAGCCATTTCATAAGTCACCACAGCTCTTTATTGCAATCACAGAAAGGATGAGGGGGCTCCTGATCTCGTCCCAGTGCATTTCGTCATGGATCACATCCTGTATCAGGACTTGCTATGACCTGGCAAAAATTCCAGCCCCTCTGCTTACGGCGCACTCCACGAGAGCGCAGGCGTCGTCCACAGGATTCCTGGCGCAGGTCCTTATCCAGGACATATGCAAGGCAGCAACGTGGTCTTCCATCCACACCTTCACATCACACTATGCCATTACCCAGCAGGCAAGGGACGATGCAGCCTTTGGCTGGGCAGTCCTGCACTCAGCAACCAGGTGATCTCTGACCCCTCCCCCAGGGAAACTGCTTGGAAGTCACCTATTGGAATGCACATGAGCAATCACTTGAAGAAGAAAAAATGGTTACCTACCTCTCGTAACTGTTGTTCTTCAAGAAGTGTTGCTCATGTCCATTACAAATCCCACCCGCCTCCCCTCTGTCAGAGTATTCAGGCAAGAAGGAACTGAGCAGGCGGCGAGTTGGCAAGGACCTATATACACTGCCATAAAGGCGCCACATCAGGGGTCTCCACAGCTGACCCAACGGATACAGCTAGGGGAAAAACCTTCCAACGATCGTGCACGCAGCGCAAACGCACCTATTGGAATGGACATGAGCAACGCATCTCAAAGAACATCAGTTACGAGAGGTAGGTAACCGTTTTTTCACCTGCGCTCTTTAAATGCTAGCAATACACTGATGACGCCCATCTCTACAAATCTTTTATCTCAAGAACAAACCGTACCACTACCCTACTATCTTGGTGCCTGAATGAGGTCTGATCTTAGATGAGGAGCAGCTGGCTAAAATTAAACCAGGGAAGAAAGAAGTGATGCTATTAGGTAGAGAGAAGCACTTGAGAGTTAGCCAAAAGCCAAACCATCACTCTCAACAGAAAGCATTTGCCACACTAGTGTCAACACAATATGCAACCTAAGAGTTCTCCTGGCCTCCTCCCAGATTCTAGGTGGCCAAATAGCAACTATCCTCTTCCCCCTCAAGCTGGCTAGGAGACTTCATCCCATCCTGTCAGGCACAACCTGGTCAAAGTGACCCGTGAGTTGGCTCCAGAGGATGTCAAAGTTAGTTTGAATTCCTAGGTTTGGTCTTCAGAGCTCTTATTAGGTCATAATAACAACCCAGAGACTGTTTCTCCTTCATGACCACAAACTCCTGAGAGACCTGCAGTCATCAAGTGCAATGCAGTTCTTACCGGATCGGGAAAGGTTGGCAGGAGCTGGAGACAGAGCCATGTCTGTTCAGTGGCCTTCCACGAGAGACGAGGATGACCACAAACCTGCCTGCCTGCAGGACCACAGGCAAGAGTCACCTCTGTTTCATAGTCTGCCAGCAAACATTACTGTGGTGACGTACATTACTATGTAAAAATACAGAAACTCCTCTACTCTGTCTTTCTTTACAAGTGGGGGGAGAATAGAGAAGCTAAATTCTAGCCAGCCCTATCCTCTTCTGAATGTGAAGAGGAGAAAAGACTACGACCTTGTGTTGATCTTTTATATACGTTAAGCATTCTGATATCATGGTGATGGGCAGAGTATAAATACTGGGATGGGTAGTGTCAAATCATGGAGGGGGGCAGAACATTGAGTTTGGATGTGTTGGGGGCAGATGATGAGCCTGAGCGTAGACTCTCCAATGCAGATGCCCTGGGAACATCTCCTTGTTGGGTGCCTCCTGTTTGAAATCCCGTTTTGTTGTTTTGATGGCCACTCTTGGTGCTGGAGTTCTAGTTGGACATGTCTCCTGCAGGCTGTAAAGCTTTGAAAGTTCATTCTCTGGGCTTTGTTGCAATAATTTAAAATAACTTATTGACCTTCAGTTTTCTGATGGAGTTGAGTTAAAGGCCCAAGGGGCACAACAGCAGGAAGGGTTCTTGTTTGGTTTGTAATTTTAAAAAACCAAGAGAGATGAGAGCTGTCTCTGGTCTGCCTTTAAAAACAACTCTAACCCTTTTTATTTAATACCGTTTTTGATCTGTGTTTGATATTGTTTCACCTGCCTTCAAGTAGGAGCTGTAGATGCTTCAAATGGATTGGAAGGTTGTCCGTGTTCCCTCTAGCCTCTTGAAGGGACCAGTGTCCTTGTCAGAAATGTGATTTCTTTACAGTGGTACACTCCACTGAATCATGCCAGATATTGCCTGCTCCGTGGGTAGCAACGTTATGCTAGAGGGACTGGTTTTGGCTCTCCTGCAACAGACAAAGAAGAGACTGGAACAAGAAATTGATTTCCTCCATTATCTCCATTTCACTGATGGGGAAACTGAGGCACGGAAAGCTTAACACCAACATTTCCAGAAGTGGCCATTGAATTTTGGATTAATTTTCAGAGGCCCAACCTGAAATATTTTGGGTCTGGTTTTTCAGAGGTGCTGAGCACCTGGAGAATCCCCTGACTTCATCTTGAGTCTCGGGTGCGCCATGCTTCCACAAATCAGGCCTTGGGTGTGGCCCCTTCCGAAAAATGTTGTCCGTAACCTCTTTGTGGCTCAGCTTCCCTCTCTGTAGAATTGGAATAACACCCGCCTCTCATATAGCAAGCAGCCTGCTCTTGGAGCTGTTTTTAGCATGGCTTTGATGCAGCGTCTGAACCGGCAGCTTTCTTGGAGCATCCTGGAAGGGTGTTGAGCTTTCACCAGCTGTTAAGTGAGAGGTGACAGGGAGCTGGCTGCTGCCATACCACTGCATGTGTGAAAGGGGGAAGGCAGCAGTCAGTGGCCATCAGCAGTGGCACTGTGGCTTCTGACGTTTGCTGTGTGGTATTGTCCATGATTTCACTAGCTCAGGCACTGAGGGAAGTTCATCAGCTCTTGGTTTTATGAATTAGATAGAGGCAGATTTCCCTGCAGAGCTAATATCACACCCTGTTCACTCCCATTTCCTTTTGTGCAGTACTAGAGGTGGTTGCAGGGCAGGATCAAGTGGCGTGGGGAGCTCTGCACTTGAGTAGCAGGGGCTGCTGCAGTCAAGGTTGAGGACAGAACCATGTGGGTTCCCAGGACTGCAATTGCAGGGGGTGCTCCAGATCAAGACAGATGGATCAGCAGAGCTGTGGGAGAAAAAGCTCCCATAGCAGCAGCCAAGGCTGTCTAAAGCTCCTTTTGTGGGGAGAAGAAACATTTCCCCCAGAGCCCGTCTCCCCTAGACACGCAAAGCTAAGATGCAATGCATATCGCAGTTCCGCTGCATGGTGTGGGGTGAGTTGTAGAGGGGATGTGTGGGGGAATCTCCAGTCCTGGGACATGCTTCGTGCCAGCTCCATGAGCAGCCATGTGGGCGTGTGTACTGGGGGACCAGGTGTCTGTGGCAGTGATGTGGCCTGTGCACTCTAGCTGTGGGTGGGGAGTGGCGCTGTAAATGCTGTACAGGTCATGGGGCACGATGAGGACCCCTGTGTCTGGCACCCAGGCAAAAACCATTCACCTGGGCTTTGTGCAGCAGCTTCACACGCTGTCCCTCACTTCACTGTGGTTCCTCTAGGAATCATTGTTTGAAAAAGTTTGCCCTGCTGTTGCTATTGACCACCTGGGTTTTGCTAGCCTGGCTCAGCCACCTGCTCCTCAGCTGGGGAGCCCTGCACAGTATCCCCCATTTCATTATTAGACCAAGCAGCCAGTTCTGGGTCAGGAATCAAGAAGGCTAAAGACTCACGCAGGTCTGGCCCCCTTGGCGTGAACCTTCCGGGCTTTAAACATTGGTGTTTGTTCATTATGATGATGTGCCAGGGGCAAGGCCGCCCAGAGCTGCCCTCCCTGGGAGGTGTGGGATTTCGGGTCAGGCCAAGGTTTTCAAGAGCCGGCAGGGCTGTTCTCTGCTCTGTCTAGTGTGCCGCTCTGCTCCCTGCCGTTCAAACACAGAAATGTTACCTTCGTGCTTGTGATAGTCATGGGATTAACGGAGCAGTAGAAGAGGGGATGGACTTGTGGACAGAGCACTGGCCTCGGGAGATCGGAGTTCAGTTCCTTGCTCCACCACATGCTCCCTGTGGGACCCTGGGCAAGTCACTTAACCGCCCCGTGCCTCACTTCCCCCATCAGCAAAATGGGAGTTGATACCTCCCTACCTCAGAGGGGGAGGGATAAAATCCAGCCACGAGAGGCAGTGACAGTGCTGTAGAGAGACTCTCTCAAGGAGTTTATTCTCCATGGCCCATTTGCTTAGCAGAGAGGCTTCTTGAGGCAGCTAGTGAGGGCGGAAACCTGTCTGCTAGAACCTAGACTGAGACCCCCCAAACTGGCTGCACACTGTCTGTGGTCACAGCTGTCAATCAGGACTTTACAGTGATATGAGCTAGTGATGTAGGAGTGTCTGTATCCCATCCCCTGCACTGTTCATTCCTTTATCTCCTCTTGCTGTTTAAAGTCCCCTTTCCAGCACCGTCACCCTTTCTTGCTGTTCTGTTAATACAGCTTGTGTCCTTCGTCCCTTCTGCTTTCCAGGCCCTGCAGCTACAGAGCAGGGATCATGCTGCAGCGAGTTGGCAGAGGCTGTCTCGGCATTGGGCTATTTGGGGACATGGGTTTGAGCCTGTGCTGCGCATCCCAAAATAAAGTTACCGGTTATTTTAAAAGAAAAAACAACCCGCCTGCCGTCTCCGCCCCCAAATCGCAGCATTGCCATCAACAGTCAGCCCCCTCTGCCAGGCAAACCGTAAGAGATGTCAAACAACACAGCTGCTGGGCGGGCGAGGTGTGGGTGTTAGTCAGAATGTCCAGCTGTTCTTTCAATGTGGAGTCCATCCCCCCAAGTCCCCTGAGCTTTGCTGGTTTGATCCTGCATGGTACCAGTGTGAGTCTTCTCCTGTTCGTGCCCTCCTCCCGCCCCCAGTCCAGCTCAGCTGGCACCTGCGGATTCAGAAAGGCATGCTTCAGCGAGACTGCCTCTTCCAGCAGCTGATGCAGAGCTGGACTCATTGGATCGCTGAAAGCCTTACAGTGGGCTAGTGAGGAGGGAGGGACGGGGGACTGTGGCCAAGGGTGAGGGGAGCAGCAGGGGTGGGAAAGTTGTCTGAAATCTCATGAAGTAGCCTCAAACTCCCCTTCTCTTGCATTTCTGGAAGGAGCTGCTTGATCTGTCTTTTCTGGATTATCTGAATCACTCCAAGAAGCGCTGAGCATGTGCTGAGGACTCTCACAGCCGTGCTGAGGGGTGGGCTTTCAGGCTCAGCAGGTCCCTGGCCGGAGCAGTAGCCGGGCCTCTGCGGAGCCCCCCTTGCTCGTGTCAGTTACCAAGTGCTTCAGTAACAACAGCAGAGGAACATCTGCTTCTCAGGGCCCTGCGAATGAAACACAGACACTGGCCCAGGTTCATCCCTGCGGCAAATCCATTGAACACAGCGGGGTTCACACCAGGATTTAATTTTAGCCCATCTCTAGGCTGGTGGGAGAGGAGGCCAATTCTCTGCCGGGCATGGAGCTGAGTCCTTAAGGCTTCTGCACAAGTTTCAGCTTGTCCTGTTGAAGAGGGTTTGATTTGCTTTGGCTTCCCTTCCTCGGAAAGATTGCTTTAACCCTTTGGATGCTGGCTGTTGCAGAGAGAGTCTATTTCATTGGCTTCATGGCAGGACAGGCTACACAGGTTAAAGCCCGAGGGTTTAGCTGGACTAGCTAACATGCCTTGTCTTCACTGGGATTGTAACATGTGCTAGCTTAACATGGGTTACAAATACAACTTTTTTCCTGGTGACGACACAGCCTCTGTGCATAGGACAGATGTAACTGTCAGAACGGGGTAAGTGGGGTGGGCTCCATTGACATTGGTAGCAGCTCATCAGGTGTTAAGCTGTGCTGATGTAGGTTGGCAGGGTGTGATGTAGCATAACCCAGTGTACTGGCAGCTCTGGGGAAAGCCTCCTAATGGAATCCTAGCTAATGTCATTTGGGGATTGACTTGAAAGATCTGCAGCGCAACCCACGGGAATCTAGCTTTCTCCCCAAATGCAGCATCCTCTATCTTTGCTCAGCTGAGCACATTGAGCCAGCGAAGGTTGGCCCTGCCCCATAACTAGCCCCCCCCCCCCCCCCCCCGGATGGTTACCCTCTGAGGAATCAGTGTGTTCTGAAACATTCGTACTGAAAACTAGGATTGATTTTTTTCAGAGTAACAGCCGTGTTAGTCTGTATTCGCAAAAAGAAAAGGAGTACTTGTGGCACCTTAGAAACTAACCAATTTATTTGAGCATAAGCTTTCGTGAGCTACAGCTCAGTTCATCGGATGCGATGAAGTGAGCTGTAGCTCACGAAAGCTTATGCTCAAATAAATTGGTTAGTCTCTAAGGTGCCACAAGTACTCCTTTTCTTTTTGAGGATTGATTTTGTCATCTAACCGGAAATGCTCTGGGGTTAAATTTGCACAGCTGCAGGGCCACAACTCACTGTCAGTTCAGAGTAGAATGCATCCCCATTCCATCCCAAGGAGAACACAGGTAGGGCACTATACGATGAACAGGCTGCTCTGAACCTTGCGGCCTCTCCATGGGTCCAGAGCAGAGATCCTCAGCCTCTTTTCATACCATGGCCTCCCTGTGCAGCCACTCACTGAAATTCTTCTCCTCAGATGACTCCCACAGTCCTTTGCATGCTCTTGTGATGTTTGAGAGAAGAATGTGGAAATGGGCACGGTGGTTTGGGTGGTAACTCCAGGAGCCCAGTCCTGTGATGAGATGAGCATCCTCTATTCCTTTGACTGTCTTCTCTCTCCTCTACCCTGTGCTGTCCATGGTATTTCTAAGGCACCTCTTGTGATATCTAAGTGCCAAGTTGAGGGGCGTCAGCACCTTTCAGCATCTCACTGGTTCAGGCCCTGGTGTCTGAGGTGGACAAGGTCCAAATGACTGGATTTTGGCCTGAGACCAAGGGTAGAAGTAGAGTCACAGCTCCCTTGAGTGTTACAAGCCACTGACTGGGAACTGCTGGTCAAGAGAATCACACTGAGAGATGGCCCTGTGATGTCGTGGTGCTTGCAGAGTGATAGGATGCATGGATAACTTGTGCCTGTGCTTTCTTTCAGGAGAGGAAGCTGTGCGCCCATCCCAGGCTGGAGATCTACAAAGGAGACCGCATCTATTTCGTGTGCCCCCTGGCACGCCAAGGGGACTTCTATGTGCCGGAAATTAAAGAGATGGAGTGGAAGAGCAGAGCAGCAGAGACAGACGATGCACAGACAGATATCACAGGTACCCGTAGGGCACATGCATGTTTCTCTTGCTTTCCTGTTGAAGTCAGTAGTTTCCAGAGTTGTGTGGATGCAGGTGTCCCCAGGCCCCTCTGAGGCAGTGATGCTATATGGACAAAGCAGACACAGTGGAGGGGGAGGCTGGTGATTTTACCCCTCCATTCACTGAGCAGCTGGAATTGAAGCATCTTGTTTCTTTAAAGGAACAACATCCATTAAGTTCCAGCAGCGCCCAGAGCCTGTAACACAATTATTCCTGATTTCAAACAAATCACCTCCTATCCCTTAGATTGAAATAAGTGTTGATCTTGTCACCCACTTGACCCCTGGGGTATAGGCCACATCTTGCATAGAACATGGTCATACTTATAATATCAAATAAACAGTAAGCTAGTCTCAATTTGAACTATTGTGGTGCTACTGCCCTACTTATAATAGCATTACTTGGATTACTGCAACTTAGTCGTAGTCACTTTTTGTCCTCACATAGCTCTGTCTTGAGCTCTTGTGCATCTGTCGTGTTTGGAGTCCTGAGTAATTTAAACAACAACTTTCTAGAGCCAGCACTTGAATTATCCAATGGCACCTGCTTAACGAGATCTGCTGAAGTCTCTGTGTATCTAGAAAGGAAGTGATTGTAGGGGCGTGACAGCAGTGCTACGCTCTCCTATCATGGCACTACTGCTGTTATAACTCAGAATGCTAGTTGCTCACCCCATGTGCTCACACGTTAGTGGAACCAAAATATATGTGACTCATAATTGCTCTCTATAAGCTGCAAATATTTTACATCTGGGACATACATTAGATGATACACTGTCTTGTGAAATACTGTGAAAACAGCCCCTTTTGCACATTTCAGGTCAGATATACTTATGTAATAGCATTTAAAAATGTGACATACTCTTTATGTATATGTCATATACACGTCTTTTCCACATGGACAGACTTATGTTATTTTTCTTTTGCACTTCTTTAATTTTGAATTTCTTTCATTTGTAATCACGTGTACCGTAAACATGAAAAGGGGAAGCTGTTTTCTGAGATCTTTGTTATTCAGCAGTACCAATATCAGGCCGGTCAGAGTCTTGGCTCTTGCACAGTGCTCTCAACTCTTCCCCATTTCGTGTAGCTTTACAATGGGCTCATCCGTGATCTGATCACATGACGCTATAATGTCACATGCTGTTTGGACCAATGTAGTATTTTGTTGCACTGGACTGGCACTCTTTTCTATAACTTTAGGTGCGTGTGCACAGCATTGGACCAGTCAGATTTTTATAAACAGACACATTTTTGTGCACATTTAATTGTTTGCTGTGGTTACATGTGAGCATTTTTGTCAATATAGTTTCAAAAATTGGGGTCTGTATTAACTTGGTGAGATAATGTGGAGAAAAACTCTAATGCATAGACCCAAGGGGCAGAGTTAAGGTGTTCAGAGCCTTCTCTCTGAATTACCTGACTTTAATTTAACATGGGTTTTGATCCGTATTATATGTGGTGGGCCTAGCTTTGATATAGCTATAGAAAAATAGAGATCTCTTTATGTAGAGAGAGGGAAAATGAGAGAGAATGTTCCCCAGAGATGGTTAAAATTCCTCTTGCTGGCTAGTGACTGGGCGAGAAGGAAGTTATTTTGCAGATTTCACGTCATGAGACATTTGGATTTTCCATATGTGAGTTACGATGCAATGCTGTCCGCCCAAGTCTGCAGAGAGCCAGCCTGAAACAACGGCCTTGAGAGGTTTAAATTGCCTTGAATGTAAATGTCACTGTTTACTTCACTGCTGATCATTTGATCATAAACAATAGTGGGACTGTGGGTGGAGCTGTGCTATATTGTGGGGGCCCTGTGTAGCCATGCCCCTTTCACACCCATTCCGAGCCCTTTTCAGCCCTGTTCCATGTGATTCTATAATGTCAAAGAAACCCAAAGCAACTGTGACACCATTTTAACCAGTAGGATTTCAGTGCGTGAATAAGAGCAGACCAACTGCATGATGGTTGGCTGAGTTACTACCGAAGTCATAACCCCACCACACATCTCTCTGATGTCACCGTCTCACCAGTGTTAGCATAACTGCCTTGAAGTCAAACTCTTAAGTCAGCTACTAGAGTAATGGGGCCATGCAAGTAGCAGCTGGATAGAAAACACCTCTTCAGGGAGGAGTGCTAGTGGCGTGGAGAGACTTTTATCTCTAGCTTGCTGCTTGGCATCCAGTCCTGGTAAGCAGCGACCAAAAATGGTTTCTCGTTGATGGCTGTTCAGTGCCCAGTGTGAAATGAATTGTTGATTTTAGGCCAGTTTCTAGTGGGCAGGAGACAGCATCAAACAACCCCCAGCACATGTGGCCTGCTTGTTGGCAGTCACAGTAGAGAGCCCAATTACTGAATGGGCTATGGGGATTGAACAACTAGCTCACTCCTTGAAGGGGTCTCCCCAGGTGTGGTTTGGGGCCCATTCATGGGGGAAGCCCGAATTGCCATTGACCGTGCTGTTCCTGTTGTGGAGATGGAGTGACCTGAGCTGCCAGTACATCACCTGTCAGCAACATGAACGTATAGAAAGAAATAAACCCCAAATAGGCAATTCTCAGGTCTCCCTGTGGCGCTGCCTGCTGGCTATTAACATTGCATTTGGATCCAGGGAGCGGGACATCCCTGGCACTCTCTCTGTTCTTCTCACAGCTGAGTTAAAGTCAGGCCTCACCTGTGAGTTGAATAGAAAGGTTTCTTTTTGCTTTTTTAAAAAATGTTCTCTCTCCCTCCCCCCCGCAAGCTGTTCAGAGCAAGTTCATCCCAAGTCATGGCTTCTTCAACCACACACCCTGGAGGGGTCAGGAATATAATGACCACCAGCTCCCAATGTTTCTTTATTCATTTTCTCTTGATTTCTGCTCCCTATATTCTGGTCATGTGGGTGTTGTGGGGAGGCCACAGTGGCCCAGTTCTGACCCACAACTTTGTTTTCTCACACTTACACGGGTTGGATCAGCACTTGACCCTCAGATTGCTCTCTCGATCCGCCTAATTTTGTAAAGGTCTCTGTAGAGCGGTGCATGTCGAAGGAATCAGCTGGCGGCCTGTTCCCCGCAGGGGACCTCACTTCTCGGGCCAGATTCTCAGTGGGTGTAAATCAGTGTAACTGTCGTGTGTATATCGCTTTATACCTAGTTATCCTTGGTTGTGTTGTATGTATATCAGGTGGTAGCTGACCACAGGATGAGCGCGGTCAGTGCCCTTTCCTTTGGGCCCAATTCTGTGAGATTCTGAGCATTGGCTGAGTGGTGGTGTGCCCCTCCTACTCTCACTGAGGCAAATGGAAATTGAGGGTGCTCAGCACTGAGCAGGGTTGGACCCTTTCTCATCACCCTCTCCTTCCCTTCCCTCTTCTCATTCAGCTGCGATTCTAAGGCCAGGTCACTTCTGGATCATGGGATCATCTGGTCCAAAGCAATTAACAGACAGCAAGATTTTAACATACCCTCCTTCCAACCCTCCTCCTGGGTGTTTAAAAAACCATGTCATTCAGAATTAGGCAAAAGGAAATTCGCAGAGTATCTTTTTTTAAACCTACTTTGATTTCAGAACAGCAATAATACTTAATAATACCCTGCCCTGATACAGCACCTTTTGTCTGCAGTTCTCCTAGCTCTTTACAAACAGCTGTATTAAAAATTCCCACGTCTGTTTGAATTAATGATTTCATTTGTGAATTTCCAGCAGAAGGCTCTGCCATTTCCCCACTGACTTTTGATGCGAACGGTATCATTCAAAACCCAACGACCTGTAGATGTGCAGCAAGAGCTTGGGGTTTTGAAGTTGAGCGGTGATCCTGTGACCTTGAAAAAAAAAATCACAGCTGTCTATCATCTTTCCTCCTTATCGAGCTGATCTCTGAGGTGCTGAGTGCCCTCCACACTGACTGACATCAATAACAGTGGCGGGTGCTTGGGAGCTCACTGGATTTGGCACAATGTGTCTATTTAATCTGTCTACACACTGGCAAAGACTCTGCCTTCCTCTCTGAGGACTGAAGCGCTCAGCATATACATTGAGCATACTGGGAGGAATTGGGGTGCTCAGGCACCTATGTGGTTCAGCACCATTCCCTTCCCCGCTCTGCAGTCATCAAGGTCATTGGAAAGACGGAATGAGATTGATGACTCTCCAGGGGGCCAGTGTCAGTCACAATTAGCTTTGTTTTTGCTTAATTATTTTCAAGGGCTTTAGCACCAGCTATGGGCCCTCAGAGCCCTCACTCCAGCCTTGCCTTCAGCGGCACACTCTGTGACGTGAGCCTGTTGCCACAGGAATGAACAGAAGGTCAAAGCAAACAAAAGTACCCCCTTGCTGTGGGTGAAAGGAAGGCTGTGCTTTCTTGGAGTGACTGGAGACTGATTCTTGTTGGTAGGCTCTGCTGATGAGCTCAGATGCTGCCTGTGATCCAGCTGCATCTCTACAGTCATACCTGCTGCCTATCTAGCCAGAGTGACGGGCGATCCAGGGCATCCTATGGTGTCCCCTGGTAGGGAGTCACCACTTTCAGGGAACTCACTTCTAAGATGGAAGCCGTGATGGTACAGCATGGCTCTGCCAACGCCCCTCAATCCTGACCTGCCCCCTCCTGCCCTGCTGTTCCAGTCTTGGGCTCCCCCACACTGTCTGCTGCTGCTCCCCAGTCCTGACCTGCAGCACCCACTGCTATGCCAGTCCTTGGCTTCCCTTAAGCAGAGACTGGCAATAGACTCGATTGCTTGGAGGCTTTGTGGTGTGTCCAGGGAGTTAAACTGGAACCAGCCAAATCTTCTCGTGTTTCCTTGACCCGAGGCAGGGTTTGAACACCAGCCCTGGCTGTGGCACTACGTCTGCCACCCAGCCCCTCAGGATCATTCCTTCCTATATCTTCCCTTTCTCTTTCCAGAGAGCTCTCCAGCATCTCTCCACCCTTGGTGCCAGAGGAACCCGCTCGGTGCCCCGCCGGTGTCACAATACATCGTCTTTAGAGGCGGGCTGCAGCTGCAGCTCCTGCTGGGGAGGGGCCCGGGCAAGGCCTGGACTACCATTTCCAATACCGTGTGCCACCATTTCAGCCTGACAGGCTGGGCTGCGGGCACCCCTGCTGCTCCGCCTGCCCCTGCCCATCTCCTGGTGCCTTTTGTGCGGGGTGTGAAAAGCTGTGATTAGCTGCGACTCGCCTGTTATTACATTGATCTATTATTTAGCACGAGATGCAATGAATATTTGATAGGGCTCAGAGCCTGGCTGTGGGGAGAGGGCCAGCTCGCTGAAAGGAAGAATTATGGATTAGGTTCTTGTGCCACAGCGGGAGGCCGCTGAAGCTGGGTGAATCCTCTCAGCTCCCAGGTGGGATGCACGGAGCTGTGCTTCACTTTTTAACCCTCGCTTGCCCACAGTGGCACAGGCCTTTTGGATGTTCCGGCACTTGCATGCCCCTCTGGCTGCTCGGTCCAGTCAGTGGCGGTCCCCTCTCTCCGGGCCAGTGAGCTCTTAAAAGAGGGAGAGATTCCTGTGACGCAGGCACGAGGCGATGGCAGCTGGAGGCGGTTACAGTTAGGTGGCAACAGCAAGACTCCTGCCTCTCCCTCAGACTAGTCGATCTTAATTCCATCCCCGCAGAGACCACGGCAGGGAGAAGGACGAGATGGGACCTGTTGGACCTTTCCCTTCTCTGCCTGCTTATTCTGCACGGATAACAAATGTTGGTGTGTTTATGACTTATAACAAGCTCCCCTTTCCTCCTAACGAAACAGCCAAAGAAATGAGGAGAGTTTCCACTAGCACTAGTGGAGGTGAACCAGTGATAACCCAGGAGTTAAAAACATTGCAGATTCCCTGTTGTACCCATGCAGGACACACACACGGGATGTGCTGCAGTTCCTAAGGGGATTCTTAGGTACCGTTATATCTATGAGGTATGACAGATTTGGTCAGTACGTGGATGGCTGAGCACCAACTGCAGCTTGGGTGCTACAGGGTGTAGTGAGGGTGACCCGGTAGGAGGCATTCTTCCCTCGGGATCTGTACTGAGCTAGCATCCAGTGTGGTGGTAGGGGTGCCGTGCTCCTGGAAGCATCGTTGTGTGTTTGTGTTACTGAAGTGGCTAGGATTACTAGACACAGACCAGGAGCCCATTTCCCCTTTTTTCTATCCCCGCTCTCGACCTCTGTCTCCCCAGTCCCTAGAATGATCTCTGTCTCCCGTGTCCCCTTCACGGTGGGATGGTTCTGGCCTGTAGACTGCTTTCATAGTGTCCATCAGCACCAAATCTGCTGCCAAGGGGGACGTTGTTGTTGTCTGTTTAGTGTGCATGTACGGGAGGGAGAGAGTGTTTCTTGCCGGCAGAAGGTGCCAGATTGAGGGCCCCAGCAAGTGAAGCTCTCTGTTTTTCTCCTGGACACGTACAGGCTGGGCAGCAACAGTGTAAACTCCGCGCAGCGACGGGCCTCAGTCCTGACGTGAAGGGCCCACCTGTGCTGCTGACAGTGAAGTTCAGTCTCCCTGGACCATGCAGTCCTTGGCCTCTCTGCTCGCTTGGCAATTAGTGTCACTGCAGCAGGGCTTTCTGCGGGCAGCTGCTCCTCTGCTAAGAACTAAACCCAGGCCCTGTGTCTCTTGGAGGGAAGTGTTCAAGGGGTGGCTCCCTGTCAGAATCTGACAGCGTCCATGGCAAAACACTGGCCGTTCCCTTTTCCTTTCCCCTTTGTGATGGGGCAAGGCCAGATGGCTATAGAAAAGTAGTGGGAGATAGATATATTAGCTCCAGGCTAAACAAATCCCTGGTACCAGGATAAGTTAAATGGCAGCTGCTCCAGGTCAAATAAGACACCTGAGGCCAATTAAGACCTTTCCAGAAGGCAGGGAGAACGCTAGGTTGATTGGGACATCTGAAGCCAATTAGGGACTGGCTGAAACTAGTTAAAAACCTCCCAGTTAGTCAGGGGGCGTGGATGTTAGGAGCTGTGGGAGGAAGTTGTGCTGTTGGAGAGAATGAGCAGTACACACCATATCAGGCACAAGGAAGGAGGCCCTGAGGTAAGGGTGAAGTGGAGCTTGAGGAAGTGGGGGCTGCTGTGGGGAAGTAGCCCAGGGAATTGTACGTGTCATGTTTCTAAAAGGTCAGCTACCATAGCTGATACTATTAGGGTCCCTGGGCTGGAGCCCGGAGTAGAGGGCGGGCCTGGGCTCCTCCCATCTCCTCCCCCCGCCCCTTCCCCCCCCCCCACCGCGCGATTAATCACTGAGACTGGGAGACAACAGAGACTGTGCAAGGGAGGATAGCTTCTCCTCACCTCCCTCACTGGCTTATGATGAAAATGACTCAGTAGACTGTGACCCTTGTCTCTAGAGAGAGAAGGGTTACGTGGAGGGTCACAGTGAGCCTCTGAGGCTAGCCAGGAAACGCGGGACCCATGGAGACAAGGACAGAGCTTTGTCATACCCTTTAGAAGCCGTACAGTGTTTTCCTTCTGCTGAGAGCTGTCTCAGCCCCACATCAGCCAGGAAGGTTCAGGAAGATGCTTCTCTGTCAAACCTGCTTCACTCAGTGCTGTGCAAATCTCCCGCACAGCACAGCTTACTTAGGGGAGATCCTCCATCCCAGGAAAGAGCCCCCCTTACAGTCAAACATCCTAGGCAGGGGAAAGGAACCTGCAGCATTGGCTACACTGGCAGAGCACAGTAATAGGGCATCCTCTCTGCTGGCATCTTAGCCCTCATCTCCTCCAGCACTTTCCAATCGTTGCACCAGTGGTGGTAGCTGTAGTGACGCACTAGTGTAAACAGGGTGTGGGAATTTCATCACCATGATCCCACATTGGTAAGAACACCTGTGCTCTGTCTTGTCCATTCTACACTGGTTTATGCCCTCCGTTGCTAGCACTAGTGGAGGTGAACCAGTGATAGCCCAGGACTTAAAAACATTGCAGATTCCCTGTTGTACCCATGCAGGACACACACACGGGATGTGCTGCAGTTCCTAAGGGGATTCTTAGGTACCATTATATCTGTGAGATGTGACAGATTTGGTCAGTACTTGGATGGCTGAGCACCAACTGCAGCTTGGGTGCTGCAGGGTGTAGTGAGGGTGACCCGGTAGGAAGCATTCTTCCCTCGGGATCTGTACTGAGCTAGCGTCCAGTGTGGTGGTAGGGGTGCCGTGCTCCTGGAAGCATCGTTGTTTGTTTGTGTTACCGAAGTGGCTAGGATTACTAGACACAGACCAGGAGCCCATTGTACTAGGCACTGTGTCAACACAGAACAAAAAGATGGCCCCTGTTCCAAGGAGCTTACAGTCTGAGCGTAAGACAAGAGATGACAGATGGATACAGGCAGATGGGGGAGTGTCGTCTTTTGGAGGACACGTAAAACTTGGAGACCCATTAAAATATCCATGCCACTTTTGGCAAGAGTAAGAGTGTTGATTTTTTTGTCCTAGCCAAATTGCAATTAAATAATTACTCTGGCATCCCAAACACCCTCACTCACTCGATAATTTCAAAAGAGAACTTATCCTTCACTTCCTCTGCCAACAAATGCTGGAGAGTGTAGCTGGTGCAGAGTGATTGCCATATTGCACCCCAGAGCTGACTGCAGCTTAGGGCTGTGCAAAGCATTACCTCTATGTTGGGTTGTAAAGAGCTTGGGCATCCAATTCTATAAATTGGAAATTAACTTTGGAGGGTTCAGATCCAGGTTCTAACATCGTGGCTGATCCTTATCTTTATCATTGGGCAGATCAAACCCAGGCATCTCTGAAATGTGGTGATCCAGATCCAAGCTTTGCGGCTCAGACCCACTTCTAATATTACTGTAGTATAAACTTGTTATAATAATTACCCATGTCTCCTTGGGTCTCCGAGGTTCCCAGTGACCACAGCCTGGAGATCCCTTCATAGTCAGAAGAGATCCATCACTAAGTTTACACCAAGCTGGTCTGAAACTCTCTCTCTTTTTAAATAAGAAAATCTTCTTTTGGTGCCAAGTTCTTGGTTTGTGTGTCCGCTATAGTGGCACAGCTGGGCACCACTGTGGCCTGTTGGTGTGATGCCACATCTCTGGTTTCAGTTGTCTTTGCAGAAGCAGAATAAATAACAGCATGTCTGGTTTTCACTTGGTTGCATCTCCACACCCAAAACCACCACATTTTGCAGATAAAACTTTCGCACCCTGCCTGTAGCTGCTTCAGTGACTGCGTCACAGCTGGAGCTGGGGAAAGCGCCGAAGAGTGAGACACACGGGGATTCACCCTATCACGTCAGGAGGCAGGTACGTTAGACAGACAAGAGGTTGAAGAGATCTTGTGCAAGACACATTCAGACAGCAACACCCTGGGGTGTGTCCAGCTCTCCTCCTTGACTCTGACTACACACACACACACACACACACACACACACACACACACATACAGAGTAACTATAAGTCAGTCTGTGTGCATCCCAGCATCTGCAGAGATAGGCAGATGTATCCGTGTGTGTATCCCCAGTATAATGGCTGGCTAGAGTATTCTTAAGAGTGGATTCCATATAGCAATTTTATAGGAGCTGTCAGAGAGCGTCTGTTGGTTGTTCAAAGGTGGTACAGTACCTGACACACTTTTCAGGGAGCCTCTAGTGGGACCTAGGGGATACATACGCTACTTTCCATGGGAAGCGAACATCTCCCATGGATGTCAGTGTCAGACCCAAGTATGATGACCCAGGTCAGGGCTTCAAACACTTCCCCAGCTGAGTGAGTAGGAAGCGGTCCCTGGAGAGTGGTGTCACCTTCTGCAGAGGTTAAGCTTTCATTTAAAAAAATATTTTAACCAAGATTTGGGTAAGTGGCTACAGTTTTGTGGGTGGCTGCATTATTGGTGCCCAGCCTGAGACTCTTAGAAAGCTGATTAACATCACAGTTATATCCAGTGCACAATAAACACTGCTCAGCTATTTATTCCTTTCATTGTCAGGGGGTGTGGTTTGGGGTGGGGGGATGGCCTTCGTGTTTGTAGGCCGGTAGTGTCACTAGAATGTTTCATGCTGACTAGTGAGCTTAGGCCTCAGGCTGAGGCATGAGGGGAAGTTTTCCAGCCCTGCCCCAGGTGATGAAATGCTGGTCAGTACCTCTGGGCGGGTGCACTCTCCGGTTAACCCCTTTCTGCACTTAGTGGGGACAGGAGCTGAGAGACCTGATGGCATCATTTGTGGAGGTGAGATGGAGGCAGGAAAATTGGCACTCTCCCATTTGGGACGTTCTGAGGTTAGCTGACAAGCTTGGCTCCCCAAGAGGAACTGCATGCACCTGAGGGAACCTTGGGAGTAGGAAAGGGGCTTTTGTGCCAGGGGCCTGGCCAGAAGACCTGGTACGGAACTATCAGCTCTTTACAGTGAGCAGCCGAGGGCATCAAGATCCCCTTACTCTGTGCTTCTCACCACCTCCTCCGCCTGCCTCTTTTGGAGCTTGTGTTCTGCTGAGGTCCAGGCTGGAGTCCTTGCTGATCAGCAACTGCCACGGGTCGAGTGCCAGTACCACAACACTACTCGGCTTTATTTAGTCCAGCCTCTCTCATGCAAACTCTGTATGCTTTCTGGTGTTAAATGCAATAGTGACAGAAGGAGAGAGATTAACAGGCAGTGATGTAGGAGGCAAATAACGCTTCACAAATGAGATGGGAAGTTGAGGAAGCAAAGAGCTGATGCAAGCCTGGAGTTGCAGAGGAGGTGTCCTTGCACTAGCCGGGGGGCGGGTATGTGGGGCATAGCAAAGAGGGCAGAGAGAGTCAGGAGGGCAGTAGAGAGAATGTTAGGCTGCAGCAAAGTCCTTGCAGGGCTAGGAGGAATTGTTGATTGAGGCTGTCTGACTCAAGCAGGAGATGGTGGTACCATGGGTGGTACCTGAGTTGACTGGGTGTTTGTTACAGATTTGAAGGTGTCTGGGGATTGAATACCCTGGGCAGAAGATGTGCTGAGCACTAAAATCTTGGTACCAGTGAAATGAGGGAAGATTCTGCCACTCCCAGAAGAAGCCTGGACTTCCAAAGAGACTGGTCATCCTGCCTCAACCAACCCCCATCCACTAGTTCCGTGATAGCTACGTTCTAGCCGACCCTCCTGCTGTAAATCCACTGGAGTGATTCCTCCAGGGGTCACCTGCCCAGGTTCACAGCAACTGCCCCACTGTTGCGGGGATCCCACAGCAACCCAGTGGCCCATCCCCTGCCCACCCTTGGGCTTTTCTGTCACTGTCTCTCTTCACTCGGGGCAGCAGGCGGCACATGCAGGGCCCTCCACAGAACGGGAGGAGTCTGCCGGAGTGGCTGGCTGAGTCTGTTCAAACATGATTGGAAGCGATAGAGAGCTGGAAAAGTAAATGCCTGGCTATAGGGTATGTGAAGCTATTTCCTGTCGCCCTCGGTATGGAACAGAGAGATGCGGCTGCTGTGGGTTACGGAACGGTGGAGCAGCACACTGGAGCCTGAAACCTTGGGTAAACTTTATTAATGCTTTTCTCTTCTGAGGCTGGCACTTTCTCTCTCCTCTTTTCTTCCTTTAGTTCATGGTGGCTGCTTACACAACCGCTCCCTGAGCAAAGTAAACGCTCCTCTTGGTTATGCAATGGATTTCATACAACAGGGGAGAGCCCCCCCGGTTGACATCTGGATAAATTAACAAGTGAAATGAGCCAGGCACCCCAGGCTAATCCGGAGTGGAAATTCGTGGAAATCCCAAGCCTATAAAGCAGTTTGAGTGGTTGGCTCTATCTGATAAGGCCAGGCCCAGCACTGGGTGAGCAGGAATGAGGGGCATTGGCAGTGCTGTGCAGGGGCCCAGGACTGGGAGGGCAGAGGAGGGCAGGAGAGAAGTGCATTTGGAGGCTGCTGGGCTGAGAAACTGGCACAGTCCCTCTCTATCTCAAGCCTGTGGGGACACGCTCATTTTGCAGATACTATTAAAGTAACCAAATTGGCCTTTCCAAGTCCTGCCCATTCACACAGAGAGCATGAAAATTCATAATCAGCCACAAAGCCAAAGGGAACAGGCGGACGTTGGGATGTGAGCCTTTCAGAGGAGAGCTGTGTTAATTCTGCATGTGCCAGCCCAGGCTCATCCTCTCATCCCGCTGCCCCAGCTGGTCCCCAGGGAGGACTCTGAGAGATTCTCCCTTGGGAACTTGTCATCCGTGATTCCAGGGAGCCTGCACCTGGTGTGCAGTGACAGGGTATTCAGTGCAGAGAGCGGTGGGTGCAGGTCTGACCCTCCGCTAGTCTACAGCACTCTGTGAAACACAGCACTGCTGACCTCAGAGAACTAGGACGTTTTTTCTTGCTTTTTCCTTTCATTGTTCTTCCCTTTCTTGGAATTGAAGAAGGCCACACGGCCGGTGAAGAATCTGACCAGCCAGTCCAGTATCAGGAGCCCTGCAGACAAAGTGGTTCCCAAGTTCACTGAGACCAGAATCAGGACGCTTGGCCACACAGGACCCTGTAGAGCAGCAGCTCTCAGACTGAGAGACCTCATTTCTCTCACCTAAAACTTAGAAGTCCTTGGCATGCTACCTTGGTCATGGTAATCAGTGCAGTGAGAATGGATTCTGGGCACGACCCTGTACTTCAAACCAACCTGCCTACTGTCTACCTGCAGCCTGCTACCACCAGTGCTACATGGCCCAGCGTGTGATAACCGCTGCAGTAGAGCAATCTGTCTAGTTTGATCATTCCAGGACTAGGGCATTTGTGGTGTTTCCTCATCAAGGACCTCTTTAAGTCAAGGTGCTGAGATGCTGTGACCTTCATTGATCCTGGCTGCACAATGAGCTCCAGGCCCAGGAGAAAGCTTCTTGAACCAGTTCTGTGCTCAGACCTGTAGAAAGATTCCTGCCAGCAACAAATTCACACAGAGGCAATGGGGACATCTTAACACCCGGGCTATTAGATCAATCCTTGTTTTAACTCTGCATGAAATGAGTTTGTGGTGATCTCAGTCTCTTTTCTATTAGGCATTTAACTGCCCAGAACACCTGGTGTGAAATGAGTTCTGCAAGGTCTCAGCCTGGATCTCCCATCCCAGGCATAATTCTGGGAAAAGAAGCCCTCACTCTTCTTCCCCTCTCCCCTCCTCCCCCTTCCCCAAAGCAGAAGAGAGGGGTAGAACACCTCAGAGGTGTTTCCATTTCAGCAGGTGAATGTGCACTGAGCCAGACAGAAGCTGCAAAGTGCTGAGAGATCCCAGAATGAGAAGTGCCTGATAAACATTCATTCATTCAAGGGGGAAAACCCAGACAGGTGTAATGCTTTTCCTACAAGATCAAGTCACCTCGACACAGAAACTACATTTCCGCTAAGTTAAAAAACATGTTGTTCGTCAGGAAATAATCTCACAACTTCAGCGCCGTCTGGTTCACGGGAGGAGATTGTGGGTGTGTTGGGGGGGAGGGAGGATGGCGAGCGAAGCAGACAGGGCCTGAGAATAGGGGAAGCGTAGGTCCTCTCTGCTATATCAGTGACCCGACACAGGTCAGTAGGTCAGTCGTACCCCTCCCAGAAGACAGAGGCACGATGCCTTTGGCAGGCTGGCCACTGAATGGGGAGGGAGCATGGACTAAAGGAAGGAGATCTGCAGCAAGAACATGTTAGCAAAGAGAGAGACCCCAGTCCCACAGGTCTCCTCAGCGCTCTGTAGTCGTGATGCCAGTTCCTTGTTCAAAGCAGGAATCTCTTGATTAGCGGGAACAGGACTGAGCACGGAACTGGGTCAGGAAACCTTCTCCTGGGCCTGGCACTCAGTCCCATCTGCACCACTTCCCTCACTGCATGAATGGGGAGGAGGCTGATCAGAAGCTGCCATGTGATTCCCTTGGTAATCAGCAGCCATGGGAAAGGGAAAACTGCAAGAGCGTATGACAGTTTAGTGGAGTTTTTGGAAAAATATTCGATTATGCCACCCTCTTCCGCAGCTGCTCAGCCCCTGTCTTTCAGCTGGAAAAAAGAAAAATCAATTTCAGCTGATTTTCATCCCTTCTTTGAACCATCTGCCAGTTCTTTTACCCCTTCCCCTCCCCCCCCGATTATTATTTTTAAATCCACACCTGCAGCCAGGCCACCTTGGGCTGCGATCTCTTCAGATACCGCAGGTTCTCCCGGCTCATGGCAGGGGCTGGTGGGAGATCCTCAAGGAAAGTGAGGCTGCTGCAGGCAGCAGTGGTGGCAATGCAGTAGGTGGCGCTCTGCCCTTTTAGTCACTCCTGAGCCAGTGCATGTGGGGCACTCTGCTTTGGTGCTAAGTGCTGGTAAGTCGTGATCAGTAATATTTCCAGTCTTGCCCCTTGCACATTTGCAGTTTGAGTAACTGCATTCTGCTTCCTTAAACTCTCCCTGCTACTTGAATTTGATGAGCTACTTCCCTTCCTTTCCCTAAATTGCAGTGTGGTGTGGCTGGGTGCTGCTAAGCACCTGCTCCATCCCAGCCTGGAGGTGGGTGGTGTGCGGTGATCCTTGGGTGGATATAGACTGTAATCCTGTAAAACACTGAGAGTCTTGGGAGAGGCTGTATATCTATCAGATCACCACGACAGCGGCATTTCCAGCCCGGGGGGTTAGTGTGCATACAGGGAGAGAGATCTCCATTAGTTTCCTTCCTCCTTGCTGGAGTCGCTATGCACCGAGGTTTACACATGCGCCTTGGACTGTTCTTTGCTCTGCTTGGAGAAGAGGGAGCTGGAGTGGATGTTAACAACTGCCAGGGATCATTACCATCCTCAGTAATGTTATTGACAACACCATCAATGTGCGTGGCCCTTGACACACACACACACAGGGGCCTGGTTCTCCTCTCTTGCCAAGTAAATCAGGAGTAGCTTCACTGAACTTGGTGGATTTACATTGGAGTAAAACTGGTGTAAACGTGAGGAGAGTCAGGGCCAATGGTCCATGCTCCAGCAGCTCCTCAAAAGGATTTAGGTGCCTAACCTCCATTGATTTCAAAGGGAGTTAGGAGCCTAAATACCTTTGAGGATCTGCGCATTACAGTCTAAGGAGAATTTAGGATCACACATAGCGCTGCTCTCGTGCCTTCCATCTGAGGATCTCAAAGCACTTTATAAAAATTAATGAATTAAGTCTCATGCCCCCTCTTAGGTTATGTATATTATTATCCCCATTTTGCAGCTGACAAAATGACTTCTCCAAGGTCACATGTTGAGGCTGTGGCAGAGCTGGGAAAGCCCCTAGGCTTAGTCACAAGACCAGCTTGGAGGAAGAGCTCTAGGTTTGTGGTTGTTGATGGAGTGTCAGTGTTGGTTCAGGAGTCCCTTGGAGGAAGGTTCCTCAAAGTGAAGGAGTGGGATAGACTCTAAAATGGAAAAATCTACACGGGATTGCTCTAGTACACAGGCAGTCTGCCCCTTCCCTATAGGCCCCTGTTGGATGCTGTTGTCACAACTCAGACTGATGTCATAATTAACAATGATTGATTTTTTCCAGACAGGTTTTGTCATCCAGCCAGTTGCCCTGGTGACAGCACTAAGTCTGTTTTTAGCCTGGCACACTTGTGTCTTTCTCAGCTTTTTAATGGTGTTGTTGTCCAAATGACTGAGAAAGTGATCCAGGGACTGGGATTTGGGATGCAGAGGTGGCAACCTGGAGATGGGGACACAGATCATGGAGATGGAGGTGGGAGGGACTGGAGATGCAGATGGTGGAGACGGAGGGCTGGGGAAGGGGACACATGGTAGAGATGGCGATCTGGGGATGAGGCCGCGCGATTGTGGAGACAGTAATCTGGGGATGCGGCTCAGAATCAGAGCAGGCTAAGAGTTCTCAAGTGTCATTCGGGGCCTGACGGCAATGGACTAGAGCCAGCATGCTATTCAGAGGCAAAGGGACCCATAAGGGCTCGATTGTGATGATGATTTTTGTTGTAACTTTTTCTTCTTGGTGGAAATTGGCAAAATTAATTGGCAAAATTAATCGTCTGCCCACGTTTGTCTCAGCCCTTCTCCTCCTGGCAGACTGCTCGCTTCTGTGTCGAGCATTTTGCTGCCTCTCAGCGCATCTCCGAGTGGCTAGTTGGCTGGCTGCCCTGGGCTTCCATATGAAATGAGTTCTGCTGGGTCTCAGCCCCTCTCCAAGTGCCTGCCTGAGAGTCCTACAAGCATGAATCGCTCAGGGTCCCATCTCCTAGAGTGTGTTTGTTGCTAAGTATTTTTGTACTTCCAGGGCTTGGCAGACACCCCTGCCCCAGGAAAGGAGATACGTTGCTGCTTGTGCTCACAGCTCTCTCCCAGGAATCGGGGACATGTATTGCCTGCGCTCAGTACTCTGCTGTCCTAATAGCTCCCTCCCTCCCCTTGCCTCTCTGTAGTTTTCCAGCGGGCACCAGTCTCCTTGGGCAGCAATTACCTGTGGAATTTCATTTGGAAAGAACATTGCTGGCTTCACATGACAGATGTGCAAAGCAAAACAGCATTTTAAGACGAGTCGGTGCTGTGCTTGTGGCTGTGAGACGCTACTAGCTCTGCCTGGAGACTGGCAAAGAAAAGACAGGCTCTATGCAAGCTTCCTGCTACAGCTGTGTCAATGCACTGCAGTCTTGACCTGAACGCTGCACGCTCAGCCTCGCTGGTCCAGTCCTGGGCTCCCCACACAGCTCTGCCAGTGGCCCTAGGCCCTGCCCTTCGCCTGCCTGCTGCTCCGGTCCCGGGCTCCCCGCACAGCTCTGCCCCTGCCACTCAGCCCTGCCCTTCGACTGCCCGCTGCTCCGGTTCTGGGCTCCCCGCACAGCTCTGCCAGTGCCACTCTATCCTGACATACAGCCCCCCTGTTATTCCTGCCCTAAACTGAATCTGCCAATTGCACAGGGTTGTTGTTGTTGTTTTTTAATATGGACTCTACTTAGAGCCTGCTACACTTCTTTTCTTTTGTGCCCTGTGCCAAGCCATGCCCGCAGGGCTCAGAGGCAGGCATGTGCTCACCCCTGAGATTTTACTGCAGATTTTTCTGGGGTTTTAAGCTAAAAGTCAGGACCAAGATTTTGATAATCGCTGAGGGCTCATGGGCAGCCTCCTTGTTTGGATTCCCAGCCTTGCTCCAAGCTGGGTGCTCGGGAATCCAGCAAACAGTGGCAATCTGTGCTTGGAAGGGGCCAGAGCTGTCCTGTGAGCCCCACTGGGAGGAGTAACAGGGAATAGGAAACTTTATGCTTAGTCAAAAGAGGAGGATGTAATGAGCCCTTGGTGGTGGCGTATCCTGTGCACAGCCCAGCCCCCAGCTCTCTGGCAGTTCAGGTGGCATGACATACCTAGCCATTTGCCAGTGACCCGGGACATCATCCCCCTCAATTGACCAAAGGAGCAGCATAGAGTGAGGGTTGCATGGTCTCCCGCCTCCCTGCTGCCAGGGGAACTTGGCGTGGGTGGAGCTGAAGGAAGGAAACAAAAGGGAAGCATTGTCCAGACTCACTGGGCTTGTGAGAGGGGCTGAATTTCTCCGAGCCCCTCAGGTGGCCCCAGACCAAGCCATGATCTCTGAGTCCATTCGTTTAATTGATCCTGCATCGACAGTGCCTGCTCAATGCAGAGAAAGCGGCCCAGGCTGGGGAGACTCTTTAAGGATCCATGTCTCTTCCTGCTCCTGGTGCCAGAGCCCTCATGCTTCTAGCTTGGCGTCATGGGGGAAGTATTAGCTGGGGAAATGGCTGGGGGTTCTTAGGTGACTGCAGCAGGATGGGCTGAGCAGGTTCATGGCTGCAGAGTTGGAGGGGGAGAAGAGGATGTGGGACTATGTCTGGCTGTGGATGCTGATAGGAGCAGACCAGCAGAGAGCAGCCCACTTGACCCAGACACATGGCAGAGTTGTCAATTTTACCCAATCTTTGCTTTTATAACTTTCACATTTACTCTATATACGCTGAGCTTCTGCCCTGAGATCCCCTCAAACTAATATACATATTGGTACATTCTGGAATGTGTGTATGGGGGTGTGTGTGTAAAAAATAGCATTCAACAAAATTGTGTTAAAAGAATGTTAAGGTTACAAAATCAAGCACTCAAAAATAGGGAATTGCCAGAACTAAGGTTGCCCATGTACCCTTAACTCTGCCCCTTGTGCATATACTACAGTCTTTACTTACATGATCACATTCTATTTTTTCCACAGGATCCCAGTTTCTTTTTTACCCTCCTCATGCAATGAGTGGTCCTTTACCTTCCTTCTTACGCACCATCCACATACAATCTGTGATTATTCATTTCTCATGGGCTTCTCTCTGGAGCTCAGCACTCTAATATCTGAGGGCCTCGCAAACATTAATGAATTTATTTTCCCGACTCATGTGTGTGATAGAAAAGTATGATTATCATCCCCCCCATACCTTTATAGCTGGGAAAATGAGGCACAGAGACTGAGGCTAGAATTTGTAGACATGCCCCCTAATTTGGGGTGCCTCGATGGTTAGGTACCCAGTTTGAGATACCGTCCCCTGCCTCATTCACTGCACACCTTCCAACACCTGCAACAAAGGAGGTGAGGTCCTGCAGGAAAAGAGTGTGTAATCGTGTGATTAAAGACTATCATAAAGTCAACACAAGGAGGGCACTCTGACACTTTCCTATTTCCCAGCTCTTAAGTGCTTGACTTTATCACCTTAATAATAGATTTTGAACATAGTTTTGTTGTATATAATTATTGCTGCCAGCAATGGGCATCAAGGCCCGGATGAGTATGTAGACTGTAGTATGAGTATGCCCCCGGCTGTCCCCCAAAACTCTCCCCACGTCTGTCTGCCCTAACGGATGTGCCCTGGAATACTAGAAGTCATGCAGTGCCCCCCCCCACACCTGATCTATTCCTTTGTACCTTCCCTTTTTGCCCCTTCTGTATGGCAAGGCATAGCATCCTGGTATGGGGGCAGGACGCCATCTGGGGCAGGCATCACAGTGCTCCATGGATGTGCACGTGCAGGATTCTTCTCCAAGGGCGGCGCCATGGCTGAAAGGGCCTGCACTTAGAGAACTGGAGCGAAAGGAGAGGGCAGCAGTACCATGAAACCGTTATTGTCCTCTTCGGACTGCCCAGAGACGGGGAAAGCATTAGGCACACTGGGTTACTGAAATACAAATGGCGCTGTCCCCTGCACGGGGGAGAGGAGGGAGCCTGCTTTAGTGGAAGTGCGGGGAGCCGGACCTAATGCGGATATGCATCCCAGGAATGAACAGAGCCTTTGAAAGTGCTCATGGCTCCAGGGCAGGTGGGAGCTTTCTGTTCCTACAGCAGCGTCTCTTTGTGCAAGCTGGAGGAGGAGAGAGGGAGAAGGGAGCTGCCAAGCCCAGTAACTCAGAATTACTGCCACCTCACAGGAGCCTAAGTCTGCGCTGCCAAGATTTCTGGCTTGGGGGGCCCCAGGGTTGAATAGCTGGGGTGGGAGAGGCTGCAGTGAGATTGAGGGGCGTTGGCAGGGCTGTGTGGGCAGCCCATGACAGATCTAGCAGCAGCTGCATGGATGAATGCTAGGGATTTCAGTGAGATCACTGTTCATTTCACTAAGGTGTTCAAGCCGTGTTTCGAGAAGGAAGAGGTGACCTCCTGTGCCGGTCTTTCAAACCAACCCTGAACACCAGCTGCACAGCTGGCCTCCCCTAGAAGATCAGTCAAGATCCACAGACGACCTATGTAACGTGAGGAGCCAAGCACAGGGCTTCCCACCTCTGGGAACAGAGCCCAAGGAGCAGCATCAGTAGCTTAGCCAGGCAAATTCCCTCCAGTCAAGGGCAGTGGGGCACACACACTCAGGCCAATACACCGTGTCCTGAGGACTGGCCGGCCTCACCCCGTGCTCAGTGCATAGTGACGGGTATATTTCCACACTCTGTGCAGTGCCCAGCTGCATCAGTTAGTGACCTTGCACGCACCAGGCTTGTCAGCTGGTCACACAGGTGGGGCATCAAGAACAGAGCTTGTGGGAGAAGCAAGGTCTTGTGGCGGAACAGAGCAGTGGGTGCCAGGTAGCCTGGACTCCACTCCTAGCTCTGCCACTGACTTACTCTGGGGTCCTGGGCAAGTCATTTCCCCGCTTGGTGCCTCCACACACCCCACCCCACCCCCCGGGATATTGCGAGGTTTAACTAAAGCTTGCAGAGTGCCTTAGATAGCAGTGCCAACTATGGTGCTTTTGATTGGTTGTAATCTGCTGCTTCAAACACTAGACCTCTGACCAGTCAGCTGAAGAATCATAGAACTGGAAGGGACCTTGAGAGGTCATCTAGTCCAGTCCCCTGCACTCAAGGCAGGACTAAGTATTCTCTAGACCATCCCTGACAGGTGTTTGGAACCTGCTCTTAAAAATCCCCAATGATGGAGATTCCACACCCTCCACAGGCAATTTATTCCGGTGTTTAGTTAGGAAGTTTTTCCTAATGTTCAACCTAAACTACCCTTGCTGCAATTTAAGCCCATTGCTTCTTGTCCTATCCTCAGAGGTTAAGAAGAACAGTTTTTCTCCCTCCACCTTGTAACAAACTTTTATGTACTTGAAAACTGCTATCATGTCCCCTCTCAGTCTTCTCTTCTCCAGACTAAACAAACCCAATTTTTTCAATCTTCCCTCAGAGGTCATGTTTTCTAGACTTTTAATAATTTTTGTTGCTCTTCTCTGGACTTTCTCCAATTTCTCCACATATTTCCTGAAATGTGGTGCCCAGAACGGGACACAATACTCCAGTTGAGGCCTAATCAGTGTGGAGTAGAGCGGAAGAATTACTTCTCGTGTCTTGCTTACAATACTCCTGCTAATACATCCCAGAATGATGTTTGCTATTTTTGCAACAGCGTTACACTGTTGACTCATATTTAGCTTGTGGTCCACTATGACCCCCAGATCCCTTTATGCAGTACTCCTTCCTAGGCAGTCGTTTCCCATTTTGTATGTGTGCAATTGATTGTTCCTTCCTAAGTGGAGTACTTTGTATTTGTCCTTATTGAATTTCATCCTATTTACTTCAGACCATTTCTCCAGTTTGTCCAGATCATTTTGAATTTTAATCCTATCCTCCAAAGCACTTGCAACCCCTCCAAGCTTGGTATCGTCCGCAAACTTTATAAGTGTACTCTCTATACCATTATCTAAATCACTGATGGAGATATTGAACCGGACACAGAACCAATCCCTGCGGGACCCCACTCATTATGCCCTTCCAGCATGACTGTGAACCACTGATAACTACTCTCTGGGAAGAATTTTCCAACAAGTTATGCACCCAACTTATAATAGCTCCATCTAGGTTGTATTTCCCTAATTTGTTTACGAGAAGGTCATGAGAGACAGTATCAAAAACCTTATTAAAGTCAAGATATACCACATCTACCACTCCCCGCCCAATCTACAAGGCTTGTTACCCTGTCAAAGAAAGCTATCAGGTTGGTTTGACACGATTTGTTCGTGACGAATCCATGCTAATTATTATTTATCACCTTATTATCTTCTAGGTGTTTGCAAATTGATTGCTTAATTATTTGCTCCATTATCTTTCCGGGTATAGAAGTTAAGCTGACTGGTCTGTAATTCCCCAGGTTGTCCTTACTTCCCTTTTTATAGATGGGCACTATATTTGCCCTTTTCCAGTCTTCCGGAATGTCTCCCGTCTTCCATGACATTTCAAAGATAATTGCTAATGGCTCAGATATCTCCTCAGTCAGCTCCTTGAGTATTCTGGGATGCATTTCATCAGGCCCTGGTGACTTTCCCTATTTTAGACAATGATCCTGCCTCATTTTCACTGGCATTTACTATGTTAGACATCCAATTGCCACCAACCTTCTTGGTAAAAACTGAAACAAAGAAGTCATTAAGCACCTCTGCCTTTTCCACATTTTCTGTTATTGTCTTTCCCCCTCATTGAGTAATGGGCCTACTCTGTCCTTGGTCTTCCTCTTGCTTCTCATGTATTTGTTGAATGTTTTCTTGTTTCCTTTTATGTCCCTAGCTAGTTTGATCTCATTTTGTGCCTTGGCTTTTCTAATTTTGTCCCTACGTACTTGTGTTATTTGTTTATATTCATCCTTTGTAATTTGACAGAGTTTCCGCTTTTTGTAGAACTCTTTTTTGAGTGTTAGATCATTGAAGATCTCCTGGTTAAGCCAATCCAGGGTGGTCTCTTGTCATACTTCCTATCTTTCCTACGCAGTGGGATAGTTTGGTTTGCGCCCTTAATAATGTCTCTTTGAAAAACTGCCAACTGTCTTCAATTGTTTTTCCCTTTAGACTTGCTTCCCATGGGATTTTACCTACTAACTCTCTGAGTTTGCTAACGTCCGCCTTCTTGAAATCCATTGTCTTTATTGTGATGTTCTTTCTCCTACCATTCCTTAGAATCATGAACTCTACCATTTCATGATCACTTTCGCCCAAGTTGCCTTCCCCTTTCAAATTCTCAACCAGTTTCTCCCTATTTGTCAAAATCAAATCTAGAACAGCCTCCCCCCTAGTAGTTTCCTTCAGCTTCTGAAATAAAAAATTGTCTCCAATGCATTCTAAGAACTTGTTGGATAATCTGTGCCCTGCTGTGTTATTTTCCCAACAGATGTCTGGGTAGTTGAAGTCCCCCATCACCACCAAGGCTTGTGATTTGGGTGATTTTGTTAGTAGTTTAAAAAAAGCCTCATCCACCTCTTCTTCCTGGTTTGGTGGTCTGTAGTAGACCCCTACCATGACATCACCCTTGCTTTTACTCCTTTTATCCTTATCCAGAGACTTTCAACAAGTCTGTCTCTTATTTCTATCTCAACCTCAGTCCAAGTGTGTACATTTTTACTATATAAGGCAACACCTCCTCCCTTTTCCCCCTTCCTGTCCTTCCTGAGCAAGCTGTATCCTTCTATACCAATATTCCAGTCATGCATATTATCCCACCAAGTCTCTGTGATGCCAACTATGTCATAGCTGTGTTATTTACTAGCATTTCGAGTTCTTCCTGCTTATTCCCCCTACTTCTTGCATTAGTATACAGACATCTAAGAAGCAGTTGCATCACCTCAGTTAGGGGAGGGAAGTGAGAAAGTAGAAGGGAGCTGTGCTGACACATTCCGGGCAGTAGAGGGTGATAGAAATATGCTTTCCTTTGATGAGTCCTTGGGAGCAGACATTTTACAAAGCCTGGGTCATGGGTGGACCTGGGAGAGTCCATGCTGCAGGGTTGGAAGCATTGAGGCTGTTCTAACTCCTCTTAGATATTCCTACAAGAGCAACAATCAATGCCATGGTTTTGGTGATGTGGGCACCTGCCTACTCCGGACTAGGCTGAGGCCTTGTCCATATGGGGAAATTGACCAGCTTTAGCTCTTCTGGAGTAACTATGAAATCACTTTTATTCTGGACTAGTGTGTTCAGACAGGCAGCTGTTCCAGACTAGCTTATTCTGCAGTAGCTACACTGGTCAGTTTCCCCAAGTAGACAAGGCCTGAGATCCAGATCACTCTTCACACTGTTCTGTCACCCAGCCATCCAATGAGAGTGACTTTCACTCATTTTGAAGAGGATGAAGTTCTGAGAAGTTCCACATTTGCATTCATGCCCCGGCAGCATACAGTGTCTCAGCTGGCATTTAGGTGTGTTCCTCTGCGGTGCAGTCATTTCACTCTGCACTGCAGCATCCATGGGGACACAGGGAGGGCTAGCCCTGTCTCTGCAGACAGGGCTGTTGCTTACCATGTGGAAAAGCATAACTGTTGCTTCTCCCCAGTTCTGGGTCATGTGCATCTCATCTAAGGGTGCAGAGAATGGAGCTGTAGAAAGCACGCCCATAATGCCACAGCAATGTTGTCATTTCCTTTTTGGCTTAAAAAAATCCAGGGAAATGAAATGCAAACAACTATGTTAATGCAACATTGTGATGGCCGATGTAAACACAGAGTGGTTCAAAGAAAGGCCAAAGTTCAGGTTCTCCTAGGAATGCCTACTCATGGCTCTGCGCTGGCGTGGTTTTGGGGCTTCCCAATTCGACTGTTAACCCTTATGGGATAGTCCTGAGGTGTTTTGCATCTGCAGTGTGACCAGTTTCCTGAGAGGTGAGGTGTTAGGGGTCCTGTGCCAAGGAGGGGGAGGAGTCTGTGGCTGAGAAAAGGGAGGGGCCTGCTCAACTCGCTAAGGTGGAGCATGTCCTACACAGTGATGCCTCCTGTCCATGCTAGCCAGCCCTGCTTTTCCTCGCCTCAGTCCCACTGAGGAACCTGCATGGGGCAGGGAGCTCACATCAGGGGCATGCTAGCCTTGAGCCAGGGCAGCAGTATCCAGCTCCGAGGCTGGCCTGTGTAAGAAGGAGTCTAAAGAGCAGACGGCTCTGCTTGCCTGGGGAGGAGGCAGAAGGGCTCTCTTGATGCTGATAGGGAGGAGGGGGCATAGGAGAGGCTAGGATGTTGAATGGGGATATCATTTGGAACAGGGAAGGAGGAGGGATGGAGCTTGGGCTGGAGCAGGACGTAGTGAAGGAGAAAGACTAGAACAAGTTATCACAGGTCACTGGTCTCTTCCTGAAGCTCTAAGGGTTAAATGTACCTTGTCCAGCATGTTCACTGTGTGCGAATTAATGCTACTCTGGGAATGTGAGCTCATACATCAGCACCGGACTTTGTAGCTGGTTACTACCATGCACACTCTATATTTTGGTGCTTTATAGTGAGTGTTGATGGGCCAAAGGACTTCACAGGGGACAGTTCAGGTGGGTTAGAACCTTTTATCTCTACTTTGTCCTCCTAATGGTCCAGTCTGGAATGAGTACAATAGAAACACCAGAATACAATGGAGATGGCCTCTGGAAGCCACATACCAGTCATAACCTCCCACCCAGTCCCCAGGAGTTTGGGATGGAGCCGAGTGAGGTGATAATATAGCAATGTACACTCTCTGGTGTTTTCTGCAGCTGAGACAGTTATTGATTCCTTTCGCATGATTCCTTTGCCCTGCCCCTCCCTGGGGGAAAGACTAGAGGAGTCGCATAGTTTTTCTGGGGTTAATCTGATTGGCAGATCTCTTACTGATGGGGATCTCTGTCTGGGAAGTTTCTTCAGTGGGGGGATGGGCAGTGGAGCAACAAGGTGAATGAGGTCTTCAAGGATAGAGATGTAGCAACAGCCTTCTCTTCGCTGCTGTGCTCAGCCCTGCACTCTACCAGCTCTGCCTTGCTCTCTCCTTCCCCTCCATGTTAACCTGCTCCTCTTCTCTTCAAAAGGGGCTGACACCCTGAGCGAGACGAGCTCCATCAGCCTGGAGGCCACGACCGACAGCAGAGAGACTTCAGTGGCCACCTCCATCCTGTCTCCCTTCACAGCTGGCCGCGGGCGGGATGAGGCGGACAATCGCAGCGAGCACAGCTACAGCGAGTCAGGGGCCAGCGGCTCCTCCTTCGAGGAGCTGGATCTGGAAGGCAACAGCGATGGGTCAGCAGGGCAGCCTTCTGACCTGAGCTATGCCGAAGAGCCGGAGACCACAAAGGCCAAGTGGGCTAAGGAGCCCACTGCTCTGGAGAAAGAGAAGGGTGAAGAATAAACCAGAGTCCTTCCAGCTTCCTCCCCTTTAGTTAGGAGGAACTGATCTGTCCTGTTTTCTTTCTCTCTAGCCAAGAGATTTCAGTCACCGATTCCCATTGAGCCCTGCTCCCTTCTCCTCTGAAGACAGATGTTCCGATTGTTATAAAGAAGGACAGCTACACTAAGGGGGAGCGTAGCTAGGAGCTGTTCCCCAGGAGCCTTCCACCCACTTGTGTGCTGTAGCAGAGAGCTGGGGGTGCAGTCTGTTTGATGAGCAGTGAAATGTTCTTCCAGGCTGCATGTGTATAAATGCGTGGTGAGCTCTCTGCATGAGCTGTGGATGTGTGTGTGTGTGTGTGTGTAACACATGTTCTCCCTCTGCCTGTCTCCCTGGTTCTCCACTGTATAAAGACACATTGACTGGCACCAAAGAACCGACAGTGGTTTTATTCCATGGGAAATGGAAATATACAATGTAAAATCGTCCTCCTGAAACAGATGTTAAGCTTTTGGGATCTGTAATAAAGCAAATGCTTTTCCTCTGAGGTGTGAGGGCTCAAGGGGAGGGTTTTGTGATTCTGTCCTTTAACGCATGGGCTCGTCTATTACCCCTGTCCTTGGAGAGCTGAGCAAGCCACATGCTTGGCACTTGCGCTGTTTCCAAGTGATTTTTGAAACAAAAGTGGTGCTCCCAGCTGATCCGAGTTTGAAGTTTCTTAGCGGCTTGCCTGGGCTGTGTGAAATGCAGTGGGGGCCATGCCATCCAGACCTTGGGGAGCAGATGTCCCCGTCACTGAAATCACCATCATTGCTGGAACTCGGCCTCCTGCATAGCAGTTTGAACAGAGAGGCCAGGAGTGAAGGCCGTGGACACCAAACTCCCTGAGGGCCCAAAATGCTCCTTCCAGGTCAGGGAAAGGCATATTGGCAGAGGCAGCAAAGGGAAGCCAGCATTGCTGCCCCTGTGCCATGGTAGAGAACTTCAGGGTCTAGGGTTGCCGGTCTGACTCCAGTCCCCTTAAAAGTCACTTAGAATAAAACCTCTCAACTTGTCACTCAAATCCTCGTCTCCAAAGATGAAGTCTGATCCAGCCAGCTGCCTGCTCTGTCTGTTCCCACCATCTCCTTTCCCGCCCTGTTTCCAGCCAGACCATGTCCCAGGCTTGACATATCTAAAGACACTCTTGCATCATCTATTGCAGCCTCCTTGAGTATTTTCAATGGACATATTCCTTTGTGGAGGGGATTGGGGTGGCAGGGAGCTGGTCCGTGTTATTCTTTGTGATAGATTTGGGGAATAAAGTCCTTTCCTGGGTTAGGTTACAGATTCCTGGGTGTTGTGCTGTGTTATAGAAGCGTCTGTGCAGGAAGGGTGGCTGGATGTGGTAGAGCAGAAGTCATGCAATGGCGTCTGTCACAAGGTGCCTCCCACATGAGACGCCCTCCTGCAGCAAGTCAAGGCACAGTGTGACTCAGTTTCCCTCCTTCAGAATCCCCAGAAATATCCAAACAGTCTTCTGAGGACTAATGGCTGTGGTGGGGTTAATTGATTAAAAAAGAAAGCCCTGTGTGCAGAAACCCTAACAAAACCAGTCCCAACACCATAGTTCAGACAGTATGTCAAACAGGGCCCTGGTGTTCCTTTCCTTTCCCCAGCTCTCCAGTACGGCTCCTTCGTCCCTCACCATGCCCCAGCTCTCCGGTACAGCTCCTTCCTCCCTCGCCATGCCCCGGCTCTCCGGTACGGCTCCTTCGCCATGTCCCAGCTCTCCGGTACGGCTCTTTTCTCCCTCGCCATGCCCCGCGGGGCTCTCTGATACAGCTCCCTCCTCTCTTGCCATGCCCTGGCTCTCCAGTACGGCTCCCTTACCATGGCCCGGCGCTCCGGTACGGCTCTGTCATGCCTTGCTAGTCTCCGGCTCTTGAGTATGGCTCAAGTATTCCTCACCATGCCGCATTCTCAGCCTGGCCTGGCGTACAGCAGGCATCTCAAGCTACTGGTCTCAATCTTCAGCCCTCTCCTTTCTTCTCTGGCCATGGTGCTCTGACTCCTCAGCCCCTCCACAGGCTCCCTGCTAATTTTTCACTCTTTCCAGGGGCAGCCTGCAGGGAGCTTCTCTATGGCTTTCCCCAAAGACCTCTTCCTGTCTCCTCACTCCCAGGTCTTTCTGTCACCAGGTCTCCTCCCCTCAGATTCTCCCTCGTTCTTTATAGCACTCAGGTGCTGTCCCCTCCTTAATTGGCAAAACTGGGAGCGGCTGTTCTGGCACCTGGACCTACTTCAATCTCAGGGGGCAGCATGCCAGTGCTGGATCTGTATCGGAGCTAGTGCAAGGGCAGGGTTCTGGGGGCAGGAAGCCAGGAGAGTCAGTGCAGCTGGGGCTAAGTGCTGGTGGTTGTCAGATGCCTTAGCCTGGTGGCACAGACGGGAAGTATTCGGTGCAGCCCAGGGGGTGCAGGGATATCCCAGTATTGCAGATTCTTAGGTGCTGTAGTTGAGGGGAGCTGGTGTCTGGGTGCTGGAGATTCCTGGATGCTGTTATTGCTCTACTTTGGTCTCATTAGCTTTTCCTTGATGTTGTGTTGTAGCAGAAACCGTGTTTAACAACTGTGAGTTGTACTATTCGTTCTGCCCTTGTGCTAGCTGCAAAACCCTAAATCTTAGAGTCCTCATGGTGGAGTGGAGACTCCATGATGCCCATCTGTTGCTGGTGACATAACCTGTAGATTGGGGTGGGTCTAACACATCTGCCTCAAGGATCTAAAATGAAGCTCTGGCCCTGATCCATTCCTGGTGTAAGAGATGGAAGCCCTCCTGAAGCCCACGGAGATACAGTGGAGACGGCTTGGAGTCTGGGATCCGTGAGAGAAGAGCTGTGAGTTTTCAGAGCTCTATGGCTGTGACTTAGTGAAGGCACTGAGAACAGGGAGGGAGAGAGGAGGGGGTTTGAAAGGGTTGATCTTCCCCACAGTGCTGCTGCTCCTTTTGCTCACGTCCTGCTTGCGGGGGTCTTGGATCAATGTCTCGCTCCGCGTTTGTTAATGGACCTGGATCCATACTGCGTGAATGGAGTTCAGCACTCAGCAGAGCATCAGGCTTGCCTTGTTCCTCAGCATCGACTCAGCCTGGGGGGAAATCAGTGGGGATGCAATTATCAGAGCCATCCCCGTTGCCCTGGCGGGTCTGCCTGGCAGCTCTGCCCCCTCGCCCAGCCCTCCCCTTTGCATCTTGATTCCTCTGTGCTGTTGCTGCTCTTGGCACCACTGTAAATCTATCCCAGTGCTGGAGGTGCGTATGAGAGCTAGTGCTCAACACGGGCAGTGGGCAGCACCTTGCTTTGGGAGGACGCTTTGCCTGCCCCCTCCCACAAAGGTCATAGCATCTAGAAGCTGGAGCAGACACGTCCTCTGAATATAGACAGTTGGCTGGGGATTAACCCCTTGGGTTGGGGGTTAGGGTTTTCCTAAGTGGCATCACCATGCCCAATGCCCCAGCTATTGGTGGCAGGTCCTATGGTGTATGGGACCACCTGGATCTCACTGCAGCTGGCTGTGCTTAGTTGGTTCCTTGTGACATAGCAATGGCTGATGGTGCCCCTGGATTTACTTGAACATCACCAGCTGCTGCTGCTTGGCATGCAGTGGCATTCCCTGGGCATCAGTTGGGGCATCAAAGAGCAGATCCTCAGTGGTGCCAGCTCTGAGGGAAGAGTTTACTTATGAAGCATCCGCCATTTCCAAAGGCTGTGTGTTTGTATCTGTGTGTACCTGTCTTTTCCTGTATGCATGTGTGTGTGCATGTCTGAGTGTATACGTGCATGTCTGGGTGCCAGTATGCAGGCGTGTGTGCATGTGTGAGTGTACACATGTATATCTGAGTGCCTGTATGCAGGTGTATGTGCATGTATGGGTGTACATGTGTATATCTGGGTCCCTGTATGCAGGCATTGTGTGCATGTCTGGGTGTACACATGCATGTCTGGATGCCTGGATGCAGGCGTATGTGCATGTCTGTGTGTATAGGTGCGTGTGTGTGTGTGCTTGGATGCAGGGATGTGTACCTGTTTCTCTGGGTCTGTGGGGGCATGTACGTGTGCAGAGGAAGGAGCAGCAGGAGTGTCAATAGAAAATGCACTGTCCTTCCCCCCAGATTTTGCTGACATATGGAAATATTATCCCCTCTCTGCAGCACTGTTATATTGTTTTTTAAAGAAAAAAGTAATTTTGCTCCATTTCACAGTATCTGCTGCTTATTTGTGAACCCTGCTGTGAGCGGGGAAGAGCTGTCAGTGTTGGGGCTTTCCATTTGCCATTTAAAAACAAATCCCATGTTGTTTGAGTTTATTGCTTTAAAACTGTGTGTGTGTCTGTGTTCAGCCCTCCCTATATGCATAGCCATTGTGTGTGTGTACACACCCCTCCCTGTATGCATGGACTGTGTGTGTGTGTGTGTGTGTGTGTGTGTGTGTGTGTGTAAACACCCCTCCCTATATGCACAGACTCTGTATATGTGTGTCTGTGTACATCCTTCCCTATAGGCATGGACACTGTGTGTGTGTGTTTAGATGCCCCTCCCTGTTTGCATGGACACTGTGTATATGTATGTCTGTGTACACCCTTCCCTATATGCATGGACTCTGTGTGTATGTGTGTCTGTGCACACCTCTCCCTATATGCATGGACACTGTATGTGTGTGTGCACCCCTCCCTATATGCATGGACTCTGCATGTGCACATATGGGTGCAAGGACTCCCCTTTGTGTGTATGTGTGTGTGTGTAAGGGCACTATGTGTGGGCATGGACACACGTCCCTGGCTGTAGGAGTGCATGGCTGAGTATGTGTAGATGGGTGGGTGTGTGTGGCCAGGAGTTTGAGTGTGCATGAGTCTGGGCTGTTCGGCGTGTGCCTGGATTGGTCCAGGTGGGTATAAGTGTTTGCCCATCCATGTGGCTAGGTCCATATGTCAGGCAAAGCGGGGCTGAACCTTTGTGCCAAGGCATCTCCCACTTGGCCGGGCTGCGTGTGAGCAGCGTGAGAGGAGCTGCCCTGTTGCTGCAGGGTATCGGGGATCATGAGCGAGAAGGGGCATGCTGGCATGGGCCCCTGGGGCATTCTCCTCTGGCAGCCCATGGCCTCCAGGACTCGTTTGTAGACAGTGGGCACAGTCACCACCCTCCCGCTGCAGCCCCAGCGCTTTCACCAGGGTTTAAAACGCCAAGGCCAATGAGTGGAGCCATCAGCCATCCCCAGCGAGGGGCCAAGCTGTGCTGGACTCCAGGCACCATTCCCTGGCTCTGAACCGCCTTCCTCCCGAGACCACTGGCCAAGAGGGGTAGGTGGAGACACTCAGTCCCTCCTAATACCACCCCTTCCCCTGGACGAGGCAAACCTGTCTCTTTTGGGATAGAGTGCAGGCACCTGAAGGGGATGAGAGAGCCAGTCCCCTTATTCAGTGGTTTTCAAACTTTTTTCTGGGGACCCAGTTGAAGAAAATTGTCGATGCCTGCAACGCAATGGAGCTGGGGATGAGAGGTTTGGGGTGTGGGAGGGGCTCAGGGCTGGGGCAGAGGGTTGGGGTGCAGGGGTGAGGGCTGTGGGGTGGGGCCGGGAATGAGGGGTTCAGGGTGTGGGAGGGGGCTGTGGTCTGGAGCAGGGGGTTGGAGTGCTGGAGGAGGTCAGGGCTCTGGGCTGGGGGTGCAGGCTCTGGGGTGGGGCCCGGAATGAGGGGCTTGGGGTACAGGAAGGGGTTCCAGGTTTGGGGGGGCTCAGGGCTGGGGCAGGGGATTGGGGCGTGGGGTTGGGGCATGAACTTACCTCCTGGCCAACGTGTGGAGCCCCATGGCCCCCCTGCCTAGGAGCTGGACCTGCTGCTGGCTGCTTCCAGGGTGCAGCGCGGTGTCAGGACAGATAGGCACTAGCCTATCTTAGCTGGGCAGCACTGCCAACGGTTGGCGGTGCTGACCAGAGCCACTAGGGTCTCTGGGTGCTGAGCAAGGGGACCCAGTGCCTTACATGCCGCGACCCAGTACTGGGTCGCGACCCGAACTTTGAAAAACATTGCCCTAATAAAACCACTGCCGTCTGTGCTAACAGCCCCACCCTGGAGAGGGAAGTGATGGCTCCCTGATCCGCTGGGTCCGAATGGAAAGAAAGGAAGAGAACTCCTTCTGGTACATCCTCACATCCCTTGGAACGATCTGCCATGGTGACCTCCCAGCATAGCATTTCCATGCTGCCAGAGGCCTCCACGTGGCTAGAGAGGGGTAAATTCCCAGTGCAAAGCTATTCGGTCCACACATTCCTCCTAACTCTCCAGCTCTCTGTCTAATACAGGGGTCCAGAGCACACCCCTCCCTGCTGCATGGCAGGTCTGGATTGTTAACTCCCTGCAGCTGCCCGCAATGGGTGGCTGAGCCCCTGTGAACGTGTGTCCCTGGGAGACCTTGGGGTGAGCAGTGACTCCTGATGACTCCAGGCCACATCTGCCTCTGGCTTCTGAGCACCATTCTGCCTGCTGGGGAGTGAGGCAGAGAAGGCATTGTGAAAAGCCGGGGAAATTCATTTTGTTGCAGTCTCGCTCTAAGGTGGTCTGGTGGTGCTGTGCATGGCATGGCAGCTCCTTCTCTGGGGACTGCGGTGATGGGGAGTGGGGAAGGTGGGAGCTAGGTGCACAAGCAGCTAATGCATAAGCCTTTCCTCTCTGGCCTCTGGTTCTGGTTGGGCCCCAACTAACACCGAATGACTTGGACCCATCTTAGCCATAACCAAGGCACAACTGGCCATGGTGGCCGGTCTCTGTTTAGGAGAGACACAAGTGCATAGGCTAAACCGGATGGGAGCCTGGGTGCTGCTTGTCGGGGGAAGATGCAGTAAGGAACGTGTCATGGCACCCTGCCTGACTCTGCCATTGCTGTCTGCCTGGCCCCTTGGCAACACCAGAGCCCAGTTCAGACTGAAGCGAATGCTGGGCTGTAACTGTGGGTGTTGCTCTACTTTGAAGCACCAATGGGGCCTGAAACAAAGCAGGGCCAGGGTAAAAATCTGGGATTGCAGAGCCAGCCAACATGGGCTCGTTGCACTGGACTTTCAGGCAGCAAAGGCTGAGCACAAATAAAGTCCTGATGCCAGATGCCCCTCTGGGGGTAACTATTGAAGCCAAGGGATTTGTATGAAGGAAGAATTTTGTCCCTGGCAGAAATAGCTTTGAACAAAACAAATTGTCCCTGCGGGTGGCTTGTTTCTGTTGAACCGCAGTGGGTGAGCTGCAAGGGCTCTCCTCTCTCTCCCCACCGCCTCCTGCAGTGGTGAGTCTCCTCTAAATGGGGCCCAGACCCACCCCAGAGTCAGGCCTGGTCGCTGTGGTACCACCTGCTCCACGCTGTGCCTTTTCTCTGGGAAAGGGACCTGGGCACTGGATCTCAGGTCCCATCAGGTCCCATGGAGGGAGCTGCCACTTTCACACTGGGGTCCTTAGAACTCCCTTCAGGTGGCCCCTAGTTTGGAGCCGAGCTCTTTTCTGAAACGGGCCCCTGTGATAGTGCAGGGCACTACAGGCAAGCCATGGGTGGAGGAGAAGGGAGTGGGTGTAAGAATGCCCTGGTTGATGGTGGCATAAGTAGAACTGGGCCTGAACCGATGAGCTCCGAAGACCCCTGGACTTTGGGGAAGTTCAGACCTGATCCCCTCCTTTGCACCTGTCTCCACATCTCTGACCGGGCTGATTCAAATACCTCTCTCCAAACACCACCACCCCACAGTGCTCAGTTCTGGATTGGCAACATCCCTCTTGTCCTAAGAACAAAGGGTGAGTGGAGCAGTACAAATATGGTGCTCTGAATGGCTCTCACAGAGGCCCAGATCTCTAGAGTGGCTTGCAGTGCCCAGAACAGCTCAGGTGAGCAGGCACAAATGGGTATGTGGGGGCACATATCCAGACTCACTCTTGCCTCAGATGGTGCACAGCAGTGAACCGGGCACATATGGTTGGCATGCTCCCTTCTGCATGCCTGGTTTTGAAAATCCAGAGTTCCTTTCTCCCTTCTTTGACCGTGAAGCTCTGCAGAACAAGCCTCCAGGGAAGGCCTAGGGAGAATGACTTGGGTGTGTTTGATAAATAGGAAGAAAACAAAAGTTTCCACTGGCCAAGTCATTTAGATCGTCCACCTCTGGTCTGGTTAAAAGCCGCATCTCACCAGCCTCCATATTTGTGTGGTCTGCACATGCCAGTCACTCCCACAGCCCCTTTTGGGCACTGGGAGGTGCAGCAGCAACAGGCTTTGCATGCCCAAAACTCATCTGTGTTTGTCTTGGGGGAGTTCTGTGAATGCAAATTCTATGTAGGCTCCAAATTGATTGGACGTGCGCAGTAGAACTGCTGGATGCCAAATCCACTTGCAGTGCCTTTGGGAGCACAAACGAGCTTTCATTCAATCATTCACAGACAGACGCTATGTAAATGGCTGCATGTGTGCAAACAGAGGCCAGGTTTTGGAAATGAGGTCCCAAAAGTAGCCTGAGTTGAGCACCTTGAAGATCTAAGACAAGCGATTTTAGTGTGAGGGCTTGTCACGCGTGAAGATATTGACAGAGCTGTTAGAGGAGTTCGCTTATTTTGGCCTGAAATGAAAACCTTGTTATAGCTGTATTTAAACATTGATTTTATATGTCCCAGGTTTAAATTTATCGATGTACCAGGCTGGTTTAGATGTAGGTGTTGGGAAGGGAAAAGAATTTCCTTATTGAGATAAAACTTGTCCTTAATACTCGGTGCACACCGCAAAATCACCATCCTAATTCTGGATAGGATACCAGCAGATGTGATACCAAAATGGAAAATATAACAGCTGAGGCCTGGGTTCCTTGTCATGGATGATCGGGGGGCACTTTGGAAAGTTACAGTGGCTGTTTTGTATGACTGGTTTCTCTTGTGACTTGGATTTCTGGCATTGAAAGAGACTTGGGGGCTTTTATTCTCCGACACCCTTGTAGGAAGCATAGGACAGCACACCGCTAAGCTGCCTTCCCTTCCCCCAGCTCTTGCAGCTAAATGTTTCCCATGGGACGCACTGTCAATTCCTGTGGAGCCATCCTGCTGCAGCTGCTGGCCCCAGCTCCTCCTCTGCGGAGTCCGCTCTCCACTCAGCCCCCGCCTTCTCCTCCAGGTGCAGCGTCACTCCCCATCCCTGAGAGGGGACGTGGGTTGCTGGAAGCAGAGTGAGGCCAGCGGGGGGAGCCCTGGTGCAGGACCTGGCCCCATTGCAGAGGCAAAGAGGAGCAGCACTGTCCAGTGTGCCCACGCATGGGAGCATGGGAGAGGAGCAGAGCAAGGAAGGAGGAAACCAGACTGAAGAGGAGGGAGGGCAGGGAGCATGCAAGGGAGTGGACAGGAGAGAGGCAGGGCCGGAGACAGGGAGACAAGATATCGCAGGCTGGAAATATGCGCAGAGAAGATGGGAAGCAGGCCTGGTGTTGGCACAGGCCAATTTCTAGAAGGGTTGTGCTTAATGGAGAGGTCAGCAGTACTGCCCCTCAAATTCTCTGCTCCACGGGGCCAGCTGCAAAGGGATAAGGACAAGCATCCACTGCCAGCTCAAAGGATTCTGGGGCACGCTTGGGAGCAACAGAAGATGAGTCAAAGTCAGTGTTGACTAGGGATCCCATGTGGCTAGGCCTGGCCCGGACAGAGGGGGGATGGCCACCAGGAAGAGGGGAGGTTAAAGTATGGTCAAATGCTGCAGGACAAAAGAACCACAGAGCGAGGTCAGATGAAGAAGGGAGCTAGGAGACAAAGCCATAGAGAGAGCAGGGAGACCAGCCTGGCCTTCCCTCACCAGTGCCCTGATCACTGCCTTGCCTGCCCCGAGTGCCTTCAGACAGCACTGGGGTCCCTGGGAGCGGCAGGCATTCAGCACTTAGCAGGAGAAGCTCAGTAGCCAGGAGGGAGGATGTTAGTGGGTAGGGCCTTGGTCTTGGACTCCGGAGTTCTGGCTTCATCTCCCAGCTCAGCCACAGCCCTCCTGTGTGAAGTTGGGCAAGTCACTTAAGCTACCCTATGCCTCCATTTCCCCACATGTAAACAGAGGCCAACCCCCCACACACACACACACACATACACACACAGGGGAGTTGTGGGGAATGGCTGTGCTAAGAAGCTGTAGTGGTGAGGGCCAGATAACTAAAATAGAGAACTTTGCAGGACTTGGGCATCCCCTCTAGGTGGCAATATTCAAGGGCATCTCCCATGCCTGTCTCCCCTCTTGCTGGGGAGGGGGCATTAGCGTCCCAGGTATGAAGGGGAACATGTGCCTCCTGTTTAGAAAAGGTCACAATTAATCCTCAACCGGTGATTGACATATGATAATTCATAAATATTTTGTGCTCTGAGTGATAAAATATTAAAGTCCTCTAGCTTGGAGAGAAGATGTTTCTCTCCCTGGGTGTTTATCTTTGTTACTGAGCATTGCAAAACAACAACCCCCCCCTGAAATATTCATGCACTGCTGAATTGCTGGTGGGCGCTGGGGCCTGACTGCAATTCCTAAAGGCACCTTGTCCTGCAGGCTGATGGAGGGTTGGGTGAAAAGGAGCTGAAAATGGCATATTGGCTAGCAAGCGATGCCGAAGAAAGGAGGAGACGAGCAACATTGATCCTAGCAACATGTTGCCTTTCTACAGCAGCTTGTGACTGAGGATCTCCAAGCACTTTATAGACATTGGGGAATTAACCCCACGGCCCCCAAGGAGGTGGCTCAGTGGCATGAGCCTCGTTTTACAGAGGCGAACACGGAGATACAGGGAGGAGAAGTACTTTGTTCAAACGATGCCCAGCACGTCAGGAGCAGGGGCAGGAACAGAGGCCAGGAGTCCTGATGCCCAGTCCTGTGCTTGGACCCAGCCTTGTTCTTCGACGACGGTCCTGATTGTATCCGCTGTGGGTTGCGCCTGCACTGGGAGCCAGAGGATTTGAAGGTAGCCTCTATTGGTCTGTGCACATGCCTGGCTCACTTGGTGCCTCTGACCAAGGGATAAAAGGGTGGGTGGATCGACCGCCTCTCCAGCTCCTGCTCACCTCCGCATAGTCCAGGTTGGAGGCTTTAGTGTCTGCAGCTTCTGCTTTTTTCTATCAAACAAGAGGCTTCTAGTTTGTAGCTAGTTTAACAGTTTGACTAGTTTTCACCATTCAGCATTAGTCTCCTTGGGGGGGACACACCCCCTCGTACCCCGGTCAGATACTGGACTATGCCCAGGACTCCGGGCTTCACACTCTTGTGCTCCCTGCCTGCAAACCTTCTTGGTCAGCGATGCCCCCCTGGACTGCCTTGGGAAGCTCACATCGCGGCGAGGGGCATTACCCGCTGGTTGTTCCCCAGCCATACCCGAGAAGGGCAGGAACTTCCCTCTGCAAATACCTCGTGGAGAAGGCCCCAGTTGGACCCAGGCCAGGGAATCCTTCTGTCCATCAGCCTGATTCAGCAAGGAGTGTGCCTTCTGCTGCGAAGCCCACCTCTGGTCTGGGAGAATGGCGCTCCCACAGACCCCACAGTGGGGTCTTGTCAGGAAGCTGGGAAGCACCGTCATAAGCATGACACTAAGTCTTCCTCTAAGTCCGCTTCAGAGAAGTTGGACTGAGCTGTAGGCAAGCCTACCATGAGGAACAAGCACCTCCTAAGTCCCAGAGGCGCGACAAGAAAGCCCATAAGCATTTGGCTCCCTCTTGGTCCCAGACCATGTTTCGTCGGTACCGTCATCTCCAGCACCTCCCAAACCCCATGATCTGCCATCACCAGCAAAGTCTGATCACTGCCAACTTCAGATACCACCCTCCTCGCTGCTCCAACGGCCCAGATAAGCAGAACCCCCCTCAACACTAGGGTGTTACTATCTAGCCCTGAATCTGTTGCTGCCCCACAGGACATTTTTGCTTTCCCGGATCCGGAATCCCCTCCTCCTTCAGGCCCCTCTGTTTCCAGGGAGATAATATCACCTCCAAGAGAACTGCCTGCTGAAAAGTGCTGATCACCCTCCCACACACCGAATATACCTCCCCACCAACGGCACCGACAGTACCACCAATGGAACTGGAACGAGCCTGCTCCTTTCAGGGAGATTCTGAGCCATATGATGAACCGCTTTCCCCTTACCCTTTGTATCCTCCACTACCCAAAAGACCTGCACAGGTTTGGGCCCAACCTCCACCTCATCTAACTTGGAGCCGCTGGTACTCCGTGCCACGGGGTTCCCCACAAACACTTACCAACCCCTCCTACTGGCCATATTGGACAACTTCGGACCTTGCAGAGTCGATCTGATCTGCTAGGGAGTCACCCCTTGCCTCCCCTTTCAGGGGACGCCCCAGATCTACCCCCAGATCTGACAGAGGAGGAGGACGAACATTACGCTCCATATCCGGTGGTTCCACTGGAACCAGCAAGACTGTCATTGTCATTCCTGGATGAAGCAGTGACTTCTACATCCCCTTCTGCCCTCCTCCCCTGGTGGCTTCAGGCAATTCCAGAACCTTCTCTGCAGAGTTGCTGGAGAGATTCAGATTCCCCTTGAGGAGATCCAAGACTCCCTCTACAAACTCTCAAGACATCTTGCATGCTTCCTGGCCCACCAGAATAGCTCTCCCCATTAACCAAGCCATACTGGAGCCAGCTAGGACTCTTTGACACATCCTTGCCACCTGCGCTCCTACCCCCAAAGGGGCGGAGAAGCGTTATTATGTGCCATCCAAGGATGTGGAATTTTCGTTTTCTCACCCCATTCCCAATTCACTGGTGGTCCAAGCCACTTTTGAAAGGTCTAGGCCGCAGCACCCTGGTCTACTCCTGCTGACAAAGCAGGCAAATGCCTGGATCTGCTGCGAAGAAAGGTCTTCTTATCATCCAGCCTCCAGTTCAGGGGAGCCAACTACCATGACTATCTCAAACAAGAGATAAACTCCTTACTGCAGTGAGGAGCTATAGAACATGTCCCTCTGTAATACCAAGAGAGAGGGATTTACTTGACCTCCTTCCTGATACCCAAAAAGAAGGGCAGTTGGAGACCAGTCCTTGACCTCCACCATCTCAACTCCTTCATTTACAAACTCATGGTCACATTGGCAGCAATAATTCCATCTCTAGAAAAGGGCAGGTGGTTCACAGCTCTCGATGTGAAGGACGCCTACTTTCACATAGATATTCATCCCACCCACAGATGCTTTCTCAAATTCATATTAAGCTCTGACCATTTTCAGTACAGTCTACTCTCCTTCAGAATAGTGACCGCACCCAGAGTCTTCACCTAGAAATTCTCGGTTGTAGCGGCCCATGTCAGATGTCATGGTCTCATTGTCATCCCCTACCTTCATGACTAGCTCCTTGTTTCCAAGTCCCACCTCACTGTTTACCCCTTATTCCAGATCGTTTATGAATATGTTGAACAGCACCGGCCCCAGTACAGATCCCTGGGAGACACGGCTATTTACCTCTCTCCATTCTGAAAACTGACCATTTATTCCTACTCTTTGTTTCCTGTCTTCTAACCAGTTTCTGGTCCATGAAAGAACCTTCCCTCTTATCCCATGACTGCTTGCTTTGCTTAAGAGCTTTGGTAAGGGACCTTGTCAAAGGGTTTCTGAAAGTCCATGTACATTATATCCACTGGATCACCCTTGTCCACATGTTTGTTGATCCCCTCGAAGAATTCTAATAGATTGGTGAGGCCATGATTTCCCTTTACAAAAGCTGTGCTGACTCTTCCCCAGCAAGTTGTGTTCATCTATGGGTCTGATAATTCTGTTCACTACTATAATACAATCAATTTTCTGGGTACTGAAGTTAGCCGTACCAGCCTGAAATTACCAGAATCACCTCTGGGGCCTTTAAAAAAATTGGTGTCACATTAGCTATCCTCCTGTCCTCTGGTATCATAGAATCATAGAATATCAGGGTTGGAAGGGACCCCAGAAGGTCATCTAGTCCAACCCCCTGCTCGAAGCAGGACCAAGTCCCAGTTAAATCATCCCAGCCAGGGCTTTGTCAAGCCTGACCTTAAAAACCTCTAAGGAAGGAGATTCTACCACCTCCCTAGGTAACGCATTCCAGTGTTTCACCACCCTCTTAGTGAAAAAGTTTTTCCTAATATCCAATCTAAACCTCCCCCATTGCAACTTGAGACCATTACTCCTCGTTCTGTCATCTGCTACCATTGAGAACAGTCTAGAGCCATCCTCTTTGGAACCCCCTTTCAGGTAGTTGAAAGCAGCTATCAAATCCCCCCTCATTCTTCTCTTCTGCAGACTAAACAATCCCAGCTCCCTCAGCCTCTCCTCATAAGTCATGTGCTCTAGACCCCTAATCATTTTTGTTGCCCTTTGCTGGACTCTCTCCAATTTATCCACATCCTTCTTGTAGTGTGGGGCCCAAAACTGGACACAGTACTCCAGATGAGGCCTCACCAGTGTCGAATAGAGGGGAACGATCACGTCCCTCGATCTGCTCGCTATGCCCCTACTTATACAGGGGTACAGGGGCTGATTTAATCAATAGGTTACATACTAGAGTTAGTAATTCTGTAATTTCATATTTGAGTTCCTTCAGAACTCTTGGGTGAATCCCATCTGGTCCTGGTGACTTATTACTGTTTAATTTATTAATTTGTTCCAAAACCTCCTCTCCTAGTACCTCAATCTGGGACAGTTCCTCAGATGTGTCACCTAAAAGGAATGGCTCAGGTGTGGGAATCTCCCTCACATCCTCTGCATTGAAGATTGATACAAACAATTCATTTACCTTCTCTGCAATGGCCATGTCTTCCTGGAGCGCTCCTTTAGCACCTCAATCATCCAGTGGCCCCATTGATTGTTAGGCAGGCTTCCTGCTTCTGATGTACTTAGCAATTTTTGTGCTCTGGAACTGGTGTATCAGCAATCAAATCACTCTATCAGCAGCTTCTCTTCCGGGGAAACAAAATATGCTCACAGATTCCGTCAGAAGACATTTTTCAGTCAACCTCAACCTCAACCTCAAAGCCAGTCCCAAACCCAAGGCCCTGGACTGTCAAGAACTCCAGGAGAACCATAACTGGGAGGAAAGACACCGAGGAATGGCCTGAGGCCAAGAAGGGACCTGGGGGTTTGGGAAGAGAGTACTGGGGGGGCTGGCCAAATAGCCCCAGGCAGAAGGCGGCAACCAGCATAAGGGGGCGGTGTTACGAGTGTGGGGAATTGGGGCATATAGCAGCCCAATGCCCCAACAGGGAAGAGCCTATGCAATGTAATCTGGGGGATCACGGGGAGCAATGTGGCCTAATCGGTCTGGTAGGGGTCGCAGTGACCTCACATGGGTATACAAGATCAGTAAAAATGAATGGTATTGAGACCATAGCATTAATAGATTCCGAGAGTGCTGTCATGCTGGTCTTGGGTAAGTTGGTGGGGCACGACCAACTAACCCAGGCCAAAAACACAGGGGTAACGTGCGTTCATGGCACTGTAAATTTCTACCCCACAATCCTGGTATGGATTGAGATCCAGGGGAATACTACCAAGGTGACTGCAGGGGTGGTCCCCAGGCTCCCCTACCCTGTCTGAATTGATAGGGACTTCCCCGGGTTTGAGAGCTTACTCCACCCAGTAGAGCCAGGGGAGGGTTGCAACCACTGGGTTGAGATGAAGGCACCCACAGATAGCCTCACCCCAATGTTTGCCGAATTTGCCCCAGAGTTATTCTCATCCCCCGGAAAACCCCGAAAGTCTAGGCGGGAAAGGAGGGCAGATAAAAGATTAGGGACCAGGATTCTAGCAGAGAACCAGCAAACCTCCCTTGTTGGTAGGCAAACCCATTCAGGAGGTCAGGAGATAATTCAGGCCAATGAGGACTCGGAGGCAGTTCCTAGCCCAAGTAGGGGCAACCCAGGGGGCGGAGTAGAAACAGGCCCCCTGGAATTAGGTCAGATTGGTACCTCACGTGAGAATTTCGGGCAGGACCAAGCCAATGACCCGCTATATGCAAATGTAAGGGAGGAGGTAGTGGAAGTAAATGGCATACCTGTGGAAGGAAAAACCAAAGGCCCAGGGCCATATTATGTGCTCAAACGCGATCTGTTGTACAGGATAGCGCAAATACGAGGGGAAGAAGTAGAGCAACTCTTAGTCCCACGGAAACACACAAGGGCAGTACTAGAGTTAGCTCAGTCATCTATTTGGGGGACATCTAGGAGTAGACAAGACACTGGATAGAGTCCTAAGAAGGTTTTATTAGCCAGGAATACGTGCAGAGATCCAGCACTATTGTGCCTCTTGCCCTCAATGCCAGTTGCATAGCCCCCGACCTCACTTGTGGGCCCCGTTAGTACCTTTGCCTATTATTGAAGTCCCTTTTGAGAGGATAGCCAGGGACATAGTGGGTCCACTGGAAAGATCAGCACAGGGCCACCGAAACGTACTAGTCATCCTTGACTATGCCACACGGTATCCAGAAGCCATTCCTTTAAGAAACCCCACATCCAAGGCAATAGCAAAAGAACTACTCCAGGTTTTTGCCAGAGTGGGCATCCCTAAGGAGATCCTGACAGACCAAGGAACCCCTTTCATGTCAAAATTAATGAAAGACTTATGTACCTTACTCTGCATCCAGGCCATACGGACCTCAGTCTACCATCCACAAACAGATGGACTGGTCGAGTGGTTTAACCGTACCCTTCAAAGTATGATCCGGAAGGTGGTAGCACAGGATGGAAAAGACTGGGAAACGCACCTAGGAAAAGTAGAAGCAGTGCTACACGCCCTGCGGAAGGCCGGCCTCACTGCCAATCCTCTCAAGTGCGTGATAGGACTAGCTGAGGCCAGATACCTCGGGAAGAGGTTTGGTGAAACCCCAATGGAATAAAGTGGAGGCAATACAAGGTTGCCCTCGACCAATCCGCAAAAAGCAGGTCAGAGCATTTCTAGGGATAGTAGGATTCATCCCTCATTTTGCCACACGAGCAGGGCCATTGACGGATTTGATAATGGCTCGGGGCCCCGAGATAGTAAAGTGGACTGGTGTGGCAGAAGGAGCATTTGCAGATTTAAGGACAGCCCTTTGCTGCCGTCCAGTACTCATAGCCCCAGACTTCGAGAAGGAATTCATCCTACAAACAGATGCCTCGGAGGTAGGGCTAGGAGCCGTCCTTTCGCAGATGGTAGGGGAGGAGGAACACCTGATCTTGTACCTCAGCCGGAAACTCCTCCCCAGGGAACAAAAGTAGGCCATCGTTGAAAAGGAATGTCTGGCGGTAAAATGGGCTATGAAGACTCTCCACTACTACCTACTGGGGCGACAGTTTACCCTCATGACAGACCACACCCCACTCTAGGGGATGCACAGAAACAAGGAGAACACAAGAGTGACTAGGTGGTTCCTATCCCTGCAGCCCTTCCATTTCCGGGTACAGCATAGGGCCGGAAGCCAACACAGCAATGCTGATGGGCTATCACGACAGCACTGCCTCTCGTCCCAAGTAGCCCAACCCCATGGTGTTGAGCACGGCAGGGGGGAGGGGGGAGGATATGTGATACAGCGTGGCCAGAGGGCGTGTTAGAAGGGAGAGTGTTAGAAGGGAGCCTTATTCCCTGTAGAGGGAAGAAAGTTTGCTATAAATTAATTAAAGCACCTGAAGCCAATTAAAGCACCTGAAGCCAGTCACATGATAAAAAACCCCTGCCTCAATCAGAGAAGAGGAGGAGTTGAAGCAGAGTGGATTGGCATTGGAGCAGAGAGCAGTTTGGCGGAGTTGAAGCAGAGTGGATTGGTGTTGGAGCAGAGAGCAGTTGGGAGGAGTTGAAACAGGGTGGATTGGTGTTGGAGCAGAGAGCAATTTGGAGGGAAGCAGAGGAGAGTTTGGAGAAGTGCTGCGGTGGGCTAAGAAGACCAAGACCCTAGGTAAAGGGACACCTGGTTTGTGCAGAGGGAGGGCAGAAAGCCCCACAAGCTGAAGGGCAGGAGAGGGAAGTAGTCCAGGGGAAGGAACTGCTAGTTCTAGTGGTTTACCGCTATTCCTAGGGCCCCTGAGCTGGGACCCGAAGTAGAGGGCAGGCCTGGGTCCCTCCCTCTCCACTCACCTCCTCTAGGACACTAGTGGGGCAGTTAATACCCCAGTTCAGGGGCAAGAAATGGTGCCCCCCCCCAAGAAGAGAAAGTGCGAGACCCATCATAGTAGTGCAGGCAATTTGCCACAGTATACACCATAAATTTACCCCTAAAATAGTTTAGGCATTTCACCTTAATTAACCCATTCACTTACCTATGTTCTTCCCAAAACTGCATGCTTCTCTAAAGGAATGAAGAGCCCACTCCTTTGATGTTCAGCAGTCCTTGGCTTTCTGCCTACAGAGAACACCACCTATCAGGAAATTCCTGAGGCTGTTTCTTGCTATAGCAGAGCGAGTCAGAGGGCACGCCATCTCCACCAGAGAATCTCCAAATGGATAGCTGGCTGCATCTACTCTGCGATCAGCTTTGGAACCTCCCCCATCTCCTCCAAGGGTTAAGAGCTCATTCCACCACAGTGCAAGCAACAACTGTGGCATCTCTTCAGGCAGTGCCCCTCCTGGACGTCTGTAAAGCAGCAATGTAAGGCTCCATTCACACATTTTGCATGACATTATGTCCTGGTGCAGGACGCTTCTGCTCATGCCTCCTTTGGGACAGTGGTATTCTGCTGAGTCCTACCCTCCTCCTACTTAGGTACTGCTTGTCAATTACCCACAGTGGAATACAATAGGGACCATAAGTCAAAGAAGAGGAGGCGGTTACTTACTTGTAACTAGAGATTCTTCAAGATGTGTCATCCCTATTTGTATTCCACTGCCCATCCTCCTTCCCCTCCGCTTTGTATCTGATGTGCGATGGAGAAGGAACTGGAGAGGCGGGTGGTCCACCCCACCCTTTTTCACCTCGGTCGGATGCATGAGGTGAGCCAGGATGCATTCACGGACCAGTGGACACTACTTTCAAATTCTCTGGCTTCTGGCACATGGTGCATATGCATAACCCCCACTGGAATACAGATATGGAGCACACATCTCAAAGAACCTCCAGGGGCAGGTCAGTAACCTCCTCTTCCACCCCGCTTCGCTCTTGGAGGCTGGTTTGGAAAGGAGTCGCAGACGGGGCACTTGTCAGGCATGTCCAGGCTGGAGAGGGGATAGTCTTTCTTACTGGTGCATTCATTGTGCTCGGCCCTTCCCCTGAAGAAAGTGGCTCTGAGCCAGAATCTCTACGTTTGCACTGCTTGCTGGCTTGGCAGCTGCATGTCATGTCATGTGCAATTAACCTGCAGCAGCTGCAGTCCCTTTACATGAGACTTGCATCTGCCCAACATCCACATTTCCCAGCTCAGGAAATTTCTGGTGCCAGAGATGGCTCACTGCCCTCTGTGAGGCACTAGCCAGGATGGTCGTCTGCCAGCCTGTCTCCACTACTGACTGGGGCTGCCAGTGTGCTCCTGCTCCACAAAGGAACATGCTGGAATAGCTGGGCTTCTGCTCTCTAACATCTTCCATTTCCAGACCCTTTCTCTGCCTTCCTACTGTCTGCTCCCTGGAACAACTCTTCCCCAGGCTCCCCTCTGGAGCTCCTCCCAAGCTCCCCTCTGGGCTCCTCCCAAGCCACCTTCCTCTCTGATTCTCACCCCTGGCTCTCCCCTCTTCTCGCCCTCATCCTCAGTGACTTCAGTTTCCATGTTCCCATCCCATGCTCTCAAGCTCCCCTCCTCTGTTTGAAACTTCAAACTCCATTGCCATGTCCCGTCTCTCTGGTCACCAACGCATCTCCTTCAGCACTGCACACAACCACCCCCTCCACCCTTCCACTCGGCTCTTCTGTGACCAGTGATGTCCAAGACTCCTCTGCCAATCTCAGCCCCCTCCTCTCCTCCACTGAGTTATTCATTAATTTGGTCCACTCTTTCCACAGCCCTCCCCTCTTGCATGGCTGACTCCGTCCCATTAGCCCCCCCCCCCCCCTTGGTTTACCACCAACTTCCACTGAACACTTATGGAGAACATCTCAGGACCACGTGGGCATCCTCTCCATCAAGGGTGTTCTCTCTTCCTTCAGTTCTGCTGTTGTCCTGGCCAAGTGGGACCACTTCACCATGCTCATGCACTCTGAGATCCTTGAATGGAAGGAGTTATATAAATCCCAAATGTTGTTGTTATTGATTTGTCTACAAGCCACAAGCAAGACCAGGAGTGGCTGCACTAGCCACTGTCCAAATACACACAGCATCCCTGTCCTGCACCTAATGGCTAACAGTCTAAATAGATCGGACAAGCAAAATTTCAGGGACAGGGAAAACCAAGAGATGCCAGAAGTCCAACAGTAAGTTCATGGCTGAACAGAGATTAAAAACTCACTTTCTTGGCCCCCAGGCCAGTGCCCCAGCATTGATATGGCACCTTTCAACCACTGATCTCCAAGCCCTCTGTAAAAATCAGTTAATGAAGTCCCACACGACTGCAGAAGATAGATAGAACTACCCCCATTTTGCAGAGGGGAAACTGAGGCATGGAAAGGTGATGTGACCTACCCTGTGTCACACAGAGAGCCAGAAATAGAACCCATCTCCCCGCCTACTCTAGCCACTAGTTCATATGGTGATTTGTTATTATCAGCTGGTCACTAGCAGTGATTTTTATTGCATATGGCTACAGAATGGCTCTACTGTTGAGTGCACCACTTCTTCTTCTTTGCTCTGAGGGACAGAAACAGCCTCCTTGTGGGAGGGCAGAGTTCATATCTCTGTCCCTGGGCAGAGACACCCCCTCCCCCGGACTGGGGATGTGTGTCTAATGCTCACTGAAGGCAGACTGGCAGCAGGGGCGGTCTGGTAGACAGAGTGAGTGGGGACCGCAGAAGGAATCCCTAGCCAAGCATGCCCCCAGGCCGCCTGCACTGCACTTGACAAGCAGCACACCCTGGGTGTCTTGCTTTAAGTTTACAGTGGGTGTTGTGGGGGCAGGTGGATCACGTGAGTTTGCATCCCCAGTGAGCTGGCTGTGGATGCACAGGGTTCAGTGGCACAAGGGGTCGCCTGCCAGTGCAGAGATTGGGTCGAAAGGTCACTTCAGCATGAATTCAGACCAAAGGGGAGGTGATGAACTCCTCATAATTAGCCATGCAATGCACCATGAAATGCAATGGAAGAAAAGACCATTGACTGGGGTGGAGCTGAACTATGATTGGTGGGAGGACTAGAGGCTGGCGTCTGAGGCACATCCAAGATCTGGTTATTGGCGATGCTCCAGCTAAGAACAGGATGGCAAAAGGAGGCTTTTCTACTGGTGAAGTCTGTAAGTGGTCCAGCGAGTGCAGGGGGCCAGGTCAGGGAGCCTAGAGCACGGGGCTGGGCCAGGGATCCCAGTTCAGGGTGTTGGGTCAAGGAGTTTGGTGCAGGGTTCAGGGCCGAAGGGGAAGGGGTACAATACTGGCTGCTGGATGGGGCAGCACACCATTGGGTGCTGGGCCGGGATGCACAGCACAGGGCACTGGGGCGGAGTGCACAGTGCAGGGCACTGGAGTGCACAGTGCAGGGTTCTGGGCTGGGGGGCACAATGCTGGGTGCTGTATGGGGCAGCACACCATCGGGTGGTGGGCTGGGGTGCACAGCGCAGGGCACTGGGGCAGGGGTGCACAGTGCAGGGGGTTGGGGGGCACAGTACAGGGGGCTGGACTGGGATGCACAGTGCAGGCACTGGGCAGCACAGTACAGGGCACTGGGGGGTGCATAGTCCAGGGAGTTAAGGGTGGGCACAGTGCAGGGGGCTGGCTGGGATGCACAGTGCAGAGCACTGGGGGGGCAGTGCAGGGGGCTGGGTTGGGGGTGCACAGCGCAGGGTGCTGGGGTGGGGCACAGTGCAGGGTGCTGCAGAGTACTGCCCCAGGGATCCTGGTACACAATGTCACTCAGGTTATTAGCAATGTGCACCAGCAGTGGTTTGGGTTCACATTCACCTTTCTGGCCCTCTCCCATTGCATATGGTTCAGATCAGGCGGAATGTCGTGCAGCGTGAGGCTGGGGAGAAGGATCTGGCCGGGGTGCAGAGTGCGTGGAAGGAGCTGGGAAATGCCATGAGAAGAAGCTTTTTCTCCAAGGACAATCCCAGGCTGGTGACAACATCTAGCAGGGCATGTTGGGTATCACAGCCCCATTGCTCAGACCCAGAGCTCAGCAGCACAGCTGGCCCCTCCCATCTCCATCCCCTCTTAGGAAGAAGATCACCTTGGTCTCTGAATGCTAATCAGCCCTCCCCCCAGTGTGATTCCAGCTTTCAGCTCCATCAGAGCCCGTGGAAACGGAACAGGTCTTCCTCTGGTCTGCATGCGCCTGGAGGTAGGAAGCAGCCTACAGCAGAGAGGTGAGGGGATGGGCACAGGGTTGAGGGTCATTTATAAACTCAAGAGAGCACCAGTCCATCCCCCTGCCCCAGCAGGGTTAATTATCCCTGGACCATCCCTGCTGAGCTGAATTCCAGGGGCACATCTCCTCCAGGCCTGAAATGCCACCCAGGGTTGGCGGAAGAGGTGCTCTTTGCATGGGCTGCTAAGCAAGGGCTCTGCTAGGCATGTTTGTGAAGAGTGACACCAAAAGAGGGCAGGGTGGGGACCCCTTGCCTCCCCCAGCCAAAGGGCCCTTCCCAGGGAGATGCTGGCAGGAGCCCCCCAGCTCCAGTCTGTGTGTAGGGGTTGGGGTGCCAGGCTCTCCCATGCCCAAGGCTCTGTCTGGGTCTTAGCAGGGAGGTTTGCCTGGCTCTGTACGGGGAATCAGTGTATCAGATCAAACAGCAATGAAACCAGCTGTGGCCCCGCTAGACCCTGGGACCCCAGCCCAGCCACTGCCCTCTTGGAGCTGGGGATGCTCAGGCTGGCCTGGGGCAGAGACATCTCTCCAGAGCCCAGCCAGCTGCCCGGGGGGGGGGGGGGGGGGATGTGGGATGGGCTCCCAGGGGCTGCCAGGCAAGGCACACTCCCGAGCTGGGTGGGCTGCAGCCCCCAGGCCATTTGCCAACCGAGGCAGCATCCCTGGCCCACAGGGAAGCCCCAGGCAGAGAGCATGGTTGGGGGTGCCAGTGGCTGGGTGAATCACCCCCCTGGCCCAGCACCAGCCACAGCAGGGCAGCCAGGGGCTAAGGGGGAGCCTGGCTGGGAGTTGAACAGGGATTGCTGGTGCATTGGAGGGGGCATGGCCAGGGCTGCAGCCTCCACTGCTCTCCAGGGTACCCCTGGCCACCATGGCCCCAGGGGGCAAAGAGGGTTGCTGCACTGGAGGCTGATGTGACCTTCCAGCCCAGCTGGCCTCTGGCCCAGGGGCAGCTGAAGGCCCTGCCACCGGGGGAGATGCAGGCTCCATGCTGGGCCAAGGGCTCTGCGCTCCTGTTGCCACCGAGGCTGTGGCCAGGCAACAGAGGGAGGGTGCAGGGGCAGGGGTGCCTGGAGGGGGCGCAATATGGGGCCTGAGGGCAGGGGTGCCGAGGGGTCGGTTTGGGGCCTGAGGGCAGGGACTCCCTCTGGGCCACCCTGCCCCATGCCCAGACAGCACTGGCTCAGTGGGGCCTCTCTGCCGGGCGCCTCCGTGGGGGCGGTGCCCCCTGGTGCCATGAGCCAGCTACCCCCGAAGACCCCGTCCCTTAGGAGGGTGGGAGCCGTGGGGCTGCGCCCCCACCCTAGGACACCCGCCACCTACCCCCCTCGGAGAGGGACAGTGCCCAGCCGCGCCCGCGGCGCCGGGCGCTTGGGATCAGCACCCCAGGCTCGGACAGCTCCTTGCTGCGCGCCCGGCCGCGCCAGCTGCTTGGCTTGGGCGCCTTTGGAGGAGTTTCCAGCAAGAGCCAAATCCGCGAGCATCAGGGAGAGGGCGCGGGCGCGGGAGAGCCCCGCTCGGCAGCTGAGCAAATCAAGAGCCTTCAGCACCAGCGCGGTGGGCAGCTACTTATGCAAGAGCCAAGGACCGAGAGGCAGAGCCCCTCCAGCACCGGGCGGAGACAGCAGCTCCCCAGCCAGCGAGCCGGCAGCCCAAGTCCGCTCGCCTCTGCCTGGCTCCGATGGGGAGGCGAGGAAGAGGCTGGCCCGGGAGGGGACCGCTGCTTCCCAGTCGCTAACAGGTCCCCTTGCTGCCCAGGTAAGCGATTGCTCTCCATCGGCATCTCCTGCCACAAGGACCCTTCCCTTCCCTCTGCCAACGCAGCCCGTCCTGGGGGCTGCGGGGGACTTGGCTCTGCCACGCTGCCCTCTGGGCACCCGCTCGTCTTCCCCAGAATCAAGGGGCTGGTGCTAACCCCTCTCCCCTGTTAGTCTGGATGTGGGGGCAGCCGTTGCTTGGCGAAGGCTTGCTAAACCTGTACATAGCCTCGGTGTCTAATGCTATTCTTCCCGGCAGATTGAAAGGCGGCTACCAGATTGGACTGGGAGCCGAGCAGTGCTGTGTGCCCGGCACCCACTCCCAATTCTGGCCATTCGGCCTCTTCTAAAGTTGACTTTGGGGGCTGGGCGGGCGGTTCACTCCAGAAATAATTGTATTCGCCCGATCCAGACTCCCCCCCCCCCCCCCCCATCTTCCCGGGAGCTCCGGGGCAGCAAAAATATGCCTCCTTGCTGCTGGCTTGTCTCGGAAAGAAGGGGCTGCCTTTTCCATTTGATGCCAGCCGGGGTGGCCCTGTCTGAGCAGGTTTTGCTGCGTTTGAACGATTCAACGTCCTTCGTGGGCAAGACGAAAAAGTCTGAATAGATGAAAACGCCTCAAAAGGGCTGACGGCTCCGCGTGGCTTTTAATAAACAAACCGACCAGGCAGGGAGATGAAAGCAGAGCGCAGAGCGGGGGAGGGAAGAGAAGTGTGAAGGAATCCGGTAAAATAGAGACACTTGTTTCCTCCTCTCTCCTTTGCACAGAGTCTAGAGCCCTAATTCAGGGCTTGTACAGAGCAGCCCCCAGCCACACAAGGTAACTTGGAGCCCTCCTTCTGTTTGGCCTCGGTATATTCTTTGGTTTACCCCTCCACACACTCATCACCCCCCAAATAGGTGTAGGCTGCGCTGAGGGGAAGCTATTGACAGATGTGTTTGTTTTTATTTTCTTCCAGTTTTTCAACCCAGTCACACAATTAACAACTGACCAAGTGAGCAAAAGTAAATGACTGGCTGGGGGGGAAATCTGACCAGGAAACTAAGTCAGTCTTTCCTTCCTTCCTTCCTTCCTTCCCATTAGAACAACTACCCAGAAGTGTGGTGGATTCTCCATCACTGACAATTTTTAAATCCAGATTGGAGGTTTTTCTAAAAGCTCTGCTCCAGGAATGATTTGGGGGCCGTTCTCCGGCCTGTGCTATACAGGAGGTCAGACTAGCTGATCACAACGGTCCCTTCGGGTCTTGGGATCGAGGAATTTATGAATTTCCCCTTCACCTCTCTAATTCTTTCTCTCTTTTCTACACGAGAGGGAAGAATACTCTTTTGCAGCTTTAAGTGTTAGGTCCCAGCAAGGCTCAGAGGTATTTGCTATCTATCTAGAGCCAGGGGCATGCTATAAAGACAATGCTGTAATATTCCTAGGGGGAGAAAAGGTGCTCAATTGCCCTCCAGTTAAAAAGAAATAGCCAGATGAAGTCTGCAATCTAATTCATGTAAAACAAAGTGCATTATTTATCATGCCATCTGAAAAGCCCAAACTCCTTTATCTTCAAAAAGTTGAGTCTGTTTTATAAATGCAAGAGAAAAGTTTTAACTCATTCCACCCCATGGATGCCTTTGAATCTTTAAGGATACTTGTAAGAAAGGCAAATGAGAAATCAGAGCACATTGCTCATTTTTGCCGCTGATGTCTTGTGAATGCGTGATTTGACCAGCTATTCCAAAGAGCAACCTGAATTAATTTGTGTGGAATTAAAATCACCCTGGACAGTCATCCATCAGACAATCACTGACAGACAATCACCCTCTCATAAAGCAGACCCGACAGGATGTCTATTTTGGGGCAATTTATCGAAATGACTGATGGCGTCAATTAAGCACAGGGCCTGTGGAGACCGGGGCTTGCTCTCAGAGTCTCCTTGTATGTTCCATATCTCAGAAAATCACCAAGAAAGGAGCCTGAAGCTGCAGTTTCAGCTGTCAGGTGAGAAGACTGAAGAGCAACAGGAGAGCTGAATGAATGGTAGCACACAAGATGTGCGGCGGGTTGGGGGGCATATTTGTTGTCTTTGCTTTTAGATGTAAAACCCCTTGCCTGCTACCCTCACAAATTGACTGCCACCAATCCCCTTCCAGGCTTGTGTAGCATTTGGAGGGCATCTGATGACTCCACTACTGCTCTTTGAACAAATACATGCAAAGACAAGGACCTAACTACTCCTAGAGGAGCAGGGCTGCCAACTGTGGCACCATCTCTCAGGGTCCCAATTCAGGAAAGCATTTAAGCATGTGCTTCACTTAAGTACATGCTCAAAGTCAATGGGATTTACAGATTAATAGATTCATAGTTTCTGAGGCCAGAAGGGATGGTTGTAATAATTTCGTCGGGTCTCCCCTATAATACAACCCACAGGATGTCCTTGAATTAATTCCTCTGTGAACCAGAGCAGATCTTTTAAGAAAGCCTCCAATCTTGATTTAAACATTGCCGGTGCTGGAAAAATTCTGGATACCTTATCTCCACTCTGAATGGATCTAGCTTAAACTTCCAGCCATTGGATCATATTATACCTTTGTCTGCTAAATTGAAGAGCCCATTATTAACTTATTCGTTCCCCATGTGGGTACTTATAGACTGTGATCAAGTCACCCCTTAACCTTCTCTTTGTTAGATAGATTGAGCACCTGGAGTCTATCGCTGTAAGGCAGGTTTTCCAATCCTTTAATCATTCCTGTGGTTCTTCTTTGAACCTTCTCCAATTTATCCACATCCTTGTTGAATTGCGGGCACCAGAACTGGACACACTGGCCCAGCAGCTGTCACACCAGAGAAAAAATATAGAAGTAAAACAACCTCTTTACTCCTACTGGAGGTTCCTCTGTTTATGCATCCCAGAATCACCTTAGCTGTTTTGGCTACAGCGTCATGCTGGGAGCTCACGTTCAGCAGAATCTCCACCACAACCCCCAAATCTTTGTTAGAGTCACTGCTTCCCAGGAGAGAGCCCCCCCATCTGGCAAGTATGGCCTACGTTCTTTGTTCCCAGATGTATCATTTTACATTTGGCCATGTACTGTTTGCTTGCACCCAGCTTACCAAGCATGCTTAAAGGTAAGCACTTTGTGTACGCACCGTATGCACGTTTTCTTGCATAGGGATGAACATATGTATGTGCTCCAGTGTTTTCCTGACCTGGGCCAGATTCTGAGCTGAGGTACATCAGTGCAGCTCCATTAATTCAAGAGGAGTAGATCCATTCACGCCACTGAAATCAATGATGCAGTGCTGTTTCACACCAGCTCAGGATCTGGCCCGTATTGGCTGGATTCAGTTTTTAGGTTCATAGGAAATAAGAAATAAGGTAGTTCTAGGATGGTAGTGCCATTTAATGGGCAAGACTGAGAGGGATAGAGCAGCTAACAGAAACCTAGGACCCCTGGAGAAGAGAACCGCTTGAGGGAGACTCGAGTGCCAGGCATGGCTGTGATTTGAGAAATGGCTCTGCTTGAACAGGACAGTGACTAGAGCCCAGGTTGAGATGTACGTGGGGAGTTGGACACAGACACTTTCTTTGTTCCACAGACTTCGGGACTAGAGGGAAAACAAAGGCAGCTTAGGGCTCTTCAGAATGAATCGACGTGAAGGCAAATGACATCCCGCCTACTACAGCAAGGGAAAGTGACAGAATGGGCCCTAGAGAACCCCAGAATTATCCCGATTATCTCCTTCCATAGGCCCTGCCATCCCAGGAGCTCAATGCACCTGACAAACATTAATTAATTGACCCTCACAACCCACCTATGGGGCAGAGAGTTTTATTATTCTCCATGTGACCAGAGGGGAAAGAGAGGCATGCATAGGTGAAGTGACGTGCCTAAGGGCACATAGCAAAGCAGAAAATGAGCCAGGACTAGAACCTCTGACTACAGGACCAGTGCTGTAACCACCAGGCAATGCTTCCTCTCTGGTGGCCTAGTGGCTGCAGTGTGCACTGCTGGGGTTCAGACGATGGACAAGAGGGACTCCCTGAGGTCATGGGGGGAGGGTGCAAGAGGGGAATGTATCAGGCACGGGGGGCCTCAGTCAGACACAAGGGGGGATTGCAAGAGCATCCCCCACTCCTCTAGGGAGACTGTGTCTAGCCTAGCGTCTCTCACTGTCGGGATAACCCCCCCCCCCCCCCCCCGATGTTCAAACTAAATATTCTCTTTGTTCATATCATCCCGTTGATCCTAGGCCTCCCCACCACATGCCACATAAACGATCCCTTGGCCTCCTTGGTGCTCACAGCCCTCAGACCTCTGTAGGCTCTTACGTGCCCCATCTTTCACCATCTCTTAGCCGAGCTCTAGCTATTTAGCTCTTTCAATCTTCCCTCATAAGCGATCCCTTCCCCGCAGCTCTCCTCTGAACACCCTCCACTTTGCCAAGCTCTCTCCAGCCAGGAGGGGCCCTGGCATCGAATACAGGGGGCCAGTCCAGAGCTTGGTGTGGCGCTCCGCCAGTCTCTCCAGCTGAGAATCCAGAGCTGGATTTGTGATGTGGTCACACCAGGCTGGTATGCAGTCTCTGTATGCAGTCCCACCTGGCACTGGGCCTATTAACTATCAGATTGCACTGCAAACTTATCACTGATTCGCTGTCTCCTATCACCCTCTCAGTATTCAATGGGGAGGCTGTGTGGCCTAGCGCATAGCGCACTGGCCTGGGACTCCAGAGACCTGAGTTTTAGGCTGTGCTCTGTCACTGGCTTGCTGGGGGACCTTGGGTATGTCACTTCTCTGCTCCGTGCCTCAGTTTCTCCATCTGTAAAATGGGGATAATGTCATGAAGCCCTTTGAGTTCTATGGCTGAAAAGTGCTACATAAGAACTCAGCACCAGGGACAGATGAGTTGTTTTCTGACCCGCCCAAATCTGCACTTGTTGGCTGCAACCCCCATCTCCCACCCATGGGGTTGGCTCTCCTTCCTTGCCTGTTGGGTCAGTGTGGTCATGGCCACATGCCCCATGCCTGCTGTGCACCTCCCCCTGTGTGTGCGCGCTGTGGAGTGAGGTGCACTGGATGCCTCAGCACACTCGTGCCATAGCACACACAGCGTAGCGAGGTGGCAGCCACCAACAGGAGCAGGGCATGCATTTGCCACCGTGCCAACCCCACGGGCAGGACAAGGCAGACCTGACCCTGCCGGGCCACGTGCTCAGTGACGGAGTCTGACCCACCTTGACACCGAGACGTGGAGGCAAGGACACGGTGCCGGCTGGCCGGGCGCTGATCTGCTCGGTGATGGCAGAAAGGATACGGCTCGCCAGTTGCAGGCGCTTAGCAAAAAAGGCAAGCTCTGTCAGCTGCTATTTGAGAGCAAACTTCTGATGCCAGAGCTGACAGTGGCTGTAGGGGCCGGAGCCACGGCTGTGAGCCAAGCAGGCGCCGGTGAAAGCCAGGGTTGCCTGGGACGAGAGGGGCATTCATCTCCTCCCTCGATTATTAGTGCACTCAGCCCGTCAGGAACCCACAGCCCTGGAGGTGTGTGATTTGGAGACACTTTGCCTGAGCTGCCCGCACCTCCCTCGTGCTCCCTGTCTCTCTGCCTGGCTGACCCCGTCTCTCAGCCATTACCACCTTTCAGATCCCATCTCCCGTTTCCTGAGCCGTTCTGCTCAGCCATATTTGTGAAAGGCAATAAAGTAATAATTCTGCTTGGATTGCCTGAGCATGCCTCGTTGCGCCATCGCACTGGGGGTGTCAGCAAATGCTTAATTTAAGGAAGCCGGCACCATCCTATTTATATCCCATTCAGCCTTCCACTCTGAAGCAACTGGGCTCCAGGCCTAGTGTGCTCACTGCTGCGGGGGTGGGATGGGTGGGACAGGACTGGGGACTGCAGTTAAAGGACCATACCTGGGTGCCAAAGAGCAAGTTGCTAGTTAGAAATCCCTGGGCTTCTCGGAGTTACCCCTGGGTGCTTATTCTTGCCTGTGCCTGCCATGCTCAGGGTGGCTCTGGGCTGTTGGAAACACCCCCATCCTGTCCGTTCTGTACCCAGTAGGGCAGGGAAAGGACAAAGGAGGGGCGCTGTGGATTGCTGCAGATCTCACACACAGTCACTGCCAGGATGGGCTCCTGCATGCAGACGGCTGGACTCCAGGGCGGCCAGCCCGGAAAACCTTGCTGGGATACAGCGAACGAAGTATGCAAGACTCGGTGCCATACGACAGTGTGTTGTAATTTCAGTGCACACCAGGCTCTGACCCTCAACGGCTGCCAGGCCTGGGTTTTCCCAGCTCTCCCACTGACCTGCAGTGCAACCTTTATCAAGTCACTTCCCCGCTCTGGAAGGCGGGGGAGCTGGGGAGCGAGGACAGTTTGCACCTACTGAGGAGCTACTTCCTGGGCTGCTTCCCCCTCCCACCGCTGTCTATTTTGTCCAGTTAGGCTTAGCTCTGCTGGACAGTGGCTGGATCTCAGTGGCAGCAGGATGGGACCCCGATCTCAGGTCGAGCCCCTCAATGCTACTGTAATGGCAATGCTACTGCTAATAAATGGGTCCCTCTGGGTCCATACCCCTGAAGGACCAAGAAGGTGGCAAATTGGGAATAGAGCCAAAGGGGAAGAAGAACCAGGCAGACTTTTCTCCCCAGTGCGTTTCTGTTCCAACACAATGTAGACAGCAGCCCCATCCACGAAGCAGCACAAACTGAGCTGGAAAGACCCACTGGATTTTGTCTGTGGCCTGGAGCCTGGAAAAGGGCCGGCCGTCTATTCAGTGCAGTGCCTCCTTCCCCGTGAGGCTGGCTCTGTGGCCGCAGGGCAGGGCTGATTCCCACCAGAGAGAGAATCAATTGCCAGCACCAGGTGCAGGTATTGCCCAGAGAGTTGCATTATGGGAAGCAGCTGCCACTGGCACTGCTAGGCTGCTCTGGTGCTGAATTTTCTTTCTTTCTTTCTTTCTTTCTTTCTTTCTTTCTTTTTCCTTTTCCTTTTCTTTTCATTTCTTTTTGTTTCTAGTAGGCCTATCACCATAACACCCAGCCACCCTCTATTCCCATGTGTCCTTCACTCTGGAGCCAGGCCTTCCCGCCCTGCTCGTTAGCATCAAGGCAAGAGGATCAGTGCTTTATTAGTGAATCCCCATGGGATCTGTAATGCCAGTGCCAAGTGTGTCAGACGTTCACCTCCCAACAGCCCTGGCTGGCTTGCGGGAGATGAGCATGCCCACCCCCTTCGGCGTGCTCCACCCAGAAGCATTGTTTCTCTGATGCCTTCTCCAGCAGCTGAGAAAGGGTCCTGAGGACTAGCCCGGTGAACCACAGAGAAGAACATATCATTTGGTGGCTGCAGTGGGATCTGGAACAAGCTTTCTGTATCTCACTGCCGCAAGACTCTCCAGGCCTGACTCTGCTCGTGCTTGCCTCAGTTTTACACCAGTGTCATGACATTGACTTCAGTGGTAGTCACCCCTGACTTACACTGGAGCAACTGAGAGCAGACTCAGGTTCTCCTCCGCTCCACTCCCCATCCCCACTCCTTTCTCGCTTGTCAGTGCCTCTTAGCTCCCACTCCCTTGGCTAGTCTTTAATGCCAAGAAGCACTTTGGGGACGCAGGGCCAGATCCACAGTGTGGCTCTGTTGACTCCAGTGCAGATTATATGTGTGACTGCCCAGACACTGTGCCTGCTCACATCAGCTGTAGAACCGGCCCTCTCTTTGTGCAGAGGGCGCTCTGCAAGAGAAGGGGTGTGAGCGGCATTGGCTCTATTTGTTTAATGTCACTATTTAGGCCCAGGGCCAGAGAAGAGCCAAAATCACTGGAACCTGGCCAAGCCACAGGGAAGTGGGGATGCTAGCTCTGTGGCATGTCTACCTCATCCCTGGGAACCGGCTGGCGCTAAGCAGGGGCATTCCCCTGGGGAATCTGAGGGCAGGACTTGGTTGATCGGGGGAGCAGCTGCACTCTGTGGCATGACCTTGCACTGATTTCCCATCAGATATGGGAGGGCGGCTAACGCTAGACCTGAGTGGAACGGTAGGGTTGAAAATCCATCTTTTGGTTGAAAATCCGTTTTTTCTATAACAAACCATTTGTTGGAATCAGAGCACAATGTTTCAGTTTGATCAAAGCAAAACATTCTGATCGACCCCCAATGAAAATCTTTTCAGCAATGTCTTTGGCAGGACATTTTGAAAATGGTTTGGGGTCGTTTTGGAATGGGGAAGAAAAGGGCAATTGAGGAATTGCCCTTGAAATGGAAAATCCAGTTGCCTCCCAGCTCTAGCTGATGCTGCGCCTAGCCATGTTGCCCACCAGCAGGGGGCAGCGGGGCACAGCAGGAAGTGAAGAACTGCTGGAGGAATTTCCAAGGAGGCAGAAGGGGACAATGACCAGAATGGTGTTTAGCCTGGACACTTGGGCTAACGCCGCTGCTCTGCTGAAAAACCTCCAGAGGACTCCAATGACCACGGCTGGTGGCCAGGACCTGGGCTCGATGTCTCACACTAAAGACATCAGTGCAGTGTCCCCTGCTGGCTGTTGGTTCAGCTCTGCCGGAGGGAAGCTCGCTAACCCTGCCTGCTGCTTGCTCTGCAGAGATCCCCTAAGACAGGTACTGGCCAGACCCAACCCGACTTTGATTGACATGACGCCGACACAAGGGGGCTGGCTATAGACAACGATAGTAGCGCAAATAAACGCTGCTGTAGTGCTCTCCTCCTGCAGAGACCCTAATGTTTTAACAGGGCCATTCGGCGTCCTCATGCCCTCTGGCCCGAGAGGGGAGTGGCTCAGCCAAGGGCACACAGCGAGTCAGTGCCAGAGCCAGGAATAGGCCCAGGTGCCCTGCCTCCTGCACGGCACCCTTCAGTGGCCACCTTTGCTGCTCCTCGATCAGCCAGTGGGGGCGCTGTGTGGCATGTCTTCCTTCCTCCCAGGCCGAATGCTCTGGCTGGGCTGGGCTCCCAGGGCCAGCTAGCAGTGGGTAGGCATGGGAATGAAACCTGGGTCCTCCCAGGTTTCTGAGTGCAGAACCTACTTAACCCACAGAACACGGTCTTGGATTCCTCACTCCACCTGTGTGCCCACGCACATGCAGGAACCCTCACAGACGGCAGTGTGAGGGGCCACGGGCCTGCTCTAGCAGCGAGGAGGCTAATGAGCTCATCTGGGCTCAGCCAGCACTAACCAGGCGCACCTGTCTGGCTTGGAGCAGGGGCACTTAAAAAGGGAAAGCTTGCCCCGGGAAGGGGTGGGGGAACAGGAAGAAAACCACTGACTGCAGACGCGAGGTCTATGCTGCAATTAAAACCTGTGGCTGGCCCGTGCCAGCTGGCTCAGGCTCAGGCTCAGGCTCAGGCTCAGGCTCAGGCTCAGGGGCTGTTTAGTTGCAGTGCAGAGGTTCAGGTTTGGGCTGGAGTCCGGGCTCTGGGACCCTGTGAGGTGGGAGGGTCCCAGAGCTCAGGCTGCGGCCTGATGGCCAGCATCTATACCACAATGAAACAGCCCTGCAACCCGAGCCGGCTGGCACTGGCCAGCTGTGGGTGTCTAATTGCAATGTAAACATACCCAGAGACAGAGCACCCCAAAGGGAGACAGTTGCAGGCTTCGCTGCTCCTGAAATGACATGGACCAGCTATGAAGCAGGGTCTCCCAAGAGGAGGGGCTGGAGGTAGACACTATATCAGTTGATAAGCCATGCCCCAATGGGTGACCCCAAACAACAGCCGAAGGGACACACCACCTTCCTTTGCCTTGCTTTGCTTTGACTCGGATTCCCCTCTCTCTCAAGGGAAAGAGAGACAAGGACTTTTCTTTTGTTGTGTGGAGAACCCCTTGAACCTTACCAACATTATAAAACTTGAATTGAGGTCTGGTGGGGGCTCAGGGAGCCCCAGCACAAACAGATGTACACAGTGAGAGACACATATGTACACAGAAACAGACGTACACACAGAGAGACAAGGGGTATCTTTTATTGGACCAACTTCTGTTGGTGAGAGAGACAAGCTGTCGAGCTTACACAGAGCTCTTTAGATCTGGGGAATTCACTGAGAGAGTCACAGCTAAATACAAGGTGGAACAGATTGTTTAGCTCCTAAGTAGTTAACACACATTTCAAGGGACCATTCAAGGTGAAGTGGCCGGTTAACAGCCCTCCAGTCACAGGGAGGAAAGGGGTGGAGGGTGGGGAAAGGCAGCTGGGGGTTATTAGTGGGTTATAGATTGTTTTAATAAACCACAAATCCAGTGTCTGTATTCAGTCCATGACTTTTAGTGTCTAGCAGAGTTATGAATTTAAGCTCCCAAGCTCCTCTCTTGTAAGGGTTGCCCAGGATTCCTTTGAGGCTGAGGACTGAGAGGTCAGATACAGAGCGATCGCTTTGGGAAAAGTGTTTGCCCACAGGTGTGATGGTGCTCCGGTCTTTTATCATTTTCCTGTGTGAGCTCATTGACAAGCATAGTGATGGGCTGGTTTCACACCCACACACTCGTAATGACACAGACGTCCATATACAGAAAGGTATGTGTACACGTGCATGCACGCACACTCAGAATCATGTCACTGTGTTGGCTGGTGAGATTATAAACCTCACACTGAAAACAGCTCCTATTAATGGGTGAGTTTTCCCTACTCTACTTTGCCCCAATGATAAAATATTTTGAGACCAGTTTGTAGTGTCTCAGTGGGTTTCAGAGTGATTGGCATTCTCCCAGCCCGATCCACGTCTCAGAACAAAGCCTGCTTGGGCATTGCATTGCGGGCTCTCAGCAGCCAGAGAAATGAAGGAAATCGAGTCTATTATGCAGGAATTTTGTCACTGATCCATCGGTGGTGGGGTTCTGGGAGGCTGGCTATTGGTCTGAACCGCAAAGAATTGCGGGCGCTCACACACCGATGTACAGCAGCTCCATTGTTGCTGGCGCCACGTTAAATCGCAGCAGATAGGGCCCAGCTAAAGGCTTGACAAGCCCGTGCTGGCACGGTGCCCCCTGTACTGCTCATGTCTCAGTCTGCTATTGGAGTGTAGGGACGCCATGTGCTCCACAGGGGTTTGTTACGGGCCGTGGCTTGGGAGTTCTGGGCTGTTATTGTAGGGTGGCCCTGGGAGCCCTGGGCTACGCGAACCCTGCTCTGTTATTGTAGGGTGGCCCTGGGAGCCCTGGGCTATGCGAACCCTGCTCTGTTATTGTAGGGTGGCGCAGGGGCCCTGGGCTATGCGAACCCTGCTCTGTTATTGTAGGATGGCCCTGGGGCCCTGGGCTATTCGAACCTTGCTCTGTTATTGGAGGGTGGCCCTGGGAGCCCTGGGCTATGTGAACCCTGCTCTGTTACTGTAGGGTGGCCCCGGGAGCCCTGGGCTATGCGAACCCTGCTCTGTTATTGTAGGGTGGCCCAGGGGCCCTGGGCTATGCGAACCCTGCTCTGTTATTGGAGGGTGGCCCAGGCGCCCTGGGCTATGCGAACCCTGCTCTGTTATTGTAGGGTGGCCCTGGGAGCCCTGGGCTATGCGAACCCTGCTCTGTTATTGTAGGGTGGCGCAGGGGCCCTGGGCTATGCAAACCCTGCTCTGTTATTGGAGGGTGGCCCAGGCGCCCTGGGCTATTCGAACCTTGCTCTGTTATTGGAGGGTGGCCCAGGGGCCCTGGGCTATGCGAACCCTGCTCTGTTATTGTAGGGTGGCCCTGGGAGCCCTGGGCTATGTGAACCCTGCTTTGTTATTGTAGGGTGGCTCCGGGAGCCCTGGGCTATGCGAACCCTGCTCTGTTATTGTAGGGTTGCCCAGGGGCCATGGGTTCTGCCCTCTTCTGAAACTCAGGCCCATCAGTTCGGGAGGAACGTGGGGGGACGTACGGGGAATGTACTCACTAAGGGACCAGACGCTGAGCGGACCTGCTGAGCAGTGGTGCTGTGAGAAGCTGACCCCTCCTGGCAGAGACAGGGACCCATCTTGGCCGACATGTGACCGCAGGGAGGGCTCTGCCCCCTAGCAGCTGCAATGCAGGGTGCATGGATAGTGCTGGGGGAAAGTGTCTATGCATCTCTCCTGGAGCTGGACATGACCAGTGAGTGTGGAGACAGCCCAGCTCTCAGCACACTGGGACCTCAGATTCCCCTGCCAGCCTGAGATGCCAGGCAGGCCCCTGCCTGGAGCATCTCTGGTGCCAGCCTGGGTCTTCCCACCAGCACTACATGTGACGTAATAACAACCCTGGGCCAGGCCGTGATTCCTGCCATGCTACCAGCAGGCAGTGCCAACCCCACGCTGGGTTGATGGGAAGGCTGGCTAAGCAGGGGCATGGCCTAGCAGGAGACAGGGAGATGGGGTTTGATTCCTGGCTGTGCTGCTGTGTCAGTGGGTTATTAATTCCCCGTGCCTTGGTTTCCCCAGCTGCAAATTCGGGATAATGGTCTTTAGTTATAATGGTTCTTCTTATCTCACTGGGGTGTTGGAGGATTATTTTTTATGCTCGTAATTCATTAACGAGCATAAAGAATAATCTACTCATCCCTTGCCAGCGTTATCCCCTCTCTATCTGGGCTGCATTTCTCTGAGTCTCTCTAGTCTCTGGGTATCAGATAGCCTTTGCTAGGCACTGTGTAGAGGTTATTACGGGTACATTAGCTCGGTATCATTAGCAGCAGTTCTGCTGTTACTTTAGTTCAGTGCAATCTCACCCGTCCTTGCTAGTTACCCTGCCCCTGACTGGGGCCTGTTCTGAGTCTCGGATTCCAGAGCCTCCTTCTTTTCCTCAGGACGGCTTGGCTGTTGGGCCTCATCAAGGATCCGGAGAAGTCACTGCTCCCAGTTCTGCAATCTGGGCCCCTGCAGGGGTGGTTCGAAGGACGGTGTCGCCTCCAGCGCCCATGCCCTGCTGGAGGCTAAGGCTTGCGCCGCCTCCACCACCCATGCCCTGCTGGGGCAGAGGTCCGCAGCCCCTGCTCCATTCCTTCTGCCCTGCCCGTTTCTTTAAAGCCAGTCATGCCATCTGCATTTGCTGCTGGCCCAGCCGGCCAGCCCACTCCAGCTGGACATGACAGTGGGGTGGTGGGGGAAATGTCCTGGGGTAACTATAATGGTTGCTATGGCTTTGTGGGACTGAGGCCTTGGAAGGGAGGCAATCAGGCAGCGAGTTTCCTGCCCTGCTGGCCCTAGGCTGGAGAGGTCTAAGGCTGCCTTGGGAGCTGATGAGTCAGGGCAGGGCCCAGGGCTGGCCCTGCCATCCGGTTAGAGCAGCCAGAGGGAGCCACTCTCATACTGCGTGGTGAGGGCTGGCGATGGGCTCTGTAAAGCCCATGGTGGCCTTATTAGAATCCTGGGAGGTGGGTGGGCACAACCCACCCACGTCTAAAGGCCCCTCCTTCCCCAGCCTTGCAGGAGGGACCACTGGACCCAGGAACCAACTGAATATAGGGGACAACTAATGAATAACAGAGTCAGGAGGGAAGGTAACAGGTTCAAAACTAGGGATCCAGAGCGGGACACCAAGCAGAGAACCACGGGCAGCGCCCATTGCTCCTCAAAGCTGTCTAGGGAGCCAGTGGACGCCCAGAGGGACTTTGCCCAGATGTGTGAGACCAGGGAAGAGTGGAAATAGGCCCCACAGTTGCAGAGCACCCCCCCCCATCTAGTATCTTCCTCCTGGTGTTGAAAATAGCCACTTTGGCCAGGGCCGGAGGAGGTTGACGATGAGGTCTCATGACTTCGTGGGGCCACGGACAGGGTGTGCGAATATAAACAGGTGGGGGAAAAGTGCAACCAGAACTTCAACAGGAGGTTCTGGAGGCTCCGGAATAGGGGCTGCAACCTGGTGCATTCAAGATAAGGGTTCATGTGCCAGGGTTTCCCCTCGTGCCGCTGGAGCGGCAGGTGGCGGGGATGGGGGTGAACTGCTCCAGGTACACACCCGTGCTCAAGGCTCCATGGAGGACCTGCCAACCAATATCCCCAGCTCGTCGTGGGACCAGGGTGGAATAGAGGCTGGCCCACTGGGGTTCCTCACCCTCCACAGGTGGTAAATAGTCCCACCAGGTGGTATCAGGGCAGTACACAAGGGTGAGGAAGTGAAATGTGTGGAGCACGAGTGTGTACAGTTGTTTCCTTGGCACGGATTGTGGAAGGGAGAGAGCCGGGAGGGCTTGCGGGACAGGGGCCCGATGAAAAGATCCGGAGGGCCTGGGGTGAGGGGTGGGTGGGGAGCACCCTCTCGCAGTACCTGCTCAAGGGCAACCCGAGAGGTGGGCGACAAGGCTGCCCCCACCTCCTGGAACACGCGCAGGGAGGTCAGGAGGGTGGAGAGCCCCATGCACCGACCAAGCGCTTGGGGATCCACCCAGTCCCCCCTGTCATAGTCCAGGAGGTCTCCGATTCTGGTGATTTCTGTCAGGACCAGCCTCTGGCGCACCGACTGTGCCACCTGCACATGAAGGTAGGGGATGTGTACCAGGGGCTCTGCAAGGAGGTCCACTCCCTCGGTGGCCACAACGGACCTGGTTGCCGAGAACAGCTTCCAGGCTTGGAGGAGGTCATGGTAGGAGACCTACAGCTCGGAGAGGTCTCGCAGAAGTCCCCTCCAGCCCACAGTGGCAGTGAGAGCCTGGCTGGGCAAGTTCCTCAGGGTTTGTCCCGCTCACAATAATCTAAATCCGATACCAAGGAGAATCCAAACTGGCTGCGGTCATCTTGCTTGGTCCATGGTTCTTTCACGTTACCACTAAAGTGCTGGCACAGTTTAGCATTTACGTCTGGCCTGCTCCACACATGGGTTTCATACCCGGATCACTCTTTCCCTTAGGGGTGAGATTTCTTGTCCAGAAAGTTATGCCAGTACAGCCTTTAGTGTGGACGTGTTATATTGGCATACAGGGGGGCCTTATCCCAGTATAGGTGATTGCCCCTTCCTGTATGCACCGTTGTATTGGCATCACTACCTCCACATGAGGGGGTTGTATTGCTTAAACTACCCCAATACTGTTAAAGGCAACACCCTTTGTGTGTAGACAAGTCCGCATGAGTGTTTACAGCATTAGAAGTAGAGAGCAGTGAAGCCTGCTGCCAGCTCCTTGCATTCAAGCATGTGAAGGAAGAGGGTTCAGGTTGGAGAGAAGAAGGAAGAGGTGGGGAGGGAAAAAGAGAAGCTGCAGGATGAGGAGAGATGCAGGAATGAGGGAGAAAAGTGGGGTATAGAGGAGAAAGAAAAGCTAATCGGAGAGAAATCCTAGAACCAAAGGGTTAGAAGGGACTGCAAGGGTCATCTGGTTTAACCCCCTGCCAAGACGCAGGATTTGCTGTGGCTAAGCCATCAAATCCTGGGAGATCCATCATTTTCATTTCACAAAGACCCGGGAAGGGCGTTCTGGTCAGCTTCTGTTCTCAGCTCACTCGTGTTTGCTGTCCTGCTGCTGCTCTTTCCTGCCCCTAGTGGGTGCATGGCTGCAAAAGAGAAGAGCTGCCTGGAAAATGCTCCCATCCATTTTTAACCAGGAAATTTGAAAAAAATTAATTACAAAAAAATTCCCTACAAAAAATGTTCCTTTATTTGGTGGAAAATGGATGTGTTTTCAGGTTTCAAAACCTGCTTTTGTCAACGTGTTCAGCGTTCGGGGAAGGCTTTGGCTTTTCAGAAACCAAATGATGTTTTTTAAAAACTGAAATATTCTGCTTGGAAGATTTTCAGCTGAGAGCTTCTTGCTTGTGGGCCGGGAAGGAAAATGTTGATTGAAAATCCTGCAAAAAATGTTCATTTTGGTCAAGAAGCCATGTTTCCTTTTAAAGCCATTTTTCAACCTCCTCTACAGCTTGGTAACTTGGTGGCTAGTTGTTCCATTGCACCTGCATCCATCCCACTTGTGGGTGCAAATCCCAGTTTATCTACACACACCCCCTCACCGTGGGGGTGTTACGGTTTTACCCATCCCTGGGTGAGTCACTGGCAGCAGGCACTGAACCGAGGATTTCTGGATCTTAAAGCCTATATTGAGTGAACTGAAGTCCTCTTAGCCAAGGTTGTTGCAGGCTACTTGATCTCTATCTGTGGCCCAGCCACTGCTAGAGGGGGACAGAGCGCCACACAAAGTGGGGGTGCAACCACTGCACCCTCCTTTGAAAACTTGCTCCAGTATCTCCCAACAAGATCACCTCTTGGAAGTACAGTATCCAACTGAAGACAACGCAAGGGTAGCACCTGGGCTCTGGACGCTTCGGCTGGCTGGTGTTTCCTTTATGCTATAGAACGTGGCAACACGCCCAGCTCCTGGGAGGAGTGTGCGCCAGGAGGGTTGGGAGGGAGCTGGTGGAGAGCTGCCTGTTTGCAAGTTGTAAACATTTATTATTGACGAGCCTTGTAGGGAAAATGTGTAAACAGCAAGGAGTGCGAAAGGCGTGTGATTGGGGGTGAGCTGAGCAGGTGTTTGCAACTCAGAGTGCATGCAAACAAACAGCACAGCAAATGGGGAGGTGTGAAGTCTGAGGAAGGCAGAGACTCCTCTCCTAGCTGAGCGCAGGATTCCCTTGGGATTGTCTGTGTGCACGTAATAGCTCTAGGAGAAGGGCAAGCAGGGCCAAAGCCTCGGTTCACTGCATTGTCTGCTGCACAGGTGTAATAGATCGTCATGTATTAGGCTTAGCACTCAAACAGTGTTTCTCATGCATGGATCTCAAAGCACTTTGCAAAGGAGGCTGAGTATGATGGGAGTATGACTATACAGATGGGTAAACTGAGGCACAGTCACTACTCTTCTTCTGGAGTGTATGGTGTGGAGGGGAGGGATGCTGGATAAAAGCATTGCCTATGAGTTAAAGAAGTCAGCATAGGTACCAGGAAGCTGGGCATCTAAATGAAGAGAATAGAGCAGGTTGGCACTGGATGTTTAGATGCCACCCCTCTGACAACTGTCCTGGGAGAGATTCATAGATGCTAACGCCAGAAGGGACTATGTGATCATCTAGTCTGACCTCCTGCCTGGCACAGGCCAGAGACCTGCCCCAAAATAACCCCTAGAGCAGAGCTTCTAGAGAAACCTCCAATCTCGACTGAAAAATCTGCCCCGCCCGTTGGTTAATTACCCTCACTGTTAAAAACTTACACCTTATTTCCAGTCTGAATGTATCTAGCTTCGGTTTCCAGCTATTAGATCGTGTTCTACCTTTCTCTGCTAGACTGAAGAGCCCATCATCGCGTATTTGTTCCCCATGTAGGTACCATGCTGGGCTGACCTTATGGAACACATCTGCATTGCAATCTGAGGTGTGACAATAGCACCTCTCAACACACCCAAGCTAGCTGTGATCTAGGTAGCTCCAGTGACAGTGAAGCTGTGCCAGCATGGTTTGGACACCCGAGGTAGGTACTTCAGTAGCATGCAGCTTCACTGATGATGTTCCAGTAACTGGATCAAAGCTAGCTCTACACATGCTGCAGTTGCGTCTCGGAGTGCATTGAGGGTATACCATAGACAGTCTGAGTCCTCTAGATCCCACCTCCCAACCCATCTTTCTGACTCCCACTGGCACAGGGTGAAGGTGTTTATGGCCACAGGCCAGCTCCTGCCATGGAAATGGGCATTTCATAGAATCATAGAAGATTAGGGTTGGAAGAGACCTCAGGAGGTCATGAAGTCCAACCCCCTGCTCAAAGCAGGACCAACACCAACTAAATCATCCCAGCCAGGGCTTTATGAAGCCTGACCTTAAAAACCTCTAAGGATGGAGATTCCACCACCGCCCTAGGTAAGCCATTCCAGTGCTTCACCACCCTCCTAGTGAAATAGTGTTTCCTAGACCTCCCCCCACTGCAACTTGAGAGCATTGCTCTTTGTTCTGTCATCTGCCACCACTGAGAACAGCCGAGCTCCATCCTCTTTGGAACCCCCTTTCAGGTATTTGAAGGCTGCTGTCAAATCCATCCTCACTCTTCTCTTCTGTCTAAGTAACCCCAATTCCCTCAGCCTCTCCTCATAAGTCATGTGCCCCAGCCCCCCAGTCATTTTCGTTGCCCTCTGCTGGACTCTCTCCAATTTGTCCATATCCTTTGTGTAGTGGGGGGCCCAACACTGGACGCAGTACTCCAGGTGTGGCCTCACCAGCTCTGAATAGAGGGGAATGATCACGTCCCTCGATCTGCTGGCAATGCCCCTACTTATGCAGCCTAATATGCTCTTTGTGGGCGGCGCTCCTACCCTCTCCTGTCCAGGGCTGGCCTTGGAGAAAGGGAGGGCTGGTGAAAGCAAGGGACAGGCTAGGGAGCCAGGGGGAGGGGGAGAGCTGGGTTTTGGCTGTGTCAGTGCTCTGAGCCGTGTGCTGCGCTTTCCTCTGGCGGTGTGTGATGGTGCTGGGAGCTGACGGGAACAGTCCTGCTGTTCTCCGCAGGAATCTCACTGGTGGGAAACAGCCCCCCCACACACACAAACAACCCAAACGGAGTGTTCTGTCCAACGAACTGAGTGGCCGTGACACACACTGGGGCCCGAGCAGGTGGTCTGCGGGGCTAGGGAGTCGTGGCTCCCCCAAGGCGCGCTGTGGGAACTTTGCAGTGGTTCTACGCATTCAGATGGCAAGAGCCCAGACAGAGTGGTAAACCAGCAGTGGTCTGAGAGCTAGGAAGGGAGGATGAGCCCTGCTGTACCAGGGGGAACACAGACATGGCCTAACCAGAGGGTACCTAGAAGCCCAATGGCTTGTATGTGTATTATAGTTGCACCAGGAAGTCCCTTCTGAGATCAGCCCCTGCCCCAAGGAGCTTACAGTCTGAACAGGCAAAGCGTTGCTGGGGAAACTGAGGCACAGAGGGGAAGGAACTTGCCCGCGCTCACACAGCACAGCAGTGGCAGAGCCAGGACCAGAAGCCAGGTCTCCTGACTCCCCTAGTCAAGCATTCAAATGCTAGACTGTAACACAGACACCGAACGAGCGAGAGGAAGCAGTGGGGAGGGAGTGAGCAGGGAAGGGCTCTCCATGAATAATGCATATGATGAATTGACCCTCTTCTCCTGCTTGAGGAATCCCCGTGAGCAAATATCATTGCCTTGCATTCATTTTTTGCTTGAAGTTATTCAGTGGTGAGGTTTTTTTGGTTGGTTTTGTTTGTGGGTTTCTTTGGTTTTTTGCAAGCTCCCTTTACGTGGGAGGGCTGGTAAGGGCGAGGTCTCTGAGTGCATCGGGCTGGCTGCAGGTAGAATGCACCCCAGTGCGGAGCGCTGGGACAAGGACAAGGCACTGCTCAAGCCCTGAAAATAAGGCTTACGAGGGAGTGAAGTGGGGTCCGGACCTTGTGTTGGGCCTGTGGATTTCCTCCATTTCAGCTGAGCTGAGTGCTGTGAATGGACAGATGTCACATGGTATCACTTCTGTCGCCTGATTGGATGAATACCTCTGGCGTGTGAACACGCATGCATGTGTGACATTAACGTTCATCATTCCTACCAATGACACTTGGCTGCAGGGATCTATGGGTGGGGAATGGTCTCACCGCCCCAGGTGAAGTCAATCCATTGAAACACTGCATTGGATTGCAGTGTCTGATCCTGACATGCTCCGACCAGGGGAGCCTTCACCAGCCCTAGACGAATGAGCCCTGGCATAGAACTTTTCCTACTGAAGCCACCGGCAAACCTCCCATTAACATCTGTGGAGGTGAGATCAGAGCTAACAGAGAGACCAGTGACGGTGCCTCATTCTGGTCTGCACAAGGCGAATAATTATCTAATTAATTTAATTCGACTTGGGCAGAAGTGGTGTCAACTTTTTAAAATGAAAAATGGCCTTTTGTTCAAAATTAATTTGTGGGGTTTTGCAAGAACACTTTTTTCATTCCAAATTTTGTTTTTTCAGCAAATGGACTTCTTTATTTTTGGGTTTTAGTGAAAATGAGGGGCAATACATTTACCAAACCCCAAACAATTGTTGGTTTTAACATTTTCATGGGAAAACACAAACATCTGGGAAAATAATTTTCACAAAATGCGGGGGGGGGGGGGAGAGGAGGGGGGATTCCAGGCATCTGTCAAAACCGTCCACAGAAATCCTTGTCATGGTGCGACCCAGCTCTGCCAGTCACTCACCATTAGCCGTTCAAAATGGATGGATTCTGACAAGGGCAACACAGAGGTAGCCCAGCAGCCAGGCTCTGATATACTGCAAGCCTCCTTCCAGCGTTAGAAACTTGCTGGTAGAGCTGGATAAAATCTGGAAATCATTTCCTGGAAATATTTATTTGAATTTGTAACTGAATTAGCTTCAGCCATTTTGGGTCTGCTTGTTTTCCATGAACATTTCAGCCACTGAGTCTTACCGACTATAAGTGTGCAAGGGGGCTGTTGATCCCGTACTGAGATTTAGTGGGTTTTTCTTGGTTGGCCCTCTCCCAATACCAGGAGAAAGGGAAGGGCTGATAAGAAGTCAGGATCGTAGGGCTGACAGGTCCCCAGGCCACCAGGAAGAAGCCAGCGCTTTAGTCAGCTGGATTGACTGATGAGGTCAACTGGAGAAGCATCAGTGTAACAGTGGTGGGTTGAGTTTCCTTTTCTCATGTGCGCTGGTCTAGGAGGAGAGGGAGAGATGGCCCCTTTCCCAAAGTCTGTTGAGAGACCCTCAAGTACCAGATCCAGAGGGGGACATGGCCTGACAGGAGGCCAGAACAAAGGTGGCACACGGGTTCTGGCACCCAGAGTCCAAACTCATAGAATCATAGAATCACAGAATATCAGGGTTGGAAGGGACCTCAGGAGGTCATGCAGGACCAACCCCCAATTAAATCATCCCAGCCAGGGCTTTGTCAAGCCTGACCTTAAAAACTTCTAAGGAAGGAGATTCTACCACCTCCCTAGGTAACGCATTCCAGTATTTCACCACCCTCCTAGTGAAAAAGTTTCTCCTAATATCCAACCTAAACCTCCCCCACTGCAACATGAGACCATTACTCCTTGTCCTGTCATCTTCTACCACTGAGAATAGTCTAGAACCATCCTCTCTGGAACCACCTCTCAGGTAGTTGAAAGCAGCTATCAAATCCCCCCTCATTCTTCTCTTCCGCAGACTAAACAATCCCAGTTCCCTCAGCCTCTCCTCATAAGTCATGTGTTCCAGACCCCTAATCATTTTTGTTGCCCTTCGCTGGACTCGCTCCAATTTTTCCACATCCTTCTTGTAGTGTGGGGCCCAAAACTGGACACAGTACTCCAGATGAGGCCTCACCATGTCAAATAGAGGGGAACGATCACGTCCCTCGATCTGCTGGCTATGCCCCTACTTATACATCCCAAAATGCCATTGGCCATCTTGGCAACAAGGGCACACTGTTGACTCATATCCAGCTTCTCGTCCACTGTCACCCCTAGGTCCTTTTCCGCAGAACTGCTCCCTAGCCATTCGGTCCCTAGTCTGTAGCGGTGCATTGGATTCTTCCGTCCTAAGTGCAGGACCCTGCACTTATCCTTGTTGAACCTCATCAGATTTCTTTTGGCCCAATCCTCCAATTTGTCTAGGTCCCTCTGTAGCCTATCCCTACCTGCCACTGTATCTACCATCCTGGGGTCATGCCTCCGGCAGCACATCCGGGTCCAGGAACGAGACCCCAGACTCATGAACTTGTAAAGTCCAGACTGATGCACAGAAGCTTGTCCAAGCTGTTTGCTGAGCTGTGCAGGATTCATTAATCCCCAAGGAAATGGTTTTGGTGTAAATACATTGTATATGTGGCTACGTGATTATGGGTTAAAAGGGTGACAAGTGAGTTGGGAGTATCCTGGTGTAGGGGACCCTCGTTCCTGCCCAGAGTTCTCCACAGAGAGACTGAGGTAAACACCTAGGAACTCCTGGACTCAGTCCTCCCTGTTCAGTCCCCTTTAGATGGGGCAGGGAGGGAAAGTTAAGGTGGGCAGGTACGGGGGTGCAGTGAATCAGGGCAGGGACTCAGATCCTGTCGTGGCTTGGTTTAGTTGGGGTATGGTGTGTCATGCCATCTGGAGTAGCTCGTGAGCTTGAGTGCCTACCACAGAGCAGACTGTCAAAAGCAGAGCCAATGCCCCAAGCTGGTGGTATGTTCTAGAATTAGATTTCACCAACCCAATACCAAATGAAAACTCCCAAAGTCCTGCAATAGTCTTATAATGAAGTCACAGCCAATCCCCTAGGCACTCCAGTCTACCTTGCCAACCAGGCAGACTGGACATTGATAAATAGTCACACCAAAAATCACAAAATATTCAGGTTGCACCCAGTCCCAAGAGACCAGTCACTTACCCAGGTCAATTTCTAGCCCAGATCTCACACCAAAGACAACGCTGCTAGATACAGGGGTGTACACAATGTAAACATGGGCTGGGACAGTCTAATAGGATATGTCTAAGTGAAAACAAGGCATGCAGTTTCTCATTAGTTTTCATGAAGTTTGAACACCAAATACATTCTCATACATTTAACAATCACTTTGATCTAGACTAATACACTGGTGAGTTGTCCTTGTTTCCAGCAGTGAGTTTGTTGGGTCTCAGCCTAGGCCTTGGGCAGTTCTGGCACTTGGCTTACCAGTGTCCCTAGAGAAATAACCCTATGACAGTGGGACAAATCCTCAGCTTGTAGGTGTGCATGTGCATGTACTCTCTCTTTCTCACACACACACACACACACACAGAACTAGGTTAAAAGAACATTGGTACGTTTGCAAAGTCAAGCCCTGGAAAGTTAGCAAATGCATGAATGAAGGTTGCCAGTGCAACTTGAATTCAGCTTCCTTGTGTGTATACATTATGCTACAACCTTTAATGACATGCTCACGTACTGTTTTTCCCCCACCAGACCCCTGCCTCATTCAGGGCCCAGAATAGAGCAGGGGTAGTGAATTATTTTTTGTTACGGTCCAAATTTCTTGGTCAAGGTCCAGACTCCAGAGAAAATAATAATAAAAAAACCAATAATGATGATAAGAAGTAAATAAAAAGATTTTGGGGTCCATTCAAAAGTGTCTGGTGTCTGGATTTGGCCCACAGTCCACCTATTGACAACCCCTGGATTAGAGGGTGCTCACTGAATGAGCAGTTGTTTCATATTTTTTCTCTCCCTGTTGTTCAGTGTGGCCCCTGCCTTATTGACTGCACATTGTTCAGACACTGCTCTGAAGCCAGCATTATCGGTCATCTCATGGGCTGTGCTGGGGTGCTCATCACTGAGGTCATTGTAAACATTCATTAAGAGGAGGGGGTATTGTTCCCATTTTACAGATGGGGAACTGAGTCACAAAGAGAGATTAAGGTCATAAGTATCTACTAATGTTGGGTGACGAGAGGCCGAGGGGCTGATTTTTTCAGAGTTCTCTGTGGTATTTAGCGCTTCTGGAGTGAGAAGCACACAGTGACCGTGTGTGAACTGCTTGATTCAAGTGACTTGCTCAGCATCACACAGGAACTCTGTGGCAGAGGCAGGGTTAGAATTCAGTTCTCCAGGGCAGCACTCACCCACCTTAACAATGAGCCCCTCCTTTCTCTCCCTGCAGTCCTCTGTCTGATTCACTCTGCACCGTCAGACTTCCGCCACGGACCGTTTCCTTCACTGCACAACTCTCATTCACCCCCAGTGAGGTCCGGGCCCTAGTATTGCTAGCCTCTAAGTGGACCAGCACTGGGACCTCTTGCCAGGGGGTTTCCCAGACACTTGCTGTCAGCAGACGAATGGTGGGACTCAGGGTTCCTGGGTTTCATTCCAGGCTCCAGAGGGCAGTGTTCTGTAACGGTCACAGATTCTTCTACTTGTTCCTCACCAAGCTTGAGCCCTTCGGCCCTGTCCCCTCAGCTTGTCTTTTATCCCAGTCCTGTATCTTCCCCACCCTGGCTCCTCATTCCAGTCTCACCTAGGCAGTCCCAGTCTCCATTCCTCAAGCTTCTCCTCTCAGTCCAAGTCACCCTACCCCTCTCCCAATCTCCCACCCCTAACCCCAGGCTGCTTGCCCAGCTGGTCTCAGTTCCTCCATCCAGGCTCATCAGCTGATCTGTCTCTCTCCTTCCCCACCTGGCCTCCAGTCCCAGCCTCCTTCCACAAGTTCCTCATCCGATCTGTTTAAATTTCTCTGCCCCACCCCTGTGACAAAGCGGGAACGTTCTTAATGGTTTCTCTGACTACTGTGTGGGTGCCTCAGTTTCCCCTAGGCATTTCTTAAGTATCTAGGTGGTGGGATAAGGGTGTGTGATTGTTGCAGAGCCCTAGAGGGCAGGTGTGTGCAGGAGTCTGCACAGAGAATGGCCACACCCTGTCTCCTGGCAACTGATGGCCTGGGCCCCTCTCCTCTGCAACCTCTACAAAGGTGCCAACTGAAGGTGTTGGAGAACAAAGAGACCAGGTGACCTCCTGGCCCGGGAAAGAGACAAAGGCTGGAGGAGGAGCCAGGGGGAGACTGGCGAAGACGGCTGGAGAGAGTTTCAGTTGGGAGCTGGCTGGGGAAATGGAGGGAGGGCCAGATGGGCCTCTGGCCTCCCTGCCCCCCGAAGATGGATCTGACAGAGGGGTCCTGGTCTCTGTACCTACAAGCTCTGTGTTAGACCGTGTTCCGGTCGTCTAATAAACCTTCTGTTTTACTGGCTGGCTGAGAATCACGTCTGACTGTGGAGTTGGGGTGCAGGGCCCTCTGGCTTCCCCAGGAGCCCCGCCAGGGCAGACTGGCTGTGGGAAGCACACGATGTGGAAGGGGATGCTGAATGCTCCGAGGTCAGACCCAGGAAGGTGGAAGCCATGTGAGCCGCTTGCCCTGGAGACAGTCTGCTCACGGAGAGGAGGCTCCCCCAGAAAAAAAAAAGGAGAAGGCTTTTTTTAAAGTCTTATCAATTGGCCAAATCTGGGTGCATTCTCACCGGGATGGCGAAAGGCACATCCGTGACGCAAAGGCCACCACTCTGCCGAATGTCAACTCCCTGCTCTAAAGGGTGGGATGCTAAAGCGTCTCAAAGAAAAGGGCATCAGGATTTTTGCAACCTGGGTAGAACCATGTATTTGCTGTAGCCTCATTCTCAGAAATGGCTGGACTGTTTTTTGCTGATGTTGGCATGGGAGATTTCAGCCCAAATGATTGAAGTTTGGCAAAGAGGCAACTGAAAACAGGGTCTTATAATGGGAAGGCTCAGGCAACCCTTACTATATAGGTGGATAGCCTCTCATGAGACTATTTGGGAAAGCCAAATTTTAAATTCCCATATGGAAAGTCTTGTTCCAAAGTGCTTGCATTCGTCCATCGCGAGGAGAGGACCAACACCACATGACTGACTTGAGCAACAGCAAGCAAGAGAGCTGGAGTCTCAAATGTTTATTGCCATCGGCCCATAGTGTAAATGGAGATGCAACAGGCCGAGTAAGTGGGAACAATTAATATGTCCAAGGAAGGCACTTTAACCAAAGTGGGAGTGAGGGGAGATGGGGGCGGCTCCCACCCCGGCGACAGATGCCAAGGAAGCGCATGTGTAGGATCCTTTGGCTCATCTGCTCTGCATCACCCAAATTATACCCTCCACCATGCTGTTCTCACTTCAGGGGCTTGATGTGTTGGATTTAGATAATTGCAGCCAGCTCCTTCTGGCTGCCTTCCAGACAGCATTTAACACTCACAACGACTGGATCAGGCGCTATAGGCTTCCAGCCTCGTGCGGGGGGAACAATTAAACCCACTAATCAATAGCTCGCGTCACCTTTCACTTCCCGCATCTGTTTCCTTTCCAGGTACTGAAACACTGTAATTCCTCCTGCCCGCCTCCCCTGAAGCTTCCAAGTTACGCTGCTGGCGTTTTCGGGCAGCGCCTTGAGCAGGATTTGCAGGGACACCAGGACATCCCGAGAGGGAAATCCCGCTGCTCCAGGTCTGGGGTGGGCTGTAGGCCCTTATGTAGGTGGAGGGAGATCCAGGTGGATGCAGTGTGCATGGCTGGCTCTCTGGTGGTGGTTATTCGGCCGTGCGGTTCTCAGGTTTTAATCATTCCGTTTGTGTTCAAATGATCTGGGGAAGCGACGCAGCAAAAATGGCTGGTATTTGGGGTGTTAAATATATTCGGCCAGATTCTCTGTTATGCTCTGACCCCTTTTGCACTGCTCAGGTTGCATGGAGGGGCCAGATTCCTGCAATAAGTTAGCATCTGCGAATTACCCTGATGGAGTGGGGGATGCCTCTCTGGCATAAATACCATGGAACTGATTGCTGCACCAGCCATCCTGCAAGCCCAGCATAGGGGGACGAGCGTGTGAATACACTGACTGGGGGAGGGGGTCTGATGGAACTCTGCTCCCCTCCGTTCTTAGGGACCAAAGTGCCGTGAGTTAGAGCCAGCCTTAGACAGTGCTGATTTCCTCCAGGGTCAGCACAGACCAGCCTGCAGGATCAGGGAGCCAGACCCCAGCTCCTTGATGTCCCTCACCACTCCGCTGGCCCATGATGTATATTTTTAGGGATGAAATTTGGGAGGGGGGGCCGGAGGAGCAATTGTGCTGCAAGCTGGAATTTTGTTGTTATTTTTTCCGAGGAGCGCTACTGTTGAAATCAGCGTCGAACGTGACCAGGTTGACATCCCTTCTCAGTGTCATCGGCAGGGTGGGTGACACTGTGTCGTGTTCAGGACCGACACTAACTTTGAAATGCTAACATTCGTGCATGGTGGCAGGAAGTCGCTGGACTCCCAGTGGAGCTAGCAGTCAGTGGTCCACGGGCAGTCGAACAAGGGCTATCGGAAAGCTGAAAGGCTAGCCTAAAAATATCTGAGCAGCTGGCTTTCCAATCAGCTGGTGGGGCAATGGCAAAGGGCTCCGGATGGAGATGGCCAGCGATGGGAGGTGGGTGGAATATTTGAAATCAGGTTGTTTGGGGGTTAATCCTAATTTTGGTCCCCGGAAGGAAAATAGACATGTGTTTAACCAGATTTAAAGAGACACTGGAACTTGAAAGCTCATCATGACTTCGAAGTCGTTTCCAACACTACCGAGTGTTTCTGCCAATCGCTGTGGTTTGAGGAGCCCTCTTTCCTGGTCTGACCCTTTTCTCTCCTTTGCTGCTGTGGGCAAGAGCTGCACAAGAGATAGGAGAAATGAAGACTAGGCCCGATTGTGAGTCCTCTCTCAAACTGAGCCGCACCTTTTGCTGCCATGGAAGTCCTGAGGCAAAAGCCTCTGCTCCAGCCCCTCCACACTGAGTAAAAGGGCCAGAGTGGGGTGAAAAGGCTCTGAAAGCCCCAGTCCGATCCCTGGGAGGATTCCCTGGCACAGGCCCTGGGGCAGGCAGCTGTGAAGCTGTCCTCTGAGGACTCTCATGCAAGACCATGCAGGCTGGAGGCAGATGGGGCATGTCCAGGGCAGGGCCATGGTGCACGTAATGTGAAGACACTGAGCTGCAGTGCAGCCATAGGGAAGACTTGGGAGACTGCCTTAATTTAGGCCCCCCGAGCTGTCTAAATTATGCTGGGGCATCTGCAAGCCCCAGAGCAGCCCAGGATTGGGAGGGCACAGAGATAGCTTAGAGCCACCTTACTTGCCTGCCCTTGAGCTCAGGGTTCTGTGCTGAGCTGTGAAAAGACGCAGCCCGGAATCACACCCAGTGGGAGTACGGCTGTGCCAATCCGGCCCTAAATGACGCTGTGACACACAAAACGCTGCCAGTAAACAAACTGCAAACACCGAGACGTTTGTTCTCTAATCTGCTTCAATTACAGTGATCAGAGGAGTCACTTGTTCCAATAGTCGGCAAAAAAAATGTAAGCAGCTCTGTAGGGCCAGATTCCCAGCTGATTACCCATTTGAAGCTGATGGCATCCCATTCCCCCTCGAAGCCTTAATTTTTGTGCCGATGGCTAACACAGCAGTGAGTTTAGGAATTTGTGCATTCGTATTCTCTATTGGGACCATTAGACAAATCAGAAGCAGCAAACTGATGCCACGCGCAATGCCAAGGATACAGACCAAAAAAATTATAAAAGCAAGTGGAAGGGAGACTAGATTGCTCAAAGGAAGGGAATGGAACACAGCCCTTTGGCTGACCGTCCTAACAAGATGAAAAGTCATTGCAGCATTAGGGAAACAGGAGAGACTTTAGGAGACGCTCATGTCATCTGCCTTCTTGCCCTCCACGTATAATTGAAGTGATGACCACTTGTCCACACTGGTTTTGTCCCAGATCTGCTTCTGAACTGCATTAGACACAACCTTAGAAATGTGATTAACAGAATTGTCCCTAGTTGTTACACTCAACAACAGTGTGTCCTGAGATCAGAAACGTACCATTGACTTGTCTTTAGCACCTTCCAAGCGAGACCTCCCCTCTCACAGCCTTAGACCCACATCTGGGATAGTCTGGGGGCCTGACGTGTAAAAAGAGACTCGTCCAAGCCAATGGAAGGCTTTGTATTGAGTTCAGTGGGCTTGCGCTGAAGACCCGTGGAAAGAAAGTCTCTAGAGGCTGTTGTACCTTCTGTTCAGCTCGGAGCAAGTAGCTGGGCAGAGGGGGAGGGGTGTGGCCTGTTGTAGGACTAGGGAAATAATCATACATACAGCAACATAAGATTAGCTAGGCTCAGGGCCAGGAGTTAACAATAGCTCTTCATGGGGAGAGTGTGACAGTCAGACGGGCGGCAGAGGAGCTGTAATTAAGCAGCTTTGCTGAAGGGAAAGGTCAGAGTTCCTTTATATGGTAACTTCCTTCATGCTCCCCCCTCCCCCTGCATTAGTGTGGTTAATAGGAAAGATATCCAACTCCCTTGAGGTTTCCTAAACCTCCTGCCACTGGCATCCAGCCTGGCGCAGAGACTGATGCTAATGTGGCCCCTGGAGCCGTAAGAAGAGCTGGCTCATCCTTGATTGGTTTAGAAAGCCCCTGGGTCTCAGCCAGAGGTCAGGGGTCTATTACAGGAGCAGGGAGCTTCTGTGGCCTGCGATGTGCAGGAGGTCAGACTAGATGATCATGAATGGTTCCTTCTGACCTTAGTCTAGGAGTCTGTAGGTTGTGAGTTTGGCTGTTCAGACTGCACCTGTCCCCTTGGCCTGGCTCTGGTAGTCACCTCCCGTGCTGCTGTGAACACTGCCTCCACTGGGACTGGCTTGAGCATCTATCCCCATCCAGCCTGATCCTACGCCTGGTTCGATGCCATCAGCAGCGGCTTACGTCCCTCTGCTTCCTTGCTGCAGTTCGCTGCAGGCTGTGGTTTTGGCCTCCCCTCCCAGCAGGCTCTTGGCAGTGCAGTTTTTGCCTTTCCATTCTGAGCAAGTCAGTTACTTAGCGCCATACAAAAGTGCCCTCAAAAATATCCGGAGTAGAAAGCGCCCTGGTGGATGGTGACCGGAAAGCCATTGGCAGCCAATGGCTCTTTGGGTGATGAGATGGGGTTCTCAGTCTAGGTCCCAATGGGCAGCTGTTCGCCTCACTAGACTCCACATTGCAACTGGTTCTGGTGGACCCTCTCAGAGAGGCCAAGGCCAAGGAGATGGATCAGTGATGAGGCACGTTGGAGGAACTATCTGAGGGGAGCGTGTGCTGCTGCAATAGGTAGACACACGGTCTGTGTTCCACTTCTTACCACTAACCACAGGACCTAATCATGTCCCCCATTTACACTCATGGAACTCCACTTACTTCAGAGAGTTTCCCATGGCAGAAAACCTCTGGAACAAGGGGATCAAACCTATGGTTCACCTAGCCCACTGTCCTATCCCTGAGAGGGACCGGCAGCAGCTGCTGCAGAGGAAGGTGTAATTTGGTCCCATGTTTCCAGAAAAGAGCGGGCGACATTGCTCCTCTCTTTTCATCCTTCCTCCCCCATCCATCTGTTTGGCTGTATGCAGGGAGCTCCTGGTTATGCTAATAGAACCTATGAGCGTATCAAGGAAGGAACATGTGTTTGAATAATACCCATTGCGGGGCACTGGCGCACATTTTAAAAGGGGACTTTAAATGGGGAAACAAAACTCTCTTGTTGTTCGGGAAAAGACAAGTAATCTCTAAGGAGACTTCAGTTATTGCCAAAAAATCCCTGTCTGTTGCAAATGGCTTTGATTCCCTAGCCCCTCTACTTGTTTGTGCACAGAGAAAGAGTCGTTTTTTTAATTTAAAAAAGGCTTAATTTGGAAGGGGGAAAATCTGTTTAAAATTAGAAGAAGGGGAAAAAAAAGAAAAGCTAACCAACAAACTGTGTTGCTCAAGGGTGGAGGACACAATGCCCGCTGTTGGCTACGGAGGGGAAAATGCTTGTTAAAAAAGCCTCAAGAAACCTCCCACTTGATTTAGTCTCAAATAATTTGTTTGAAACAAAGAATTAATGTATTTGTTGGAATGTTTCATTTGTGCCATAGGAAGACGCCATGTGCCAGATGCCACCTCCTTCCCATGTTCCCCTTCCTCCGGCGGTTACACTGCCCACAGTCACTGTTTTCACCGGGCCTCCTTCTGCCTGCACAGCACCGGGGGAATTTGCTGCAGCCGCCTGACACAAGCACAGGGCTCTAAGTCAGTGACCTTAAGAGCACCCCGGTGCCAGATGGCAAGGGGCCCCCTGCTATTTAACAGTAAAACTCAGCTGGCCTGACCGGCTCAATACACCTCAGACTCTGTGTATTAAAAGGTGGCTTATAATACGTCATTTGAAAAGTAGTAACAAGCTGGTCTTTAATATCGCTGTGAAATGTATGTAACAAGGCTGTATGTGGACTTACAGATATGCTCTCAGATTTGTCTTTTGGAGTCCCAAGGAGGCCAGCTAGGTCTTTTCCGGACAAAGGAAAATGGCCAATGCCTCTTGGGCTCGATTGGAAATCATGCCAGGTGTGGCCCAGAGTAATGGGCTCTTCACTGGCAGGAAGATCATTTATATTGTAAATCCATAGGAGACTGCAAAAAGTAACATGGTGTGGGCTCCCTTGGTGGACAGTGGACATGGAAAGCGAGTCCCCCCCAGGAAGGCTCCCTGACTTCTAAAACAAAGAGAAACTTTGAGGCTATAAAGAACTGCTGAAAGACATTGGGGGTATCCACCACTTAATGGACAAAAGGGGAACAGCACCTTCTGAGTTCATGAAAAGTGGACCTCTTGGGCTGGGAAGCAGGAGTCGTTGGAAATGGATCATAGGTGAGAAACATGGTTAGACAAAGACTGTAACTTGCTGAAATTAAGCTTAAGTCAGTAGAAAGCAGGTTTGGGTCGGTTTTCCTTGTCCCCATGCCTGTCTCTTCTGTTTTCCTTAGGATCCCTTCAATCTCTGTTCCCTGTTAATAAACTTATTCTTGCTTTATTACAAACCCATCTCAGGGCTGTGTACTAAACTGAAGGGTAAGATCCTCAGCCAAACTACCAGGCTGGTGTGTGCTCTGCCTCTTTGGAAGCAGTGAACTTGAGAACTTCTGGGAGGGTCCGGTGAGAAGGGCTGGGCACAGCAGGGGAGACTTGGGACTGGAAGGGCTGTTGGGGTAACCAGGCTGGGGGAAGCCATTGTGCTCTGAGCCAAAGCTGCACAGCACAGAAGCACCTGGGGTTACAGGGCAGGCGGGGACACAGCCCCTCACTGGTCTGGGTGCCCCCACAAAGCCCATGCACCTCTCCTGCCAGGGGCTGTTCCAGGGTAGGTCGGAGGTGTGCTGTCAGGATAGGAGGTGCAGATAGTTCATTCCTACATGGTGGCTATTCCCTCGTGCAGCAGCTACCTCCCCTTCATCCTGGCACCGGGCTTTGTGCTGGTTTAGAGAGGAATTCACCCTCATGGCTCCTTTGACGTGAGTGGGTTTGTGCTGGGGCAGATGAGATCAAAATCAGGCCCCTCTGAGATTTTGCTTGAGTGGGGGCTGAGCAGTGAGCCCAGGGGTTGGCCCCACTGAAGCGAGTGTGTCTAATCCGCCTGTTGCCTGCATCTCCATTTCTACCTCCGTCTGCTCTTGACCCAGGCTGACGGTTCTCCATCCCTTCCCCCTGCCTCTCCACGTGGCCTCTTCAGCCAAACTGTTCCATCAGGGCTACTTCGGCTTGTCCCCAGCTCTGCCTCTTTGAGCAGGACGTTGAGCAACTGGCCCAGAACATCCCCAGCAAGCCCTACAAGGCCAAAGTGTCTCCTGCATCTCTGTGCAAGGAGCCTTCAGTCCTTCCCATTGACTGACTAACCATTGGAAAAGCTGACTAAGGGGCATGGTGGATTCTCTGTCACTGGCAATTTTTAATTCAAGACTGGATGCTCTTCCGAGAGAGAAGCTGCAGTTCAAACAGGAGCTATGGCGGGGGAAGTGCTATGGGTTATATAGGAGGCCAGTCTACATGATTATAATATAATCCTTTCTGACCTTGGAATCTATCTACCTGTGGAGAATGATGGACTAATACCTAGTGAGACAGTGTATTGCCATGGTAGCGCATAAGGGCTGGCTGTCGGGAGAACTGGGTTCTCTTCCTTGTTCTGACACAGCCTGGGCACCTGATCTCTGCTTCCTTAAGTTCTCGGTCAGTCTGTGTGTCCGTCCGTTCATCTCAGGCTCACCCAGGGTATCCGAGTGTCCACGCAATGCCCCCATCAACACCAAACTATTGCAATAAATGAGTCAAGGCCTGGCAAGCGTAGTCTCCCTGCTGTACCAGGTGCTGATTCAATACATTCCCTCAGCAGCCCCCTTCATCCCTGCCCCCTATGCAAACTTGGCAAGTGCTGGCAGCCGTGTGGGTGAATTCCCCTCTGTGCTACGGAGGGCTACACATCTCTCTAATCTAATCCCTATTTTAACAATGCTAACACACAGGTGAGGCAGACTGGTCTCCAGATATGCATTCGTCAGTGTTCAGTGTGGCCTAGGGGCCTTGGCATGAGCTGGCACCTGGCCTGCCAGTGTCACAGTGGGTGTGGAATGGAAGGATCTTTTACAGCCTGAGGCTGCCATCCTGTCTCTGTCTTCCCTGTCTCTGCTTTGGGCTGTGCCCAGCTGTGAAATTGACTAGGAGTGGTGAGAAATGAGAAGCAAGAGGCAACGTTGACGCTTTGCTGTCTCTTTGCTTTCGGCCCGCTTTACGTCTCTCCCCTGAAGGGCTGGTGGCTCCTTCCTTCTAGTTTCTGACAGTGGGTCAGTCAAATTGATTCTGATCATTTCTGTAAGTTGCTCCTTGGCTATAAACAGAAACACTTTCTTCTTAATGCAGTTTTAATTCTAGAATTGAACAATTATTAGATCATTGTCCCCTATTGAGCTGTTTTGCCTCTTCTCTGCTAACGGAATCAATCGAACAGGTATTCACCACATGTGTAGGTGTATTCAGAACATGTGTAGTGAGGGGGGGACTCGGATATGCTCTGCATGTCTGTACCCCCCCAGGCAGAGCCCAGGCATGTACGAATCCATACACACACAAAAGCCATGTGTGTATGGATTAACACACCCGCACAGATCCCCACAGACCACACCCACGTGCATGTGTGAAGCTGCACTTTCACAAATCTATATATGTATGTAGTCAAGTGTATGTATGAAGAAAGAGCCACGTGCATTGAGAATCTGCACACTCCCGCAAATCCGCACGTGTTTACAGGCACACACAGACAAAAACCACACATGTCTGAATTCACAGTCGTACCAAACCACAGCTGTATATGCACCCCTCGATGCACACACACCACACACGAATATAATACTCACCCGTCCCCCGCCCCAAAATCCCATACACAGGCTCACTTGGCCCTCATGTGCCTGTCACAAGATCACTTTCACAGTACAAATATATATATATACACACACACACATGGGAAAACACCAAATATCTCTGCTCAGAAACCATGGCTTCCGTTCTGTGTGATCGCTCCCCTTCAGACTCTCTGGGGCAGCTTCCACACAAAGATCTTTCTATGGTTTGTAGCACAGTCGACCCACTGACTAAACTACGCAGATAGGAGCATAAGGCTAATCGGCTCTGTCCAGCCGTGGGTACATCTAGACCAGTGGCCTGTCTCTCAGGGGGGGCAGCCCCAGATATAGCAGAGGAAGATATGAGAACCCTGCAGTAGCCGATGTGGGATAATCTACTCCCCATCTAGGTCTGATCCTGGTCTCTAACAGCTAGAGATTGGCTTAAACCCTGAAGGACGCGGTTTACCATCCCTCTAAAATCGTTATCGTACTAAATCATCAATGTGCGTGCACGGAGGAGACTAAAAGCGGAGCTACATGTCCATGGTGCACACCCTGGCATCCAAGCACGGAAACCACACGTGGGCTTTTTGGCACACATGCACCCACACACAAGCCAATATGTCCCAGCATGCAGCCCTGCCCGCACCTGCCTGTGCGCTCCCCTTCGGACCCGAGCAAAGGTGTGCTGGCCCTAATGTACTCACAAGCACAGCTGCTCTCACACACGCGCTTCTGGTCACTGGTACACACACAATCATACAGCCCTGCACAACAAATACACCCATCATGCGCGCACACCACTATACATGCTACACCTATTCCTAGGTGTACGCACATCCGCGTGGGAGTATGGATGTACCCACAGGAACGTGCACCGCCCAGCTAAAGATCTGGAAGGGAGACTAATTAATGCACAATCCATCTGGAGGCCAGTCTGCGCGCTCCCACAGTAAACAGCTGCTGTCCTGGAAGTACCAGCCTGCTGCTGGAGGTGTCACAGCCTCTTGGCTCTGATCTCACCCCTTTCCCCTCCCTGCAGAAAGCTGGGGAATGCTCCTGTCTGGTGAAGGGCAGGGTCCATGTCACAGCACCCAAGGGAATGTCTGCTCCAGTGGGAGGGAGGGGGGCGCACGTCTCCTAGGGCAGGTTTCAGCCCCGACTGCTGCTTCCCCTGCCCATCCAGGAGCCTCTAAAGAGAGAATGAAACGCGAGGCCCAGTGGGGAGGGGGAATCTCAGAGCCTGACAGTCTGGGGCCAGCAGCCAGTATTCCTGGAGCCCTCCTGATGAGACTGAGCAGAGGTGGCTTCTCCTGGGGTGGGCTCATGGGTGAGTGGGTCACTGGGGAGGTGAGGATGGCCTCGGCGGATGGCGGGTGAAATAGAGAATGGGGAACAGCGACGGAGAAAGGAGGAAAGTGTCTGACCCAGAGGGTGAGGGAGTGCAGGGGGGCAGCCAAGCAGACACCTACCTGGCCCAGGGCTGCCTTGCGCAGCGGGGCTCCACCTGGGCCCCCGGGTGGATATTCCTGAGCGCCTCCGGCATCTCGGCCCTGCCCACAAGCGCTCTGGAACAGTGGAGCAGGTGTAGGTGGCACAGGCTGTCAGTGCCCGGCTGAGGGACCCATTCCAGGCCTGGTTCCTGGACAGTGACCGTCTGGCCAATCCCAGGGCACGTGCGGCTGTCCCAGCAACAGCCCCGGTGATTGAAATGCGGTGAGAGGCTGGCGTAGAGTTGCCCCAAAGTAGGTAGCGTTGGGACCAGTGGTGGTATCCAAGGCCCTGGGGTGGGGGTGTGACCCCCACTGCCCATCCTGCTGTCACAGCCCTAGGGCAGGCCCCTAGCAGCTCTTTCCTCCAGACGTCTGACTGTCGATCTGCTCCCTCTGCCCCTACAGGTGCTGAGCGCTTGTCCTCCTCCCCGGGCAATGGGTCCCCACTGACCTCCGTGCTATAACCTCCCAGCTCCAGCTCAGCCACCTGTTGCCAATGCTCACATGCCAGAGGCCATCGCTTTGACCAGTGCTGCCTGGTGGCTCTCTCCACTCCCCAGGGGCAGGGCCATGGGGCTCTCCGTCCCCCTGTGGCTTTGGCTGCTCCATGCCACCACATGCCTCGCCAGCAGCCCGAACCCCAGCTACAGCACAGTGGCCAAGAAGGAGATCAGCACGGAAGGGGACCTGGTCATCGGGGGGCTGTTCCCGGTGCACGAGAAAGGCAGCTCCAACGAGGAGTGCGGCAAGATCAATGAGCACCGGGGGATCCAGCGCCTCGAGGCCATGCTCTTCGCCTTGGATGAGATCAACAAAGACCAGCGCATCCTGCCGGGGATCACGCTGGGGGCCCACATCCTGGACACCTGCTCCAAGGACACCTACGCCCTGGAGCAGTCTCTGGATTTCGTCCGCGCCTCCCTGACCCGAGTGGATGGCTCCGAACACATCTGCCCCGACGGCTCCTACGCCATTCACGATGACGTTCCCATGGCAATCACTGGAGTCATCGGGGGCTCCTACAGTGACGTCTCCATCCAGGTACTCTGTGCACAGTGGGCAAGCTGGGGCCATGGGGATTAGAACGAGAGGGCATTGAGGCCCAGGCCACTGGAAGTAGGATCTAAGGTGACATCTGTGTGGCCAGTCTGAATCTAGCTCTGGTTGGCAGGGAGTGAATGTCATGACACTCGGCTGGCTATGTGGTATGCTACACTATGTGCAATGAGTTTGGGGGGTCTCAATCCAGATCCTAGTCACCAGGTGCTTGCATCACAAGAGCTGGTGCTCTCTGGCATAGTCTCAGCAGAGAGGCCAGGGGCTAGATACCTCTTGGAGACCTAGCTGGTGATCGCTCCAGGTCGGATTTGAAGGGGTGGGATGAGGCGGGTGTGAGGTGCAGCCATCCCTTCTGTACCTGTTTGGGGGATAAGCAGGGGTCTGAGCGTATGGGTGTGACCTCCACATCACCGTCCCAGGGAATGAGCGCATGGGTGTGACCCCTGCCCACCCCCAAGGAGTGAGCGTATCTGGCTTAACCCTACCCCTGTGTCCTCCACACACACCCCCACCTGGATCAGACCCACACCTGGCTCTCTCATTGCCCCGGCATATGCTGATTTCATTATTGCCCACTTTACCATTTAGAAGCTAGCCTCCTCCTGCCCCAGTGCGGGTTTGCCCCAGTTCCCATGCGTGCACACCCATGCCACTCACCACCCTCCTGCCCGTACACTGGAAAGCACTGTACACATCACAGGGAAAGAGCCACAGACATTCCTCGGTGACACCGTGCTGGCTTGGGGCCTGTCAATTTAGCTGCAGTCTTTCCGGCCTTTTAGGAACTAAAATGTCTCTTTGCTTGTGGGGGATCCTCCGGGCATGTCAGCCCAGGCAGAGAGGATGTGGTGTGGCACGTGGTGCAGAGGTCACACCCTGTACGTTCAGATCCCTGGGATGGTGATGTGGCACGGGGTGTGGGGGTCACACCTTAGGACCTAGTGTGTCCTTGTAGCAGATGTGTATACACCCACATGTTGAACACCGAATGCCTTTGAACTCTCCCCAGACACAGGCCCTGCGACTTGCCCTGACCTTGTCCACGCACTAGTATTCTGCAAGCCCTCTCTCCTTGCTGTGGCGGTGACATTAAACTCAGCCTAACTCAGCTCCCTGCCTGGGGGGGATGGGCTTTTGATAGCACAGCAGCCACGTTGATGTCTCCCTCTCATGGAGAGCCCCCCTCCTCCCCCCGATTCCACGCAGGCTAGTGGGGGCCTAGATCCCGAAGCGCTCAAGAGCCCGCCGCTCCCAACCACCACGGTACTTGGCTGCTGCTCCCAAGCCTCTCTGCGCTGCATTAATGCTGTAATTAATGCAAATTAATCTCTCATTATTCCATTCAAAGCCTGGCCCGGGGGGAGCAGGGACCGTGGCTAGGTGAGCCAGCGTGGCAGCCAGCCTGGTGCCAGGGCTTTGGGGCGCTGAGCCAGGCGTGCAAGAAACTGAGCCGAGTGTCTGAGCGGAGCTGGCTCCTTGCAGCAGGCCTGCGTGGGACAGCCATTCATTCAGCAGAGTCCTGAGCTGCTGCTTGCAAAAGGGGTAGGGGGCGCCCCCACCGGTGCCCATTCACAGCCCTTCTCCTCCATCCCCCGCTTTCATGCTCTGCTTCAGCTCTGTCCTCAATTGCCTCCCTGCGGGAGCGGGCCCCACCGAGCACACCTGAGACTCCACCATCTGTTGCTAGCATCAGCCGCTTTCCTGCAGGCCTCCTGGGCCAAACGCCTCCCCTTGGGCTAGCTTGGCTGGAGTCGGTGAGATGCAGGCCCAGGGTGGGAGCTGGGCCCCTGGCTGGCTGGCGGGCAAAGAGACACAGAAAAGGAAGGAGACCTTCATTCATTTGTAGCCCCCCTCACTGCCCTGAGTGGGTGAATGCCAGGCAGCATCCCTGTCCTGCCCCCCCCCTCAACACACACCTCTAGCCCTGTCCTGTGAGATCGCTATGAGATCCGCCTTCCCTTCCTGCAGGGCCTTCCTGGATTCCCCTGCCAAGCAGATTGCTGCACAGCTGGGGTGAGCAGCTCTCCTTTCCCTTCCAACTCAAGATGATGTCCCCCTGAGTCAGGCTGCCAGGGAGCCCTCGGCCCTGAACCAAGGGGTTTGCAGGGATGGGGAGGGGGAACAAGCAGGCAGAGGTGAAAGGAATCAAGGCAGGAGATAAGGGAGGTGGGCCAAAGAGAGGGGAGAGGCTGCGGGAGCTGAAAAGATGGGGGTACAGGAGCTGAATGGTCAGATGTGATATCTATTTGAAGTGCCATGAATAGCATTGCAATGGGGCTGTAGGAAGTAAAGGGAGCATTTTCTCTTTGGAGCTACTGTACATGGAGCGAGAGAAAAAGGAGGAGGGGAAGGAAAGAAAGGGATGGGGGAGGGATGGATGGACAGATAGAAATGATGATGGGGCCAGACAGATAGGCAATTAGATACACCGACAGCCCAGAAGGTGGGTAAATCAATCGCTGGGCAGACGAAAGGAGAGGGAGGTCGGCAGCGAGATCATTAGCCAGCTCATTAAAAAGATAAGCAGCTGATTAGCTGCAGTTGCAGACACTGTCCAGGGCTGGGGATAGAGCTGCGGGGCACTGAGGAGAACACGGAGCCGTTTATTAATAATTCGAGGCTTTCCTAGTGCTGCGTGTGTCCTCTCCAGGCTGCAATAAAGCAGAGCATGCTCGCGCTCTCCCCTGGGCTTCGCGCAGAGAGCTCCAGGTTTGATCCAGCGGAGACATCACATTTCTGAGGCTGCATTGAATTAGCACCTTCCCCCACCCAGACAGTGGCACACGCGCTCGCCGCTCTTTCCCCACTGGGCGCTCTCCCTCTCTCTCTCAACACTCCCTTCTGGGAGCAGAAGCCCCTTGTTCTGCAGGCTGGCTTGAGGACCAGTGGCTGAGTCCAAGGAGAGTGCAGCCTGCCCAGCACTGGGCCAAAGGTGGCTGTAAACTCAGATGCAGGACCAGGGTGGCCCCCAGTGTAAATTAGAGCAGCCCCAGGCTCTCAGCCCTATGCTGTGCCTGTGCAGGGGGGATTCTCTCCCAGCCACTCATGGTGCCTGTATCAGCCCCTATATGTTGCCAGAGCAGTGCAGGGTTGGATCTCTCCTTGCCTGTCTGTGCTTTGCCAGACACCTTCGGCAGGTATAATTCACCTAGCTCCCCATTGTTTTCCTGTCTAAGAAGCAGCCTGCAGCCCCTCCTGGAGGAACAGTCAGTGCTGCATGTTTTCTTGTTTCCAAGATTGTAGCTAATGCTAGTGTCTATTATCTAGAAGGGCCTCCAAAGCATTTTCACAGACCCCAGGCACCCAGCATTGCTCTCTGTTACGGCTCTGCGGGTGTAATCTGGATTAACACAGCAGGACTGCTCCACCGATGCGGCTGCTAGCTGGATATACAGGAACTGTGCATCAACACTGAGATGCAGCCACCTCGGGTGGAACACAGCAGCTGTTCAAAGCCAGCTAGGCAAGACACTGGAGCTAGTTCAGCCTGCTGGGAGAAGAGAACGGGAGGAGTTAGGACAGCAGGATGCAGTTACTGGTGGGAAGTTTGCTCGGATGCGGAGGCTGATGCTGCTCTGTTCTTGTGAAAAGCAAGAAGAGGTTTTTATCAGTCATGAGTGGTTGGGGACCGCTCCTCTGAAAGGTGGCATTGCCAGCAGCACAGCGCCCCCTACAGTAGTGGATCAGCCGTGTCACAAAAGGGTATCACTCCCCAAGCCACCAGCACCACTCTCTGAAGTACCTGGTTTTTCCAGTCTTCTGCTCAGGCTATTGCTGGCCAAGATGCTGGCTTTGGCCCAGATCCTCCAAGGTGTTTAGGTTCCTAACTTCCATTGATTTCAAGGGTCCTAAAGCCTTTGGGATCTCTGGTCCTTTCCCCCTTCGTTCACTTCACTGAAAACTCCATTAGCTGGGGCTGGGGGGATGGTTGGGTGTCTCATAAAGACCACTTCCCCTGGTCATTCACCCACTTGGCTCTAAAAGAGCTGCATTAGTCACTCTGGCTGAAACTGACCCCTTTGCACACTCAGCATGGGCCTCTGCCACTTAGTGTGCTGTAGCCCTGTGCTGATCTTCTGCATAGGGGCAAATTGCACCCACAACCCCTCCTTTCTGCTTAGCCCAGGCTCCCTGTTTAATATGGACTCACCTTGTTCCTGGCCCCTGATATGAGCTGAAAGAGCCACTCTGTGTAGTGATTTCTTGCCTTCACGCCCTATAGAGCCTTTCATCCGGCAGGGTCTCGAGCCATTTCACAGACTTGTCCCCTCAATCTTTGGACTCGCAGTCAGTGCAGCTGTGCTGGTTTCTACCAGGATTGGCTCTGGCCTTGTGTACATTCAGATCACTCCCACCACCTGGTAATGCAGCCTGTTCTGCAGCAGTGCATGGCAGTGGGGTGGAGAGGCTGGAATTTAGGGAACAGGAGGTAATTGCCAACAGCCAGAACCCTAAGTTTAATGAGGAATCTTTATGGACCACAAGCAGTTGGAATCTAACCAGCACAGTGCCCCCTGGGTATTCCCTCCGTCCTGATTCAGCCAGAGGAGAGCGATCTACTAACACAAAACCAGGGCATTGTGCCACACGGTTTCTTCCTGCAGGGTACAGCGTTTCCTTGGCAGTCGCCTAGCTAAGTACGAGGCCAAAATTTCCCTTGCTGTTCCATCTGGATGTGGTATTCTCCTGCACTCCCTGAGTTAACCTGCTGGTTAGTCTGACTTTCCACTGTTAAAAACAGCTGCCATGTTACACCCCAGAGGGGGCTGCATGGCAGTGCAGGTGAGGTGATTTTCTTATAAGTGGTTGTAGGCCTGGCTTGACATGAATGAAGCCTCATTTCTTAGGAGACAGGATTAGGGAGGTAAATGAATCAGCAGCCTGGAAACAGAATGTCTGCACTAGCTAAAACAAGGGGGAACCCCCAGGGAACCATTTACAATGGCCAAGATAACAAGCAACAAGATAAATTGGGATCATAAAGATGATGTAAAGAGTAAGTCGTGCGTGGACAGAGCATGCCATATGGGGATTGTACAGCCAATCCTTAAACGTGTGATGCAGTGTATAGTAAATGTAGTTTAATCTGGAAACGTCTATAGAGGAAGAAGTTTGCTGTGTAATTTTGGGGGTGGGGGGTATGCCCTGTACCCACCCTCTACTCTTGAGCCTACTTAACTCAAGTGTGGTTTGATTGCATGCCAATAAAGAAACCTCAGTGAGGAGTTCAGAGTCGAGCTGAGTTCTTAGGAACTGAGGGGATAAGATCGTGGAGGCCACTGGGTGGATAAGGTCTCAGAAGCCGCCCCAACGTACTCCTGAGCGGATAAGGTCTCGGAGGCTACCCCAGAACTGGTCTGGTGGATGTCGCAGGGCTCTGCTGTGAGCAATGCAAAGTTCTTGAGGCTGGTGGATGCAGACTGAGGCCTGGGCTCTCTAGCATCCACTGCCAGCTTGGCTCTCTAGCTCTTGGCATGGAGTAAACAGACCCGGTATGGACGGCTGCCTATGCTACCCGGTGAGGTGCTAGATTCCCAATGTGACCTTCCTCGCGAGGCCTACAGTGGCTTGGATTGCGCTTTGGTACGCCAGCTTGGCCTGTCCACTTTCAGAGGCCCGCTGCCTGCCCGCCTGCCCCTAGGCTTTCACAGGAAATCACGTCCTGGCTGGGATTTCGCTTCCAGGGAACGTGTTTATTTCACTCTCCGTGCTTGTCTCCGCACGGAGCCGTTCCCACGGCTTTAACAGAGTCGGCTTAACCAACAATGATCTCAATGTTCAGGTCCATGCCCCCGTCCGCCAGGCTGCTCCCTGCAAACACGGCAGCCTCTCTCCGGCAGGAGTACTGCCGCCACTTGTTCTGGATAACCAGGACTGCCCTCTGGCACTTCTTGTACTGGCTCCTCGCACGCCACATACTGACCAGTGACTGCAGGAGGACACTAGCTCTCACGGGCCTCACATACATTGCCAGCGCCCTGACCCTCCTCTCCTCCCGCCACCGGAAGGAGACCCGGCGCCACCATCTCTGCATCATCAGCAAGCAGAGCGTCGCTTCGCGCACCGTTCGCCGGGTGAGCACCCCCCGCCACCACGACTGGATGGCAATGGAGGATTTGCTGCTGGGGTCCTTCTCTGCTGCGGGAGCGAGAGCAGGAGAGATCGCTTTCTGCTGTGAAGAGAAGGCAGGAAACCGTCTGTCGCTATGGGAGAGGCAGCCACAGAATAGCATCCATCTCTCCATTGAGTCAGAAACACTGTGCAAACTTGGGACGTAACATCTGGTTTCCCCCGTCACTCCTGTGTGCGTAATGATCTCAGCTACAGGCCACCAGCAGGGTCTGAACGCAGGGCCTTCTGCACTAAAGCTCAGACTTCTGTTGCTTGAGCTAAAGGAAAAGCTCTATTAGCTGACAGTAGTTGTAGGCTGTTACCTTCTATGTGGTCTAGCCCCTAGAAGGGGACATGACACCCACTTTATGTTTATTGAACACCTTTTTGCCCAAACATAGGTGTCCATGTAGGCCTTAAATGGGCATCTAAGAGATCAGCCAAAACTAGCTGCCTCATTGGGGTTGATCCAACCGAGCAACCAATCAAAGGTCTGTGAAGCTGCTGACACAGTACCATGCGCACTGACACTTTAAGGGGGGCCCTACAGGGACTTAAAATACCAGCCTGAGCCTGCAGGAAGGGTCTCCAATGCCTGCGGGGTGAGCTGTTGTTTTGGCTGGCCGTAGTCACTGGAGAAGGTGGAATCCCGCTAGGCCTGTTGGGGGAGACGCTGGGAGGGCGTTGGGGCCGTTGTGGCTCTGAAGGAATGTCCAGGCCTGCCTCTGTGCTCTGCAGTGGGAGGAGTGGAAATGGAGAACCTGGACCGGCTTTCTGGGCCTGGCAGAAAAAGACCATCACAGAGAACCGGAAGGATTCCTGGAGCTGTGCAGAGAAGAGAGGCTGCCCCCAGTCGGGCTCCCCCTGAAATCTGACCCGGTTTTCCCAGTTCCACTGGTCATGCTACATGTCCTGGCACTGGCCATTCAGCTCTTGCCAGCTTTTGCCTAAGCCCCCTTTGGCTTCCAGAGCAGGGGGATGTCTTTAAAAGTGATGTGAAGGGCACCGTTGGGGGGCAGATCTGTGCTGGGTGACACCCGCAGCCCCCCTTGAACTGTGCCTGGGGGTTTTCAGTCAAAGAAACCCCGCCTGCGAGATGGAGGATACTCACATCCATAGCTGCTGCCTGGTCTGGAGCACCCAGCTGCTGCAGGGAGTCTGGGGCTGCCGAGAGCTGCCTCTGAGCACCATCCCCGCCTCCCAGGGCAGGGTCTGTGACCATGGAGTTCTTCAGCACCTTGGCATCGGGCTTCTTCCTGGGGCTGCCCTCCAGAGCCTTCACGCCCACCACGGAGGAAGGAAAGAGATGAGCTGCTCAGCGTAAGGATGAGAGGGAGGTCGCAGGGCTGACGGCTGCAGCCCAGCGAAGATGAAAAGTCCCCACCGCCCATCAGTGAGGCTTCCGCTTGTCAGCGCCTGCCAGTGTTACCCTGACTTTCCCCGAGCTTGTCAAGGCTCTAAAAGAACAGGTGTGGGAGCTAGAGCCAGGCAGACCAGGTGTGCTGCCGTCTGCCTCAGAGACAGGTGTAACTGAGAGGAGAAGCTGGCTCCTAGAGACAGGCGGACGTACACAGAGACAGGGGGAGACACGGGACTGCCCAGCCAGGATCAGACTAGTGCACCAGTGAATCCAGGGGCTGGTGCCAGCTGCTGCAGAGGACAGTGCAATGGGCAGTTAGGGGATAACCTGCCACAGGGGGAGAGAAATCCAATTGCAGGGCTTGGCCTGGCTGCATTGACTTTGGTGGGCATTGTCTACAGGCAGCAACCCCTGTTATTCAGTTTAATTGCAAGTTTATTCATTAGTGCCCTCATCATCGATGGCTTCGGCTCTTCTGCAGTCAGAGCAATCGCACCCCACCTGCAGTGTTGGTTCCAAAGGCTGGTACCAGACACACTTAGAATATCTCTCCATCTCCTTTCCTGGTTTGGGTGGAAACATAACCCTTCTGTGATCAGCCTCTTTGCTCAGGGGTGAGGGTGCTTTGAGGAGAAGCAGGGAATTTAATGCTGCAGAGTTGAATGGAATGGAAGGGGAGTGAAGGCAGGCAGTGGACCCCATCCTGAACAAGAGATTGCCTCACTGAGAGTGAGGAGGTGGATGGAGTCAGTCAATCCTAGGCTTCTTCTCCACACCAACCCTAGGTTTCTCCTCCAATGGATCGCCCAGCTGTGTCCTGAGAGAGCTACTGTCTCCTAGCAGGGGAGGGGAAACCTGCTCCCCATGGTTTGCCATCCTCGGCTTCTCCCTTTGCCGCCATTACCCATAGTTTCTCCAGAAGATCTACCACATTCTGCCCCAAGAGACAATCCTCTCCTCAACAGTGGGCTTGGGGAAAGGAAATGGTGCCTATAAAGGGATCTGTGGCTAGGAAGTTTCTACTTCTAGGGTTGATATTACCCCCCTCAACAGCCAGATATAAGAGAGTGTTATCTGTGAGTAATGCACTCCGTACGGGAGGTTTGCTTTTTCGTGCCCCCATCAGGCACCTTGCATCTCAGGAGAGGACCACGTTTCCCTGGGATGGCAGTTCACCTTCAAGCAGCTGAGGGTCCTTTAGGACACAGCATCAGCACCCTGTGGCGAGAGCTGTGATGTTACAATGGACACCGACATCGCCAGTCAAGCTGGTCAACCCAGGTAACCGTTGAGACAACAATAGACCTGCCTTGACTGCTCTGCTGTTGGTCGTTGGCTGGGTTGGAGGCAACCCAGATCTATGTGGGTCACAGATGTGAAAAACCTTGACCTCGGAAGGCATGTTCAGGGTTTTTTATGTCCTGGCTGAACCCCAGGGCACCGGGGGCAGAGTGTGGAGCGATGAGGCATTGAAGAAACAGCAGGGAGTCTGGTTTTCCATTGTACTTAGAAAGAGAGTAGATGTTCCTCAGGGTGACTGCAGGAGAGAACATTATCTATCTGTGGCTGGCATCTTCTTCATCACTCGTTTCTCTGCACAACTGTGAACATGGACACATCTGTACCTGTTTTGTTCTCTCTCTCTCTGACATGCACCTGGCCAAATCCTTCTCTCACACCAGTGTCTTCCCTGGAATCACTGAGCCTTTCTCTTATAGCTTCATAGTCCACAACTAACCCTTCAGGGGCTAGTAGCCAGTGGCTCCTTGAAGGTGGGAGGTTTACATGTACTGGGAATCATGACCACCAGGAGACTGGCTGGCTTAAGGAACTGATCTAGCCCCTTCCCCCTCTAAGATCTTTGGTTCAAATCCAGCCCAGGCCAGTACTGGCTGGAAGTCCTGGTGTATGATGGGCCATTTGGGAACCTCTGTAAGACAAGTTGGTGGCCTCACCTTTGGTTCCTAGTGGACGTGGGTCTGTGCTATATTGGGACTGTTTGGAAGCCTGGTGGCAATCTGAGTAAAGAAGCCCAGGATTCCATGGCCCTACAGAGAGTGAAAATGCCTCTCGCCCCTGGAGTTGGTTGGCCTCTTGAGGCCAGAAGTGAGGCTCCATGGGGGGGAATGGTCACTGCTGCTGGCTGTGCTGCATCAGCCCTGCAGCTGGCACCTTTCGAAGGTGCTTAATTCTCTTTAACAAAGGCCTGGTGGACATTCCCAGTGCAGTCCTCCCCTGGGGTGTCTGCAGGGACTCTGGGGGCGGGATGAGCATGTGGGAGCACTGGCGTTGCCCATAAATGGGGCGTGTTGCTTTCCATCCTCCCTGCTCCCTGGGGTGCCCTGCACAGCTCCAGCGCACCTGGCTCCGGCTCTGCTCCCTGAGCCAATCGGGAGAGGGCAGCCTTTCCTGTGACAATACATTGTCCCAGCCCTGTGTTATGCCTGCAAGATGTAGTAGGGGTGGGGGGCAAAGGGGAAGGAGGGGAGCAATGAAATGTGCTGCCCTGCGGGACTTCAGACCCAGCAGTGTAATCATGCTGGAAAGTGCCGATCTCACCCAAGTGGCATTAAAACTTATGAGCGTGAGGCAAGGGCAGTGCCAACGGAGGGAAGGGCAGCAGGCAGAATCGTGGCAAAGGCAGAGCAGTCCTGGCTGGTATCCTTCTAGCAACAGGGTCGTTCCAGCTACCATTCTACCAAGCAGGCTCATGGCACAAACAATGCTCTGCTGGCCGCTAGCATTTTAGTGAGCAGGCGGGCTCATGACTGTGCCAGACCGGGATTTCCCTACCCCCACTCCCGCCCCCCGAACTCCCCCATCTACCCCAGTGGTTAGCAGAGTGTACCTCGTGCACACTCCCTGGCAATGCTCAACTTCTGTACAGCCAGATTCCAGGAACATTTGAGGGCACCGGGGTCAGTCAGGTCACAGCGGTTCCTAGGATGTTAGCTGCCCACTGATGGGGACAGTCATAAAGAGCACAAGCTTACAGACAGCCTCGCTGCAAACTAAGCGACCCAGGCTCTGGCAGTGCCTCGCTGTGCAATGCAAAACAAATCACTTCCCCTTTCAGGGGCTTGGTTTGCCGACCTCTAAAATGGGGACAGCAATCCCTGCTAACCTTACCTTCATTTGTTTTTAGCATCACATGAGCTGGAACCAGCAAATTGTGTGGTAGGGCCCAGCTCCTCAAAGGTACTTAGGTGTCAACTCCCAGGAATGTTAGGCACCTAAATACCTTTGAGGCTCTGTGCCTCGCTCCCTGTGTGACCACACAATCTCAATATCCTGCATCCCATCTCTCCTTCTGGTTCTAACATTCACTTGTAGCATGGCTCACATTCGATTGTAAGAGGGTAGGGACTGCATTTCCATATGCTTTTGTGCATTGCCGAGCACCATCAGGCCTCAGTCCTGATTGGGACCTTTGCGTGGCACCATCATTATGAACATTAATGACTTGCCAATGCCTGGACAGCTTTCTGGAAGTGCCATCCCTTGACCTTCAAGCATGTCTGTTACAAATTGTGAAAAAGGGCTGTTCTCAAGAGTTCAGAGAGCCCATTGCTAAATTGCAGCATGCAGGGAGTTCCAAAGGGTGTGGATCTTGCTGGACTGGGCAAAGGATACCCAGCTTGTGTTAGGTATCTCCCCCTTCTACCCAACTCTAGAAGTGCCAGTCGCCAATTCTGGGGTAACAGATGGAGCAGAGGTGGATAATGGGGCCATAAACTGGTCAAATGGGTCTGATGAGAAGAGGGGAAAGTGGAGAACCCATCAGAGCCCCATCTGCCCAGGATTCAGCACACGTGAGAGCTGGAGGGAGCCACTGAAAAGCAACAGGACGGTGCCCCACTGGAGGTCACCAGTTGGTGTCAGCCTGCCAACTCCCTGGAGACTGTGGCTGTTGCGTGGTGCCGCTCTCTCTGCAGGCTCTGAGGATGTTAATGGGAGGAGGCAAGGGTGGGGTTCTGCTGAACCAGTTGGCAGTAAGAGGAAGTGCCGCTGACCCTTGTCACATGACACACTGAGTGTTGCTTGCAGAGTATCTGTCCTTCCAAGTAAGATAAGGAAGGCCTCCCCCAGGTGAGGCTCTGAGTTCTCCTGCCAGATCAGCAAAGGTCTGTCCTAGGTGCCTAGGTACAACTTGGATATCTGGGTAGCTCCCACATACCTGGATACCTCCAAGATATCTCAATTCCTCCCAGATGTCTAGCCATCTCCTAGGGACAGCCAAATGCTCAAGTACCTCCCAGATGTCAAGATAGCTCCCAGCTGAGTTTGGGAGTTCTACCTTCTCACAGTGAGGAGTTGCCTTCTGCATTTTAATCAGGACTGGTATAACCTGGCGCGATCCCAACTTGTGCCTAACAGGAGTCGGAGCCCACTGGAACCAGAATGTGATTGGCGGACTGTGGGCCTGAGCGCTGTGATCATTTGGCAATAGGACATGACAGGGAGTGAATTGTTCTCCATTAATTTGCACCTTGTGTGCCTACGGTCAAGTGCCTCCAGTGACGATGCCTGGTGTGAATCAATGCAGGGTAATTCCCAGTCTCTTGTGCCTTATTGCCATGAGGAGTTTAATAGTCTGTTAAAGACATATTTGTACATGTTAATTAAGCAGCGGAGACTTCCACATCATCGGGGGCTGAGAAACCGGCCCCAGATACCAGCTCTTGCTAGCCAATCAGCTCACAGCCTTCCTCTCGCCTGCCTCTTTGACAGTCTGTATTTTTAATAGCCTCATTAGTGTGGATTTTTCCCCTTTGAAGGTAATGAGAATTGCTGCAGAGCATCTGGAACAAGCGGCCAGCGCGAGCTGTTTGGAGGAGGGAGGAAGGGGCATGCGCCAGCCCTTGTTCTCATCTCAATGATTGGACGCATGCAGTGGAATATTCTGCTCTGGCCCATTGTTTTTTTCATTCTCCTGCTCTTTTCTCTTCATCTGTCTGGGCTGAGAGATGCCCGCGCCGCACCAGCTCATAGGTGAGACTTTTGTAGGGTGGAAGTATTCTGAGATGAGTTGCTGGTGCTCCGCCTCTCTCAGCATTTGGCCCCTATGTACATATTCCAATTCCTGAGGCAGACCTGCCTGGTCTTGCACGTTCTGGGTTCATTTACAGGCAGTTTTTATAAAATCTCTCGCTCTGACAGAGAAGGATTTTGCGGTATTTCAGCAGGAGGTTTAATATCTCACCTCTGATGATGTTGCTGTTGAGATTTCACTCCAGGCTCAGCCTGGCCGAACCATGCAATGGCCCAGCCTCTGCAATTCCTCTTACCACCTGCTGGCGTGACTTCTCTCTAATCATTGGCAAGCAGCGGGTGTGTTGGGAAGAAAAGCAGGGCCCCAAGTCAGGCAGGGGAAAGGGTTCCCAAGAGGGGAAAGGCCAAACCTCCTCTCTGGGAATTCAGTCCCCACAACCATCCCATCTGCTCATGAGGGAAGAGGTAGAGGAGAAATCCCCAGGAATGCACTGGGACTAGAAACCCATTTTGGAGTGTGCATGAGCAGTGTTTGCTGATCCTTTGGGTCTAGTCTTAACCCCTCATGGACAGACTGGGATTCCATGGTGCAAGGGAAATGGGGGTGGGAGGAACACTGGGAAGTGGAAAGCATCACCCTCCCTGCGAAAGCTGGTGGTCTCGTCGTGCCTCCCTGCCACCTTGGAAGTCTGATGGAATTCAGCTGCAGCAAAACATCTCGCTGACAGCACACAGTAATGCCTGAGGTCCAGGGTCACTCATACGGTTGCCGAATCCTCCAGGATTGTCCTGGAGTCTCCAGGAATTAAAGATCATGTCATGTGATGAAACCTCCTTGAATATGTTCAACCAAAATTGGCAACCCTACACTGGGGGATTAATGTCCAGTGCCCAGGATAGTTTGCTTCTGGTCATTCATCTCAGCAGGTCATCTCGTCCCTCGTGGTCGGAGGCCAGCAGTCTCGCTATGATGGAGCTATATTTTACGTAGCTATTATGTGATTATGCTTTCTGAGAGGGATGCTGTGGAACAGTGCCCTCCCTCTCCTGCCACCAGACCACATGGTGAAGTGGGAAGTAGCTGCCATTTTCATAGCCTTGGCAGTAGGTTGGCATGAAGATGCACGAATGTGGAAGTTCTGGAATGCAAACTGCCTTGGGGTCCTTCTGAGCATGGAAGCCCCCCTTGAGGTCACTGGACATGCCCATGCAGAGGGCTGGCAGGATTGTCCCTTCTCCATGCCACCTTGGGCACTCCCAGAAGCCATCCTGGGGCAGGAGCTCTAAGAGGCTGTGGTCATGGAAGATGTGATCATCTACCTTTAAACCCATCAGTCTTTCTACAAGTGACCTACCTGTGCATGGCACACTGGCACACAGTAGAGTCAGGTCCCTGCTCCAATGAGTGTGCAGTCTCTGTTAGACATGATACAGCGAGGGATCACGGTAGCCAGAGGGACTTCAGTTTGAGTTCCCATCTTGCTGCAGGACATTGAAACAAAACAAAGTCATTATGTCCATTTCTTCCCGGCAGCCGCCCTTTTGCCAGGGTCTTGGATGTACGGCTTCTTGCTCTAGGGTGCACCTTTCCTGTTCCAGATGTGAGGTGGTGGGTGTAGGTGACGGCTGTGATTGGACGTCACTGATACAATGTTACACCATGCCAGTGGGCATATCAGGTGACAGAGCCAGGAGGGCATTTGAATCATACACATTAAAGACCCACTCTGATGGCTGAGCGTGGGAGGTTTTTCATCAATAACAGATGGTGCAACCAGGAGCCTTGACTCCTGAAGAGCAAGGAGCGCCTGCATACAGGAAGGTCCCTCCCTCTCTATGCCCATACGGTTCTCCTTTTCTTTCTGCTGCCAGCTGAAGATCTGTGAGGCCCTCTGTGGTGTTTTGCCTCATGTGTCACCCAGGACAATGCTGTCATAAGTTCTAGCCTGGCCTCTTTTTAGCCTTTGTCCAGCAGGTCAAAATCATTGTATCACAATGTCTTGGAATACACCCTATCGTAGTGTGCTGGGGAGGTGCCCCCACGCTGAAATTGCTTTCAATATTTCAGAATGCTTTTCAAGTTTTAACATCCTGTATGTGGAGAGAGAGCCCCATGGAAATCGGGACAGGAGGCGACCTCACACTGATGTCAGCCAACCCCCCTTGCAATATCAGCTCTGTAGTGTCCTCCCCAGCTACTTAGTGTCATTGTGCCAGGCTAGCTCCCTGCTTACCTCCCCCAAACACACCTGCCTGCTTTGCATCAGTCCTGTGCCAGGAATTGTGAGCAGGCGCTGGGATGTTAGAGGGATGCATGGGCTAAGCGCACATCTGAGCATTCTAGCTCTGACGCTGGCATTGACTCTTTACGTGGCCTGAGACAAATCCCCGAATCTCTCTCAGTTGTCCCACCTGTAAAATGATGGGGATCAGGATAATACTTCGCTGGAATCTTCTCTTATACGTAGACTGTCTTTTTGTTCTGTGCTTGTGCAGCACCTAGCACAATGGGGTTCTGGTCCATGACTGGGGCTCGTAGGCTCTACAACAATACAAATAATTAATAATAATAAATTACTGAATGCTTGCAGAACACTTTGAAGATTATGATGTTCTGTTGTGTTCCCTGCAGCGGAATCTTCTGCTTTTGCAACTGAAGCAGTTTATTTTCCCCAAAAGAGAGCAAAATATGAAATATTAAAACCAACCAAAATCAACCCAGAAGAAGCCACCAGCTCAGGATAATGCTACTCCTTCAGAAAGCTGGAAACCACAGTGCAACAGGAGCGGAGACTGGAAGGAAAAAAACATCCAAGTCACTCAAAATAACAGACATATGTGACCTTCACCCTGACAATGAACACGATGTGACTTGTAGGGAAAGCCTGACAGGTTATCACCCCTCTAGACTGCTGATAATTATCTTCACATCTAATGTTTGAGGTGGAAAAAGGTTTATTGTTCTGAAAATATTTTGAAAAGAAATAGCAGGAGGCTCATGCAGCCCTGCTACAGGCATCGTTACGTCGATAGAACGGTCGGGAAGTGGAAGGCTATGATTGGCTACTGGACTCAGAGAACTCTGAAGGGTCTCACTTTCAGCCAATCAAAGCTCTCTAGCCTTCAGCATCCCACATGCCGCTACCTTTCTGACATCTCACTGGGGTTGTTCACGTTTCCATAAAAGTGACCCTGTAAAAATGGCATGATGAGGGGAGTTCCATGGTGATTGTCACAGTTGTTTGCCTGGTGTCCTCATCTGCATCATCCCCATTATGGAGTCCTCACAGGGGGCTGATGATGGACTCTCGGACGTGGCCAACTTTGCCCTTAGTCACCAGTCCAGGTTTGCCGGCCGGCTTCTCCATCAGGTTGGGGAGGGACGGATACTAGGTTTCTTCCTTCTTCTCTGTCTCATAGGGCGCATGTGTGGTTGGATGTGGCTTCACCAGCTGTGGCAAAATCTTTGTCCAAGATATGCTTAGACTGCACCGTTTCTGGACACTGGGCTGTGGTACATCCTTCTCCAGCATGCATGGTCCTTGAGCCTCCTTCAGCTTAGCTTCAGCATCCAGCTGAGGAGAAACCCAATTGTTTTCTTCAGATACTTCAGGAATGAAGCCATGACTCCCATCAAGGGCTGGAATTTTATAACTGCAGACGCTCCACTGTGCATGAAAAATACAGGTGCATAATCTCCATGTGCAATTACACTGACTATGCACAGTTGTGACAACTTTTGTGTCTGCAGTTGCTGTGACTGCACATCCACGCGGGAATGAGAAATGGGATTGCATGTGTGAAATTGTCAAGATTCAGGGCCTAATTGGCTCCGTTTACAAGTCAAAAGTTGATTTTTCCAAACTCTGCCTGGTCCTGAAAATCCAGCTGGGTTCTTTATTCCATCGTCGCCAGTAACAAAGGTGCTGTTGTTGGAATGTAGTGATAGTGCAGGGGACGCTATATGAGGCCAAATAGAACCCAGCTCACACTCCATCACTGAACCATGGTGGCTCTCAGGCTTTGACTACTGGAGAGTCACCCGTTGGGGTGGCGGAGAGTCATCAATAGATGAGTCGCAATTCTTACGTCGTGAACGTGCATCAAGCGGTGGTGACACTGCCTCGTGATGTGATGTCACCACATAGACTGATGCAATGTGAGAATGCCGAGGGTCTAATGCAGTGGTGCCCAAACTTTTCCTGTCGCGCCACCCCTTACCAGTAATGGAAGCTGTCTGCATCCCCCCCCTCCATTACTGCACAGTTGGCTCAGCAGAGGAGTTTGGGTTGAAAGCAGCGCTGTAGGATGAACTGGGAATGGGGGAGGAGCTGGGGCTAGAGGTGGAGCTGGGCTGGGAGTGGAGCAGAGGACAGAGTTGAGCTGGGCTGGGGCTGGAGCTGGGCTGGGGATGGTGTAGGAGGCAGAGTGGAGCTGGGCTGGAGGTAGAGAGGGAATGCGGGCAAAGCTGGGCTGGAGGCGGAGATGGGCTGGGGGCAGAGTGGAGCTGGGACTGGAGCTGTGCTGGGGGTAGAGCGGGGACCACTGGTCTAATGCCTTTCTTTCCTTTCTGGTCAGTGGGCTTGGCAGGTGAGTGGCTCTTTGGGTCTGTGGAGATGTAGAGACATGAATGGCCATCGTTGCCATGAGGGGTCTCCAGGGCTAAGAGAGAACCATGCTTGTATTAGAATCAGCCTATAATGACGAGGAGGCACTCTGGGCTCAGAGCCATTGAATAAAAAGGGCCACTTTTACAGTCACATTTCTGACCTTACCTGCGCTTTAAAGGAAAGCACAGTGTTTAATGCCTAGGAGAGTGAGTGGCTCTGCTTGGAAATCACTACATCTCCGGATATGTGCCTGAGATGAGCAGATTCCTGAAAGTTTTGTGTCTGTTGCCTCTACCTCTCTTAGTGAGACAGGCTCCAGGAGCAGAAACCCAATGTAAGGGCTAACTAATTGCCCATAGTAATGTCCTTTTACAGCTGTCGATGGTATTGCAAAATTATTATTGTATGGACTGTATCTGATTTCTGTGGTCCTGGCCTGTCTCATTCCTAAATTAATACCTGTGAATAGAGAGCAGGACACAGTCAGCACCCCACCAGTGGGCCCCCATCCCACGGCTAACGAATGGGTCACACTTCACAATCAGGGTCAATACCTTACGGAAGGTTAACAAAGCATTCATAGACCTTGGACTAAATGGTTGACCAATTGTTAGAGTCCAACAGGTCAGTAGGTTGCTAATGATCATGGCTTAAAACCATCTGTGTATAAAACACCTTCTAATGATGTGCTTATAACAACCTATATAACACATAATACTCAGATCTGTAACATAATTCTGACATCTATCAATCCTTTGTATGCAAACCATTTATAAATGTACCCTTAGTATAAAGTGTACCCAAAGAAGACATATCCTATCCATCCCATTTCTAATGCACCAATGACTGTGGAATCTGGGCATCAGAGATCCTCAGATATAGGCATTTCTACCATGTTCATCACTGTGTTATCTGAGTGCTTATAATCATAGAAATGTAGGGCTAGAAGGGACCTCAAGAGGTCATCTAATGCATCCCCCTGAGCTGAGGCAGGATTAAGTATACCTAGACCATCCCTAACTGGTGTTTGTCTATCCTGGTCTTAAAAACATCCATTGGGATTCCACAAAAATTCCTTAAGCAACCTAATCTTATACATTATGAATGTTGTTGACTACATCTGGCCCTCTAAGGACAGAATATGGAAGGTCCAATGAGGAGCCTTAAAGGAGAAGTTTTCTCTCCTCTAACCCTTAAAGGACCAGCTGTAGTTATTTCCCAGGAAAACTGCTGGGACATCTCACCAGGTCGATAACACTCTCTTCAGTAAATGGAGGCAGGATGCTCTGCCTCTCTCTTGCTCCCATGTACACCGTGTAACCGCACCCATTCCTTCTTTCCCCCTTCGATCCAGGTGGCCAACCTGCTACGACTCTTCCAGATCCCGCAGATCAGCTATGCCTCCACCAGCGCCAAGCTCAGTGACAAGTCTCGCTACGACTACTTTGCCCGCACCGTCCCGCCAGACTTCTACCAGGCTAAGGCCATGGCCGAGATCCTGCGCTTCTTTAACTGGACCTATGTCTCCACAGTGGCCTCGGAGGGTGACTATGGCGAGACTGGCATTGAGGCCTTCGAGCTGGAAGCCCGGGCCCGCAACATCTGCATCGCCACCTCCGAGAAGGTGGGACGCTCCATGAACAAGAAGACCTTCGACGGAGTGATCAAGGCCCTCCTGCAGAAGCCTAGCGCTAGGGTGGTGGTGCTGTTCACCCGCAGCGAAGATGCCCGGGAGCTACTGGCAGCTGCCCAGAGAATCAATGTCTCCTTCATGTGGGTAGCCAGCGATGGCTGGGGTGCCCTGGAAAGTGTGGTGGCGGGAAGTGAGTTGGTGGCGGAGGGGGCCATCACCATTGAACTGGCGGCCTACCCCATCCAGGAGTTCGCCATCTATTTCCGGAACCTCAACCCCTACAACAACAGCCGGAACCCCTGGTTCCGGGAGTTCTGGGAGCACAAGTTCCAGTGCAGCTTCCATACCCAGGACTGCAGCCGGCACTCGCTGAAGACGGGCAAGTTCGAGCAGGAGTCCAAGATCATGTTTGTGGTCAATGCTGTGTATGCCATGGCCCACTCCCTCCATAACATGCACCAGGCATTGTGCCCCAATGCCACCAAGCTGTGTGACTCCATGAAGCCAGTTAATGGCAAGAGGTTCTACAGGGACTTCATGCTCAATGTCAAGTTTGACGGTAAGCCCAGGGCCTCAATAGGGATTGGTGGCTGAACTGAAGGGGTTGGGATGGAACGGGCAAGGGAAATCAGAGGGCTTAACTAGGAGTACTCAAAGCCTGGGGATTTCAACTGGTCACCTCTGAGCCAGACAAGCCAAACTTGCTGAGCACACTGGGTCTGTGATTCCTCACATGATGAGGTCCTTGCCCAGAGTCCTTTGGCCCAGGAGTTCACACGCTTCTCCTACCTCTTGATGATGGTCTCTGCCAGGCTGGTGGCATGAAACCGCTGCATCAGGTGTCATGATAACGTTGCACCGGGACACAAACATTGCTGCACGAGTGCGTAGTTAGGGTCTCAGGTTTCAGATTGGTTGAACGTTGTGTTTGAACGTTGTGTTGGGTTCAGCTTCTTCTAATTTTCTGAAGAATGACCGACTAACTGGAAGGGTTATGAGACCATTTTCTTCAGCTGACCATCAGCTTCCCAGGCACCTTGGGCCGGTGCAACCTCCATTATTCCTTTCAATAATCTGTTTGAATTTTTAATATTCAGCACCAAAATATTTGTAGTAGCTGATCACATATTTTCCTACCAGCTCTGCTGTTCCTCTGGGACATCTGTCTAAACAATCAGTTCCAACAGCAGTTCTGCTAGGCCAGTTGAGCCTGGAGAATTGGCCAGTCACAGCTCTTCTTCCTTAGATTCAGCATTCTTGTCAGAGGCAGAGCAGTCAGATATAAGTCAAAGCAATTTAAAACTGTTCAGAGGCTTTATTCTGACGAGACTACATTGTATTGACCCTGTGTACAGCGGAGTCTTACCCCTGATGTATCATTTGTAAGAAACTCTGGAACACTGGTTTAAGATGTCACAGAAACAATGAGGACTCAGTCTATTCCAGTCTATTCTCCTTTGCGTTCTGGGTTTTATTCAGTCACAGGCAGCTAGGAGAAAATGGTGCTCTCTACAGGACTGACCTGCTCCTGAGATGGGCATTATACTGGCACACCATGAAGGCCTGCGCTTGCTGGATGGAGGAGCCATCCAAGTGTTCTCCTCCAGGCCAAACTGATTAGATACCTGGTAGGATGATTATCACTCTATCACTTATCCAGCCTCCATCACTGTCATATCTGGCAGCATACAGCCCTTACTATAGCTATCCTCACCACATCCCGATGAGATAAGGAGGAGCCCATGTGTGATGGGTTCAGTCACAGAGACCCCTTGGGACTGTCACCTGATGTGCTGAAATTACCTCTGAGCCCATTTTCCCTGCTAGCTTGGGACTTCCAGAACCCTGCCTTGTTAAGTCAGACCCGCTAGCCTGCTGCAACACAGACCCAGGGTCTGGACCATTCTCCCAAAGCTGCAGACTTAACTGAAAATAGCTTAGCAGGTTACCTGTCTCCAGCACCCAGACACCCAGTTCCCAATGGGATCCAAACCCCAAATAAATCTGTTTTACTCGGTATAAAGCATATACAGGTAAATTCTTAAATTGTTCACCCTCTAAAATACTGACAGAGAGATATGCACAGCTGTTTGCTCCCCCAGGTATTGATCACTTACTCTGGGTTTATAAATAAACAAAAGTGATTTTATTAAGTATCAAAAGTAGGATTTAAGTGGTTTCAAGTAAAAACAGACAGAACAAAGTAAGTCACCAAGCAAAATAAAGCTAAACATGCAAGTCTAAGCCTAATACATTAAGAAACTGATTACAAGTAATATCTCACCCTCAGAGATGTTCCAATACGCTTCTTTCACAGGCTATACTCCTTCCTAGTCTGGGCCCAATCCTTTCCCCTGGTACAGTACTTGTTAGTTTCAGATGACATCTCAGGTGGTAAGCAGGGATTTTCTTATGACTGGCAGCCCCTTTTGTCCTGCTCCACCCCCTTTTATAGCTTTGACACAAGGTGGGAATCTTTTGTCTGTGCTTGTCCCCACCCCGCCACATCAATGGAAAAGTACAAGGATTAAGATGGAGTCCAGTATTATGTGACATGATCACATGTCACTATAAGACCCCTAGTCTCCATTCTTCCTGGGTTGGCCCACACTGTACACAGGAAGGTTTGCAGGTAAATAAACCATTTACAACCAATTGTCTGGGTCAATGGGAGTCATCAAGATTCTAAACCACCATTAGTGGCCCACACTTTGCATAATTACAATAGGACCTCAGAGTTATACTTCATATTTCTAGCTTCAGATACAAGAATGATACATACATACAAATAGAAGGAATATATTCAGTAGTTTATAACCTTTGTTATGATACCTTACAAGAGACCTTTTGCACAAAGCATATTCCAGTTACAACATATTCACACTCATAAGCATATTTCCATAAAACACATGGAGTGCAACATCACACCATGCATCTCCACATAGTGAAATCCTTGCTGATCTTAAACACAAAAAAGAAGCTTACAAGAAGTGGAAGACTGGACAAAATGACCACGGAAGAGTATAAAGATATTACTCAGGCATGCAGGAGTGAAATCAGGAAGGCCAAATCACACTTGGAGTTGCAGCTAGCAAGAGATGTTAAGAGTAACAAGAAGGGTTTCTTCAGGTATGTTAGCAACAAGAAGAAAGTCAAGGAAAGTGTGGGCCCCTTACTGATTGAGGGAGGCAACCTAGTGACAGAGGATGTGGAAAAAGCTAATGTATTCAATGCTTTTTTTGCCTCTGTCTTCACAAACAAGGTCAGCTCCCAGACTACTGCACTGGGCAGCACAGCATGGGGAGGAGGTGACCAGCCCTCTGTGGAGAAATAAGTGGTTTGGGACTATTTAGAAAAGCTGGATGAGCACAAGTCCATGGGTCCGGATGTGCTGCATCCGAGAGTGCTAAAGGAGTTGGCGGATGTGATTGCAGAGCCATTGGCCATTATCTTTGAAAACTCATGGCGATCGGGGGAGGTCCCGGATGAATGGAAAAAAGCTAATGCAGTGCCCATCTTTAAAAAAAGGAAGGAGGAGGATCCGGGGAACTACTGGCCAGTCAGCCTCACCTCAGTCCCTGGAAAAATCATGGAGCAGGTCCTCAAGGAATCAGTTCTGAAGAGGAAAGAAAAGTGATCAGGAACAGTCAGCATGGATTCACCAAGGGCAAGTCATGCCTGACTAGTCTAATTGCCTTCTATGATGAGATAACTGACTCTATGGATGAGGGGAAAGCAGTGGACGTGTTATTCCTTGACTTTAGCAAAGCTTTTGACACTGTCTCCCACAGTATTCTTGCCAGCAAGTTAAAGAAGTATGGGCTGGATGAATAGACTATAAAGTGGATAGAAAGCTGGCTAGATTGTCAGGCTCAATGGGTAGTGATCAATGGCTCCATGTCTAGTTGGCAGCTGGTATCAAGCAGAGTGCCCCAAGGGTCAGTCCTGGGGCCGGTTTTGTTCAATATCTTCATAAATGATCTGGAGGATGGCGTGGATTGCACCCTCAGCAAGTTTGCAGATGACACTAAACTGGGAGGAGTGGTAGATACGCGGGAGGGTAGGGATAGGACACAGAGGGACCGAGACAAATTAGAGGATTGGGCCAAAAGAAATCTGATGAGGTTCAACAAGGACAAGTGCAGAGTCCTGCATTTAGGACAGAAGAATCCCATGCACCGCTACAGACTAGGGACCAAATGGCTAGGCAGCAGTTCTGCAGAAAAGGACCTAGGGGTTACAGTGATGAGAAGCTGGATATGAGTCAACAGTGTGCCCTTGTTGCCAAGAAGGCCAACGGCATTTTGAGCTGTATAAGTAGGGGCATTGCCAGCAGATCGAGGGATGTGATTGTTCCCTTCTATTCGACATCGGTGAGGCCTCAGCTGGAGTACTGTGTCCAGTTTGGGGCTCCACACTACAAGAAGGATGTGGAAAAATTGGAAAGCATCCAGTGGAGGGCAGCAAAAATGATTAGAGGTCTGGTATACATGACTTATGTGGAGAGGCTGAGGGAACTGGGATTGTTTCATCTGCAGAAGAGAAGAATGAGGGGGGATTTGATAGCTGCTTTCAACTACCTGAAGGGGGGTGCCAAAGAGGATGGAGCTAGGCTGCTCTCAGTGATAGCAGATGACAGAACAAGGAGTAATGGTCTCAAGTTGCAGTGGGCGATGTTTACGTTGGATATTAGGAAAAACTTTTTCACTAGGAGGGTGGTGAAGCACTGGAATGGGTTACTTAGGGAGGTGGTGGAATCTTCTTCCTTTGAAGTTTTTAAGGTCAGGCTTGACAAAGCCCTGGCTGGGATGATTTAGTTGGGGATTGGTCCCGCTTTGAGCAGGGAGTTGGACTAGATGACCTCCTGAGGTCCCTTCCAACCCTGATATTCTATGATTCTATAGTCCTGAGGGTGCTAGGTGTGGCTGGAAGGCTGGCATATCAGCCACTAGTTGTCCTGAGTTTATTTTCAAGACACGTTGCTCCATGTAATCTTCCATGCGTGTTCAGGGGCCAGTTCTCAGGTATACTGGTGTGGGCAGCAACAGCTCCGTGAGTCCGCCCCCTCTCCAGCTAGAGCAGAGCTGGATACATCAGCCCTGCTCCCAGCCCCAGCATAGGGGACAGGTTGGGCGCAGATCAGGGGCATGGCTAGTCTCTGCTTCCCAGGGCCCAGTCTGGTGTCAGTGGAGCTGCTGTCCAGCATAACTAGGGCACAGTTCCCCTCTCAGTAATCTTATGAAGAGTAACGGGAGCAGGCTTGCCAGAGAACCTGTATATACTTCATCTCCCAGCTTGGCAATCAAGAGACCACATAGCGGGAGAGAGATTGCAGACTTACCTATATTTGATTTCATATATAAGCAGCCTTGGGCTGTCATGCTTATGTCAGGGAAGTTAGTGCTGCTTAGATGAATGTACTGTATTATCGGTCTCCTTGGGGAGGAATCTCATGGAGATAAATGTACTATTTTCATGTGACGTGTTTAATACCAACTTGAGATAACAGCAGAGGTTGGGGAGTGAACTGATTGTCAAGTTGAAAGGATGTACTTAAGCGAAAAGGAATATGCATGCTATTGTTAGGTACTATAATATTATAAAGGGGTGAATATAAAACCAAGGCACGCTGGGGGGAAAAGTCGTTGAATATTTGCTCAAATCTGAAAGTGAATTTGGATTTATGTGTGTTTGTGACCCTTTTGTGTCCCCATTCTGGTAACATCTGAGTGCACCTTTACTAGTGCAAATACAGCAAGCAAATTTTAGCTTGAAGGCTGGAGCAGTCACTGAAAACAAATTCCAGGTGGTATATTCAGTTGTAAAATTAACAATGTGCAATTCATATTGTCTTTGGTTAATAAGTCATGTGGCATAGTATATGTTCCCTGATTGGACAGTTTATATAACTGACCAACAGCATGAAATGTGAATATTCAAATGTTCGCAATGTAACTTCCATATCTAGCTTTAGTTACAGACTCATAAATTAGTGACATAACTTTACAAATTGCACATTACAGATTACATTGCCGCATTTGTAATTGTGCAACCTACAGGCTAAGAACTATTTGCTGAAGGAAAATTGTGAATGGTTCTGAAAATATATAGCTTTGGTAATGTTGGGATTTATTCGTGGACAGAAAAAGAAGTCAATTTGTTTGAAGAAATTACTTGTGAATTATTTGCTCAGCTCAAATCAGACGTGCCATTGTGGCTTTGCAATATGGTGGGGAAATGAGATTGTTAACTCAAATACATTAATTAACATGTTAAACATCACTTAGCATTTAGTGTGGGCAAAGGCAGAGATTTAGTTGGTTGAGGATATTGTGTGATCTAATTGTTACCCTTCTGCCAGGTGGAGCCAGCAGCAACAAGGGCTGGGTTCAGTATCTAGGGGTTCCTTTTCAACAATACAACACAAACTGGCTTGAGCCCCCACCCAGTGACCTGGGACAATTACACACCACCCCCTGGGCACCTCTAGGAGGCAATACTTCCCCTCTCACAAGCACAGAGTCTGAGTGTAGCAAAATAAAAGGAGGGAATTAACTCAGCATTAATTTGGGAAAACACCTCAACTAGGGTTCATAAACAGAAACCATGAGCAAAAGACCCACCCCCAAGTAAATTGGGCAGTGTCCTTTTCCTCTCAGGATCTTAAGTCCAGCAACCCAAGAGTCCCTTTAACATGCCTGTCCCTTCTCTGTACCCCAATCACAGTTGCTGTCCTTGGTCAGTGCAGCCCCAGAGTTCAGAGGTTCATCCACAGCGTTCACCTCCCACCCTGTGTGAAAGGCAAGGGGGATAAGGAGGCACCTTACACGATGCACTGCTCGGGCACTTGCTCGTTGTCCCAGCGGCCGATTGCCACACCTGTGTGGAGCTCTGCTCTGGCCCTCTCCACCAGCTTCTCTGCTGGCTGCTTGCCACACATCTCCACCAGCTGGCCTGCTGGTCGCACCTCTCCATCAGCCACCCTGCTAGCCACTTACCACACCTCTCTGCCACCTGCCAACTCACCAAGATGTCTTCAGGTCTCCCCCCACACACACTTAACACAGCTCTCAGTGATTTCAGCTGTTAGTGGGGGAGCCTCACTGGTGGTGCACACTGGGCAGTCTCTTGCAATAGAGACACTGTCCCAAAGTACGTCTAATACCTAGGTATCAGTGCTTTTCAGCTCTGCAGTGTGTAAAAAAAACTCTCAGTTGAGTCTAAATTAGATCTTTTATTATACCATGGAGAGAGGAAGGGTCAAATGGTGTCTAGGACACTTAACCAGGACCCACCCCATCAGGTACAAGCACCTATCCCCATTCTCACTCAACTCATTGGGCTTTGGAACCCAGGTTCCCTGCATAGCAAGTGCTGTTCAGTTGAGGGTGAGTCCCTCCATCGGGGTATGCCAGGTACAGTTCTGCTGCCCTCAGTTCACACAACAAGGATAATAACGCTTCGTTACTCCTGCCCCAATAACAAGGAGACTGGGTATCCAACACCAGCCACAAGTGATCATTTGGGCAAGCAGTCCCATCATGCTGAGCACCTAGGCAGGGTGGATGTGTCCATGCAAACAAGATCAGCTTGTGAAGCCTTTTTCCACAGCTCACCACTCGATATCAGGGGAGAGCTCATCCTGATTCTGCTTACATCATTAACGACTTCTAAAATGTTGGTCAAGGCAAAGCAAGTTGTGCTTTAGCACACCCAGAAGTGAGGTTGGGCTCCCGCATAGGTGAGATCTGCACTTGGAGCTAGGTGTCCCCCACACTTATGCTAGCGCTGATCGAGGTAGTGCACTAAAAATACAAGTGAAGCCATGGTGGCATGTGCAGTGGTGAGCGGTAGCATGGGCTAAGCTGTCACTTGGCCCCCATTGGTATGTACTCAGGGAGGCTAGCCCGGTGCCACTTATTGCTGCTGCCCATGCCACCATGGCTATCCTTGTATTTTTAGCACACTAGTTCAATAAGAGCTGCCATGAGTATGTCTATGCAAGCTGCAAATCACACTGCCAGTGCCCCGTGCAGATATAGCCACAGTCCCTATTGGGACCTACTAACTCATGTTAAAACTACACACTGACTTATCTTCACTAGAATCTTACCTCCTATTAATGACCACATGAGATACTTAGGACACACCTTTTATCCCAGTGAAGATGCACCCTAAAGTTTCCCTCTCCTCATTAACGCATCCATGTAGCACATGCTAAAGTGCTACTCCCTTTGTCTTGCCTCAGGGTTTGGCAAGACAAATGTTAATTAGGATAGGTCTGCCTGGCAATCACAGGGTGTGATGGCAGCTGGTGCAGACAGCCCTGAGCTAGCTTTGCTCTAGCTAGTTGGAGTATCGGGAGCAGTGAGTCTGGATAACATGAACTCACAGCACTCTTTTAAATCCTAGTCTAAACACGCCCCCTGAGGGAGGGTGGATGAAATGTGCCATGTTCCAATCTGTTGAGCATGAAACCCACTGGAAAAAAGCCCAACTTTCCTATACATTGAATCTCTCATCCTTTTCCTCCTCACCCAGCTCCATTCAGGCCAGCAGACACCAAAGGCATCGTTCGATTTGATCGCTATGGTGATGGAATCGGTCGTTACAATATCTTCAACTACCACAGAGTGGATGGGAGATATAGATACCAGAAGGTGGGCTACTGGGCAGAAGGGCTTACCCTGAACACCACCCTCATCCCTTGGGTGAAGACCTCTGTTCCTGTGTCCCAGTGCAGCGACCCCTGCAAGAAGAATGAAATGAAGAGCATGCAGCCGGGGGACATGTGCTGCTGGATATGCATCCCATGCCAGCCTTACGAATACCTGCTGGATGAATTCACCTGCATGGACTGTGGTCTAGGGTACTGGCCCAATGGTACCCTGAATGGCTGCTATGAGCTACCACAAGAATACATCCGCTGGAAAGACGTCTGGGCCATTGGGCCAGTTACAATCTCTTGCTTGGGTTTCCTCTCCACCCTCTTTGTCTTTGGGGTCTTCATTAAGAACAATGACACTCCCATTGTGAAGGCCTCAGGTCGCGAACTCTGCTACATCCTCCTCACTGGGGTCCTGATGTGCTACAGCATGACTTTCATCTTCATTGCAAAGCCCTCCACCGAGGTCTGCACCCTGCGGCGCTTGGGGCTTGGAACCTCCTTTGCGGTCTGCTACTCTGCCCTCTTGACCAAGACCAACCGGATTGCTCGGATCTTCAGTGGGGTGAAGGAAGGGGTCCAGCGCCTGCGCTTCATAAGCCCCACCTCACAGGTGGTCATCTGCATGGCCCTCATCTCCTGCCAGATGATCATCGTCATCATCTGGCTCATGGTGGAGACCCCCGGCACGGGGAAGGAGACGGAGCCTGACAAAAGGTACATTGTCACCCTCAAGTGCAACAACCGCGACTCCAGCATGCTCATTTCACTGACCTACAATGTGCTATTGATCATCTTGTGTACAGTCTATGCCTTTAAGACCCGGAAATGCCCTGAAAACTTCAACGAGGCCAAGTTCATTGGATTCACCATGTACACCACGTGCATCATCTGGCTGGCCTTCCTGCCCATCTTCTATGTGACCTCCACCGACTACCGTGTAAGTGATCCCCGCTGAGCAGAGTAGGGAACGGGAGGCCAGCAGCCTGGCTAAGTCCACTGGATTCCAGGGTCCTGCTCCTTGTTCAGTGGAGCTGGAGGTAGAGGGTTGAGGGTAGGTCCTGGACACTAGAAGACCAGCCTGCAGGTGGGAAAGCTGCCTGTGCAGATGAACAGAAGGGCAGTTGTCATAATTAAATTAGATCTGAGGACACTCTGGATTGTGGTTAAATGCAGCATAGCAGGCTGCTAAGGGAAAGGAGGAAGGGCGTGTGCCTCTGAGGGAGGCAAATGGGAGAACATGGCTGGTAGAACATAATGCAGGCAAGTTCTGTGAAGGTTCCTTGCTATTCCATTCCTGGGCCTCCATACCTGCCTGCCAATAAATCCTGATCCTGACCTGCCGCCCCCCTGCTATTCCAGCACTGGGCCCCACACACAACCCTGCCAATGCCCTCCAGCCTGACCTGCTGCCCCCCTGCTATTCCAGCCCTAGGCTCCAACCCAGCACTGCCAATGACCCTCCATCCTGCCCTACTACCCCACTACTATTCCAGCCCATGGCCCCATACACACCCCTGCCAATGCCCCTCCAGACTGCCCTGCCATCCCCTACCCCCAATGCCAATGGTGGTTGGCCTTGTGCAGGACTCAAAGAGGACTCAGGGACCAGACCAAGACCAACACATTGGTTCCTCCTTTATTTGTTAATCTAAATGCTCATTAACCAGAGTCATCATTCAAGGTGACTGATTTTCCAGCAGAAATTGCAAACCAGAAATCTAGAGGCTGTAAAAGCATGTCTGGGGAGGCTGTGCCGGACTTAGGCACCAAGTGACACCCCGGGGAGCAAGGGGCACTCAATGTCTGAGAGACCCACATCTCCTAGCCCAGTTCCCCCTCTCTGGCAGCTCTGCAAATTCAAAGGCTGAGCCAGTGGGGAAACACAGCATTAGTCCCGCTCCTAGAATGGATTCTGCCTGAGAAGCGGGAAGTGTCTAACCCCATTACTGATCACTGGGCTCATTGCTGTAGTCTCTGACCTACAGGAGCTGGTAGTCCCGGAAAACGCTGAGGAAATGTGTTTGCTCTTGTATTTCTGTAGACAACCAGCAGCACCTAGTGGCAGCTGAGATGAACATTAGAGAGTTGTACAGTGCCTACCAGAGTCCTGTCCGCCACTAGCCACTCTTCCGTAGAGAACAGTTTGAATGATGTACATTGGAGAAACACTTTATAATGCTGTTGCGTGGCAGGGAGGTCTAGTGTGCAGAGCAAGCAGCAGGGAGGCAGGAGACCAATGGCATTTTGGTATGTATAAGTAGGGGCATTGCCAGCAGATCGAAGGACGTGATCGTTCCCCTCTATTTGACATTGGTGAGGCCTCATCTGGAGTACTGTGTCCAGTTTTGGGCCACACACTACAAGAAGGATGTGGACAAATTGGAAAGAGTCCAGCAGAGGGCAACAAAAATGATTAGGGGACTGGAACACATGACTTATGAGGAGAGGCTGAGGGAACTGGGATTGTTTAGTCTGCGGAAGAGAAGAATGAGGGGGGATTTGATAGCTGCTTTCAACTACCTGAAGGGGGGTTCCAAAGAGGATGGAACTAGACTGTTCTCAGTGGTAGCAGATGACAGAACAAGGAGCAATGGTCTCAAGTTGCTGTGGGGGAGGTTTAGGTTGGATATTAGGAAAAACTTTTTCACTAGGAGGGTGGCGAAGCACTGGAATGGGTTACTTAGGGAGGTGGTGGAATCTCCTTCCTTAGAGATTTTTAAGGTCAGGCTTGACAAAGCCCTGGCTGGGATGATTTAGTTGGGGATTGGTCCTGCTTTGAGCAGGGGGTTGGACTAGATGACCTCCTGAGGTCCCTTCCAACCCTGAGATTCTATGATTCTATGAGACCTGGCTTCTGATCCAAGTCATTTCTCCTGCCTGTAGGAGGGGAGTAATGATACTGCCTTACCTTGATGGGGTGGGAGGTAGGCAGTGACGCTTTTTGAGAGACAGCATAACCAGCAATGTCTATCGCTAAGGTTGTCTGACCCCTTCTGTTACAAGACCCTGCTTTCAGTTGCTTGCAACTTTGCCAAACTTTAGCTCGCTGGGGTGAAATTTCCCATGCTGGGCGTCTGCCTCAGGCTGATTTTTTGGGGTGAAAGTTGCAGCAAAAAGGTTTCAGCTGTTCCCAAGACCGAGATGAGGAAAGATGGGCTGGCCTTGCTCTTGTTTAAAAAAACCCCGCACATGCATTTTGCTCGGAAGTATAGCACCTCCATGCATTGGTGCAGGGACTTGAAAGGGGGCAGGGAAGTCTCTCCACTGTCATGGCTGTGCTTTTTTTGCCACCTCTGTGAATATTTGCTCAGATTTGGCCAAGTTATGAGCCTCTGAACATTTCAGTTTCCATATGCTCAGCAAGTCCATCTGCGCTGAGCATGCTCCAGCCCAGGGCCTGAGCGGAGCAGGAATTGCTTTGCAAGCACCCTCCTGCTCCGATACAGGGGCTGCTGTCGGCTCGGGAGCAGAACTGAGAGCTGGGAACCCCCTCTCTCCTCTGCTCTCGGTGACACCAACCCACACTGGGCCCAGCAGTGAGGAGGAGAACTCAGACCACCTTTAATGCAGAGGGGTGACAAGCGGGTCCTGTGGGGAGAAGGGGGTGGCGAAGGGTGGAAGCCGGGGCGTGATGCCAAGGAGAGGTGAGGAGGACTGGGACATGGAGCTGAGCAGGGGAAACTGGGATTGGGATGAAGACTCAAGGGCGAGGTAGGAGGAAACTGAAGCTGGGACATGGTGCTGAGAGGGTGTGATGGAGACAGTTACTCCATTAACTCAAGAGGCCGAGGTCTGTGCAGTGAATCTAAAAGCTGCTGGTGATCCACCTGGGTGTCAATATGATTCCATAGGATGGATTGTTTTTTCAGTTGGCTTTTTAAGAACACAAAAAGCTAAGTTAAAAGAACATTAAGGTTGCAAAGTCAAGCTCTCAGAAGTTACCATGCGCAACCTTAATTCGCTCCCCCCCCCGCCCCTCCCCGTGCATAGGCACTATAATGCCGACTTGACTGACAAGATCAGGTGCTAGTTTTTCCGCCGGACCCTGTCCCCATTCAGTGCACAGACTGGGCAGTGCTCAGGGAGTGAATCAGGGTCCTGTGGCTCATGTGCCTATTGTCTCCAGGACCCTGCCTCATTTGTTGCAGAAATTGGAAGGCGGGTCATGAATGAAATGGGACAGTAGGAAGAGAAAGGGAGGCTTTGTGGTTGAAGCAGATGAATGTGCCAGGGAGCACTGGAGTCTGTCCCTGCCTCTGCCACAGATATCCTGTGTGATGCTTGGCAAATCACTTAATCCAAACTCATCCCACGTGATTACTGTTACTAATTGCACGGTCTGCATTTTCTTGGTGTCTGACTTGAGACCCTAGGGTCTGAGCTGCAGAAATGCTGAGCACTCACAGCTGTGACTGAAGTCAAAGGGAGCTCAGCTCTGAACAAACGAAATGCTAAATTCTCTGAAAAAGCAGATCCCAGGCATCTCAAATTGGGCACCAAAAATTAGTGGGTGCTTTTGACCTCACTATGTCTCTGTGTCTCAGTTCCTCAGCTGTAAAATGGGGATAATAATACGCCCGCATCTCCCAGGGCTGCTGTGATGATAAATTCAGTAATATTTGTGCATCACTCAGCTATTACAGTGATGAGACCCATAGACAAGCCCATGCGGAAATGAACAATTCTGTCTCCAGAGCAGGGTTTGGATAGTGTGTGCAGTAACTAAGAGTTGGGCCACACATTGAGCAGTGAGGATAAAACAAAACATTGCCGAACTGCTCATTAATTGAGCACCATCTGTCCTGTGCCCTCAGTGAGGAAAAAATACTATGTGAGCATGTAATTAGAGCCTATCGTAATGCGTACGGTGGTTGAACTAAGGTTGCCCAGGCAACCTCAATTTTGGCGTGTCCTAACTTCCGAGCGCTTGACTTTGCGGGTTTTCTGATGTAATATAATGCTACTTTCAGTGACATTTAGTGCAGGCGACAGTAAAAACCCTCCCTCTGCAGCAAGCAGCCTTTAATCTGGCATGGGCTTAGCATATATGCCATAACAATCCAGACCAAAGGAGACAGGTTAAAACTGATGAACACATGACAGGGGCTGAGGAAGATGTTCCTGAGATGACAGAGGGCCTGCTTCTGCTTGCCCTCGCACCAGCTTCTTGCGTGTGTGACCTCTCCAGAGCAGGGAGCGCCCTCCTTCCATGTTTGCAAAGCCCCAGGCGGGCAGGACTTTAAAGACTTGTCTTGGATTGTGGCACTTTGGGGAAGGCTCCGTGTTTTTGTTGCCTGTTTGTACACAATGGGGTCCTGTGGCTGGGTGCTACTGCAATACAGACCAGTAATAACAATAATCGTTTTACAGTGGTGTAGCACTGTTGGCGTCATGTGTACTCAAGTGAAACCAGGAAAGCACAGGTGAAATCAGAATCATGCCCTTAAAATCCAACTTGCCATCCCTGGAAATCCTGGCCTAAATTGCACTGATTATTCACCATGGCCCCTGGAATAGAATGACATTCCTGCTTCTGGAATAACAACTGATCTACTGAAGCCTTCCTCTCTCCCCAGTATCTGTGGGTGATCCGAAAGGTCCTGCCCTAGCTCCTCTGCTCCCCTGAATACACTCTGAGTATGATGATTCCCTGTTGATTTCAGCAGAGTTACTCTGGGGGAGAGGCAGACCCTCCGCTTTTACGTTACGTTTTCCCTGGTGTCAACTGGCACCTCTACGGCCGTGTCGACCCGAGTGAAAATGGGATGTTTTCCAATCATGTCTGCGCCATTCAATTCCCTGGAAGACACTTGGAGCTGGTTGTTGCTGTAGCTTTGGGGTTCTCGTGTTATGGAGGGACTCAGTTCTGCCCCTCCCTCCCCGAGAGCTCACCTTGAGTGGTTCTTGCTCCGTTTGTCCTGGGATGAAGCAATACTCGGGGCCACTCGTGAGGATGGAATCAGGCCCTTGGCGATTAGCACCAACAACATTGCCTAGGAATGTGTCAGGAGTAATTGCATAGCCCTGGCTTTCGGACCCTCCCTTCGCTCCCCACTAGCCAAAGGCTGCCAATGGTGCTCACGGCTGTGCTGCCTGACACCCTTCTGGAGAGAGGGTGGAACTTTGGATGCAGCTGTTGGGAGCTGCTAAACTTCTCAGTATGGCCATGACACTGCTGCTGCAGGAGCCCATGCAGGACTCCTCCTTAGTTTAGCATCAGTCCTGCAGAGCTGAGGTGCTAAGGGCTGGAGCACCAGGGTTAGCTGCCCTCTTCACCCCATTTTATGGAGGGTTGGCATTTCCCTGGAGAGCTTGCTACAATCAGGGCTCTCCTGTAAGCTGGGTGTCTTGGCTATGGAAGGATTTGCCAGCACTGTCTGGTTTCTTGTCTGTGCCCTTAGAGGATCATGCAGGCAAAACTCCCACTGAAGGCAGAAGGAAGCAGGAGTGCAGGTTGCATGCGGCATGTGAAATGGGGCCTGTAGTTTGGGGAATGGAGGAACCCTTGCTAGGCAGCAGACCTGCTTTGGTCCTGCTTTGAGCAGGGGGTTGGACTAGATGACCTCCTGAGGTCCCTTCCAACCCTGATATTCTATGATTCTATGATTCTAAGACTCCGATGTGTGGTAGCAGGAGGGGAACTCTTCGTACTCGAAGCATCAGCTGAGATTCAAAGGAGAACGCTGCAAGGGGTGCCAGCTTCGGACTGCCACACCTGGAGAGCTTGAAGCTGTTCTGCTGAACGCCAGAGAGGATGAGTAAGCGAGAGCCCCCAGTTGAGCTTGGAGCAGTCACTTGCAGGCTTCGGGCTGGTGCGGAAATGAGCGACAGGTGGAAGCGAATGCTGCTGAAGGCTAGGGGAGTACGGGAGCTCAGGAGGCAGGTGGCAGCATCCCCGTATGCCTTGGGGCATGTGACAAAGCCTCAGGCACATTTTCAAAACGAGAAAGAAACCTTTCGACAGTGGCCGGCTCAGCCTCCACCCACGCGGAGCTCAGGGGCTGCAACTGTCAGAGGCTAGTGTCCAGAGGACAGGGTAACATGGAAAAAGTTCAGGAAACCTGAGGTCCCTTAGATCATGGGGAGCTAAATCCATAGCTGGGGCTCGATCCTGCTAAGTGCTGAGCTGTCTGGTCCATCAAGGCGCTCAACATACACTTAACAACAGTAATAATTGCATCATCTGGGGAAGGCAGTGGGGCTAGTCTTGTGCTTACGGGCTTTGAAGGATCAACAGCTTTGCATGGCTTTAAGCACTAAGCAAAATTTGGTAGATTCATCTAAGCTCCACATGGAGTTTTTGGAGCTGAAATTCAAGGTGAAACCAAAGGGCGGGTCAGGGTGTGTGTGTGTTTGTGCGCATATGAATGCATGCACACCACCCTCTTCTACCCAGTTCAACAGATCACAACCAATCGAGTGTCTGCATGAAACTTTGCGAACCAAAATGGCTGCATCTGTCCTCTGCTGTACTGTGGGAGTATCTGTAGAGGGCTGGAGTTTGCATCTGTTTAGGATGTAGACAAGAGGCCGTGTCTCTCAGATCAGGCAAGAGGTTCAGTGAGATCAGGAGATGATAGGGGCTAACCACAAAGCTGAAGCTGGATCCAAACTCCTGCAGAGTTCAGCGTCGGGGCTTTGGTTCTGCCCCATTTCTGCTGGGGTGGGGAAAAAATAGAAACTGTTCCAAGGAAGCTGGTGGGTGGGTGTCCCCTCTGAGCTTATGCCAGCTGTGCGGGGGTTTGCAGGATGTGTAGCCGGGGACAGTGCCTTCGGGCAGGTCAGACGCTAGGTGTGGCCTTTACTCAGTGGTGGGTTGGATCTGAGCACCACCCCGTCGTGTGTGTGTGTGTGGGTGGGTGGGTGGGTGTGTTTCACTCTGTCTCTCTGGGCTGATGTCTCCCATCTACTCCCCGCAGGTGCAGACCACCACCATGTGCATCTCCGTTAGCCTCAGTGGCACCGTGGTTCTCGGCTGCCTGTTCGCCCCCAAACTCCACATCATCCTCTTCCAGCCCCAGAAAAACGTCGTCAGCCTCCGCGTGGCCACCAACCGGTTCAGCGTGACTGCAGCAAGCTCCAGCCACTCGCACGGTGAGTGGCTGGCGGCCCCCCCGGCGCCACTCCCTGGCCCTTCCTGGGCCTGGAGCATGGTGCCTGTCCTCCTGGGATAGGAGTCCTGTCGCCAGAGGGCTGAATGCTGTGGGGGACAGGAGCATGGCCCGCTGACCCTGGGCACCAGCTCCCTTTGGAGAGCTTTGCAATTCAAATATCAGTGGCCAGTAGAATTGAAAATGTTACAAGCCATTGAGTGGCCCCCTCCCTGCACCCTCCCTGTAATGTCATACGCTTTGTGCGGCTGCTAATGCTGACATCTCCTGCATGTTTGGGGACATGCATGCCTCCCTGATGTGTAATAGCCACTGCCACCTCCCTGGGGGGAGGGGAATCTTTGCAGGGCAGGCGGGGACGGTCGCTGAGAGGCAGGGGCAGGCACCCCCAGTTTGTGGGCAGGGTGAGAGGGGGACATGCGCCGGAGGGAGGAAGGGACAGCCCCGGGGCATGGGCTCAGCAGCAGACTGTGCCCTCAGCCCCATGGCTGCACGTGGGGCTACAGCGCCTGCTCCAGGGTGCTCTCTGAAGGCCATGGGGAAGACAGTGGGGTGCGCCAGGCAGCAATGGTGAGGCTGGGACCCAGGCCCAGCTGCTGTTCCATGATGCCTCTCTGTGTTCTTCCCCCACCAGGGTCGGCCTCTCAGTCCGTCCCCACGGTGTGTAACGGCCGCGAGGTCGTGGACTCCACAACCTCGTCCTTATGAAGCGCCCCGTGGCCCCATGGGCACGGGCATGGTCCCCAGCACAGACCCCCGCACGAAGGGGCAGGCCTTTTTCGTTCCCGTTGGGCCTTTTGTTTCTCTAAGCTGCACTCCCAGCTGCTCGCCGATGCCGTCTTGCTTGCTGGGCCAGCGTTCCCCAAGGAGAGGTGCTGTCGCATGAGAACTGGGTGCCCCCTTCTGCTGCCCTGCTCCCCCGGCGCCAGCTCAGAAAAACACAACCCTGCTGGGGCAGTCGTGATCGTACTGAATGGACCCGCTGGGGCATGGAGGAACCATGCCCTCTCCCTGGGGAGCCAGCACTGAGCCAGGTGGATCCCCTGGCAGGTCCACCCTGTGTTACCTCTTGCTGGCCAGATTACCAGAGAGAGCAAAACCCAAGCATCTGTACCTCCCCACTTCTCTCTGCCCTGGAATAGGGTCAGGGGAAAGCCCACAGATTCCCACTGGCTGCTCCAATCTCCCCCTTCCCCTCCATGCAAAGGAAGCAGGACCCTCCCCCCCTTGAAAGAGCAAATACCAAGGGGTCTAAGGTGCTATGGCTTGAAGAGAACAGACAGGCCCTTCTCAAAGACCACGCTGCGCAGCGGCGCTGGGAAGGAATTCAGACTGAACTAGCCAGGGGGCTCGGGGCTGCTGCTGATTTTGCCAGGAGATCCCTGGTTGGAATGCGAGCCCCCTGCCTCCTCTGAGTTGAGAGAGACTCACTTTGAAATGGACAAACAAGTGCTTCCAAATCAGAGATTTCTGAGCAGAGAGTTCGCTGGGGCTGACCCCAGGAACCTGGGCTGAACCCATGATCCTCCTTCTGACGCATTACCTGACTTGGCTAGAGAGACTCTACCCAGGGGTTGCCGCATGTGCAGGACTGTAGGGTTTTGTTTAGCAAGGGCAGTCGGGGACGGGCACAGTGGCTAGCCAAGGAGCAGGGATAGGGTGAGGGGCCCCCGGGAACCGGGGTGAAGAGTGGCACAGGAGGGCTGCCCTGTCAGTGCCTGGTGTGGGACACTGACAGAGGAGGGTAGCAGGGGCCTGAAACAACTCCTACAAGTGGAGAAATGATGACGTATGATAACGGAGGGAGAGACCTGAAAATAGGGGGCCAGCCAGATGCAGAGAGCGAGTGAGGATCCGGCAGCCTGCAGCCCTGGGGATGACTTCAGGGGAGCTGTGTGTCCTGCCCCAGGAGACTGGGCCTTTAGGGTGAATGAGTCCCACAACACAGAGAGCAGGGAGGAACCAACCCCCAACACATGCTTCAGGCCTGCTACCCGGGAGGGTGGGAGCAGCTGCTGCTCAGGGGGCGGGGGAGAGGGGGGCACGGCCTGCTGCTCCCCACTTCCAAAGGGGTTTGCATGTGTTGTGTGCTGGAGCCATTGACCATGCAGCCTGGTGTCCAAAGGTGCTCCCCGCTCTTTGCCCCTACAGGCAGCAGGAAAATGACATTCCCACTGCATTAGGCTGCCCAAGGGGCCATTCCCCCAGAATGCCCGCATGCCCTTCATGAGCGGCAGGATGGGGAGGGGTCGGTCTGATTCCATGGAGGGCCAGGGTGCCTCAGACCACTCCCATTCCTGACCCCGCCGGGAGCAGCCTGACCATGACATTGCCCAGCAACCAAAGTTGCCCGAGTGCTGGTGCAGCAGCAAAAGCAGCAATAAACCATCTGGCTCTGTGCTTTACAGCTGCCAAACGCTCCGGCGGCAAAGCTGCTCCCCTGCTTTGCTGCAGTTTTCTTGGCACCTTCATCCACCGAGAGCCAGCAGGTGAGTGCGAAAGGTACCCCTCTTGTCCAGAGCTGCTCGGAGCTTTTCAAACAGCATCATTTTGCTCCCAAAATTGCCTGTTTTCGCTGTGATGCATAAATCGGCCCAAGAGACTTTTTTTTTTAATGATGCTTTTTCCCCCCCAAAATTCAAAATATCAGGTCTCAATATTCTTGTTGTTGCTGGAGGACAACTAGTGACATTGCCAGAGCCTGGAAGAGGGGAAAGCAGGTTCAGTGAGGGTCTTTAAAACCCTTGTTATATTTATTGTAAGTCCCCACTTAATTCTAACCCGACAGACCCTTGGGAGAAAAACACTCTTTGTGAAAGGCTCAGCATGCCCTGGCCTTTCAACTGAGGGCTGAGAAAGCTGCCATTCAGGTTCTCCATTCCTCCAAGGAGTTCTCCAGCAAAAACAGGGACATCATCATAATCCTGATTACTCATCATCAATATCCCACTCGCACCTGTCGGAAGATAGGATACTGGGATAGATGGACTACTGGTCTGACCCAGTGTGGCCGTTCTTATACAGCTATTCTTGAGATTTGTAAGTGGAAAAAACAAGCAGAGACAAATCCTTACAGGTCTTCTTTACGTGTCATAAAGAATCAAAACCAAAACATTAGAGCCCGTCGCAGATACAGAATTTGTATCCACATCTGATCCGCGATCCACAAAAATGGTTTGCAGGTATCCATGGATATGCAGGACTCTACAAAAAATCCCCCAGTTTTAACCTTTAAAGGAATACACTAAAGTACATTTCACACTGAATTATGTTACCCATTACGGTTACAAGTGACTCCTAGGATCAGCGTAAAGAATCAAAAATTGGTGTCTGTTTTTTTCAGTTATGTTTCCTTTTTACATTTGACAGCACTTTGTGTAGAGTTCCCCTCCTTCCCCACTCCATATGTATAGTCATTTTCCTGTTGTTTGTGTGGGTCTTTCTCACAGCCCCAGGGAGACATTTAGAAAGAGGAAAATGGGATTTCAAAAGTCCCCAACCTTTGTGGAGGGACACAGGTAAATTACTTGTAACTATTTGTTTTGTTACGCAGTTAGATTTCAAGTTGATGAGGTCCCTGGCATGATGAGGTGAGCACCTGCCCTCTTGCCCATTGGCTTGGATGGCTGAAATAGGACATACAAGGCAGTGCTCAGAGGAGAGAGACAGGGTGAAGTTATTGGCACAACAATTTGGATCCTTACTGAGAATTTGTTAGTGGTTAATTTCACAGCAATGGATCTTCTGCCTTTCAAATGCATTCAGATGCTGAGCTGCTCTTCCTGTGTCTCAAATGACATCATTAGCCACCACTTCCTATTAGGAATTATCAGTATCAAGGCCCTGGCAGGCTGGGTAGTGCTAAAGAGGTCACACCAGTATTTTTCAGCTAACTGATGGAAAAATCCGTGTTTACTGTAGAACTATAGAAGTATTTAAACCAGGTGAGTTATTAGTTATTTAAGCAAACGTGCTGCTGATCTCTCTTAAGAGTTTTCTGTGGGTCTCACCTTTTTTCACAGTAGCCCCATGATGTCGGTGCTAAGCGCTAGAATTCCAGTGTTCGTCGCTGTGCCCAGCCCTCAGCCGTGACACTGGTGCCAATGTCCTGTCCTTCTGCCAATGCCCCCTTCCCACCATGCTATCCACTGCTCCAGCAGGACGCCTGTTAGCACCATGGCTCTTCCTGACGGCTGGACAGGCACTAGCAATTAGCCTCCTGCTCCGCTGCTTCTAGTCACTAATCTCCCCCCACCGGGAGACAGCTGCGCATTCCTGCCTCCTCCCACTGTACCCGTGGCCACCGGCACTCGCTGCAAGGGAGATCCTGAAAACCAAATGACAGGCTGGGCTGGGCAATATAACTCTGTATCTCGTGGTGTTTTTTTAATTTTTATAAACTATTTATTGGAAGGAGCCTTTTGGCTGGAGAGAAAACTATAATAATTAGCCGGCTGCTAATGAAAATGTACGTGTTCTTTGGCCCTTGACTAGGATTATTATCATCATTGTGACACATGTATTACAAGCCAAGCGACTTTTTAAGCGTAGATCTTTTTGTGACCAAGTTTGTGGTTTTTGTAATTTATGTAAATAAAGTGCTTTTTTTTTTAACGGACGCCCATAGGTGCCATGTGGGCCTCTCCCTGGAGTAGAAAGCAAGAGCTGGATGTCTGTGTCTTCTTGGCAGAACTGCATGGCTCCAGGGCCTGATTATGGAGTGGCAAGGTTCTGTGAGTCAGGCAATGTGGGGTCAGTGCCCTGCTGTGCTCCAGCCTGCATGACACACCTTGGGCGAGTCACGTTATCACTTTGTGCCTCAGTTCCTCGGGCACAGGGGGACCTGACACCCTTTGCCCTGTGGACGCTTCAGTGTATGGGCTGCCCAACAGGGCTCCTGGCCCAGCTGCCACCTCTCAGTGTCACCGTACTACGAACAACAATGCAAAGTGTTGCAGCACCAGGTCAGGTCAATCCTCTAGGCACTGAGGTGCCAGAAAGGGCAGGTTATAGGAGCCAGGCAGGAGGCCCTGGGCCTTCACTTTAAAAATCAAGGCAGCACCAAGCTTTTTCCTGGGGGTGAGAAAACAACTCAGTTGCTAAAGCAGAAAAGCAACGGTGGCCCATTGAATAGCTCTGTGCACTGGTTCTTGGGAGACCTGGGTTCTAGTCCCGGCTCTGTCCCTGGCCTGCTGGCTGGTCTTGGACCTCAGTTTCCCCAGCTGTGAAATGAAGATGATGCTACTGAGCTGCGTAAAGGGCAAGGCAGTAGTATTCCGCAGCAGGGCAGGGGCTAATTATGAACTCTTCCCCTCACCTGCCCACACACACTTCCCTCCGCCAGAGCAGGGGAGGGAGGAGGCTAGGAAAGGGGATGGCAGCATACTAGGCATTTGGGCAGCTCACTTGCCAGTAGCAAGGGCCAGCTGTGCTTGTGGGAGCTTCAGCCCTCTAGGAGGCCAGGACTGATCCAGAACTGCCCTCCTGCATAGCCAGCTGCATGGGAGACACACACACACCCCAGTTTCCATGAGCCATGGGCTAGACTCATGCAAAGCCAGCGACTTGCACTATGACCCCCTTCATGCTGACCAGCCCGATGCCTTAGCCAAGTATTACAGCCTGGCTGGCCCTTTAAGGGGAGGGCCTAGCAACCCTCCTGAGCTGGCAAATTAATTATAATTTGTGACAGAAGCTGTCAAAGGGTCAGGCAAGAGAGAGACTCCCTCCAGAGCAAGCCAGCCAGCCCTCTGAGAGGAGGGAGGACGTCCCTTGGCTGGGGGAAGGCAGGCACAAGTGGGCTCGAGGGCTGGAGCTAGGCCCTGAAAAGAGGGTGCGGAGCGCCAGGGGCTCCTGTTGCAGCAGCAGCAGAGTGAGGAGCTGGGAGAAGTCTGCAAGCCCGAGGTGAGGCTGTATTTACAGACCACTGGGCAAGCCCTTGGGGCTGTTTCCCGTAGGAAGGGGCTCAGGGAAGCAGCAGCATGGCTAAAAGGAACAGCACTCGCTCTTAACACAGGGACCCTGGGCAGCACCCAAGCAGAGGGTGGGGTGAGGTTCCTGGGCCAGCCACCAGGAGGAGGTGTAACTGCCTCAGCAACAGCCTGGCAGAGATCAGGGAGGGAGGCGGTTGAGGGGCAGGAGTGCATGCTGGGATGTCTGGACTGTCAGCTGTACTTCTGTCACCCTATCTGGGTGTTGGCACAGATGGGCTGGGGTGGGGGGCTGCAGTAACAGAATCAGGCCATCCCAAGGCCACCGTACTGCTCAACAGAGGGCACTGGGGCAGAGCCCTAGCCTGGCACCAGGAGGTCCAAGTGATGATTCTCACTGCTTCCACCAGGGCTCTGCTTACCCCTAGCAGAGGGGCACCTGTGCCCTTCCAGGCTGGAGGCCAAAGCCCTCGTCCCACCAAGTTTGATTTCACTCTCTTTAAAGGCAGCTTTCAGGTCCCAGCTTGCAACCCGCAGCCGTGAGATGCAACCTCCCCCCCCGCACTGCCCTGGCAGCAGAGGCAGGCTGCTAAGCCCATGCTCATGCTAAAAGCAGTGACTTTTCCAAGCCAACCCCAGGGGAGGCAAGAGCTAGCTTGCTCCCCTGCTGGGGACGGAGGGAGAGGGGGAGAGGAGGTGGAAGCCACCCACAGTGCATCTGTCAGCAGCCCCTTCCTCCCCTTCACCAGGGCCCTGGCTCATGGCTGTAAGCCCGGATGCACGGAGCCCTTTCAGGGCTGCGCTGAGTCCTCACAGCAGAGGCTGCAGCTATAGCTCAAGGAAATCATTTCCCCTCTCCCTCCTTAGTTTTCCCTTCCCTAAAAGGATGCTAATATTTGCTTGTGGCCTACAGCTGCAAGGATGGAGCGAACTGAGCTACTGAACACTTGTGTGTGTTCCCTGAGGGTTGGCACTCCACGGCGGGCCCTGGACATCTGCCTGTTAAACTGGAGGCAGCTAACTTTCTCTAATGAGCTTTCCTCGCTGCCCCACTATGCAAGGCACACAGCTGTCTTCCAGGTGTACAGCAGCCAGGGGCTATGAGTAGCAGAGACAGCACAGTGGGACAGGGCTAGCTCCACTGGCAACTTGAAGCCAGTGTTTGGCTAAGGCAGGTAAGACCTCAGGCCAAGGCTGTGTCTGACCTGTGGCAGGGCAAACAGTAGGTCCTCAGTTAGTCTCTGCCAACCCAGATGTTGTGCTCAGTGACCCTCTGGGCCAGGCTCCGAGGAGGGATACCAGGGTTTGTTTTACTCTTATCACTGTTGTTCATTCCCCCAGGTGCAGGTGCAGTATGCAGGGAGGCCCAGCTCAGGTACAGTACCACTCCAGGCAGAGCCAGTGCAGCTGGGCAGACACAGCTGTTGTAAGAGCTGATGCACAGGAACAGAGCTGGCATAGGCAGCTGAGCTGAACTTATGCCTGAAGATCCAGGAGCAGAACTATTGCAATAAAAAACCCCCAACTCTAAGCTAGCGCAGCCATCAGCTCTCAGATAATGAGAATAGCAGCCGAGAGCCCATGTAAGAGTAGCATGCAGGTAGTCAGTCACAGCTTTTAGGCAGTAGCCTGCAAGGCTTTAAGGACCAGCGCTGTTTAAAAGAACAGAACACCTAGTGTCAGAGCTGTGATCAAAATCTTAACTACAGGAGGTGGTTTTTAATGGTCCAGCTTTTCTAGCTTAGCGCTAAACAGCCTAACCCCCACTGCAAGCTCCAGTTTGATCAAATGCAGAGTTTAGAGCTGCTCTTCTTGGAGACAGATCCCAGGTGGAAACAGACATGAAAGCACTTAATTCAGTCTCCGAGGCTGCGGCTGCAGTTAGCACAGATGCATTTCAAAATGCCTCAAGTTTTGAGACAAAATGAGTGACACCTGAACATTAGTACATGAGCAGCCATGAACAGTAGCTTCCAAACCTCCCTTGATGGCACCTACAACGGAGATCTACATCATCAGTCCAAAACTCCACAGCACAGAGACCAAGGGAGAGCAAAACAAAAACAAATCCACCCCCAGATTGATCAGAATGAGCTAGGGCTCGTGCAGAGATTGCACGCTACGTTTCTGGAGTAGATGCATTCGAGGCCTGTCTCCTTGTTTGAATAAAGGCAGTAGAGTCTCTCCAGATCTGATGCACAACCCGGGCCCCCCTGCAGAACTGAGGTCTGGATTCTTGCGGTGGAATCTACAGGGCTTTGACTACTCCGGACTTTCAGTGTGGGCAGTGCACGCACACAACCTGAGCAAGAACTTAGCCTTGGGGCTGGCGAACATCCCTGAGGCTAAGCAGGAAAGGGAAGAGAGAATCCTGGGCCCTGCCACAAGCTCCAACATCTGGTAGAGAAAGAATGCTTCATGGGATCTCGGCAGGCAGAGACAGGGCTGCCCCTTCCAAGGTGCCCTTGAAGGTCACGGGCCATTTGAGTGAGTGGCTCTGGCCTGTTCTTGGGAAGGGAGGGAGTCAGACTGGGGCTGCCATGGCTTAGTCTGGATGTCCATTTCCCCCTCCCCCGACCCCAACCCATCCCCTCCCCCGCAAAAGCCAGGTCTCAGCTGCTTACACCTTTGGGGGGAGGAGTAAGTTTGTCCCGAAGATCCTCCCCCCTGCCACGCAGCTCTGACTGCGGAGTGAGGGGGGCCTGGGCTTTTCATTTCATAGGCGGCCCCTCCCTTTCCTCTGGTGCCCAGCCTGCAACTGGCCCCAGAGAGGACGTCCTCGCCTCCGCTTTCACTCCAGACAAAGCATCCAAGCTGTAGCCAGGCCAACGCAGACAGCAGGGTTTTACGCAGCGGGGTTGCTTTTAATGGAAAGTTTTAACTCGAGAGTCTCACCAAGCTCTAGCAGCGCCAGGACCGCATGCAAGAGGGGAGCAGGGCTAGGAGCCATCAGCTGGCTGCGCGCAGCCAGCCGCCGTCCTCTGCAGCGGGACGACGCAGATGCTGTTCTTGGCTTCTCTGATTCGCCACCAGCGGCCCAACCTGAACACGAGAGACACGCTGAGCTTTCGGTTCCCCCACGCCCCAGCAAGAAAGCTGGAGGAAGGCTGAATGAGCCGCCTGATGCCAAGTCGAGCTCCCTCCTCCTCAGAGGGTGCTGGTGCTGGCACTCGGTGCTCCACGCCGCTCTAGCGCCTCCTAGGGGCTCTTGGAGTGTTTTGAAGAGATCCAGTCTCCCAGCACCCGAGATGCGCCCTCTCTGGCCTACAGGAGGGGAAGGTTTGTCTCCATTTCCCCCAGGAGAAAGCGAGTCACGGGTAAGGCTGCCCTGGAGCAATGGCAGCAGGAGTTTCATACCAGTGCCAGCCAGGCTTTTAGAAGGGTTAGTGCCATTTTCTGCCCTCCCCTCCTAGACAGCCCACTCCTCACATGCTTCACCCCGAAAGCTGCCCCTCCCCAGCATTTAACAGACCCTTCATCCCAGCTGAAGACAGAGTCTAATGCCAAATGTTAGATTTTTCCCAAGCCCCCAGCACAGGCCCCACCTCATCACCAGCTTTTCCAGACTGATGACCCCAACGGCTGGGAGAGGTCTGGCTGGGGCTGGGGCTTGGGCCAGAGCCCCTGGACACCACACAGCCTTTAGCTAGCAGCGAGGCCGGTACCTGTGTTCCTGTCCAATCCCAACAACCAGGAAATCCCCGGCATTCGAGAACTTCAAGCTGTTGACAAAGCCGATCTGAGAGAGAAAGGAAAAGGCATAAGGCCAGTACTGCAGGCTGGAGAGCTATTAGCCTGCGGGGACACTCGAGTGCAGGGCTCCCATTAGGGCAATGCAACTTTGATCAGGCCAAGAAGCGATTTAATCTCTCAGCAATTCACTGGCTTCACACACCAGATGGGAGGGAGCCCCTTTGGGTTTATTCTGGACTCCAGCCAAACCTCCACCCCCTCACCCCAGCCTGCACAGCGGGCTTGTTTGGGGAAAGGGAACCCAGCTGGAAGAGAAGAGGGAAATTCCCATCTCTGCTCAGCCCCAAGCGTTTGCTCCCGTGTGCCTTGCCTGCCGAGAGGGAGCCTTCCCGCCCGCGCCCCTTTCTTACCAGGGGGATGTCGAAGAGCGGCTCCAGCCTTCGGAATCCCTCGCCGCATTTCCACAGCCGCACGCTGGCGCTGTGCGAGCCTGCGGTCACAGAGCAGAACGTGAGGGCCTCAGGCAGTCAGGCCCCACACCTCCCTCGGGCCATGCTCGGCGCCGATGCAAGCTAGCATGGTCTCCCTCAGACCACGGCCCTGCTGGCATCCACAACTGGCGCCCCACACAGCCCCGCTCCCCCTCCCTCCACCCCACCAACCCAACGCGAAGCACAGGAAGTTGAAGCTGCTGGCTGGGCAACTGGAGCAGCAAGCTGGCCTGTTCCAGGGGAAACCACCATCCTGCCTGGGGTTAGGCAGTGGTGGATCCTCATCACTCTGGGGGAGCGAGTCAGGAGCAGAGAGGAGAGTGACGCACCAATCTCCTGCCAGTGACACACGGGACAGCCTGGTCAAAAGGCTATGGCTCTCTGGAGAGGCCCAGCCAATGTCCCCACAAACCCAGGCACAGTTACCTCTTGCTCTGAGCTTGCCAGTCACTTACTGTACGTGACATGGATCCAAGTTCAAACCAAGCCCCACCTCCCCCTCCCAGCCTGCCCCAAACCACTCCCTTCCCATCGAAGCAGGACTTCCCCACTCCTCAGCTAGTTTCTAAGCCAGGATGGCAAACCTGAGAGTGCTGGGGTAGGAGTGGCAGGGCCTGGGCTAGCTGAGGGCAACATAGGGCCAGTTGTGGGTGAATTCCCCGGGGTTCCAGGAAAGCAGAGCCAGGTTTCCAGAAGAAGAGGGAAGTTAGGAGCCTGAGGAATGACCCATTCATGCCGCTTTCTGTCTGGGCCCCTCAGAGCACTGCAAACAGTAACCCAGCCCCATCCGCGAGACAGACATTGTCCCAGCTGTACAGAGTGCTGGCCCAAGCTGCAGGGAGGATAAGAGCTGGGGAGGAAGCCGAGATTGCCCAGCTGCTGGGGCCCTGAAACGGACTGCATCCTTCCTCCCCGCCCCAGTCCCAAAGCAACAGCAAAAGCGAGGGTCTCACAGCGCGAGGCACCTGTGGCTACAACGTCACTGTTCAGCAGGGTGGCCACTGAGGAGATCCAGTATGGCTGCTCCAGGCCCTGGGTGCCGTGGTTACCATGCGCTTGCCTCACCGTCGTGAGCGGCTTCTTCTTCGAAAGACCCCAAAGGGCGACCGACCTATTGTGAGAGACATGGAGCGGATGAGGCTATGCACCAGAGTCCAAGCCTGCAGCACCCCCGGCACGTCTCCTGTGGGGTTACTCACCCATCGTCCGCGCCGGACACCATGTGCTCCTCGTTGATCAGCTGGATGCAGTCGATGGAGCCCCTAAAATGGGCAGAGGGAAGGAGGAGAGCGAGTTGTGAGTGGGTCCCCTGGGAAGTTACCCTGCAGGGTGCCAGAGCCCCAGAGGCAAGGGTAGCCCCAGAACTTGAGCTGAGTGCAGACCGGGCTTCCAACACCACCTCTCAAAGGAGCTGGTGGTGCTCAGCATGCTTCAGAACAGGCCTCCCTGGCAGCCTCTCACTGCAACAGGCAGCCCTCTAGAAGGGGAGTATTCCCTAGGTCACCTCCCAGGAGGGCACATTTCCCCTTTTTACTGCTCCCCGACTGGGATCTGGCATGAACACTCTGGACGAGGCCTCCTGCTGGCTGAGCCGCTTGCCCTGTGGCTCAGCCTGGCTGGCCTAGTTCCACGCCGCACCACTGTGATATGGGAGCTTGGCTGGAGCTGCTGCAGGGAGGAGCGGTCCCATGCACCGTACAGTGCTGTGGATGGCCGACAGCCAGCCTTCCCCACCCAGCACGTCTGCATCACTCCTGCAGGCACTAGGCAAGGTAGCATGCGCCACCATCAGCTCAACGGATGTGGCCAATAACCACGCAAGAGGCAGGTGCTGAGAGGCCTCTGACAAGACACTGGGCTGCAGAGTCGAGGTAGAACAGACCAGGGCTTGCAGTGCAGTTGCTGGCAGCCACCGGATGGGTATTACGCTTTGGCAGAAGAGCTGCCATGGAAGGTGAAGCGGGTTAAGCAGAGCAGACGCCCTGCAGCCCTCACCACCCTCTGCAGGGGCTGCTGCCCACACCTACTGGTGCCCGTAGAACACAAGCTGAGACTCCTCGGGGATCTTCCAGACCCGGACGGTGCCATCTCGCCCGCCTGACGTGACACAGCACTCCCGGCTCAGGCTGTCCAACCCTGTGATTGCATCTTGGTGCCCGAACCTGGAGTCAGGGGCCAACAGAGCAGAGGATGAGTCCCAATCTCAGTAACCCGGGGGCCCAGCCTGGCACCTTCTACCTCCCTTCCCACCCAGGCTCTGCATTCTCAGCCGCGAGGGTCAGCATCTCCCACCACTGCACAGCCGGCGCCGATCACTGGTTCTCCTGGATGGGGGCTTGTGGCTACAGCCCACCAGGCCTCCACGCCCACAGAATACTTGGCCTCTCACCGGACACAGCTGGTAGAAGACGTGGGGACATCTCTCTCAGGTAACCATGCTCGGCAAGAATGACTCAGGCCCCCAGGAGATTTCTGAGCTGCGGCCACATCACAGCTACTGATGCAGTAGGAGGTTCCAGATCAGGTGAGCCTGACCACGGTTGCCACCAAACTGAACGGGCTACTTGGTAGGGCAGGGTAGGCTTGAGCAGAGACCGTAGGACAGCTTGGGGGCCAAATGCATTGCTGGGCCAAGCCTGCTGGAGCCCCCTGCCCAGGAATCCCAGTCTTCCATCTCCAGGGTCACCCCAAAAGCCATATAACCCTCCCAGCTCAGCTGCCCATGCACCCCCTCAGCCTTCCTAGCTCTCCTGCCCCAGGGCAAGGAGAAGTGGGTCCTCACAGCGTTTCCACGTAGGCGTTCTCGGCCACGTTCCAGACTTTGACGGAGCGATCGTGTGAGGCACTGTACAGCTGGTGAGTGCCCTTCTGGAATGACAGACCCTGCGTGGGGGGGAGAGACGGGTGCTAAATACGGAAGAGTGGCTTTAATGCCGATCCAGAACTGCATTTGCCAAGGTGACTACCCTAGGGAAAGGCTGCCCTGGAAGCAGCCAAATTTCCCACCCTTCCTGAGCTCAGCACCTCCGAGGAAAGGCACTCAGCAAAGGGGGGAGAAGATTCCCATGGAGAAAGGTCTTCCTGACTTTTAGGCAGAGCCTCCATATGTTTCCCAAGTCAGCATGGAAGGGTTGGGCGCTCAAAGCCACCTAGTTGTGTCTGAGCTACTTCCCCCCTGCCTCCCCAAATGCCACTCACCGTCACAGCGTCTCGATGGCCAGTGAATTTATACAGGTGCTTGCACGTGACAGCCTCCCAGATCATGATCAGTTTGTTCCTGTCTCCTGTGGCCTGGCAGGGAGACAGCGGACACACTCACCAGCAGCCCCTAACTAGCTTTCCCTGGGTCTGCGTCATCACAGCGGGCTGTGTGGCTGTGCTATTACGTTCTGCTGCCATTTCAGAGGCCCAGAGAGAGACTCGGAGGCAAAGCTGGCCAGCAGGAGAGGTCTCAGGCAGATGGGAGGTGGGATTTCCCACTAGCCACCCCTTGGTTTTGTTCCCAGCTCACGGTCTTCCCCTGGAGAGCATACAGAGCAAACCTCCTCTCGGGACGGTCCCATGAGCACCACAGCCAATGCTGGAGCCCAAGGCTGGTGGGATCCAGCCGTGCAGCCGGCCAGAGAGGCAGCGGTGATAAGGTGTGTGCCGCTGGTGACTAGCGAATGGGCCCGATCGTGGCACAGCAGCCACCAACATTTCGCCACCGGGGCAGAGATGGACCCTGCTTCTATCAGGGCGAGCTCCCCCAACAAGGTCTCACCATACAAGCCGTGTACCATGCACTCACAGCTGATGTGCTGTTTGCAGTTCCTGTATCCTCTCTGGAGGGATGCACCCACCCAGCGCCTGGGGGGGCAGGGACGGAGAATGGGCAGCAGGGTGGGGAATCAAAAGGGGTTCAGCATTTACAATGACGCAGAAAACTGACAGCGAGCAAGAATTCACTGACAAGAGGCTCCTCTCACCACATGGCTCGAGAACAAGGGTGAGCCAGCCAGCCAGCCGGGGAGAGGGCAGGGCCTGGCCACTCCTCCTTACCAGGTATTTGCCATCTGACGAGATGGCCATGGCGAGAATGTGCGCTGTGTGGCCGATGTGCTGGGCCTCTGTCCCCTTCTTCCCTCCAGGGATCACGTGCAACTTCTTCCCGCTCTCCACATCCCCTGCAGCAGACTGCATCAGTCACCTCCTGCCTGATTCTGCAGGGCTGCCTCGGCCAGCATGTCCTCTTGGCAAGCCAAGGGCCACGGAGACAGGGCCAGTGCCTCCCCAGAGGGTTAGGAAGTAGAGAGAGCAAGGCACACCTGACGGTCCCAGCTCACCCATCTCATTCCATTAATGAGGACTCCTTGGTAATGAGGCAGGAGATTCCAACTATCCCCAGCTGTTCAGAGCAAGGTGCGGGAGGATCACAACTAACAGTACAGGGGAGTTCCTGCACCAGCTCCAAAGCAAACTTCCAGAGGGCAGAGCTGACGCTGTACCGAACACTGCCTTCTATCCCACTGTGAATGCTAACGACAGACTCATTTTTTCAGGAGGGTCTACTCATTTTGGGCCCCTAAGGTCTAAGCACCCACTTCTCTCCCCCCCTTCCCGCCCCAAAAGGCAGCGGGAGCTGGGTGTGCATTGCGCTTCTGAAAAAAGAGGGGTGTAGGTGTTTGGAGCTGAGCGCTCAAGTACTATGGGGGACCCCTCCAAATTAGTGGACACTTCTGAAGATTTAAATCCCTGCTTGCAGGGTCAGTGCTACTCCAGCACTAAAATCTAGCTTGTAACAAAGCAAGAGACCTCCCTTCAGAGGAGGAGGCTACAAGCAAAGCTAGAAATTGACAAGCTCGGACAGCCTGCCCTGCATAGCTATGACGTGTGAACATGGCATCTGCCAGGAGATGGAGCACAGCCAGGTTATGGGAGACAAGGTCTTTGGAAATTCTGGAACCTGCAAGCCATTGGACTAAGAGGGGAGGTGGCCTAGGGAAAACTCACATTTGATGATGGAGCAGTCTTTGGCAGCTGAGAAGATGCACTTGTCATCTGGAGAGATGACCAGGCAGGTGATGGGCAGCTGGTGACCTCGCAGCACTCGGATGGCTGCTGTATCTGGAGGCTGCAACTGTTCACACACGCAGCACCTCATTAACAAAGTGCTCCGGCACCACAGAACATGTGTGGTTGCGAGCTATTTTATCCCCAGGATAGGACATACGTGGACTTCAGTGGGAGTGCAGCGCCACGAAGATCTAGCTGTCAGCACCCAACTTTAGAAGGCCAAGATTTTCAAATATTTAAGGTACTATATACCCCCCACCCACCCATTACCAATAACAGAGCACTACCAACACCCCTGTGATAGGACAATGCTATTATCCCCATTTTACAGATAGGAAACCAAGGCACAGACATGCCCCATGACTTGCCCAAGGTCACCCAAGAAGTCTGTGGCAGGGCATGGAATTGAACCCAGGTCTCCCGCCATTCAGTCCGGTGCTCTACCCATTAGGCCACACTCCCACAGAGCAAACCTGGATCCACAAGAGTCCCAGGTTAGTCCAGGGCCACCTTGCCATAACATGCAAATGCTGTTATTTTCAACTGAACTAGGAGCAAGCTCGTCCGAAGCTCCGGCATTGTGAGAGAACAGTCAGTCTGACAGCCAGGAGATTGAGCCAGTCCAGGGATCACATGACAATGAGACACCCCCTGTTCCCCCCATGCCTCCAAGGGAGAATGAGCTGCCAGCGACCTCTTCCTGCCCCTACCCAACTCTGAAGCAGAGCAATTCAGGCAAAGCTTTGCAAACTTACATCTTTGGCGATCAGTCGCTGCAGTTTTCCCTTCTGTTCAAGCTGTTGAAAGTACAAGGCAGTTAGACATGAGCAGCAAAGGCCTAGGCACTCAGTCCCTGCATAGTGGAAGCTATTCTGCCCTTATAAGAAGTGGAATGAGGACAATTTGGATACCGAAGTTGCACAGTCAACTGCTTGACCACGCTTTGGTTCGACCTGAAATACATTCCAGAAAACCAAATAATCTATGTCACTATTGTTGCTAAAAGCCAATAAAAAGCATAGGACAGGAAGAACAGTATCATATTGAACCTGGCTCTGGGAAGCTCTCATGAAGTGTTAAATTCACCTAAAGCCATCTTTTTATATCCTACCCATTTACAAGAAGTGCTGTGTTCATCACCTGAAACTGGATTTAACCAATCAGCTTTCTGTGTTATTTTTCTGGTACTATGCTGTACCCACTTTACCTCTTTTGTTCTGAGAGCATGCACTCCAGGTACTAGGCCCGTGAAAGCACCTCTGCTGTTTGCAAGAGGGTAGAACATGGTCTTGGCTTTTTCCTTTGGGACTTTCTAGTAGTAGCCTGAGAGTTTTACTCCCTACCTCCTGCTACGGTAAAACACTCCTGTGTCCTGATCCTGACCGTTTTCCTATCTTCCTAAGCCAAAGCTTACTTCTACGAACCCAAGGTGTTATGCGATACTTGACAAGGGTGGACAGAATTGTGGAGAGAGTAGAATACATTCAAATGAACAGAACTTCCCAATACTTATATTAACACTAAGCTAAAACATGTGTTGTTAGGCAACCTAGGTGAGGGGCACCTTAAGAATACTGATGGTTTAAACATGAATATGCGAAGAGGCCCATGGGTGTGTTTACCTCTCGGCCTAGCAGAGGCCAGGGTTCCCATGCATGGAGTTGCTGAGATTGTAGCCATGAGACAGGCCCTCAAAGGCAGGCTGAAAGTGGGGGTGGGGGGGAGGAGGGGAAAGAGAATCCCAAGGGCTCCAGGAGCATCAGGAGGGAAGAAGCTGGCGCGATTCAAAAGAAGATGTCAGCAAGCAAGCAAGGAGCCCCTGAATCCACTAACTCCTCTCCCCCAAGCAGCCTACTCACCACATCTTCCTTCAGTCGGCCAGCAACCAAGTCCTTTTCCAAGGCCACCTCTTCTGCCTTTTCCTCCTCTGCCCAAGAGACAAGCACAGACAGCACATTGGGAATGGAGCTCGCCATGCACAGCAAGAAGGCTGGTGACATACGACTGAAGCAATGAACATTCCTGCATTAGCAGAGCTTCCTCTCCGAGAGGAGGAGCAAGCAGCAGACGGCCCTCCAAGAACTACACATCCCAACGTTAGCACAGGCTTTTAACTATGCAAATAAGTGGGGAGCTGGTCCCCAGTGACTGCCTGGTCAGCCCTGTTGCTCCAGACTTAGATCCCAGATCATCAGGCCCAGTCTCATTTACAGTAGTTTCCTGGCCAACAGCAGACCACGCATCCCCCATATCAACATGTGGAAACTTAAGCACTCTAGCCCTTGCATTACCACTTTAAGGCAGAGTTTATCCCTGTGCCCGTGCTATAAGCAGTTCCTGAGCATTCTTCAGAACTTCATCTGGCTGCATAAAAGTTTTATATCCTTTTCTGGGGATTATTTTTAAAACGGCTGGATAGGTGGTGCTGCAGATGTGACTGACACACCTGAAGCTTCCTCACTGGGTCATTCTAGTCTATAGGGGTTCTTAGGACAAGTGGGGCATTGTAAGAGCCAAGCTTATATAGTCTATGCATCCTTTAGCACTGCACAGAAATTTTTGGGAAAACATGATGTGCTTGCTGTTAAGTGCAATGGAATCTTAAAGCTGCTAGTGTCTCGGGATATTCCTGCCATTGCAAAGGCCTATTTTGGGTCAGTTCCCTGCTGGGTTAGGTGGTGATTTTGTCAACAAAACGGGTGACGGAGCCAGGGCTTAGTGTGAATGCAGCTGAAAGCTAGGACTGCATCATGCCCATGGCTCCTGTATTGTCCCCACTTTAACAAGCATTGAAATGGATGTGCGGAGAAGGGACAGCCTTGCCCAACATCTCACAGTAAGTTGGCAGCAGATCCAAGGTCCGAATCCAGGCCTCTTGATCTAACTGCTACACTCCCTCTGAAGCATTCCCCAGAATAAGCTACAGTAGTAACACTGCCCTCTTGTTATAGTAGTCACAGTTAGACTTGTTTTCCTAGCATGTTAAGTACAAGCCATCTAGATTTACCCTTAACCTGGTTTAAAAAAAAAAAAAAAAGTCTTTTACTGCCATTACATGCAAAGGATAAAGTTACAGGGGGCTGACAAATTCAGACTGGAGGTACGTTGTACATTTTTCACAGTGAGGGTAATTAACCATTGAACAGTTTTTACCAAGTGTGCCAGTGATGGAAAATCCATCACAAATCCTATATAAGGGGGATATAAAGCATATTTTAAAAGATCCACCCTTGTTCAAACAGGAATTATTTCAGGGCAGTTCTCTGGCCTGTGTTATACAGGAGCTCAGACTACATGATCAGTCTTTCTGGCCTTGGAATCTATGAATAGCAACACAGTCTCACTAGCAGATCTTACAAGTCTTTTAAACCTGGCACGTACCTAGTTTAGATCCTTTAATGTCACCCTATTTGTGCTTCCCCAATGAGACGTTGAAGGATGAGGAGTACATGTGGCACCTTAGAGACTAACAAATTTATTAGAGCATAAGCTTTTGTGAGCTACAGCTCACTTCATCGGGCATCCGATGAAGTGAGCTGTAGCTCACAAAAGCTTATGCTCTAATAAATTTGTTAGTCTCTAAGGTGCCACATGTACTCCTTTTCTTTTTACAGATACAGACTAACACAGCTGCTACTCTGAAACCTGTAGAAAGATGACAAGATCTTGGATGCAGACTGATGATTTGGAGCTGCTTTGTAACTTACAAGTTCTGTATGTTGGCCTGGTTATTGGGGTGCTTACTGTATGACCAGCCACTTAGATCAACAGGGCAGTCTGGGAAAACCAGCTGCGGAAGAAGAGCTAAGCCAGCACTCCACAAACACCAGAGAGTTGTTAAGGACAATGCCAGGCCTTTGTGCTTTGATGATTCTGGCTCTGTCTCCTGCTGAGCCTACAGGACTGTCGACCAGAAGGGTCAGAGCCCAGGAACAGAGTAAAAAAGCTGCCAGAGGGTTAAAAAGGAACCCTCTCTCAAGGGAGGGGGGAAAAAGAACTGAGACAGATACCCGGTAGGTTGTCTGAAGAGGTCAGGCCTGCCTAGGCTAACAGCAGGGGATTGTAAGCCTTTAGGTAAGGCAGATGTGTCTAGACTGTTCTGTTCTATAATCCTCTCTCTCTCTCCAATGTTTTGTTCCTACTGCAACATAGAAATTGTGGTTTTAAGAGCCTGTTTTGGCACTATACACATCTGTGAGGGTCACTGTGGCAGGGAAAGGCCAGTTAACCCAGCTGAAGATGAAGCCCAGCTAATGGTGCTATCCGCGCAGAAGGGGGCTGGAGGGAGAAACTTTGCAGTTGCTCTGTGGGACTAGAGCCTGGGGAGACTAGGAGGTGGTCCAGGAATCCTCTCAAGGAGAGAAATCTGGCAGGAGTCCCAGGAGAGGGGTTCCTGGAAGCTTCCACTCTCTGGGAGAGGAACCACAGAGGAGCCTGCAGAAAGGAACTTGTGTCCTGGAAATGTTCCTGGAGGGCAAGGGCAGGGGGGAGAAGGGAACCCTTAAAGCAGGCCAGGGAGAATAGAGACTCTAGGAAAGAAGCCCTGAGGGTCAGTGGCCTGGGAGGAGCCAGACCATCAGGGAGAAAGCCTGGGGAGGCAGCCTTCTGTAAGAGAGAAAAGGCCCTGTAGAGCCTGGGATGGGGGCAAAGCCTGCAGAGGATCAACCCTGGGAAGTGTGGAAGAGTTCTGGTACCTGTGATACTGTTACCCCAAAATGCATGGGACTAAAGCATGACCTGACCAGAGGGCCATGTCATGAGAAGAGACCACTGCAGGGCTGGACCAGCTGTCAGCAGGGGTGCTAGATGAGGAGAAAGCTGCTATGCCACACCAATCTGCAAGGGGGAACTCCAGCGGTAAGTCACCTATCTTACATTACCGCTGATCAGAATCCTAAAGGGAAGAACCACAGACGCCAAACTCAATCACACCTGCAGGATAACCGGGCTTGATACACAGCATATGGTAGACCAGTCTAAGAGTGGGAGAATTGCAGAATTCTGTCCCAGGTTAGGCAAGGCCTGACACCTCAGGTGATGCGCTCAGAGACCAGCAGCTTATTCTGCAACTGTGGCAGACTTTATCCAAGAAAGATAGTATTTTACACAGCAGGTAACTTACAACAAGCTTCAGGACACAACAATGCAGATGATGAAGAAAGCATTTCACAGCTTTTCTTTCAGGTTACTTGGAACACAACCAACACATCAACTGTTACATGTCAAGACAAATTGCAGATTTGATTTATGTAGTGACTGGGACACCTATGCTGAATTGCCATATTTAGGAAAGTAAGCAAGCAGGCAAGAAGTATGAGACTCTGCATTTTTGTCACTTAATTTTATACTTCTCTATATACGAGTAAATGCATTAAATTATTTAGATTGTCCCCAAGGAGGTTAGACTGCCTCTTCTTTGGGGTCTGTACTTAATAGTAAATTTCATCAAGCGAAAGCAGTCCAGTCATTACAGCACTGAAGCCTAAGTAGCAGGGAAGAGGCCCAACTCCTGTGTGCAAATCAGTAAGGAAGAGCAGCGGGGCTGAGGTACAGCTCCTAGTGTCCTCGCTCCGCAATAGCATCCCCTGCACTACCCAGCCACATGCACCCAGTCTGTTGAATACTCACCCTGCTGTCGAAGCTGCTCCAGGTAAAGTTTGGCTAATCTCAGCTTCTTTTCCTGTGCGGTCTCTTCAATCTCCTCTTCTGCCTCATTGTCCTTCTTCCGCTTCCCACCAAATGTAGGGCTACAGGGGAAGAGAGGGTGTGTGTGTGTGTGTGTTCCTCCAGCCATAACACCTTTCACTTTATAGGCCATTTGTAATCTAGTATCCAGTCAAGAAAATCTGCTTTTGGACTGAAGTCTGTGTACAGAGGGACAGTCACGCGCAGCCATTTAAGTACATAAACAGGCTCCACTCAACCTTGTTATTTAGAAGTGTATAAAGGGGCAAGTTCTTTGTAATTAACTAAGAAATAACATTAAGTGGAGAGGGTCCTCACCACCTAGTACAGGCCCCACATTTCTGAAACAGTGGCCACCACCACTTTAAGTGAGAGGGACTGTGAAAGTCTGGCTTGGAACAAAGTGCATCACGCAACCGTAACTATAGTTCTGCAAGATGCCATCCAAATGAACAGGATGGAACAGCCTGCATAGAACCACAGAGACAGATTCTAGTCTATGTAGATACTTACACCATGCGCCATGCTTACACTGTAGCATCTGAGTTCTCGCCTCCCTTCCTAAAGGGAGAAGTGTGTGCAGTGGAGTGGTCTGGGATTTTTTTTTTTTTTTTTTAATACACACTGCAGTGATGGTCCTTAATTCCTGGGGGAGTTCATTCCAGAGTCTGGGACTAGCCCCTGAAACCACTGTCTCCTGATTGTGGGAAGTTGCAAAGCAATATCAGGAAAAGCATACAAAAGAAGAGCTGTGAGTGTCCCACCTTGTTTCTCCCCCACTGAACCCCAGAGGGAAGGATTTCGCTCTCTCTCTCTCTGTATTTCTATGGCCCTCACCTCTACAGTGTCTGGACAACTTGGAGTGGGAGGAGGGGTGGGCATAGGTAGGGATGTCTCCTGGGTTCTGCTCTGCAGGGTGGCTATCTGAGGGACCCTTTAGGGCAACACCCACAGGGGAGCTAGTGTATTACCTCTCCGTATCAGAGTCGCTGGAGATCTCCTCATTCAGCTTTAAGCCAGCTTTCTGCCAGGATTTCTCCTCTGCATCAGGGACCTCAAGAACAAAACCCTCTTTCAGCACATCCTGGCTATAGCAACAAGGCTGAGGGGGAGGGGGACACCAGGCCACGGCGTCTCCCCTCTCACAACTTGGAAGGAGGGGGGCAATGGGCAGGGAAAGCCCACTCCTTGCAACCACCCTAGGATCCCCACAATGTCCCATCACCTCCAGCATATAATAAGCAGAGGAAAAGTGATAAGCAACTACCTTAGCTAGCCTAGGAAATCTTTGCTTCCTCTCCCATTCCCCCCAGCCCCTTTGCCCCCCACCCACCTCCATTCCCCTAGCATCCCTCACCCCCTAGCCTTCCACCCCATTCCCCCTACCCAACCCCTCCAGCCCTCGATCCCCGCACCCAGCCCCATTCCGCCTACACAGCTCCCTAGTCCCCCGCTTCCCCCAGCTAGCCTCCTCCCCCATTCTCCCTACCCAGCCCCTCTGTTCCCCACTTTCCCCAGCCTGCCCATCCAGCCTGCCCCATCCCCCCACCCAGCCCCTCTGTTCCCCACTTTCCCCAGCCTGCCCCATTCCCCCTACCCAGCCCCTCCATTCCCCTAGTGCCCGATTTCCCCCAGGTAGCCCCCTACCCCATTCCCACCAGCCTGCCCCTCCATCCCCCGAGTCCCCCATCAGCTCCTTAGTCCGACCCCCATCTCCCCCTCCCCGGGGCGCCCGTCATCCCCGGGACCTCGCCCCCACCTTGCGCCGCCTGCGCCCAGCTCCCCCCGCCGCGGCCGCTCGCTGCTGCTGCTGCTTCTTCTTCGCTCCCGACGCCGCCATGCTTCTGCCTTTGGCGTAGCCCCCCGCTCAGCGCTACCGGCACATGGCGCTCTGGTTCCGCCCCTGCATCCCTCCCATTGGGCAGAGCCACTCCGGCCCCGCCCTCAGCTCCTTTCCATTGGTTGGAATTACTCCCAGGTCCGTCCCTCCGCACTTACGTTCCTTCTAGGACTACGCCCCTTCTCTCCCGCATTGTGCCCCGCCTCCCCCTCCTATCGGACAAATCTGCCGCTGGGCCCCGCCCCCTGTCTCCTGTTGGTGAGCTGAGCTGCCTGTGAACGGGACCCGTTCCCCAGCGGGTTTCTTTTTGCGCATGCGCAGTGCGCTCCGCGAAGGCGGTGGCTGTGTGGGGTGAGTGCGCCACTAGGGGGTGCTGCATCCGCCTGTGGGATGGCCGGGGCCTTGGGGCAGGTTTTGTGGAGGGCTCGGGGCGGCGGCTCCGGGACTGGTTGGGGCGAGGGGCTGGACCCTGGGGCTGGTTGGGGGCTTGGGGCTGGTTAGGGAGGTGAGGGCTTTGGGCTGGTTTGGGGGGGCCTCGGGGCTGGCTTGGGAGGGGGCGAGGGCTTGGGGCTGGGCCCTGGGGGTGGTGATCTGTGACCTTGTGGAGCGGGTCGCTGCCAGGGAGCAGTCTGCAGGGGGGCCCTTGTTTCAGGCTCAGTAGCAGGTGGCAGTGTTGGGGCCGGGGTCCTTGTGTGGGGTGGTGGCTTTGGGAGGTGATGTTTAGAGCTGGACTCTTGCTTTGGGGGTTTGGCAGACCCGTGGGGCAGAGCGGGGAGGTGAGCAGAAAGGGCCTGCCTCAGGGGGTGCTGAGCAGTTGTGGCTCCTGTTGGGTTGAGTGGTGTGGGGTGCTCAGCACCTTGCAGGATCTGTCCCAAAGACCACTGGATTCTAGCGGAGTTCAGACTTGGGCACAGGAGCATCTAAACTGGTCCCAGTTGGGCCTTGAAGTTCCCACCTCACTGGGGGACTGAGATGCCAGGCGGCGGAATTCATGGTGCCTTTCTGTGGTGCCCTTCATCCCCACGGCTCACTGCGCTGTGCGGAGCTGGTGGGTGCTGGTATCCTGGTTTGGCAGGGAGGCACAGCTGGTGTTACTTGCCCAGAGTCACTTTAAAAATAAATTAGGGGCAGCTAGGAAATAAACCCTGGGGGCAAATCTTCAGCTGGTGTAAATTTCCACAGCTCCACTGATGGAGGATTTACTCCCTGGACTGATCATGTGCCCTAGCCACCAGCCCTTACCCCCCCTCCCCCCACGCTGCTGTTTAGCTCAGTGGTTCTCACCCCTGCTAGCTGCACCCAGCTCAGAATTTCTGCAGGGAAAGAGAGGCTTGTCCTGACCATATTGTTCCAACAGCAACAAGTCTGAGAGCATCCAGGCTGGAATGTGCTGGCCTGGGTGAGAGCTACCCCCACGTCGTCCTTTCTAGAAGGGTTGGCAGTCTCTCACTGTAGTCTCTCTTCCCCTAGCAACTCCCTTTCAGTTCCCCTGAGCCCACGCAGCGCAGAGCCGGTGCCAGGTGACTCCTTTTTGTGGGCTGAGCTGGCTCCTCTCCCACAAGGGGAGTTGCTTTGCAGCAGAAAGGCTGAGGTCACTGGGAGGAGGAGAGTGGTAGGGAGAGTGGAAAGAGCAGGCGGCTGTGCCAGCTCCGGCTTGTCTAAACTTGTCCCCTTTGTATTCCTCTACTGAGGCTGGCCAGGAGGAGCAGCTCCAGCACCCCCAGTCTGCAAAGGAGCTCCAGGCGGGTGAGTGCACCTCTGCTTCCCTAGCAGGCTAGAGGGCAGGTGGAGAACAGCTGAGTGGAGCCTGCAGCTGCCCTGTGCCTCTGTCCCTTGCTGTTAAAGCCCTGATAGTCCTCAAGGGCAGGGCACGCAATCTGCTGCCTTCAGGCCGTGGCTGCTGGGATTGATCTGTAGCATGATTAATTTTGGGAATGGAACTGTGGTGCTGGACCTTTCCTGCCTGCCAGATTCCTTCTCCTTCTCCTCAAAGAAATCCTAGCTCGGGACCAGCAAACCCCAGGGTAACGCGAGCGCTCTCCCTGCTCCGTCTCCGCCTCGCCAAAGCTCCCATTGCTTTGCTGTGCACAGAAATGTCTGGAAAGGCCCCGTTCTCCACCCCTCCCTTGTTTATGTGGCTTGTTTGCTCTTTGGCCCTGCAGGGCTGCTGCCTGCTTACTCAGACACCACACTTACAGAGATAATGCCCCTCAAAGGGATTGGTCGTGCACTGAGCCTGGCGAGACTCTGGGGCATTCTGCTCTATGGGTATCGCTGTACCCATACACAGCTGCGTAGGACTAGGGCTATACAATACAGCCACATGCATCTGGAGTCCCGTGAATCTCGTATTCACGGAGTATGTAGGTTCAAGTCTTCATTGCCCATTAGTGGGGATTTTATCACTAGAGACTGAGCTGTGCAATCTCTGCCTGGAATTCTTCTGCCCTGCCGTATTTCCTTCCTGTTTGGTCCTTGTTTTCTGAATCTTGCTCTTGGCTTATATTACTTGGACACCTGGAATAAATCGGGTGATTCTTCCAACCCAGGTTCCCCTTTGGTTTGGGGTCTGCTGCTGGCATTGTGTTCCTTTGTGCCAGGGTATGCAAACAAAGCTTACTTGGAGAAGTGCAACCGGTGCTTGCCATTTGGCTGGGTGGATTAAATTTCTCTCTTGATCCCAATGGAGAGGTTGTGTTTGAGCTGCTTTTTCTGCCTCTTTCCCAGAATAGGGGGGCAAAAAAGATAATCTACCCATAAACCCCTTCACTTTACATTTTAAAGATGACCTGCCACATATAGATTTGTACCATCCCCCCCGCTCCCCTGCTCACTAGAGGCTTCGCAGGTTGAAAGGTTTGGTAGTTTCTTGCCTGAGAAATATTAAGCATGGCAAGCCTAGTCTTCTCTGGCTTTCCTGGAGGACTCATTGGTGGCTGCTTGTGTGGACTAAAAGGGCAATCTTTAACCAAGAGAGCTTTTCTCCAAAGTGCGTAGTGGGTGTTTGAATTCAGTAGAGTTAAAATAAAATACCAGCGTTTTAAACAGTGTGAATAAAAATGCTTTCCCTTCCCAGTTAATTAGATTTCACTTCTTTGGTGTCTGTGATGTTATAATTCCAGTTCTCCAGTGGTCCACAGAGTCTTCTAGAGTAGGCTAGACCTGCCTGCTGTCTAAGAACTAAGTAGTAGTAGTATTAATAATGTAAAAAACAGAGGAGGAAAGAAATTTGAGAAAAATATATACTTTCTTTGGGCATCTTAAAAAGCACACTAGAGCACAACACTTTTGTCCCCATTCAGGGCAGCTGCCCCTGTATTTCCCCCCTTGTGGTCCACCAGAGGCTCCTCAACTGTCACCTCTCTTGGACAGAAACCCGCGCCTCTCTCCCTCCTGAGTGGGGATCTTTAAGACTGCAGTTTCCTGCCTACACTGTGCAAGCCAGACTGCCTAAACGGACTAGTGTCGGCACTTTGCTTTCTCTCCAGCGATCGTGAACAGCATAATGGCCTGCAGTTATCAGTTACCACCCAGCTCTTTCTAAGCAAGCACATTTATTTGTAAGGTGAAAGCATTACAGATAAACATATTAATAACATTCAAAGAACCTACACATATGCTAAAACGCTTACCACAGGTCACCCCAATTCCAGCATCTGGCCCTGGGACATGTCAGTCCTTCAAACCCCACAGCTGGCTTTTCAGTGTGGCTATGAGTTAATAACCAGCTCAGATTCAGAACCACCAGGAATAGTCCTGGCTCTTTCTTTATACAGCTTGAGCCTGTAATCTTGGCCTCAATAAGTAATCAGCAGGCAACGGCTCACACCTCAGGGTGTGGTCTCAAAAGGCCGCCAGGTTTTTGCATAGCTGGATGTGGAGAATTTGCTTTCACCTCCCCATAGCTTTTTCCCATGAAAACCACTTAACACATTTTGTTCCCGTAGTCCATTCTTATCTGGCCCATTGTTCGCTATAGTTCTGTGAACCCCCAGGTCTCTCATCTCCCTCTCTCGAGCAGTTATGTACAATCCGGGCCCTCAAATGAACGGTTAATGTATTATTAATACAATGAGCCCCAAAGAGACTCAAACTTAGTTCAGTGAGATCTCCCAAGGATACTGCAGAAAACTGACACATCTGTGACACCACTTCTCCCACCCCTTAAAACTTCCTCAGTCAGCAACCAGTCACCAAAGAAACCTGCATGTCATGATCACCCAAAGGGGGCGTGCTTCCAGCCAGCTAAGGGGCTGTCTCTTTCAGCTGCTTGTTGTGGAGGACACACTTATTGTGTCAGTACATCCTAACACAACGTGCTTTGTGTCGCTACATAATCCCATCGCGCTGCTTTTTGCTGCATTGCAGCTGGATGCTGAGTGAAGTCTGGAGGTTTAACTCAGGGGGTTGAGGTTGAAATCCCCATTGATGTCAACTGGGCTGAGGCTGTCTGGGTTTGACTGGGTGTGGTTCAGTTGGGGTGTGCGCGTGTGCTGTCAGATCACCAGGCTGGGCTCAAATGTAAGGGGGCATTTAAATAAGGATCCAGCAAAACTCGTTCCTCCTTGGCTGTGCTAAGCTATGGCAGCGCTGGGCTTGAGAGACATCCTGGTTTGATTGTTCAGAATGCCAGACCATTTGCCCACAATGGCCTGGTGAGCAGTGCTAGAAACTGCCTTTGCCAGATCTGTGTTTAAACAGAGAGTTAGAGGGTTTCAAACTTGGTTCCCACTCCAGTGCAGACAGGGCCTTCCCTTAAGCAGGGGGAATCAGAGCATCTGATCGCCACCACTCCCTCAAGGAGTAAGGACCCACCCATGCTACAGATACAGCCGAATCAGGGACCTGGTTACAGTCGGGCTTTTGCTGCCCCTCCTCTCACTCTGGTTGGATGGCCCCCATGGGTGGGGTGGGGGAGAGGAACAGCAATGCCTGGAACGCAGTCCAGGACTTAGGCTCTGCAGGAGAGTGCTGGAAACACATATTCACCAGCCTGCCACAGAGTGCAGCAGGCTAAACTCCCCATTGGCAGCTCGCCCCCTGGGCCACAGCCACTGTCAGATTACAAGTTGTTTCAGCTGGACGGAGCCGTTGCCCAACGCCGGGCACTAGACGGGTATTTCATTCGTTGAGCTAGTCTCCTGTCAGTGTTTTTCTGGGAGAGACATACTGCTCTGCGTGGACCAAGGACTGAGCCTAAACTGTAACTAAACATCCTTTGGGGGTCAGTGGTTTCCCCCTCTTCCTCTTTGGTTGCCTCTGCCACTCATAATCCTCATCCTTCAGCACTGTGTGGTCCTTCCTAGTCGCATCCCGTCTGTCCCAGCCCCTGGGCCTTGGACTGTAAGTTCTTTGGGACAGGGGCTGGAGCTTAGCTTGTTCCTTGTATGCTCAGCACACTTCCTAGTGCTCCAAAATGAACAGTAGCAGTGGTGGGGGGTGTGCTTGCATTCTCTTGGTGTGCGTGGGGCTAGTGGGCTAGGGTGGGGAAAGGAGGCAGGTTTTGCTAAGCAGATATGGGAAGTTGTCCTGTGAGGGCTCCAGTGGAAGGGCTGGGGAAAGCCTCAGTGTAGTCCAGCTGGGCTAGCACTAGCAACGGGAGGGCACCTGGGCTTGGGACATTTCGATGGCAGCTTTTCTAGACTATTGTGAAGTATCTCTCATCTAAGGATCTCCATGCACTCAACACACGCTAGTGAGATGAAGCCTCACACATCCCCTCTTCGAGCTGGGGAATGATTATTATCCCCATTTTATGGGTGGGGAAACTGAGGCACGGAGGAGTGTGAAGTGACTTGCACCAGCTCACACACCAAGTCAGTGGCAGGGCTGGGAGCAGAACCCAGGTCTCCAGGTGCCATAAGCACAAGACTAGCCATCCTCCTTGGACCCAATCCTGAAGAGCTCTTGGTGTTCACCCACTGCTAGTGTAGCTTTGGGATAATCCTGGGAACTGAGCAGGCTGCTGGCCTGCGACAGAGAACGGCCCCCTCACCCTCCATCCTGCCTCTGCAGGACATAAGTGACTCTAATGGAGGCCCTAATTCTTATTGCAGCAGGGTGGCCATCGCTGCAGGGGAGCAATGGCCCCCAAACGCAAGTCGCCTGCCAAGGCCCAGGCCCCAGCCCAGGACAAAAAGATGAAGCAGGAGCCGGAGGAGGACAGCATCCGCTCCACCATGGAGGCACTGAAGACCGCTCCCAAGGAGAAGCTCAAAGCCAAGATCGACTCTGCTTGCCAGCTGAGCAATGGCAGTGATGCCCAGGTATGAGTGAGGCTCAGGCAGCAGGGTCCCCTGGGGAGGAGGAGACGCCTTCCCACGTCACCTGGCCCCAGGGCCGGCCTTAGTGAAAATGGCGCCCTGGGATAACTTGTATTTTGGCGCCTCCCCCTTCCACCATCCCACCGGCTCCTACAGGTTCCCAGCCCCTCCCCCCCTCCCCGCCCCCATCACCTCTGGGCCATTACCTATACTTCATATGGAATGTCCACATGAAAGTCCATTCAATGTAGGTGGGCATCTCCCATGGTCCATTGTGAGTTAAGTGTCCCTTGATGAGCCACTTACTTTGACTAAAAGAACGAGGAGTCCTTGTGGCACCTTAGAGACTAACAAATTTATTTGGGCATAAGCTTTCGTGGGCTAAAACCCACTTCATCAGATGCATGGAGTAGAAAATACAGTAGAGAGGTATAAATACACAGCACGTGAAAAGATGGGAGTTGTTTTACCAAGTGGGGGATCAGTTGGTAAGGCAACTCCCATCTTTTCATATTCTGTGTGTTTATACCTCTGTACTGTATTTTCCACTCCATGCATCTGATAAAGTGGGTTCTAGCCAATGAAAGCATATGCCCAAATAGATTTGTTAGTCTCTAAGGTGCCACAAGGACTCCTCGTTCTTTTTGCTCATACAGACTAACACTGCTACCGCTCTGAAACCTGTTACTTTGACTAGTCCCTTCAAGATGTGTTGGCTAACTGCTCCTGGGGTAACGCTCACAAGGTAAACATATGAAATACAGGTATAGAGCCAATACTCGTAACTTCAAATACAAAAATGATGCATGCATAAACCTATTCAGCAAACCGTAACCTTTTCAAAGACATCTTACATGCCACATTTGGTACAAGATTTGTTGCAAATGTAACAGTGGTTGCAACAATGATCTACATGGTCATGTTTTAATCAGATAATGTCACAATGAGTAACTGCTACAACTAGCAAATTCCTAGGCCACTGTCAGCAGAAGCTCAGAAGTAAGGGTGGCATGGTACATGGTGTATTGCAGTGGTTCTCAAACTTTTGTACTGGTGACCTCTTTCACATAGCAAGCCTCTGAGTGCAACCCCCCCCCTTATAAATTAAAAACACTTGTTTGTATATTTAACACCATTATAATGCTGGAGTCAAAGCAGGGCTTGGGGTGGAGGCTGGCAAGTCGTGACCCCCCCATGTAATTACCTCACGACCCCCAGTTTGAGAACCCCTGGTGTACTGCCCCTTACTTCTGTGCTACTGTGGTGGCTTGTGGTGCCTGGCGCTTGGCCTGCGGCTCAAGGTGGGCTTTGCGCTGTCACGTGGCGGCTGCATCTTGCCAGAGCCCAGGGCCCTCCTGTAGCCCCTAGCCACTCCTGGCTCACCACAAGCATTTTTACAGGAAGTACCAAGCAGTAATAACAACAAGAATACGTGTGTGTGCGCGTGAGTGTGAGAGAGAGAGAGAGTGCCTGTGTGTGTGTGACTGTCTGTCGGGATTGTGTGAGAGACTGTGTGTGTTGGGGAGTGTGAGACTGTGTTGTCAGATCACCAGGCTGGGCTCAAATGTACGGACACACACACACACCCCAATCTGTGTTGGGGGACTGTAAGAGACAGAGTGTATGTGGGTGTGAGAGCTTGTGTGTGTGTGTGTTAGGAAAGTTTGAGAGACAGCGAGCCCACTGTCACTTTAAGTCTCCCCTCCCATTCCCCCCCCCCTTCATGTGCCGCCAGTGACCAGCCCCAGTCGTGCTGCTCTGGGTTCCCTGGGGCTGGGGCAGAGCTGGAGCCGCTGAGGAGCGAGTGAGGGAGGGGCCAGGGGGTTGGGGTCAGGGAGAAGCCCGTCAGCCCAGCGCAAGGGAGGAGACGGTGAAGAGAGGAGTCCGGCCACAACCAGCTAGTGGGAGGGCGAGCCCCTTGTGGTGCCCCCCTGGCTACAGTGTCCTGGGCGTGGGCCCCGTTTGCCTGGCCCTAAGGCCGGCCCTGCCTGGCCCTGAGGCTAAATGCTGGCGCTCAGAGAGCCCGCTGCATGAGCTCTGGGAAAGAAGTAAGTTCGTGGGTTGCGGCAGAGCTGCAAGGATTCGGTCCCTGGGAGCTGGTAAGCGCTCTGGCCTCCAGCGCTAGGCAGAGCTGAAAGAGCCTCTCCCCACCAGAACCCATCAGCTAATGCTGCTCTATGGGACAGTCCCAGGGATCCCAGCCCGAGGGAGTGCCTCCCTGTCTGACCCCAGCACAGAGCTCATTACTAACACTGCTCCACGGGACAGTCTTGGGGATCCCGGCCCCAGGGAGCCCCTCCGTGACCCTCCCAGTGCAGACCACGTTACTAACACTGCTCTACAGGACAGTCCTGGGGATCCTGGCCCCAGGGAGCCCCTCCCTGTCTGACCCCAGCACAGGCTGTCCCAGAGCAGTCGTGTAGCCATCCCTGCTCGAGGGGCCACTCGAGTTCACTGCTCCCCTGTGGTCTGTTGGGTAGATCCACGAGGATTACGACTGCATGTTGAACCAGACCAACATCGGGAACAACAACAACAAGTTCTACATCATCCAGCTCATCGCTCAGAATGGCAGCTACAGCTGCTGGAACCGTTGGGGTCGCGTGGTGAGTGTCCTGCTCCCTGCCCAGCCACTGCCACAGCTGGGCCAGTGCCTCTCTCTGCCAGCCTCCAGGGGGCGTTGTTACAGGATCTACCTCTGCTGCCATGAGGCCAAGGCCCAGCCAGGGCCACCCATCCTAGGGGACATGGCAGTAAGCTAAATCCAGGGCTGTTAGACACGGCACCTGCCTCCCGTGCAGAAGCTGGGTGTTTAAACTACATCCTTTACTTGCTGGCATTTGTTTGTTTATTTGTGTGCTTGCATTATGGCCCCCCTTCAAACACCGGCTCTCTCCTGGTTGCTTGCTCGCCGTGTTTGTTTGCCTTGGGTCCCATCAGATCCACGTGAAATGTGGTTCTGAAGCTCCATTTGTTGGTCGCACCCCCTGGAGCTGACCAGTGAGCTCCCCCACATCCCCCTGAGCTAAGTGGAAGCGCAGTTAGTGTCTGGGTTTTGTCCCCCCGCAGGGCACGAATGACACATGCTCTGTGCTTCCTGGAAGCTCTGGTCCGAACGCTGCTCCTTGGGAAGCTTATACTGAGCAGTGCAGAGTCCTAAATCATGACTCACCCTTTCCTCTTGTTGTTCGCCCCCCTCCCATCCCCACAGCACGTGGGATCCTCCATCCCCCTGAGGGGTCACGCCCTCTGCCACCCCTCACCCCACAGATCAAGTTTACCATCCCCACTTGCTGCACACAGGGGTCCCAAGCTCCCACCCCCTTCCCAAAGCACTGATCCACATGCTCTTATTTTCCCCCTGCCCCTATCCCCTTGGGTACTGGAGGTAATAGACCCCACAAAAGTCTCCGTGGGGAGACGCGGGGAGGGCACAGCACACCCTTCCCACTCCGGACAGGCCAGGGAAAGGGGGGCTGAAGCCACCGGGCATGTCCCCCTGAGAGGGGCTGATGTGGGTGTCTGGCTCCCTCTCCAAAAGGGACCTTTCAAGCTGTGAGCTCTGCAGGGGCTGTCTTGCTTTGCATGCAATACCCAGCACATTGGGGGATGGACACTGTCATGTAAACAGGTGATTTACATTGGCTGCCATAGTGAGATTCCCTCCCTGGCCACTAGGTGTCAGTCTCAACCCACTTCTAGTTCTAGGAACTCCCCTTGCTGATGTCAGTGTCATGGGGAGACAGTCCGGGCTGCAGCCAGTTTTAGCACCAGGGCTGTTAGCCTCAGCACCCTGAGCCCTGGTGACTCAGATCCCTGCTCGATGCTCCCAAGGAGGCCGAGCCATGCAAGGGACAGCCCAACCCAGTGCCTCACTGACAAGGTCCCAGGAGCTCTAGGGCTGTCCCTGCCCTAGTTTGCTTTACACTGTGCAGGTTGCAGCTGGTGTAGCTTTAACTTCCAGAAAAACAAGGCTCTGGTAGCCTGTAGTGACAGTGTGACAGACAGAGCAACTTCCTGCCCCACTTTGGGAGACCAGCCGATATTAGGTGTAGGCCAGGTTTGTGGATTGTTGTGAGCCCAGAGCTGTATGCACTTCGTGGGGAGAGGGTTACCGCAGCCCCTCCAGGAAGTGAAAACAGAATGGGATAGTCAGGGCAAATCACTCAGGTCATAACACCTCCAGAGAGGTACCACCTCCTGGGGACGCTCGCGTATACTAGTTCAAACTGGATTCTCCAGAGACCAACAGTCAAAAAAAGGGATAAGGATAAGTAGCCTGAGCCTAAACTGACTCAGGGCCTTTGTCCTGGTTCTGGATCTTAGATGGATTAACTTGTAACCGTGGGGAAAAGCCAACTGTGGGTTTTCAAGAAATTTACCAGTGCCTGGGCTGGAGTTGGGAGTGGTCTGTGGTAAGCTTTTAGCATGTGTGTGGGATCACCTATTGATTTAATACGTTATCTCTGTAATATTTTTACCCTGAGAATATATGTGCTTGCTTAGAAGGAGCTGTGTGGTAAGGTACAGCTGCTGCTGATACACTGGTCAGAGTTTTTGGAGAGAGAGCAAAGTGCAGGCGCAGGCCTGCTGGGCAGTCTGGCTTGCTGGGGATATTCCAGTGTAAAGCTATGCAGCTTTAAAGTCCCTGGTCAGGAGGGAGTGAGATGTGGGTCTCCGCCCAAGAGAGATGGTGGCTGATGGCCTCTTGGTGGGCCACAGAGAGGGTTACACATACATTTGCTCTGAAAATGTGACAAATGGTCGAGCTGAAGTACTCGTAAGAAGCTCACCTAATGGGCTGATGCTCTGGGGCAGAGTTAGGGTTGTCTGGTTGGGCAATTCCACACATTGCGTCATTTGAAGCATTTTTCAAATAAGAAATTAACTTCGCATGTCCAAGTTTTCCAGGGTTCTGGTTTGGTTTTGTCTTTTAAACTGCACTGGCAGCATTCTTTAAAGGCACCTTCCAAAAGGGTGAGTTGAACATCTGCTTAGCCCTGACTCCAGCCTAACAAAGGTTTTTAGCTGGGAATTTCCTCGTACTTCAAACACCTTTTCCAAACCTTGCTCCGCGACGAGGACTCTAGCAGAATTTGCAAAGCTGGGCAAGGATGGGCCCCAAGAATCCTGCCTCCCTGGACATCTGGGTTCCTTCCTCACCCTGCCTAGACCATCCCATGGAATCAAGCCCAGATAGGAGCCACCTGCTCCCAACATGGTTCTCTTGCCTGCTGCTTTCCTCTTTGTGGCTATTCTTGCAGGGGCATGGGGACTTGGCAAAGCGGGGGAAACCACTGTTAAGTAAACACTTCTTCCCATCCATTGCCCCAGGCAAAAAACTAGCCAAGGGCATTGCACTTTGGCAGGAAAATCCACCTCTGTCTGTAATGTCCCTAGTCTGACTTACCCAGGCTAGCCAGAAGAACCCTACCCTGGGATTTGAATATGAGTGTGGCATTTTGGGTGGCTTGGCAAAGCTGTGCATGCAGGAGAGTCAGAGTCGGGCTTAGCTGGAGAGCTAGTTAATTGGATTCATGTCCCAGGAAGATACATGCAGCCTGTGGAGACTACCCAGCATGCAGTGCATCCTTGTTGCCTTTATTAAATGGAGAATTGCAAGCTGGGGCCTGTAGTCTCCACAGGCTGCACCTGTGTGAAGGTGCGCACTGCTGCACTGTAGAGGCCAGCTGCAGCCCCAATCCAGGGGGAGCCCCGAGTTGAAGGGGAAGGTGAGCAGTGAACACAGGAACAGGGCATTGAGCCTGACCCTGCCACGGGTTTCTTTCATTCCTAGGGGGAGGTGGGGCAGTCGAAGCTCAGCCCCTTTCCTTCCCTGGAAGCCGCCAAGAAGGACTTTGAGAAGAAGTTCCGGGAGAAGACCAAGAACAGCTGGGCTGAGCGGGAGAACTTCGTGGCCCACCCTGGCAAGTACACCCTGATCGAGGTGCAGCACGGGGCCGAGGAGGAGCAGGAAGTGACCGTGAAGGTGTGTGACTGGGGGCCCCCGGGATAAGCCAGGCTGCCCCCACATGGAGCCCGGAAAACAGGAACCTGCCCGAGGCAGCTAGGGACATATGTGCCATGGGGCTGAGGGACTGGCACAACCCCGTTTGGAGACTTGGGGGAGCAGGGAAGGCAGTCCCCCTCGTGGCTGTGCAGTTGCAATGCAGGGGCCATGTCCTGAACTCCTGGCTTGGGTACGTGTCCGGCTGCTGCCCGAGAGCGCGACAGGAGCTGGTGGAAGCTTTGCCTCCATGAGGAGTGAGCGAGGGCCTCGGGGTTTGGCCCACAGGTGGCGAAGTGTCACATCCTGCTTCAGGTGACGGCCCCAGTTCACCCCCTCAGGGCAGCTCCCTGCTGGAGACAAACTTCCATTGGGCGGGGTGGCCGGGCAGGGCTGGGGGGATCCATTGCTGGCTCTGGGGAGCTTTTTCCCTGCAGCTGGCCTGGTGGCTGGCATAGCAACATTGGAATGCCCCATGGGGTGGGTGGGAATGTCCTCCGGAAGGGGAGCCCCTCTGCCTGTCGGAGCTAGAGCTCTCCTCTCCCCTCCCCCAGGTGGACAGCGTGGATGGAGGGAAGCGCACCAAGCAGAGGACGCTGCCCTGCAGCCTGGACAAGGCCACCCAGGAGCTGATCTCACTCATCTTCAGCAATGACATGTTCAAAGAGGCCATGCAGACCATGAATATCGGTACAGTGGGGAGCGGGGCCCTTGGGGCAGGGGGGAGGCAGCACACACCCCTGCACCATCAGCCCTGCTGCAGCCCGCGGCTCCTGCTCAGTGTTTCCGTTAGCTGTCTCCAGGGCTTGGTCAGAGGGGCCAGGCCATGGTGCTCTAGATCAGTGGTTTTCAAACTGTGGGTCATGATTCAGTACTGGGTCGCGGCCTGTAAAGCACTGGGTCATGGCAGCTCTGGTCTGCACCGCCGACCGGACCGTTAAAAGTCCCGTTGGCGGTCCTGCCCAGCTAAGGCAGACTAGTCCCTACCTGTTCTCACGCTGCGCCGCACCCTGGAAGCGGCCAGCAGCACATCCAGTTCCTAGGCGGTGGGGGGCGGCGCAATGGGAGTGGGGGGGGGGGGGGGGCCCGTGCCGGGAGGCGAGAGCCACGCGGAGTCACCTCGGAGCTGGACCTACTGCTGGCCGCTTCTGGGGTGCAGTGAGGTCCGCGGTGCCAGGACAGGCAGGAAGCCTGCCTTAGCACCCCTGCTGCGCTGCTGACCGGGAGCCGCCTGAGGTAAGCCTGCGCCCCAGCCCTGAGCCCCCCCAAAACTCAGAGCCCCCCCCGCACCCCAAACTCCTGATCCCTGGCCGCACCCCAGAGCCCACACCCACACCACAGAGCCCTGCCCCACTGCCCTGGGGGATGGGGGAGACTTGTATGAGCCCAGGGGTCTGTGTGTGGGATTGCCCTGGGGCCCCCGAGGGGAAGGGATCAGGCTCAGGTCTGAGGGGGGATGCAGGTGCCCCTACTGGCCGTCACCTAAGCCCTCCATTGCTTGTCTCCCCTCCCCATGCCTGTCTGCCTGCCCCAGACGTGAAGAAGATGCCGCTGGGGAAGCTTAGCAAGCAGCAGATTGCCAAGGGCTTTGAGGCCCTGGAGGCCATTGAGACGGCTCTGCAGGAGCAGCCGCTGCCTGGCAAGCAGCTGGAGGAGCTGTCGTCCCGCTTCTACACCATCATCCCCCACAGCTTCGGCCGCTCCAGGCCCTGCACCATAAACAAGCAGGAGATGGTCCAGGCCAAGAAGGACATGCTGCTGGTAAGGGCCCTGCCCGTGGCAGTTGGGCTGGGTCTGCACCATGCTGGCTCCTCCTGCTTGCTAGGGTGGGACCCCCCCCCCCCCCCAGTGCCTTGGTCAGGCCTCTCTCCCTTACAGCTTTCCTGCTGCCTGCCCAGTCTCCCAGATGGGAATGTTCTCCCTCCCCCTTGCCCTGGGCTGAGGCCGGCTGGATTTCCCTGGGGCCAGCAGTGCAGCGCCTCCTCCTGGCTGGGGGAAGGAGTTTCTGCTCCAGGACGGCGCTTGGGAAAGCTACCACCTTCACCCCTGCTGTTGCCATGGCGGTGACGTGGGGTGGTACTGTGCCATTTGCTTCCTTGGTCCTAGAAAGGGGCCGGAGTGCCCTGTGAGAGGGGGAAGAGGCCTGGCCCTGCATGGGGAAATAGCCACCCGGAGTCTGCGGCGTCTCCTTGTTGGTGTGTTTGCTGCTCTCCTGGGTGCCAGTGGGTTAGGGGGCATGGTGCTGCCCACCACCGCCCCAGCAGGGTGGCCCGCTGAAGAACGTGTGGGCAGTGTGCATCCAAACTCCCACGGGCGCTGCGGGCGAAAGGGCTTCTCCTTCCCCAGGTGTGTAAAACCAGACCCCTTTGGGGAGCCTCCGGGCAGGAGAGGGCAGGCTGAAGCCATGCTGCGAAGGGCAGCGGGGCATACAAACCTCAGCTGGGGTCACACCCACCCTTGGGCAAGCCGTCTCTGGACAGGAGGGGGAAGGAGCCTCCAGGGCTACTAAGGGGTTAAAGTGACCCACCCTTCCCATCAGCCCGGCTTGCTGCCTTGGTAGGTGCTAGCAGACATTGAACTGGCCCAGAGCCTGCAGGCGCAGAAGGAGAAGGAGGAAGAGGAGGTGAAGGTGGAGGAAGTGCCTCACCCGCTGGACAAGGACTATGAGCTTCTGAAGTGTGAGCTCACCCTGGTGGATCCGGCGTCCGAGGATTATCAGGTCTGGAGGGGCTGGCACATGCCAAGTGTCCTGGTGGAGGCAGCAGCTTGGACAGGGGAGCGATGTGGGGGTCACTAGCCCAGTGTGAGAGGGGTTGTGGGCTGTCACATCCCTGAGGGAATGCCTGGGGACACTGGGTCTTTTCTTCGGCACTTCTGTCTTGGTCTGTACAGTGCCAGCCCCGCCACCTGCATAGCACTTGTCTGGGATGGAGAGGAAGCTGCTTCCTCCAGGGGCCCAGCTGCCAGGCGGGATGTGTGTGCCCCCCTCCCCAGGATATCTCAGCACCCCATGGGCTCTCCAAACCGGGGAGGAGCCTGGGGTCGGTGAATTCGCCTCTCTCCCCAGGTCTAAGTGCCTCCAGAGCCTTGAGGGTTTCCGCTAGGGGAGCTGACAGGGCTGTGGGGGAGCCCAGGCCTGGTGATCTTGTCGGTCTGAGCTGGAGGTGCTGGAGGTGTTGGGAAGGGCAGTTCTGGGTGCGGAGGGAGCGAACGTGTTCCGTTGTCGTCATGCCAGAGGCTTCTCCAGCTCCAAGCAGAGAAACCTGCTCCTGTGGGGCAGGCCCCAACCCTGGGGCCCCGCGTGTGGACCTCTGTGATAGCCAGGGCAGGAGGGACGGGTGCCAGCACTGAGAGGGCGAGCAGAGGACTGCTCTTGCCTGCTCTCGCCCCAGGTGCCCCCCAATCACTCTGGTCTCCCCCCAGGTGATCCAGACCTACGTAGAGAAGACCGGGTCGAGCCACCGGAAGGTCAAGATCCTGAACATCTGGAAGGTGAAGAGGGAGGGAGAGGTGAGAGAACTAGTGCCCTGCCGCTCGCGGGCGCATGTGTCCATGGGCGCTCACTCCTTGGCCAGGTGGGGGAGAGTTCGGCACGCAGCAGCTCCCACTGGGCGCAAACAGCTGCTGGGTGCGGCGCCCGGCTCGGTGTCAGGCCCCAAGAGCCAGCGGCGCCCTGGCCGTGCAGCCATTGCAGCGCAGGCTCAGCCCCAGCAGCTTCCAGCTGCTCTGCCTGGGTTCAGCGCGGACCATTTAACTGTGCTCGGGGCAGGTCTCATCGGCCGGCACTCGTGGGTGCAGCGGAGGGAGGCTGATGGCAGTGGCTCAGAACTGATGTTGGCAACGGGTGAAGGTTTGACTGTAGATGGGGCCTCTGGCAGCCTGGGCAGAGGCCGAAGGCTACAGGGTCTCAGAGCTTCAGCTACCCTCCAGCCCCTCGGCTGCCTTCCCCAGGACAGCAGTGGGGGGAGTGGATACTGCTTTCGCTGGTCCCCACATCTGTCCTGTGGGCTGCAGGGCTGTAGATCCAGCCCCTTCCCCCAGCGCTGAGATTCCTTCTGCATCAGGGAGGTCATGGGCGGAGTCTCCTGGGGGTGCGAAGCATTTGCAGACATTGAGCCCCCGCTCTGTCTGGAGCTGAGGACTGCGCCTGTCCGGCTCTGCAGGGCGAGCGCATGAAGGCTCACGACCACCTGGAGAACCGGCGCCTGCTATGGCACGGCACCAACGTGGCTGTTGTCGCTGCCATCCTGAAGAGCGGCCTGCGCATCATGCCGCACTCCGGCGGGCGTGTGGGCAAGGGGCTTTACTTCGCTTCCGAGAATGGCAAGTCGATGGGATACGGTAAGGCCCGCGGCTGCCTGGTCTGGGTGCTCTCCCAGCCATCCACGCTTCCTCCCCCACCCCTCTCTGATCCCCTCCAGGCAAGGGGAGACACTGGCAGCCTCTGCAGGGCGAGTATCTGTCTGGGGACAGTGGAAAGCCCTGGCATTACATTCTCAGGGCCCCCTTTCTCTCTCCTGCCCCAGGCCTGCACCCTCCTGGATGGTGTGGCCCAGCTGTCAGTGCCAGCTGCAGCAGGGCTGAATATGACATGCCAGGGTGGTGGGATCCACAGACGAGGGTGAGAGCCAGAGGTTAGACTAAGGGAGCGTGAAGTGAGGAGAGCAGCTTCCCCCTCCTCTCAGGGCAGAGGAGAGCTCCTGGCTTCGGGGAGCAGGGCTCCCCAGCTTTCCAAGCAGCCTTAATAGGCCACAGCAGAGGAGTGATTGGAAGTACAGGGAGTGCTGCCCCACCCACAGCTCAGGGCGGGGCAAAGGGGCAGAACCAGCCAGGGCAATGGCAGCTGGGAGCACACCACACCTAGATGTATCCATGGCCCCCTCCTCCCCCAGCATTCCCTGCTTTGTCCCCTCCCGCCTCGCAGTCCTGCTCTTGGGGAGGATGGGGGACAGGAGTCGCTTTGGGACCCATCAGTGCCAGTCCTCAGCCCCTCAGGAGAGAGTGCTCTGGGTCACTGGCCAGGGGTGCTGGAACTGAGGGGGCCAGGGCCCCATCACTCTTTTCCGGCCGTAACAGCGAATAACGGGGGCGTGGGGGAGGGGGGAGAGGAGCGAGCAGGGGGTGGGGCCTCAGGGAGAAGGAGCAGTGTAGGGGTGGGGCTCCGGTTTGGGTGCTGGTGGCGCCCCCAACTTATAGGGAGCTTCCGCCACTCCTGCCACTGGCCTGCAGCCCCCAGTCCAGGAATTCAGTGCACTGCTGGGAAACGCTACAGGGCAGGCTGTGCCAGGTTGGCAGCCAGGCTGGGTATGGGAGTGGGCCTTGCAGCCAGCCTTAGCAGCACAGGCCGGTCTCTCCGCTCCAGTGAGCTGCACCTCCCAGCGGATCGGGATCATGTTCCTCAACGAGGTGGCCCTAGGCAAGGAGCATCGGATCACCCAGGACGACCCGTCGTTGTGCGAGGCCCCCCCGGGGTACGACAGCGTGATCGCCTGCGGCAAGACTGAGCCAGGTGAGTGTGCTCCCCAATCTGACCTCCCCGCTGGGGGCTGCTCCCCGCCTGTGGGGGTTCAGAATGGGAGGAGGCTGAAGGTGCTGGCAATGGGGGGGCACAACAGAAATAGGGGGGATTTGGAGCGGGAGATGGGGGGACGGTGGAGAGTGGGGGTTTGGCAATGGGATAAGTGGGGGTCTTGCAGAGCCTGTTGCTGGCAGTTCCTGGCCCAGCCCCATGCGCTAACCCCTTCCTTGTCCCACCCTCCCCAGACCCTGCTTGTGACCAGGAGCTGAAGATGGAGGGCAGGAAGGTGCTGGTGCCACAGGGGAAGCCCATCCCAGTGGCCAAGTACCGGGATTCCTACTTCAGCCAGAGCGAGTACCTGATCTACCGGGAGAGCCAGTGCCAGATCCGTTACCTGCTCCAGCTCCGCCTCTGAGGTGCTTCCCCGCAGGCCCGGCACCCCTCCAGCTCTGGGAGACGGTGGCCTGCTGTGCCGATGGCGACGATACCCCAGGGTGCCACCTGCAGCAGGGTTAGATGACAGCACTCAGTGGGCTGGCTGCGGGAGCGCCTCTGTTGCCTGCTGGCTCAGGATCCCTGAGTCCCACAGGCCTGGAGAGATGCTCTACAACGTGCCGTGAGATGCGTGGCTCCTGCACTCGGAGTCCCTGGGCCATGCTGCCTGGAGGAGAGGACTGGGGTGCAGCTGCCATAGCCAGTTAAACTCCCAACAGTCTCTGTTGGGGCCCTGGGGGACACTCCCGAGTGCTGGAGTCTGTGAGCCGCAGGGTGCTCTGAGGCCTTCTGTTACTGTAAATAAAAGCGTGTGCGGATTGCAGTCAGCTTTCCCCCCGTGTGTCACCCTGGCGCTGAAGAACTCAGCAGGGGTTGGATCCAGGGGCTGGCATGAGCCCGTCTCTGTGGCCTGCTCTTGCTCTCGGAGCTCTTGTCTGGGAGATCCCAGCAGAGGGGAAAGATCAAGGGACTCCCCTCCCTGTTTTCGAGAGGCCTAGGAAACAGGGCCTGCCACAGATTCCCCCCCGCCCCGGGAGATCTGCTCGCCCTGCACAGTGGCCTCAGGAGATGTGGCCTGGCTTGTAGGGATGGGGGTGCCCTACCCAGGAGACATGCTGTGGGTGAGGAGCTCAGGAGGGAGCGGCTGCTGATCAGGATCCCAGTGCAGCTTCCCAGGCACCTGCCAGCCAGGCTGGGGGAAGGTTGTTCTCTGGTCTCTCCCACAGAGAGAAAAGCAGGAACAGGGAGGAGGCTGGGGGGGGAGAAGTGGGGGGGGCACAATGGGGCATGGGATCAGCGGGCACCGAGAGAAACAGGAGGAGGAATTGGGGGTCAGACACAAGAGCAGGGAAGTGGGGCGGGGCTGACACACTCATCGCAGATCTCCGAGTCTGGTCTGAGGGGTTAATTTTTGCAAAGTAAACTAAAGAGACATATTCCCTTATCTAATCTGGCTACTTATATGGCTGCCATCACCATAGTATCCTGCATCCAGGCGGTAATTACTAGGTGAGAGAACAATAACAATCTATCTCGCTCTTCCTCGCTGGCCTGGTGGGGAAGAAGCTGGATTGGCTCACGGGGTTGTTCTGTTTGCGTGAGTGGAGTTCTGGGCGTCTGCGGGAAGATCTGACTGAGGGGAAACCACGGGCCCATCATCGGTGCAGGTAACTCGAGTTGTCCCTTGAAGGTTGTCCCACAGCGAGTGCCATCCACACCCACGAACCTGGAACTCCGATGGGATGGGCTGCAGCTCCTGTTAGCCCCACTCGCAATCACTCTGGGCATGGCTGTTCTCACTCGAGCCAGGCTAACTTGAGAGGGCATAGCTAACCCTGGTTAACTCTGCAGTACTAGCATGGCCTCTGTCTCAGCTGTGGTCCCAGCTGTGTCCCAGCCCAGGCCTGGTCTCATCTTCTACACAGGCAATTTCCAGAGTCTAGTGCCAGCCCCCAGGAAAGCTCCATCTGCACTGATGAGCTTCCCCTGGGTGGTAGAAGGTGGCTAGCCTGGCAGGTCCCGGAGGCTGAGGCCTGTCTCAGCCAGCCAGGGCCGGGTCCGTCAAGGGCTTGGAACTACAGGGCACAGGCTGTGAAGTGGACTCTGCTTAGTGGGAAGCCATTGCAGAGGAGGGTGGTGTAGCTATCCCTGGTCTAACAAGTTGCAGTAGCCCAGCTTTGGGCTCACAGATGCCTGAAGAGCAGGGTCAGGGCTGAAGCCACCAGGATGGGGCTCAGCATGCGGGATTTGTCACCAGGGATATCTGGGCCTGTTGAAGTCAATGACAAACCTCCCCTTGAGCTGGGAGAGCCAGGATTTCCCCCAGGCTGTGATGGCCTTGCCAGTCTACAGCAGCTGCCCTGGCTGGAGGGGGTGTTCCAGTGTGATGAGTTCTGTTCCAGGGAGCGGTGGGTAGCTGTACCTCACACCTTGTCCAGTGCCTCCCCTGGCCTGCCTGGAGCTGCTCTCACATCCTCCCACTGCCTGCCCCTCTGGCTCTCCAGGGCTGGGTGGCTTCTGGGGGAAGCAGAGCCAGGGAGACACCAGAGCCTCTTCTCACATTGTAAGGAGAGTGATCACTTTAGATAAGCTATTACCAGCAGGAGAGTGGGGTAGGGGGAGAGAAAACCTTTTGTAGTGGTAAACATCCATTTTTTTCATGCTTTGTGTGTATAAAAAGATCTTGTGTACTTTCCACAGTATGCATCCGATGAAGTGAGCTGTAGCTCACGAAAGCTTATGCTCAAATAAATTGATTAGTCTCTAATGTGCCACAAGTACTCCTTTTCTTTTTGCGAATACAGACTAACACGGCTGTTACTCTGAAACTTCTCTGCCGCAGCCAAGCATATGCGTGAGGGGCCTGCCATGGTGTTTGCATAGTGCATCCCTGTTGCCTTGTCTCTCTGCACAAGCACACCTGTGGGCGCAAGGCTGTGTCTATGTGCTGCTTCCCCTAGCAGCAGCCAAAGGGGCAGGTCCCCACTGACCAATCTGCGCTCAGTCCAGTTTTTGTGCTTAGGACATGGATGCTAACTGTGCTGTCGGAAGCCGGCTCCATACCCACTCTGTTCTGCCAGTGCCCCTCAATCCTGACCTGTACTCCCTTTTCCTATTGGCCCTGTAATTCTTTAATGAGAGCAAGTCCCTTCAGAGCAGTGGAACGAGATCATAACGCTAATTGCAGCTGGGTCCTAATTCAGATATAAGGACTGACACACCCTCTCTACCCCAGTAGGTCCCCCGTACCCTCTCTGTGTCAATATCATCGTGGCGTATAAGGCTGCTGGCTGTTCTTTTGCAACAAGTGGTGCCTTGGGCCTCCTGCCATCAGTTGCTTTGTTCCCTCGATAGCGTGACAGTGCTTGACAATGGGAGCAAAAATCTCGTCAGCCGCACCACCCGCCACCTCCTTGTTTGGCTCGCCAGCCAATCCAATCTTGGCCTCTGGCTCCTCTAGGGCCATAAAATCCAGAGATAAAACTCCCTGAGAATAATGGGTTCCCTTAAAAAAATATCTTGTAAACAAGCTAATGGCTGCAATGTAAACTCGCAAATAAGGAACCTCTCCTCGGCTCCCACTGGTGTGGGGCTAAATGTGTCTTTTCCTCCACCATGGGCCCTGAGACATGGGGGAGGAGGAACAGGTCTTGCTCTAGCCATTAAAGCCTCTGCTCTATAGAGAAGGGCTGATCCTTCTGGATGGCTCTGGAAGTCTTTTTTATTTAGATGTACTTGGGCCAGATCTTCAGCTAGTGGAAAAGGGTGTAGTCTGAAGTCAGGGCATGGCGCTCCAGCAATTCGCAGCAACTAAGGATCTGGCCTGGTTATTCACCTGATCCCAGGCTTCCTGCAGCTTCTCCCCCCCTGAAAACTGCGATCTCTGTTCTGGACAGCAGCTTCCCCTCTTGCCACCACCATGAACGAGGACTGAACCTGGGACCTTCACCTAAAGCGCAAGCCTCTCCCACTCCAGCTGGAGAGGTAATCATCAGCTGTGTGGCCGGTTGTTGCATTTGCTGGGCCAAGCCACTCAGGGGAGACATAATCACAGGCACTAAGCTAGTATATTTTGTGGGCGCTGCCACAGGGGTGTGGCTGGGTGGGGAGCCCTTGCCCCTTGGGCACGCCTGAGGAGTATGTATGACAACCTCCGCAAAGGACTTGGGTCCCAGGAAGCATTTGGCTTTGCTGAGGGAATAGGTATAAGAATGGTTGAGGGGGCAGGCAAAATGTCTCCAGCTGAAGCCCCCCCGCCGACGAGCAAGGCTGCAGCTTTCATAGCCCTCTTTGGCATTCATCCACTCTGGCCATGGGTTCTGCAAAACCAGATTGCTGTGTTACAAGAGAAGGAAGTGACTTGCCCAAGGTCATGTAATAGATCAGTGGCAGAGCTGAGGCTCGAGTCCTTCCCCCCTCCCCCCGAGTCCCGACTCCTAGCCTGCTGCTCTAGCCACTAGACACGCTCCTCCCCTTTCCCCATGAGCCGTTAACAGCCAGTGACTTCTTTCTCCCTGTCTGGGCCAAGAGTTTCTGAAGTGACCTGTGATTCTGGGCACCTATGGTTTTGGGGGCCCACCTAGAGATACCTGAAGGGGGCATGATTTTCAGAAGGTGGGTGCTCAGCACTTAAGAGTCGGGCCCCTTGACGGCGTCTCAAGCTGGGCCCCTAAAATCACTGGCCATGTAGGAAAACCTTGGCCCTAATCTTCATGTTGTCTGTACCCTGTTCCTCCAGGGCGGGCAGGACAGACAGGTTAGCAAACTCCCACCGCCTGCATGGGACTCCCTGGGCTGGTTCCTTCAGTGTCTGAGCTTGTCCTATGACCTGACTATGGAGGTCATCTCTGGAGGGCAGGGGTCCTGGGCCACATGCCCTGACTGGAGCAGGGAACCCCTGGGCTGCTAGGCCCTGCCTAGCCAGAGTAGAAAGAGGGCTCCCCGAACCGGAAACCTGGGACCCTCTGCCTGGAACCCTCAAAATAACATAGCGCCGCCTACAGCTGGAATGAGGAGTCTGGGCAGAGCACTCCAAGCTGGGGGACAGCAGCCTGAGCCCAGCTCCTCATCCCTTCCTGAGCCCACAGCGCAAGGCACCAGCCCCTCTCCACTTTGCCCCCCTGGTATTTGTTTGCTTTAGGTGATGCATGGCCTGGCTGCATGCAAGAGCTGGCCCTGATCCTCTCCCCTGCAGGGGCGGCACCCCGGAGGTGAGACCTTTGCTTTGCCCCCCGGCCTGGCAGTGCAGTGAGGGGGCAGCCCGGGCCCAGGTGTGGGGCTGAGAGCCGAGGCTGCTTAGGACCCAGTAGAATTCTCTGTGTGAATGACAGTGCTTTAAAAGGCCAGGCAAAGACCAGATGTGACAGCCTGTGCCATCCGCAGCACAGAGCAGCAGCAGCAGCCTCCCGGCACCCATCCAGAGGGGGGAGAGAGGGGACCGCTGCCAGGCAGATGTGGCCCCTGCTTCCCCAGAGAATGCTGTGAGGCCCTCCATCATCCCAGCTTCAGGGGCTGGGACAGTGGACCCCCCCCCCCCACACACACACACTGGCATGGGGAGCCAGGGGGACTCTGATGCCATAAGCCAAGCGGGCGCGTGGAGGTGAGACACCTGCCGCCTTGAGTCGGGTGGGCTTTGCTCATTCATGTCCCCACCAGGCGTGGGGTGTGCTGTAGCATGGGACCGTCAAGCCCACCCTGATTCCAGGGGCAGGGAGAGAGCGGGAGCCATCACAGCGCGTATCTGATCAGAGGGGTAAAAGTTGCTCATCTGATAGAGCCGAGATGAGGATCCCACCAGCCAGCGGGAGAAGCCAGCCTGGGTGCCAGCCTCCCAAGAGTCTCTCAGGGCATTCGAGTCCGGTGAGTTACCCACCTCCTGCCAGGAGAAGTGGTGGGAGGAGGGGATTCGTTCTCTTACTAAAGGAGAATGGCAGGGTGGGGCCCGATCTTGCCAGGCCCTCGGCACCCCCGATCAAGGGATCCGGCCCTTCTTTGTAGACAGTTTCACATAATTTGTGTCCCAAATGTGTTATGGGATTAGGAGCAGATTACCGGAGGGGGTGGTGGAGAGATCTGGAGGCAAAGGAGGTGCATTTACCACTGGGGCTTGGAAGGGGGCCACTGAGCGGTCACAGACATGGGCTTTGCCTTAGGCCAGGGTTAGATGAGAAACTAGCTAGTAATGTCGGTTGGAGGGATATTTTAAAGACCTGTCTATGCTAGCGAGAGCCTAGTGTAGACAGTTATACCAGTAAAACAATTGCTTTGGCTGGTATAGGATACTTCATTTGGGGTACTGGTTTGAGCATTCTTCTGTTGTGGAAAGCTGCGTCTCCCCTGGGAGGGCTAGCTGCTGGAGCTGGAGCTGTGTAGCTATACCCGCAAACCCTTTCCAGCGTAGACTAGGTCCTTCAGAGCGAGACAGATTGCTCTTGCACCAGTGTTTTGTGAGGGGGAGCTACGTGCTCTCCTCTGGTGCTTTTCATCAGGTGATCTCAAAGCCCTTTGCAAGGACAGTAAAGGCTCATAGTCCCCATGTTACTGATGGGGAAACTGAGTCACAGAGTGACTTAGAATCATAGAACTGTAGGGCTGGAAGGCACCTTGAGAGCTCATCAAGTCCAGCCCCCTAGTCAGTGGCAGCCCTGGGAATAGATCTCCTAGGGCCCAGGCAGGTTCCCTGGCCACTGGACCAGGTTGTGCCCAGGAGTGGTCTAGGGGGGCATGGAAGGAGAGCAGAGAGAAAGGGATCTGTAATACTGAGCATGCTGTTTATAGAGCAGGGGGGTGGATTTTGAATGGCCCAGGCTTTGGCTGTGGTCACCCCCATTCCGTGTCCTCTCTGCAGGGCGCATGGTGGGAGGGTCCTGCTGCCCAGCCTAGGGATGCTGCTGGAGAATGCTCCTAGCAAGCCAGTTCTAAACTGTGACCTGAGGATTGGCAGCAGCTCCTAAGCATCGCGCTGCTCCTGTCCAGGAACCAGAACCTGCCACGTGCCTGGCCGGTCCAAAGCCAAACAGCTGGCTTCGAAGGCCAGCCGCGGGCTGCTCGCGAATGAGCTCTGGGTTAGCAATGGCTAATGGGGGCCAGTGGGTGAAGGAGACTCTGTGCTCAAAGGCAGAGACTCCATCACAAGCCCAAGGGGAAGCTTCCTAAATCACTGATTTACCCACCTCTCCTGGGGCTGGATTTGTGCCCGTTTGTCCCTCCCTGGTTCCTGCAGAGAGGCCAGCGCTCAACACAGCCCTCCTGGTCCCCTCTCTTAGGCTGACCAGACAGCAAGTGTGAAAAATCGGGACAGAGGGTGGCGGGTAATAGGCTTCTATACAAGAAAAAGCCTCAATTATTGGGACTGTTCCCATAAAATGGGGACATCTTGTCACCCTACCCTCTCTCCCAGAGGGCCGGGCTGCCCTTAGCCCATTGTTCAGTGCCTACTGTGGCCCTCCAGGCCTGCAGTTTTGTGGAGCCCCCTGGAGCCCCCACACCAAATTCCTTGCCAGGCTCTAGCCCTGCTGTGCGCTGCCCTGCTGGGATGGGCCACCATGCCCTCTGCTGCCTGAGCCCATGGGAGAGACGCCATTCAGCATGGGTGTGGGACTCAAATGGGTGACATCCAGACAACAGGGGCTTGATCTACCCCCAGGCTCATGCTGGTGGAGAGTTTGCCAGCAGGGGAGGGGCCCCACAGGCAGGTGCTGGGCTGGGGTGGCTGGGGAGGGAGCTTTGGGGCCGTGGGGAGCACTAGAGGAAATGGAAGCTGCCCTCCCTGGCATAATCCCCAAGGGAAGTGGCCTGCCCTGGGTGAGAATACTGTGGGGAAGAGAGGCCCTGGCAGGTGAAGGGAGTGCACTGCGCTTTGTGGATGCACGAGGCTTGATGGAGCACATGTAGCATACCCAAGCTCGCTCTTTAGCTGGCTCGATCAAAACTCACTTGAGTAGCCACAGTGGGGGAGCTGCAGCAGGCTGGGCTAGCTGTTGGCGTGTGTGCCATGATCCAGGGTGGGGCTGTGTTCAGGAAGCGACGGCGCTGCCGGTGGGACTGGAGCAAGCTTTGAGCTAGGGATCCAGAACGCTCAGGTCTATCTACACCAGGGCACAAGCCATGGGGCCTCCCGGGGTGCTCCTGAAGGCAGGTTAGAGAACCAAGCCTCTGCCCTCCTCCCCAGTCCAATTCTGCTTGGTCTGGCAGCTTCAGCGGGCACCAGCACCGCCCCTACTAAGGGGATGCTGTGGGAAGTGAGGCGCCAGGGGCTGCTACTCCCTGGGCTGGGCTCATGTGGGTAAATGAGGGGGGTCGCCCAGCAGGGCCCTCAATGCAGCAGCTCCCCCAGCACTTAGTTCAGCCGGGGGGAGGAGACCCAGCTGCCTTTGCTCCAGTTCACCCCACACACACACACACCTCCCAGTGAAAGAGGAGTTCTTTGCTTTGCACAAAGGGCCGGCTCCCCCAGCGCTAGATGGCCATTGGGGCCCAGGGAGCTCAGGGAGGAACCAGGGCTTCTGAGTGGCTTGCTGCACACGGCTGGTGCAGGGGGACGGGGTGCAGGGCCACGGTCCTGGCCTGGCCAATCCTGTTTGGAGCCATGTGTGCCCCCTGAGGTAGAAGGAGCAGCCCATGGATTTCCCCCAGTTGTTCCCTGCCCAGTGCTCATGGTGCCAACTCCCCCCAAAGGCCAAGGAGCCATGGGCCCAAATGTCTAGCTGTTCTGGACACACTGAGCCCTGGTAACAGAGCCAACCCATTCGCACTGGCCAGTCACCACGAGCTTGGACCAGCTCCTAAGCTACCCCCCATCCGTGCTGACCCAGTACCTCTAGCTCTCTGAGCTACCCCATCCCCTCACATACACCCCACTTTGCACTGACCCAGCACCCCAGCCCAGCCAGTCCCCGAGCTACCGCATCCCCCTGCATACACCCCACTCTGTGCTGACCCAGAACCTCCAGCCCAGCCAGCCCCCAAGCTACCGCTTCCCCCGGCATACACCCCACTCTGTGCTGACCCAGAACCTCCAGCCCAGCCAGCCCCCAAGCTACTGCTTCCCCCGGCATACACCCCACTCTGTGCTGATCCAGCATCCCAGCCCAGCCAGCCTCCCCGAGCTACCTCCCCGCATACACCCCACTCCGCGCTGACCCAGCTCCCTGAGCTAGCCCCGTGCATATACCCCACTCTGCACTGACCCAGCATCCCAGCCCCCTGCATGCACCCCACTCCATGCTGCCCCAGCACTCTAGCCCAGCCAGCCCCCTAAGCTACTCCATCCCCCCACACATACACTCCACTCTGTGCTGACCCAGCCCCCTGAGCTACCCCATCGCACCAGTTCTCAAAGCGCTGTCTGTACCAGCCTGTCACCCCAGAACTTACACTGCCCTTTCCAAACCACAGTTATCATTGCCCCAGCCCCAGCCTCCCTCCATACTCCCTGAGCTAACCTCAGAGTCACTGCCAAGCTCACAGTCTCCAAGCCAACCTATGACGGGTTACCCCCCACTCCGGGGTGCCACCTGGTGTTCTGGGTACCACTGAGCCCATCTGTTCCACCAGCCTGGGCTCCCTTACACTGGCCTGCTCAGCCAGGCCCTCAAGCCTCCTTCAGCACACACACAGGTAAGGACACACCCAGCTGCAGAAAGACACCGACACTGAAACCAGCTCTGCATGGGAAGACTCAGCTAGGGAATTGCCCAGCACTCAAGTGCACACCTCCTCTCAGCTGCAAACCCAAAATTGTATTGTATTGTGCTGCACAGAGAGCTGTACAGCATAAGCTTATTGAAATTCACCTCCTCCCTCAATGTGGAAGAAGATATGCACAGCTTCACCCACCCCCAAGTTCTGAATTCCACAAACTGGGTTTAGAGAAAACAAAAACAAGTTTATTAACTACAGAAGATTGATTTTAAGTGATTGCTAGGGATAGCAAACAGACCAACACAAATTACCCAGCAAATAAAACAAACACCGCAATGTAAGTTTAAGACACTAAAAAAACTAGTCACAAGTAGTAATTTCTCACCCTAAATGTTGTTTTAGGCATTTCTTTCACAGGCCAGACACCTTTTCCAGCTTTCCCCCCGCTCCTGAGCCCACAATGGGAAGGGTTAATTTCTGGCAGACTCCTGAGGGGTATGGAGTACCAGTGCCTCCTTGGCCTGCTCTCTAAGACCACCTGCGCTGAGTGGTTATGTGGATTTACAGCCCCACAGGTGCAGGGAATGTGTTTGATCCTTAATTTAGAAAGTCCCCTCGGGGAGCCAAAAGGTGCCATGTTTAAAGAAAAAATCAAAGCTATGGAAACTGGGGAGCAGGGAAGTGCGACCAGACCCTGTGCTAGGGAGGGCACAGCTGGGAGCTTGGGGCCGAAGCTGGCTCGGCTCAAGATGGTGATGGGGGAGGCAGGGTTGTTAGAAGAAATCAAAACTGGGTGTGGGAAGAAACTACCAAATACAGCAGCATTAAAGCTGGAACGAGGCTGTGGGGAGAGCCATGCCCTGAATTCACCACCATAGGAGCATAGCAACTGCCAGATGGGATCCGAGCCATCTAGCCCAGTGTCCTGTCTCTCCTAGAGGAAGGTGCAGGAGACCTCCTCGTCCTGTGTATTTAGAGACCGGCTTAAGCCCTAACGTAGGAGGTTTAATAGGTGTCGCAAAATATATGTTCTCATTATCTGTGATAACTCGGGATCTGGTTATTCATGTAAGTGTCCAATCCCCTTTTTAGTCTTGCTAAATTAGTGAAGCCCCTGTGACTTCCTGTGGCAATGGGTTCCCCTGGCTAATTGCATGCTGTGTGGAAAAGGTATATCCATTGATTGGTTTTGAATTTCCCACCTTTCAGTTTCATTGAATATCGCCAGGCTCTTCTGTCCTGAGGCAGAGAGGACAGAAGCTCCCGCTCTTCCTTCTCCATTCCAGTCATTATTTTATAGACGTTTATCTTGTCCCCTCTTATTTGTCTCCTTTCACTTCCACTGGAAAACCAGAGAAATGTCTCCGGGAATTGGGGCAGGATATGGGACTTGTGGTCGAGGTCCCTGCTCCAATCTAGCTTGAGTGTTTACTGATGAGGAGCCTGAAGCAAGGTTTAACTAGGCCCTAACGGTGATACAATACTCGGTAGGTGACTCAAATGTTGTGCGGTGGGCGGCAAAGGACCCGACATGGTCACCTCCTGAACACAATAGGTTGTGGCCCCATATTATGACTGCCTGGCCGTCTGTGTGGGAGAAGCAGCTAGTCCCAGGCCAGTTCTTAATGGACAGGTATCCACAGCACAAAGCAAAGCAATGGGCACAATTTGCCCCCTCAATGGCAATCTCAGTGGAGAAGCCATGGGTAGCGATGGAGCCTGCTTTGTTCTCAAACTCTCTCCAGCTCTGGAATGAGGCCCTCGCTGGGGAGGGGGTTACCCATGCCTGGACAGGACTGATCTGCTCCTGCTAGTGGCTGCTGGTTTCTGGCAGCCAGACATTCTCTCTGCCCTCCTTGCTGGTGGCCAGCAAGTCTGGAGCCCTGCACTGGGGCAGTGGAAGAGAGGGCTGTTGTAGCACTGAGAAGGCTCTCCTAGCTTGGCTTGCGATTCTTCCCCAAGCCTCACCCTATAGTGTGTCACCTCTAGCATCTCACCTCTCTCTGTTGGCTTGAAGAACAGGAGTTGCCAAGTTGCTCCTAACCTTGGGACCCCGCATGAGCAGAAAGGTGAGGTGCTCATGTCATCCCCCAGGGTCATTCGGGGTTAGAGTCACTTGCAAGACATTCTCATTGCTCACTTGCAACGCTTCTCAATTTTGCTCCCCTCCTTTTTCCCCACAGGGAAGAAGATCCACCCAGGAAAAAGATGGGGGTGGTGACATTTCCTGCTAGGAGACACTGACAACTTGTTCCTGCTTCCCAGGTGCTGGAGATCTCAGAGTAGCCCTGAGGCACAATGGCAGACAGAACTGGGCTTAATGCTACTCAGGGGCTAGACACTTCCTCTCTACCAGAGGTGTCCCAATTCCAGGAGGCCGTTGGCCTTTTCTTCATGGTCCTGCTGAACCTCATAGCCCTGGTTGCCAATGTGGCAGTGATGGTGGTCATCCTCAAGACCCCTCTGCTGAGGAAGTTCATCTTTGTCTGCCACCTCTGCCTGGTGGATCTGTTGTCCGCCATCTTCCTGATGCCACTGGGGATCATTTCCAGCTCCTCTTGCTTCAACAGGGTGATCTACAGCATCGCAGAGTGCCAGACCTTAATCTTCTTGAATATCTGCTTCATCAGCGCCTCCATTCTCACCATCTCGGTCATCAGCGTGGAGAGATATTACTACATCGTCCACCCCATGCGGTATGAGGTCAAGATGACCGTTGGGCTGGCGGTCACAGTGGTGGTCTTCATCTGGATTAAGTCGATCCTGATCACAGTCTTGGCATTAGTGGGGTGGCCTCAAGACAACGGGGCCACAAGTGCCAGTAAATGCACTGTGTCCTGGAGCCCTGGGGCCCACAAGAAGGTCTTTGTCATTGTCTTCAGCACCCTCTGCTTCTTCCTGCCTACCTTGGTCATCTTTGTTGTCTATTGCAGCATCTACAAAGTGGCCCGGATTGCCTCCTTGCAGCATGTACCCATCCCGTCTTGGAGCGCTGCCCCGCGGCAGCGATCGGAGTCTATTAACAGCCAAGTCACTATCATTACTACCAGAAACCTGCCTCCCAGGCTGTCCCCAGAGCGGATGTTTGGAGGAGGAAAAGCTGCCATGACTGTGGTCCTCATTGTGGGTCAATTCTTGTGCTGCTGGTTGCCATTCTTCTCCTTCCATTTATTCTGCTCCATTAACTCTGTCAGCCCGGGCAGGGGCCATGGGGAGACGGTTGTCACCTGGCTCGCCTATTCCTCCTTCGCTATCAACCCTTTTTTCTATGGGTTACTGAACCGTCAGATACGGGAAGAGCTGTCTAGGCTGGGACGGAGCTGCCTCAACAGACCCTTGAGCCAGGAGCTCTGTGTCTCCAGCCAGGAGGGTTCCGTACAGGAGAACTTCCTTCAGTTCCTACAGAGGACCAGCTGCACGCTGGAGACCCGATCCAGTTATGTCAACTCCAGCCCCAGGAACACTTTGGACCAGACCATGATGGGCTTCAGAATTCCAGGCCAAATCCCAGAAGAAACCAACTGAGGAAGCACAGTGGGTTGGGGTCATCTTCATTTCCCTGCTCTCCATATCCTGGCCTTTGCTAGGAGAAGGATTGAAGCAGGGTTTCAGCTAATCCGAAGGACTCACCAACCCTTTTTTGACCTGGTGTGGGGGGGTCGGGGTTATGGCTTTGGAAGAATTTTCCTTCCTCTGGAGTAAATCCAGTGAAAGGCTATTTCTGTGGCTTGGGCCGGAAATGTTGGGCCAGCCAGGTATCATGGGTGGGAGCCAAAGAGGGAGAAAGCAAGAAGGCAAGGAGCTGGAAAAGGACAAAGGCGCTCACTAGAACTAATTCTCTTCCTCTCCCAGTGTTTTCCCTGACACTGACATGTCACGAGCACCAAACTCCAGCTGCAGCACCTGAGCCGTCAGGGAGGTTCTGCTTTTGCTTAGTCTTCTAGATAAATAGATCTTTTGATGGAGGTCCAGGGAGATCAAGTGACATGCCAGAGGTCACTAGTGCGTCAGTGCCTCAGTTGTGGGGGATGGAGGTAGGAGGACCTCAGGCCCCTTCTGTTTCTGCATCCTTTGCTCAGACCACTAGGCAACACTGCGTCCCTCTGGTTTAGGGCTCAGCCGTTCCAGGAGTGAGGGCTAGCTGGGCAGCAGTAAATTGCCTTAACTGTGTGGGATGGGCCCTTTTAAAAAAGGGTTTGGGTTACTTCTCTGGACTCACCCTTGTGCCTGCTCATGGGATCAGAGAACAGGCCATTGATAAGGAAGCCAGACTGCAGGGTTTATCGACCCACTGAGGTATTTAGATAGCAGCCCCTCGTTCTGCAGGAGCAGAGCTTCGCTCCGCAGTGATCGCTCCCAAGCTATTGCCCTCTGGGAAGGCAGGTGAAACTGACACGCAAAACTGTGACAGGAGCCAAGTGACGGCAGTGGGTGGTAGGTGCCGGCCCGCCTTAAGGCTCCTGCAGGGCCAGACGGCCTAATCCAAAGCGAAGGCAGCTCCTTCAATGGCTGGCTGTGACAAATGCAGGTTGGCAGGGAGAGATGAAGAGAGTGAGGTGTTATTCCACGGCATGTGGGCCAAATTAATCCGTGGGGCAACACCGCTGATTTCAGGGACGGCAAAAGAGCTAGCATGCTTTAGGTGCTATAGAAACAATAGCAGGTGGTGATAACAAAGGCAGTAATACCACGACTCCCCGGATTTCAATCACGTTACACACCAGCAGTTCATTGAGCTCCCTGTCTCAGGTGGGGACGGGGCATTTCAGGAGACCCTTCATGTGTTTCTCTGCAGAGACAGCCAGCAGTAAATGTGAAGGGCCAGATCCCCACAGGTATTTAGGCTCTTAACTTTGGTTGAAATCAATGGGATTTAGGAGCCTAAATACCTTTTGAGGCTCTGCACCTAGGTGTTCTTTACTGGGTATCTTCCTCACCCCAGCTAGCTTCAGAGGCATTTGTAATTATTTTTTAAGCGACCACTAATGTCTTTTCAACAGATGTATTTCAACAGCTGTCTATTAATAGAGGCAAAGGAAGCACCAGGCTCAGAAGCTTTGTTTGTTTTGAAGAAGAGGCAGAGTCCCCTTTTCCTCTCCTCGCGGCACAGTGTGGGAAGGTGCCTCTTCCTTTACTGGGATTGCCAAAGGGGCATTAGCCACCCACTCCCCCTAGAACTTTTCCACCCCCACCCTCCCAGCCCTAGCAGGTTGGGGCTTTTTCCCCATCCATAAGCAAATTGGCTCCATTTGCAAGGTTATATTTTAACCCCCGTCCCTGGCAGTTCAAGCTGCTCCCTGGAAATCAAAGCCTCATCCTTCCTGCCTGGTTCGGTACATCTCGTTACTCAGAAAGCGCCTGGAACAAGAGCTTCGCTGGCAACTGCCCGAGGGATGCACAAGGCAGATCAGCCTCCCTCTCACGCTCGGGGCTTTGTGTCAGTAAATACAGCAGCTATGACTCAACGCAGCTGTGCAGTGCCACGGGGCCAGTTTAACAGGCGCTTTGCTGATCAGATCTAACCGACACTCCCTTCTGGGTGAGAGCTGGGGGGGAAGGCATCTCCCGCACTGGGGGGTGTCCGAGATGCTGCGAGATGTCCAAGATGCTCTGGGAAAGGTGGGACCCGACAGGCTTGGTGGTGCAAGGGACTCAGCCTTGGTAAGAGGAGGACAGAACTACTAACCAACTTCATGGGAGGCTCATTCATCCATGTTCTTAAAGCACTTTGCAATCCCTAGGCCTTATCCACACTCAGCGCTGGCAGTGGTTTAGCTAAAGCCAGTTAAACTGGTGCAAATCCCTCTGTGGACACTTTTAAATGGGTTTGGCAGGGGGAGGGGCTTCTGTCAATGTATCGTTGTGATCTGTCACACAGATCACAACGATAGGGTCACACTTTGTGTGAAACCAAAAACACAATTAGAATTAAAGACTCCTGAGGAAAGAGCGATTATGCTGCCAGCTCTCCTCACCTCCCTCCCCAATCCAGACCCCTGTTGCTTCCCCCTGTCAGTATCTGTGCCACTTCACAGCGACTTTGCACTCATAACACGGTGAATCCAGGCCTAGAACATCTGATAACTAAGCAAGGGGTAACAGACAACATCATGCCATAATGGGCATTTCCCGGCTCTATTTCCTAGAGATTCTAGTCTCCCATTTCTGAGGGAGATGAAGCTGTAAAAATAATCACAGAACTGAGTTTGGGCCTTATGTTAGAGCCTCCTGGTGAGTCATTTCTGCCACCAATTCCCTGTGTCTAGCCACCCAAAGATATTCTCCCCACTAAGTACTTTCCACAGGTTTGTGTTTCACAGAGTCCCTTTATTATTATTTCTCTTACCCTGACCACAGCAGAGGGGTGACTCATCCCCCTGTATCATTCAGCCCTTTCTGTGATCGCACCAGCCAGTCTGCGGCACTGGGCTGAAAGAAGCCAGCAGCCTTTCCATGCCTTCGACCTAGTACAGATGAGCAAAAGTTATCTTCACTTTCCTTTTGCAGCCCCCTCTGCTCTCTCCAAGCGCTCCAGCCAGCTCCTTCTTCCCCTTCCATTTAGTGTCAGCACAGCTGGCATTTCTTGGTACAACATGGGAAAACATGGTGAGCTAGGTGTACGCTTTCCTAGAGAAGCACAACAGAAAGCATCCCCAGGCTGACACCAAGCCTAGGGTCACAGTGCAAGGGTCCCTTATCTGGTTCATCGTGGGAAAGCAGCTCTGTCTTCTCCCCACTTGTGGACTTCCCCTCTTTTCCGTGGGTGCTCGACCCCACCTCTGCCTCCGGCCCCGCCCCCACTCTACCCCTTCCATGCGGCCCCGCCCCTGCGTTGCCTCTTCCCAGCCCTGTCCTGCCCCCATTCCAATCCGTTCCCCAAAGTCCCCGCCCCAACTCCGCCCCTCCCTGCCCCTATTCCAACTCCTTCCCTAAATCCCAACCCCGGCCCCGCCTCCTCCCCTGAGCGCACCACGTTCCCATTCCTCCCCCTCCCTCCCAGCACTCTGCCAAACAGCTGTTTGGCAGAGGCCAGGGGGAAACGCTGGGAGGTAGGTAGAGGAGTGGGGATGCGGTACGCTCGGGGAGGGGGGAAGGAGAAGGAGGAGGCGGGGCAGAGGGGAGCTTGGCTGCCAGTAGGTGCAGAGCACCCACTAACTTTTCCCTGTGGGTGCTCCAGCCCCAGAGCACCCACGGAGTCGGCGCCTATGCACAGGGCGTGGGAGACGTTTTGTCGATACGCTGGAAGGGGTGGACTTTTTCTTATGACTGAGCTGGAGGCCCAGGTCCCCGCAGCAACCAAGCCAGGTTGGGAGTTTGGTAAACCCAACCTCAGCGAGGAAGAGCTGAGGCAGTCAGGGCGGGCCTTACCATGAGGTGAACTGAGGCAGCTGCCTCAGGTGCCAGACCCGGTCGGGGGTGGGAGGCACCACTAGGACCCAGAGTGTAGAGAATTGTGTCTGCTGCTGGTGCATATGTATTCTCTCTGCTCTAGATGCACAGAGATGGTGGAGTGCTGTGCTGGAGGAAGGAGGGCACAAGAGACATAACAGGCAGGCAGGAGAAAAGGTGAGAGGGAATAACAGAAAGCAGCAGGAGCTGCAGGGAGAGAGCGGAGGAGGAGCCTCTTATGTACTTCTCTAGCACCCTCAGGAGCCTGGACTGATTAACACCAGCTTCTCAGGGAGCTTCCTGTTTCTGCTGCTTCCCTGAACCCACTGGAGGAGAACAGGCAGTCAACTGAAGTAGTAGGAGCCAGTTAGGCCCTTAAGACGCTGATATCTTCCCTCACTCAGGCCCAGCTACCAGCCTGCTTATTTGTCCCCTTCAATTGAGTGTTGAGAGCCACTATAGCTGGCACAGAACAGCAGTCATGAGTGAAAGAAGAAAACACCCCTCTGGGGCAGCATTCAGAAAAAGAAAGAAAGCAAAGGAAGCTTTTCTATAGAAGCAGGAAGGAGCTCTCCTGAGATACATAGACACAAATGTTCATGGTGAGCCTTCCGGTCCCAGTGAGGATGTGAGTGGTGAGGAGATGCCTGATTTTCCAGTTAGTCAGAGTGCAGGGACCTGGCAGCTACTGCAGCATCCCTATCTTCATCTCAAATGGATGTAACCCTGCACATTCCTGAAGAAAAGTGTAGATCGGAGAAGAGTGCGGTGGAGGCACAAGAAACAGCTGCTGCTGAGTTCCTTAAGTCTAGATGATCCAGGACTGTGGACCCACTTGAGCAGTAGCCTGAGGGACTTCCTTGTACTGCATGGGCCAGAGCAAGGGAAAAACTTCATGCTCTCCAAAGACAATGAAAATAGAAGTTTCTATCCAACACATTACTGGTGTGAAATCCCCAATGGTGACAAAGTGGAGAGGCCATGGCTTATGTACTCAAAAACCCAGAATGCTGCATACTGTTTTTATTGCAAACTCTTCCAGTCTAATGTTCCAGCCACATTGGGTTCGACAGGAGCAAAGGACTGGAAAAATCTGGCTAGAAATCTGGCATGCCATGAGAAGGCAGCAAATCACCAGAGAGCATTCCATAGGTGGAAAGAGCTTGAGATGAGACTAAGGTTAAAGGCCACCATAGATGATCAGCATCAAGAGAAGATTGCATCAGAGTCTCTTTACTGGCAAAATGTTCTGAAAAGGCTCATTGCCATTGTGAGAATGCTTGCTACCCAAAACCTAGCACTGCCTGGCACTTCAGATCAGCTGTATGTGCCAAACAATGGAAACTTCCTTAAAATTGTGGAGCTGATGGCTGAGTTTGATGCTATATTCCAGGAGCATCTAAGAAGAGTCACCACGCAAGAAATGTACACACACCACTACCTTGGAAAAACAATTCAAAATGAGATCATACAGTTACTGGCAACAAAAGTGAAACAGAAGATTGTGGCAGAGCTGAAGTCGGCAAGATATTACTCCGTTATTCTGGACTGCACACCTGACATCAGCCATATGGAACGAATGACTTTAATGGTGTGTTTTGTAACAACAACAGAACCTAGTGCAAATGTCCCTGCAGTGGTGACTGTCAGAGAGCATTTTCTAGAATTTATTGACATTGATGATACTACAGGAGCTGGTATGACAAATGTGCTTTTAAAAAGCTGGAAGACATGGGAATTGCGATAGCTGACATGAGAGGTCAGGGCTACAATAATGGTGCCAGCATGAGAGGAAAGAACAGAGGAGTGCAGACATGGAGCCAAGAGTTAAACCCTCGAGCTTTTTTTGTCCCATGCAGTTCTCATTCATTGAACTTGGTGGTCAGTAATGCAGCATCCGCTTCTAGTGCGGCTGCTGAACTTTTAAATGTAATTCAAAACATCTGTGTATTTTTCTCTGCATCAACTCATCAATGGCAAATTTTGAAGCAACATCTGGGAACATCCTCTCTGACACTGAAACCACTGAGTGCCACACGATGGGAAAGTTGAGTGGAGGAGATAAAGCCTATCAAACACCAAATAGGGAAGACAGATGATGCCATAGTTGCCATTATGGAGGATAATGCTGTGACAGGAACTGTTCGTGGGAGAACAGAGGCAGAGGGAAATGGAATCCCCAGAAACATACAGAACTTCAAATTTCTGTGTGGCTTAGTGTGGTGGCATGACATACTGTTTGAAATAAATGTTGTAAGCAAGAGACTCCAAGGTGTTGACCTTGATATATCTGGAGCAATGGAACAACTGGACAAAGCAAAGTCATACCTACAGTCTTACCGGTCAGATGAGGGATTTCAAAACATTCTGAAGAGTGCACAGAAGTTGGCAGAGGAACTTGACACTGAAGCTATTTCCCCACCCATTCAACAATACAAGAGTCACCAAAGAAGAAGACGACATTTTGATTACGAGGCATGGGATAATCCCATAAGAGACCCCAAACAACAATTTAAAGTTGAATTCTTTAACCAGGGGCTAGATTGTGCAATACAGTCAGTTGAAGAACATTTCATGCAGCTGAAGGAACACAGCAGTATATTTGGGATGTTGTATGATATTCCAAAACGCCTCACTATACCTGAAGAAGACCCACACCAGCAATGCAGGGCACTAGGGACAGTGTTGACACATGATGACATGCACGATATTGATGCGAGTGATTTAGGTGTTGAACTGAAAGCCCTTTCAAGATACACTTCAGCAGTATCAACTCCAAAGGCTGTTCTGGAATATATGTGCACAAATAAGATGACCACGCTCTTTCCAAATGCTTTTGTAGCTCTGTGCATACTTCTAACACTTCCTGTAACAGTTGCCAGTGGAGAACGCAGCTTCTCCAAGCTGAAGTTAATACAAACACATCTACGCTCCACAATGACACAGGAGAGGCTGGTTGGCCTTGCAACCATCTCATTAGAGCATGAGCTGGCCTAGACTGTAGACCTTCAGCAGGAAGCAGTTCAAATCTTTGCAACCAAGAGGGCACGGAAAGCACCACTTGGATTATTCAAACAGATAAAAATGCCAGTGTTTACTATGCAGACAAGAAAAGTAACATTTGCTGTTCAGGCGTTTGAAAGTTAAGTGTAACTTAAAATTTTTGAACAAGGCATTTTAAGTTGTTAGTTCTCCTTTATTGGGGTAGGTAGCAGAGCAGTACCATGAGAGGAGTAGAACAGGAAGAAGGCAGAACTGAGCCCTTTCAAAGTTTTGGTCCAAGCGAGGGGGCATGGGGGCATCATTTGAACTCCCCCCCTCAGGTGCCAAAATGTTGTGGGCCAGCCCTGGAGGCAGTGGCTAGCCTGAAAGCCAGACTGGATAGACGGCACTGCTATGGGTCTTCATCGCTCTGTACTCATGTGTGTCACAGCTTCTCTGGGAATTTATTTTCACAACGCCCCGGGAGACGAGCGGGTGTTAGCCTGTCTTACAGAGAGGGAACTGAGGCGGTGCGAGATTAACGTCACAGTGTCCGCTAAATTGGATGCCCAATTGGAGACAGCCAGGACCTGATATTTCAGAGTCCTTAGCATTGTCTAGCACTTTCTATGTTCCGACCACAGCTCCTGCTGCCTTCAGTGGCAGCTCTGAGTGCTCTGCACTGCTGCAAAGCAATCCCAGGCTCTCAAGTTGGGAGCCCAGGAAATGAAGTGCATATAGTTAGTGACCACCTGTGAAAAGTCTAAGCTAAGTGAATTGCTTAGCATCACATAGGGACCCTATTCTCCAGGGTAGCATTCACCTACCACAACCATGAGACCTTCCGTTCTCTTCCTCCAGGCCTTAGCTTCACGGGTGGTGGGAACACAGGCCAGGGGAGGCTGAGTCTCCCCAAACAGCCAGGCATGGCCCTGCCCACGCTTTTCCCCCTGACCCCCTCCTGCTTCCCGCTCTTCCCCCATGGCCTGGGCTAGGGCAGGCCAGCCTGGGGCTGGGGTCTCGGGGCGGCTGGGGCCACACCACCCACCCGGCACTCTGGGGCTGGGGATGCTGGGGCCGCGCTGCCTGCCCAGTGCTCCGGGGCTAGGAGTGCTCGTACGGGCTGGGGCATGGGAGGGGCGGGCGTGGGAGGGGCAGCCGTGTGGGCCGGGGGGGGGAGGACACAGGGACTAGCCTCCCCAATTCGGCAGTTCATGCACTGCCCATGATTTGCTTCATTCACGGCACACCTTCTGCAGCAAACAAAGCTGAAGTTCTACAGACAGTGGCTGGCTGCTGTAGGCTACCCTGATTCATCCCCAGAATGGATCCATCCTGTGCACCAAATGAGGCAGTGTTCGGGGTGGGGGGGGAAACGGTACAGGCTCGTGTCATTAAAGCCTGTCAGAAGGCACACGCCCAAGGGGGCCAAATTAAGGTTGGATGGGCAGGCTTCATTCAGCATCCACTCCGTTACCCCAGCAGCGTGTATCTCCATAGTAACTCCCCTGCCTTACTCTGAGTTTACACCAGTACAGCAGAGATCGGTGGCTGGCCCACTTACTATAATTGCTCAGGGAGCTGGAGGGCCCTGCAATTGCTAGCTAATTACCCAGCAGACAGGATATTTACCAAACACAGCCCACATGGTTACCATGGCAGGAAAGAGAAGTTTCCACATGCTCCGGGAGATAACCCTACATTGGGACCCTCCTCAGCTTCACGGCCACACCTGCTATGGCATTTACATGGGATCTGCTTTCAGCCTCTAACAAGGAATGGTTTCAGAGTGGTAGCCGTATTAGTCTGTATCCAGTGTTTTCCCCAGGAATTGAAATTAGGCGGGGTGTTTGAATTTATGGAGGGCGGGGGAGAGGATCAGGGCCTATGAGGGGTGAGACCGTGAGGGTGAAGGTGGGTTGTATGGCACCATACAAAAAACTGAAAAATGTTTCATGACCATTTTATTAGATTTAACTCCTGTTTTAAAATCATCACTCAAATTAAAGTTGGCTACTCAAGCCTTCTATGAAGCAATACGTCTATATCCTTCTTGGTTTCTTGTTATAATTTTGCACAACTCTGTTAATAAACTTCTTGAATGCAATACGTTCATCTTTGGTGGCTTCTCGTGTGTCCAGAACTTCCATTCCTTCACTTGATATGCTCATTAGTTCATTCACATGATCAGGCAGAAGGCGACTTCTTTCAGAACACAAAATTCTATTCAATGATGAAAAAGAACGCTCAGCTGTAGCTGTTGTGGTTGGGAGTAGCAAGAGATGAATCCTACTTCTTTCATCCCAGGAAACAAAGCACAAAGATCAGGTAGAGCCACTAGTGATGTTAAAAAAGAAGTTGAAGTCAAATCTTCATTCATTCGTCGTATAATATTCCACTCTGTGTTCAAATTCTCTATTCTGTCCTGAGCACATGGCAGCCCCCTTGCTGGTAGTGCCTCACTCCACTCAACTATTGGTGTTTTATAGAACAGGCATCTGTAAAAGCTACGTGGAGGTTGAGTAGAATCTAGAAGTCGCTGTTGTAGATTTTTAAGAATCAAGTCTGTGTACTTTTTCAGTTGTCTTAACAAACACTTCTTGTCCTCTTCACTTAAGGATTCAATATAAATGCCTTCATTAGTCAACTTCTGGCCTGAAGTCTTTGCTTAGGGTTCTTCCAGTATGTTTTCAATGGATAGATCTCTGATTGATCCAAATGTAGCTTCTAGACAAAAATCTGTTGTAGGAGATGCCTGGATGGCATTGTTTAATGACCCAAGTGGTTTCAACAGTAGACTTACAAGAGAGAGACTGGCAATAGTCTTCTCTGAACGTAGTAGCAAAAATAATCCACCAGCCTCACTACTTAGATCCATCCCATCTTGGTAGATATTTTCCAAAGCCAGTAATAACAGCTGGAGTAATTTTAAGACAACAGCCAAGGATCGCTCATGAGAAAGCCAGTGGGTTTTCCCAGGTTGGACTAATTTGAACTTCAGTCCCAGGATGTCTTCTATATTTTCCAAGATATTCAGTCTTTTTGAACTCTTGCTGAAAAAAGGACATAACGAAGACATTAAATTTATAGCTTTTTCAATGTCTTTTGAAGAGTCTGCAGCTCATACTAGCGCTAGCTGGAGTAGATGGCCTCTACAGTGTGTATTGGAGAGATTGGGATTACACTTTTCTCTGAACAAAGCTTGTACTCCGCCATGCCTTCCAGAGAAGTTTGCAGCTCCATCAAATGCACAAGCAGCCATCTGTTTGTGGTCCAATTGACAAGCATTTAACTCTTTCTAAGATGTGGGTTGTCACAGATGCAGCCAATGTGTCTTCTATAACTTGAATATCTAGAAATGCATCTACTGGCCTACCACTGACATCAAGATAACATACACAATGACTTAATACTTGATGCCCATTTGCATTGGTGCAGTCATCAGCCATATATGCAAATTTTTTGAATGTGGTGAGAGAGTTCTTCACTTTTTCAACTGTTAAGTCTTTCACTGTTGCATCACATGCATCTAGCCAGTCAGTTGAGTTCCTTGCAGAAAGATAGTGAGCATTTGCTGGTCTTGTTTGGAACCAGTGTTCAACTTCAGGATGAACAAGTGACAATGCACTTAACATTGGCCTCCAGTTTGTAGTGTGTGATATCTTTTGCTTAAATAGAAAGTAGGATGCCACAGCCATGTTTGCCCGCATGAACTGGGTTGTGTCTCCAGCATTCTTAACAGCCTCATTAACACTCACCGGTGTTGTCCTTGGTCAGTGGAGACTCAGAGTTCCGAGGTGCTTTCACACGAGTTCACCTCCCAGGTGGGGGACAAGAAGGCACCTCGCTCATTCCTCCAGCTGCTCACTGTTCGTTCTGGCCGCTGTTGTTCGTTGTGCCACCGTTCACTCCATGGCTCTGTTGCCAGTGGCCCTGCGCCGTCACCTTCTGCTGCCACCTGCCGCTGTGAGCTCTGTGAGTTGGTGTCTTGAGGTTCCACCAGCTCTCAGTGATTTCAGCTGAGCTCTCCTTGGGGGAACCTCACAGCTAGTGCAGTCTGGGCTGTCTCTTCCGCAGAAACACTGTCCCCCAGCAGGTCTAAGCATTTAGACCTGATTATCAGTGATTTCAGCTGTAGCGGTCACTTAACAAAACAAGAGACTATCTATGGAGCCTAATCAGCTGTCTTTAAACAGTAGAGAGGGACAGGTCCCCACCCTCTCTCTTGATGGCCTCAATCAGCACAGGCTAAGTACAGTTCTACTGCCCTTTACTCCTACAATAAGAACAACAACATTTCATTCCCCCCCCCCCCACCCGCCGCATTCAAGTGATTTGTAACCCAACCCCAGCCAGACTCTATCACTTGGACAACACAGCTCTGTTTGCTGGATACCTAGGTAGATTAGGTGTGAATGTAAATACAATCTGGCCCTGAAGCCTTTCCCTCCAGCCCCAGCTCATCACTAGCTGTCAGGGAGAGCTCATTTAGACTTTGCTTACAAATCATAATTTGCAATTATTAGGTTGGCCAACATCCCCCTCATGTTATTCTCCCAGGGGATCCTGCCCATCAGTTCCCTGAGGGAGTCAAAGTCTGCTTTTCTGAAGTCCAGGGTCCGTATTCTGCTGCTCTCCTTTCTTCCTTGTGTCAGGATCCTGAACTCGACCATCTCATGGTCACTGCCTCCCAGGTTCCCATCCAATTTTGCTTCCCCTATTAATTCTTCCCAGTTTGTGAGCAGCAGGTCAAGAAGAGCTCTGCCCCTAGTTGGTTCCTCCAACACTTGCACCAGGAAATTGTCCCCTACACTTTCCAAAAACTTCTTCGATTGTCTGTGCACTGCTGTATTGCTCTCCCAGCAGATATCAGGGTGATTGAAGTCTCCCATGAGAACCAGGGCCTGCGATCTAGTAACTTCCGTTAGTTGCCGGAAGAAAGCCTTGTCCACCTCATCTCCCTGGTCTGGTCGTCTATAGCAGACTCCCACCACGACATCACCCTTGTTGCTCACACTTCTAAACTTAATCCAGAGACTCTCAGGTTTTTCTGCAGTTTCATACCGGAGCTCTTAGAAAGTCATACTGCTCTCTTACGTACAATGCAACTCCCCCACCTTTTCTGCCCTGCCTGTCCTTCCTGAACAGTTTATATCCATCCATGACAGTACTCCAGTCATGTGAGTTATCCCACCAAGTCTCTGTTATTCCAATCACATCATAATTCCTTGACTGTGCCAGGACTTCCAGTTCTCCCTGCTTGTTTCCCAGGCTTCTTCCATTTGTGTGTAGGCACTTAAGATAACTCGCTGATCGTCCCACTTTCTCAATATGAGGCAGGAGCCCTCCCCTCTTGCACTCTCCTGCTCATGCTTCCTCCCAGTATCCCACTTCCCCACTTACCTCAGGGCTTTGGTCTCCTTCCCCCGGTGAACCTAGTTTAAACCCCTCCTCACTAGGTTAGCCAGCCTGCTTGCGAAGATGCTCTTCCCTCTCTTCGTTAGGTAGAGCCTGTCTCTGCCTAGCGCTCCTCCTTCTTGGAACACCATCCCATGGTCAAAGAATCCAAAGACTTCTCTCCCACACCTCCTGCATAGCCATTCGTTGACTTCCACGATTCGATGGTCTCTACCCAGGCCTTTTCCTTCCACAGGGAGGATGGACGAGAACACCACTTGTGCCTCAAACTCCTTTATCCTTCTTCCCAGAGCCACGTAGTCTGCAGTGATCTGCTCAAGGTCATTCTTGGCAGTATCATTGGTGCCCACGTGGAGAAGCAGGAAGGGGTAGCAATCCAAGGGCTTGATGAGTCTCGGCAGTCTCTCTGTCACATCATGAATCCTAGCTCCTGGCAAGCAGCAGACTTCTTGGTTTTCCCAGTCGGGGCGGCAGATAGATGACTCAGTCCCCCTGAGGAGAGAGTCCCCGACTACCACCACTCGCCTCCTTCTCTTGGGAGCGGTGGTCATGGAACCCCCATCCCTAGGACAGTGCATCTCATGCCTTCCAATCGGTGGAGTCTCCTTCTGCTCCCTTTCCTCAGATGTATCATCTAGCCCACTCTCCGCATTCGTACCTGTGGAGAGAACATGAAAATGGTTGCTTATTTGTATCTGCATTGCTGGTACATGGACGCTCCCTTTTCTTCTTCTGAAGGTCACATGCTGCCAAATTTCTTCACCGTCCTCCTGTCCCCACTGCGCAGCCTGCTCTGAATCTTCAGAACGTTGTGCCTGTAGAAGCATATCCTGACGTCTGTCCAGGAAATCTTCAGTTTCTCTTATGAAACGCAGGGTCGATACTTGTTTCTCCAGACCTTGAACCTTCTCTTCCAATATGGAGACCAGCTTGCACTTTGTACAGACAAAGTCGCTTCTGCCCTGTGGAAGAAAGACAAACATGGCACATCCTGTGCAGGTCACAACAGCTGAGGCTCCTGGGGTTCCCTCCCCCAACCCCCGCCCGAACCTGCCCCAGCCTTGCCACCAGTTCTGGGAGGGGACAGCAAGCCGCTCCACGTGCTGGCAGTCAGACCCCGCCCCAGGCCCAGTATCCCTGTTGTAACTAGGCACTCCAGGCAGGAAGCAGAGCTGTTTCCCTGGCTGCAAGCCTCAAACACGGGGCTGCCTGCCAGCCACGCAAGGAGCCACGCGCACCCCCCTAGAGTGCTGCACATGCTCCTGATAAGGCAGCTGCATTCTCCCTCTTATCTGCTGGCTGCTCGCCCCCGCATCCCCATCACACACAGGCCGTCTGCACAGTCCTGGCGCCTGGCCCTGCTCCAGCCCTCGCCACCCAGGGAGGCTGAGCCCAGGCAATCACAGATGGTGACCAGGAAGAGAGCCCCGTTCCCAAGAGGCTTGGGGCAGTAGGAACAGCCCCCTCCCCTTGGAGAGTGTGCGGGGCGGGGGTGGGAACGGGGATGATGGCCATAATGCTTCCCCACACACAAAAGCCTCACACAGAGAAGGTGTTAAACCGAAATACCACTCTCTCCCTACCCCCGAGCACTAGCAGCTGCACCAGGGACCACCCCCAAACCACTCCAGCTCTGGGAAGCCGGACCTACATCCTCAGAGCTATTTAGGCACTGAACTCCCGTTGATTTCAGTGCGGACTCAGGGCCTAAATCCACGTGGTAGTTAGATCCCTCTGCGGAGCAGGGCCTTGGTTTCTCCCAAGAGAGCAAAGAATGGCTGCTGCTTGCACAGCCCTTGTGCAGGGGCGTCACACGCCGGGGGGGAGGGTCCTGTCCTTTTGAGCGGTAACTACGGGCAGAACAATGCAGCCTGCCCAACTGCTCTCCAAGGCAGCGCGGGGGCAGTGCTGCTCCACCAGCCTTTTTACCCAGGTTGGCAGCACTTCACTCCCATCAAATGCCCCCGTCCCCACAGCTGGGGGGTCAAGGCCCACTTCAGTCTAGAGCAGTGAGCAGCTGGCTTGGCAAGCCAGGTTGCTTTGGAAACCGGTCCCATGGGGCTTCACAACCTCTGTTGTGTTACTCTCCCCTCCCCTTCCCTTTGCATAATTGTGTTGCTATTTAATTAATTAAGGCAGCTGCAGTAGTGTGGGTCTGATTGCCCTGGAAAGCTTTTTCTGGCAGGTTTAAAGGGATTGGCTTCAAATGCGCTGCTGATAGGGTGCCCTTGAAGGGGGCCTCGGGGCATCCCAGCCAAGACTCCATGGGGGATATGGGGAGTCCTGCCAATATTCTGCCAGGGGATTCCAGCTCATACCCTATAGAGAAGGGTCTCAGGGGGATGCTAGCTGATTGGGTCTCTGGAGGGGCTTTCCAGGCCATCCTGTTTGGAGGGATCCCCTCTTTGATTTGACACATGGGCTGATGGGTCTAAACTTCTCGATGCTGCCAGACTGAATGGACAAAGGGACAGAGCCATGAGTCTGCACTGCCCAGGCCAGCATCCTGCCTTGGCCTGGGGTTTGCAATGAGTCCAGTGTGTCTTGCCGGCTGGGATTGTTCCCTCAGACTCGTGGTCAGCCCCTCAAGTGGGCTTGCTGCTACTCCATCTGAACTGAGCCCCTCTTCTCTCAGTGAGCCCATTCCTGCCCATCCATGCGTAAGGAGGCCACAGAACCTCATCCTAAGGAACGCTGAAGGAGCCGGTAAGGGGGTGACCTGTCCCTTTAAGGGTGGGCGGCCTGCAGCTGGTCAGCCCTGACTGCCACATCAGGGATGGGGCGTGAGTTCATCAGTAGAACCAGCTGGGTAAGGAGGGGCTGAGTCTATAAAGAGCAACAGGACCCTGTAGTGAGGGGGCTGTACAAGGAGGAACAAGTAGAGGCTCCTGCAAAGACAGGGGACAGTTGCTGGGAGGGACTAGGTTACAGGCAGGAACCCTGTATCTTTAGGGAAAAGGCTCTAGGCAGGGAAATTTACCTGGGAGGCCACAGTGGGACAGACTGGGAAGATAGACTTGGGGTGGAGTCAAGAACTTTATTTTGGGACTGATCTGTAATGGTAATAAATTCAGCTCCAAGTAGAGATGGTGCTGACCCAAATAAGAGGAGTTGTGATAGTATGATTGAGCTGAAGACAAGGGAAACTGAGGCAGACTGCCTGCAGGGGGACCTCAGGCCAAGAGGGGGTGCTACCCATTCACAACTGCAGTTCCTATCATCCTTCTGGATTACAATTCCCAGAGGGCTTTAGTTCTGAGTTGAACTGGTCCTGTATTGCATTGGCAAGCCCAAGCATTACAAACAATCATGAGCCAGCCCTCTGAAAACAAACAAACGGGATTGGCTTAAAAATCATGAATATTTTTGGTAAAGTTTGGATTCTTTCTAGTCCCTTTCTGGGTCAAGGTCTCAAGCTTTTCTCCATTATCAGAAAAGCCCGACACTTACTTTAATTTTTAAATGTGACGAGAGAGTCTCCCAGAAGTGAAGGACTCCGGGAGCTGGAGCTTTAAGGAAAACACCAAAAAGCGTGAGAGTTGCTGACGCTGCTGTGGCCTGCTTGGGAAAAACCCTTTGTGGCCGGATGGAAACCTTCCCAAATGATGCGACGGCCTCCTCGGAGCTGCTCGCTGCAGTGTGAGGGGACAGCGAGTACCAGCTGCACAGACAGTGTGGTGCTAATTGAACTGTTATTTTTGCATCAGTCTCCAGTCAGCACTTTAATGCAGGCAGGGTGCATCTCCCAGTGTGGACTTACCCCTGCCTCACGCCAGCCTTTCCCTGGAGCTGCTCATGTGAGTCATCCTTTAGCCTGCAAGGTCCCTCACTACAGAATCACCAAACCATTCCCTTTCGCTGGGTCTGAATGGATGGTGGACCTTTCGCTTTGGATCTGAAGGACCCCATTAAACCCTGCCAGAGTCCTGAGGTCGCAACACTTGTCTCTTTATTAAACTGGTAATACGTTACAAAGAAGGAAAAAATAGAGAATTCTATGTACAGCATTTTCCAAGACAGCTGGGCTAGATGGCCGGGGACGGGGGAAGCTTTTTGAGGGGGCTGCTGGATGAGATGTTCACCACCAAGTGGAGGATGGGGTGGAGACAGCTCATTGCACAGTTGGTGGGATCTCTGTTGGGAGAGGCGGGGGGAGGAGGCGATTCCTTTGTTGTGGAGGCAGAACTTCAGGAGATGCCAGGCCAGATCCTCAGCGGGTGTTCGACCTCAGTGGAGGGATACTAATTTACCCGGCTGGGATCAGGCCCCTAGACTCCCCACTGTTGATCACTGGGATTTGGCAGTGGAGACTACAGGCTGTTTGGATCATGGTGTTTCTAAAGTGGGAACCAGGGTCTCGTACGCACAGGACAGCGCATGTTCAGCCCCGGGTGAACACAGCTGATCGCTAAGGAACAGTCTAGCTGGGCAGTTGCTTGACCCTATGCTCCCACTCCAGACTCAGCCAGTTTGTTAGCACCCTGTAATCCCTTGTTCGGAGTCACCGGTCTCTCTGCTGGTTCGACGCACATGGCCCGGCTGGACGCTTCATGATGCACCTGCTCCACCATGGAGTACGTCTAGGAATGAAATAGCCCAGCCCTGCCTCCTCTGATCCCTCTAGCAGGAAAGTGTTGGAGCAAAGAGGGGCTGGCTCTCTCTCTCTCTCCCCTGGTTTGATCTATTAGGATAACTGGGGAAGGGGAGGGGAGGGACTTTATTTAGGGCTGTTAGTCTGGTTTCCCTCTCCCAACCCCAGGCTCCATCCATGAGGGAGGCACTGGATGCACCTCCAAGGGTGTAACTTCCCATCAGGGCGGAAACTGTGGGTGTCATCCATCCATCACATGGCTTTGTGCAGTCTGGGTAGGAGCCCTGGGAGTGGACCCTGGGGATGGCAGAACCTGGGAGCTTCCTCCAAGGAGAAAGCAGAGTCAGGAGTTACTCCATGGAACCAGAGGGGGAAGGGAGAAAACGTAGGAAGCTTTGACTGGTATCTCCATCCAGTCACAACTGACTCCAACAGCCAATGAGTCCTTGGAACAAACGAGCCCAAGCATTAGCTGCCAGAGCTGGGGTTCTGCCCTGGGGATAGGCCAGGAGCGTTCCTGACTAGCCATCATCACTTTCCCAGAGCTATAGTCGCTGGAGCAGCAAATAAGCCACAAGGCTAGCCCAATATGTACCCGCCCAGGCCCCTGCCCAGAGTCACAGAAACCTGTGGGGAGGGGTCTCCCCCGTCCCAGCAGAGACGAGCGCCAGGTGCTGTGATATTCTGAGCATTTGCCTTGAGTTCCCTTCAGGCCAGGCACCTAGGCCAGGCAGCTTTCTGGGAACCAGGCAGCCCTCCAAACCCGACCCAGTCCATTGCCTGGTTCCCAGCAGGGCTCTGTGCGTGGAGGGCAGGCCAGGGATCGGGGCTGAGTTTCCAGCTTGGTACAAGTCTAGGTACTTGGAGATCATAAAAGCGCCGACTCCTATGCAGAGTGCGACCGATTCCAGCTCTCTCCTTTCCAGCGGCCCCCAGCCATCCGGCAGCAGCACGGTGCGGCCTCGAGCTACACTCAAACTGGCCGCTAGCCTCGCCCTGTGGCCCAGCGCGGCCCGCACTGCACCGTCAGGTGAGGGTGCCCACCAACCCCAAGGGCTGGGGGGCATGGGAACGTCCCCTAAAAGTTACAGCATTAAAGCTAACAGGGGCCGAGCCAGCCTCTCCAGGAGTGGAGAAGTGTGTGGGGGGGGGGTCCAAGGCTGAGACAGCCCCCCCCCCCCACATCGTCCAGAGGGGACGCACCAAGGACGGCAGGGCTCCAGGCTGCCCTCCCCCTCCTCCACGTTCCCTACTTCTCCGTCCACCCCCGCATAAGGCTCGGGATGCCCCGGCATGGGGTGGCGCTGGCTCAGGTGCCCGCCTCGGAGTGGCGCTGTTGGTGTCCCACAAACGGGGGGGGAGGGGCATCCCGCGGTCTCCCCCTTCCTCTCTGGCCCACCACCCTCCCACCCACCAGCCTCAGTATGGGGAGAACTTCTGCCGCTCCGCTTTCTTGGCGCCGTTGGCCGTGGAGATCTTGGTCGTGTAGGTGGTGAGGCTGCCGTTGTGTCCCGCGGCCGAGGAGGGGGGCAGCGTCAGGAAGGGGACGGGCTTGAGGCCGATGAAATTGGACAAGGAGATGGCATAAGGGCCGCCCAGCAAGGCAGGAGGGGGCGCGGCTACCGCTGTCAGCGTGGGGCCCGGCGATGGGTTGAGGGACTGGGAGAAGGTCATGCTGAGGTCAACGGGGCTGGAGATGGGGGGCGTCTGGGAGGTAGATTTGGCTGTCTCTAAACTGGAGGAACAAGGAGGGAGAGAGGCAGTGAGACGCTCACACAGAGTGGGGCTAGAAAGCAGGGTGGGGTAATACCCTCATGCATGTAACACCAACACCCTGCAGTGGGGATTGAACCCTTCACCTCTGGCTAAACGAATGGGCTTCTGCCAACCTGAAAAAACAGGTCCCCTCATTCAGAGGCCGTAACTGACTCATAAACTCCATCCTATACACCAGTTAGCCACTAGAGAGCAACAGAGAACCATGCCATGTAATGGTGGGTTACACACACATAGCTACGTGTGGAGTTACACCGGTTTGACTTAGGGATTTTAATCTGAGTTAGTTAAACCATTGCCAAAATTTGTGCAGGTGCTCTTAATGCAGTTTAATTTAAGCTGTTAGGAACTGATTTAAACTAAGCCAAAATAAACTGCTTTTAAGACAAACTAAGAGCATTCACACAGGGGTTTGCACAAGCTTAACTAAACTGGTTTAATAAAACTAGTGCAACCTTGTGTGGAAATGAGGCCATAGGCCCTTCTGTCCTGACGGCTCCCAGCTCAGTTTGCATTACAGGGCTGTATTTGCACCAGAGGCTTTTTGCAAGATCTCTCACCAATGCAGACGCCGGACATATCAGCCTAGGCAGGGCACCAGGTTTTATACCTGATCCGAGCAGGTCTAGAGGGGTCCCTCACCTGCCCTGAAAGGCAGCCGCTGCGCAAGCAGTGCCCAGGCGTGGGAGCGCAGAGCAGTTTCTGCCGCTGACACTGCAGGGGAAGGCAGAAGGGACTGCCCATGCTGTGATTTGGCCAGACCTGGGATCTTCCAAGCGTCAGGGCTCAGTTTCACATCCCTTCTGAAAGGCAGCAAGAACTGGGGCTGGTCAGAAATTTTTCATCAACATACCTAGCTGGGAGGCTGTGGTGCATCATGGGAGAGGTAGTCTGGCCCGGGAGCCTGGCCTAGAGAGGCGAACGGGAGCATGAGGCATCCGAACTACAGCTCCCATGAGACACTGCTGCGCATTTCTGAGTCAGTGCGGGGGGACTCATTTTTGATCCCACTCTAAGACGGGCTGGAGAAAGGGCCCAGGAGTAGTTTCATCCCAACCCAAGGCTCAGGGTCAGGGTGCGTTGGTCTTTGACGCTCTAGTCTTTGTGCATGTGTAAAAGCACCCTTGCCAGCCTGACTGGCAGACACCCATCATATAAGCAGGCAGAGCATTGGGACACCGCATAGATTGTGGAAGAGGTGGCCACTCCCCGCCCCCCAGTCTCACTGAGATCCCAGCTCAAGGAGAAGGAGTGACACAGAAGTTTGCGTCTGCTGCCCTGCAGACCAGGGTCTAGGCTGCTGCTTCCTCTGGCCCCCCCAGCGGGGGTGCTGGCCCTTACCAGGCTGTGATGAGGTACTGGGCAAGAGTGATACTGACTGGGGTCCCCGTGATGGTCACGTGGCGCTCGCTGGAGCCCTCGCTCTGGTTCCCGATTTTGATGTGTGCTCCAGACATCTGTCGGATCTCACTGATCTTGCTGCCCTGGCGGCCAATGATGCAGCCAATCAGCTGGGGAGGAGCAGAGAGGGGTTAGTTTGGGGGGGCTGGGGTGGAAGCAGCAGCGCTGGACAGAGTGGCACCAAGAGAAGGACCCGGAGTGCCCTTTGATAGCATGACACAAGAGCTGCTCTGCTCAGCCCTGTTGTTCAGAGTGTTTCAGGAGTAGGGGAGTTGCTTTCTTAGCACCCCATCCACTCCCACCTGCCCAGCAGCTGTGCCTGCCCCTCCCATCACAGGGCAGCACCCAGTGTGGCCCCGCAGGCGTGGGCCTAATGAGAGCACTGAGCACAGGATGCTGCTCCCCCAATGCCCCTGATCGTGGAACGGGTTACCCCTTGACTGCCCAGCCTTAATGTCCTCTACGGCTCCCATCCCCCACATCCACTCTGTGCTGTCCCCCCCCCTCCCCCGTCCGGGAAGACCCCATGGGTGTAGTTCCACGTTCTCACCAATGTGGGGCAGTAGCGAGTCTTTGATGCTGCACTTTGTGTCTTTTTAAAAGACCTGGGGCAGTGGCTGGGGTGTGATGGCTCTAGGGGGTGGGGTGCAGAAAGGTCAGCACTGCCCTCGTGCCCCTCCCCCCACTTCCTGCCAGCTGTAACAGAGGTGGCTCTGTGCTTGGCAGCCTGCGCTGGCATCTGGAGAGCAGCCCTGGGGCACCGGTGCCTGGAATGAGGCCGCGAGTGTAGGCGTGGGTAGCTCTGGCGCATTCCTTTCTGCTGGCGACCTTCCCCCCGCCCCAGCTCTGCTCTCTGGGCTGCACTCCCGAAAAGTGGGACTGTGGGCACGACTAAGGCTAGGCTGGCCAATGGGGAGGGGGCTTAGCGGGTAACCCTTTTGCTGCTGCACTTTTGTGCCAGGGGGCAGGGCCTCCGTAGTAAGGGTTGAAGCCTGACTGGATGGGTGGGGTGGGGAGGCCCTGCTGTCCAAAGCTGGGACACTGGCCCTTTACGTTGAGATTTGATCACCAGGGTAAGGCCACAGTGAGGCTTTGCCAGGGTCCCTGCCTCCCACAAGGTGAAGCAGAGAGGAGCCCATGCCTCGATCCAGATATCTCTGCTGCACGGAGCAGGGGGAAGCTGGATCCGGGATTTGCCTTTGCACCACTTCAATGCCAGGGGCCAGGAACAGAGTCTGGTCCCCATGCTCCTGGTGTTCGGGAGGTGGGGCTTTTTGGGAGCTGGGGTGGGTTGGGGCCATTCCCCTCTGCGCTTTCTCTCTGTGACAGTACAGGCTCGCTGCTGAGGCTCCAGGGGCAGACATTGCACTGGCGGGAATGGGAGGAGGCGCTCTCAGGAGAGCGATGGCAACTTACGTCATTGGGCACCAGGAATTCCTGCGAGCTGTTTTGGGGGCTGGCATCCAGGCCTGGCCGGAGAGGGAGAGAAAGGGCAGTGTTGCTGGGGCTCTGCTAGTGATTCCCCTGCCTCCCTCCCCTCCATGCTCTGCTCTTGCTAAAGGCCACTGGGCCCCGGGCACAGGGAATATCATCTCCTGGGGCTGGTCCATACCGAGCTGGTAGGGGTGGGGCTGGCCAAACATCCCAGACACCCCTCCCTTCCGCAGCCTGCCTGGAGGGTGCCGGCCACCCCAGCACCAGGGATTGGGGGCCTTAGGGAGAGTCTAGTGGAATTGGAGGGTTTCCCTGCAGGGCTCTGGACTGCTGGCTGGCCCCCTCCTCCCTCCAGCTGTCTTGTGAGCAGCAAGCTGTGGTCAGCTGAGAGGGCAGCAGCTATGGGCCCTCTCCCAGCACACCCAACCCCCGCCATCCTCCCGCGACATGGCCCCAGATCTCCCCATGCTGGGAGGTGCTGAGCCACTGCAGGTCTGGGGCTTTGACAAACAGACTTTGTTTCATGACATCTATTTGGTACTGTAGAATTGGGCCCCTCTGCCTGCCTGGGTCTGGCATAGCCCGTGTTCATCAATGCCACCCCCTGGAGGTGGGCAGAGCAGATGCCCCCATTAGCTCACAGAGGATTTTGATGCTGTGCGTGCCCTCCAGGAGAAGATCACCTGCTGGGAAGGCGGGGGGGGGGGGGGGGGCGGGGCTGATTTCCTTACCTGGGACCAGGGAGGGTGCCTGGCCCAGAGAGGTGAAGGCAACGGGATGCCCGGAGAGTTGCTGCAATTTCGTCACCTGCCCCCGGGGAAGAAATTAGGGGAATAAATGCAAAAGCTACGTTTAAAAAGTAGCCAGGTCACCCACCATCCAGCCCTTTGGCCGCCAGTTGGTCGGACCCACAGTGGGTGGATGGGACAGCAGAACCTCCCAGGACAAGGCTGCACGAGGTTCCACCGGCCAGCTTGGCCATGCCAATGCGGGCTGGCCCTGAGCTGCCGGCCCATGGAGACGTGCGCCCAGTGGTGGGCGGGCCTAGCACAGCTGGCAGCAGAAGCAGCAGGCCCCTGGCTCATTGCAGGTGGAGGTGGCTGCATGGAGAGGAGGACACGGACATCTCCCTGCAGGGTGGCTCTGGGAGCAAGGGGCTTCCGTGCGGTGTGTCTGCTGCGTGGGCCCGACCTGGGGAAGGAAGTTATGGGGGAGGACAGGCATGGAGACTCGACATGGAAACATGCCCCAGAGATGAGAGAGCTATGCTGGGAAGACAAGGGAAATGGAGGGACACACAAAGGGTCAAATTTGCCCCTGGGGTAAGTGGGACCAGCACACCAGGGCTGGATTTGTTGCACTGATGGCCAGGGGTGGGGTGGGGAGGCTTGCAGCTCCCAGGTTATATTTCCTCCCTGACAAGGGTGTGGTGCATCCACACTCAGCAGGGCCTTGCAAAGGCCGGCTCTGGCCGCCCTCTCTGCTGCCATGCAATAGGACAATGCTGCAGCTCAGTTCAAGGGCATGTGGGAAGAGACGGGTCCCTTGGGATCTCCTGGCACTGCGGAGCCGAGATTGAGCCCCGCCGTGCCGAGGTGGCAAAGCCGGACTCACCTCGGCTTGAGGCCCCCCGCTGTACTGGCCTTGCATGGAAAAGCCCTGGGGACGAAGGAAAGCGGAGGAACATCAGCGAGGCGGCCGGCCAGGATGGGAGCACCAGGAGTTGTTCTGTGGCCGCTAACAGTGGGGTATGAGAACGTTCTCCCTCCTCCAGCCCCCAAACCAGGGCGTTCCTTGCTAGCCAGCCCCAGCCCCGTCTAAAGGCCGGTGAGATCAGGAGCCCCCTCGTAACTAACACTGCAGAGGGCTCGCGAGGAGAGACGTCTGAGAAGGGCAGAGCTTCAAGTAATGTGTCGCCTCCTTAATAATAAACAGGAATAGAGGAAGGAGGTCGCCTGGGGGCTGGGTGTGGGGGGACCTCCTTGGTGCAGAGCTGAGGGAATCTGAGGCGTTTTTGCTTGGGAAGTTCCTCCAACACCTCCTGGGGGTTTCTGGGCTGGGGTAGGGGAGGCCACGCTGCACACCCAGGGATTCTTCCCATGAATTTTTCCCATCCTTCCAGCTGCCCCCTTACCTGGCTGGCCGAGAGGAGAGCCGTCCCCAGGGAGAGGCAGGGATGGTAGGGAATGGTGGCCCCTTTTGGCGGCGACTGAAGAGGGGAAAGCAGAGGAGAAATCAGCACGGTCTTCCAGGGAGACCAACCCCTTTTCCCACCCCCATGCCCAGTCTGGCAGCTGGCTACGTGCCATGGCCTTGCCCACTGCGGGGGCCCTGCCCTTGGGCTGGGAAAAGGCCAGCGGCACTGAAGTCAGTGGAGGGCAAGAGGCTGGCTGGCTCATGTGTTGGCATGGTGTGATGTGTGCCCAAGGCCTTGTGTTCAGTGGCAGCTAGGGCCACATCATCTCATGGCATCAGGGTGGTAACGGGGGAAAGAGAGGCTACAAAGCAAGGTGACCTGCCTTTCAAGGGACAGCTACACCGGGGGCTGGGCTGTCGCATCTCCCCCAGCCTCGGCTGGCAGGACATTAAAACCACCCCAGAACGTCTTGGCTCTGACCCAGCCTTGCCCTTGCAGACGGTAGGCATGGGTGCAGTGGGGGGTGGCATTGCTGGGAGGTGGCAAAGCTAAGATATTGCACAGCAACTTCCATGACATCCTCCCAGAGAGCAAACTTTCAGCAACGGCTCAGCCACGAAGCACAGGGAAGGAGGCTGCCAGGAAACCAGCCCCCTGGATCCTGCCTCCCACTCTCCAGCATTGGGGCAGAGGGCCAAATCCATTTGTCTAGTCCCCCCGAGCCCGACACGGGTACCTCCAGGATGACAGCGCAGATCTGCCGCACGCACTGAATGATGGCGTCTGGCACGCCCGAGACTGTGACCGCCCGCTCCGTGGAATTGGGCAGCAGGTCTCCTGCCACCTGGACCTGCGCTCCCGTGGTCTGCAAGGAGAGACGCCCCCTTGGCAATGGCTGTGTGTGCATTAAGCGGCTGCCCCCGTTCCCTGGAACAGCGTGGGATGGGCAGCTAGTGTTGGTACCGCCTGGGTGGCGGGCTCCCCGCACCCTGCACACCCACTGGAATCAGGAAGGCAGCCACGTGGCCAGTGTGGGCTACACCTTTTGCGTGGCCACCAAAGGCGTTATCACCGCTGAGCTTGCTGCATCCAACCTCCTTGCACTGGCATGACCTGCCCCTCCTCCGCTGCTGGGGCATTCCTATGCTCGCCCCAACTGACCAGCAACACCCTGCTGGCTCTAACAGCCCAACCAGGGTGCTTAGCAAGAGGGTTTGTTTGGGGCTGAGGCGGGGGCAGGGTAATGCTGTCTCCCGCAGCAGCAGCATCCCCATCAAGGGCGGTACTTTCCCTGCCCCTGTCCTGTGATTGGAGCCACGCACATCACAGGCACATCTACCTCAGTCCAAGGACTGGAGAGTTCATGGGGCTTCCCCACGAATGGGTCAGCTTCACATTTTTAAAGAGCCAGTAGCTAGCGTGACAGCTGGGAATTGAACCAGGGACCTCGAGAGCCGAGGGTAAGTCTACAAGGGACTTGGAGGGGCAATTGCTGGCTTGAGCAGGCTCGCCCGTGCACGCAAGGGGCTAGCTACCCTGAATAGGATCTGGTCTGAAACCTCCAGCACCAGTGTAGACCTACCCTAAAAGCGTGAGTGACTACAGTGAGCAATAGAGCCCCACTTCCCTAGCTGGGCCTGAAACAAACTCACATCCTCTGTGGCTTGGTCACAGTGGGCAGGAGCTGTCACCCAGACTGCCCCGCAGGTTACACAGAGCGTCTAGGACAGACATTCAGGCTTTCTCTTTAAAGGAAGGGGCTTGGGGATCATTTCACAGACTCTGCTGTGCACCAAACTAGGAACCACAACAGCCGGACACTGTGGCATGAGAAACAGGAAGCAAAACTGACCAGCCTGGTTCCATCCCTCCAGGGGAGAGATGTGCAGAAAGTAAACAAACAGCCTAACTAGGGAGAAGCAAACTGGTTTTGCAAAGTGCCCCCAGCCCTTACCTCCCGGATCTCCTTGATTTTGGCGCCAGCTTTACCAATGAGAGAACCGCACTGGCTGGCCGGGATGACCAGCCGCAGTGTCACTGGCGGTTTGGACACAGCTCCTCCGTTGGTGGCTCCCGTCCCCAGGTCCTGAAATGAGAGAGGTACAGCATTGGAATAGAATGAATATCACCAGCCTGCGGCCAAAGGCCATGGCTTGGTGCTCTCAGTGGAGCCTGTTGAGGGGCAGGGGCAGCGCAGAGCGAGGGTGTCCCTATTCCCCCTCCCAGAGCGACGAGGCCGTGCTGCTCCGCAGAGACCATCTTCAGTGTTCAGGTTGGATCTGTGTAAATACAAGCCCAGGCAAATGGCTGGCTCTGTATAGATCAGTTCTGCATGGAGCAGTCCCCATACAATCAGCCTGAGTAACAGATCCCCGAGAGACCAGAATCTGACCCCTCTGGAGAGTGGAGATGCTCTGGGTTGAGGAGGAGCCATGGATTTCAGTTTAAAAGGGTTGGCATGTTCTGTTGTATCTCTTGGGGGCCCTCCAAATCACCCCCTTCTTTGGCCCTTCATCCTCAGCGGACTGGTGCAGTGCAAGGTGAATACAGGCGCGGCGGTTGGGGGTACCATACCTCCTCCAGTTTGAAGGCGATCATGGAGACGGCTCTGAAGACGGCATCCGTGGATCCTGTGATGGTGGTGATCCGCTCGGGACAAGATCCCTCAGAGATGGTGATCCGGGCGCTGCTCTGAGAAAGCAAACCAGACCTCAGGGTGAGAACGCTTCATAGGGCTATCTGGCAAAGCCTCTAATCATGTCTGTCTCTGCCAGCCCTCTCTTTCTGCTGCATCCTGGTTGAGATGGGGTGACACAGGTTGAACACAGTGTTCCAATTAAGGGCTTTCCTTTGAGTT